>NW_028081392.1:3475514-4121170 GCF_014824575.4 Sturnira hondurensis | reverse complement strand
TACGATAAACCCATAGCTATTATCATGCTCAATGAAGAAAAACTAAAATCATTTCCCTTAGATCAGAAACACAAGACGGAGATGTACACTTTCACCACTTTTAACTCAACATAGTACTGGAAGTCCTAGCCACAACAGTCAGAAAGAAAAAATAAATGGCATTCAAATAGGAAAGAAGATGTCAAACTGGCATTATTTGCAGATGACGTGATACAGTAGAGAATCCTAAAGATTCCACAAAAAACTATCAAAATTGAAAAATGAATTCAGTAAAGTAGCAGGATACAAAGTAAACATTCAGAGATCAGTTGCATCTTTATATGCCAATAATGAACTATCAGAAAGGAAAACTAAGAAAATCATCCCATTTATGCTTGCATCAAAAAATAATATACCTAAGTTTAAATTTAACCAAGGAAGTAAAAGACCTGTAATAGGAATTGTAATACACTGAATAAAGACATTTAAGAAGATAGGAGTAAATGGAAGTATACTTGTACATTCTATTGCTTTGGGATGAAATGCTCTGAAGATATCAAATAATCTTATCTATTGTGTCACTTAAGTTGCAGGTTTCCGTATTGATTTTTCATCTCGAATGCACTGATGTCAGTGGGGTTTTAAATCCCCTAATGTAACTGCAATTTATGTCCCTCCCTTTATGTCCATCAATATTTGCTTTATTTGTTTCAGTGCATAGATGTTTACAAGAGTTATATCCTCTTGTTGGACTGATCCCTTTATCATTACATAGTGCCCTTCTTTGCCTATTTATAACCTTTTTAAAAAAGTCTATTTTATGTGATTTAAGTATTGCTACCATGGCATATACAGGTCTTGTTTTCTTATCTATTCAGCTACCCTATGTCCTTTGATTGGAGCATGTAATCCCTTAACATTATGTAATCATTACATTTTATTATTTGTATTTTTAAAACCTTCTTTCTTCTTCTTAAAGAAACCCCTTTAAATTTCTTGTAATACTAGTTTGGTGGTAATGAACTCATTTACCTTTTTCTCGTCTGCAAAGCTCTTTCATCTCTCATTGGATTCTACATAATAGCCTTGCTGGGTAAAGTAATTTTGTTTGTAGGTTCTTCATTTTCATCACTTTGAATATTTTGTGTCAATTCCTTTTGGCCTGAAATGTTTCTTTTAAGAAAACATAAATCAACTGAAAGTCTTGTGGGAGCTCCCTTGTAGGTACATGCCTTTTTCTTCCTACTTTTAAGATTTTCTGTATTTATCCTTTGCCATTTTTATTACCATGTGTTTTGGTGTGAGCCTCTTTGGGTTCATCTTGTTTGTGACTCGCTGCACTTTCTGGACTTGGGTGCCTTTTTACTTCACCAGGTCAGAAGTTAGACAAGTTTTCAGTCAATATTTCTTCAAATAGGTTCTCAATCTCTTGCTCTCTCTTCTCCTTCAGGTACCCCTCTCATGCACATGTTGTTATGCTTGGTGCGGTCCCAAAGGTCCTGTAAACTATCCTCATTTATTATTTTTTCCTAATTTTTGCTGCTTTGATAGGGTGTTTTTTTGTTGTTGTTACACTGTGTTCTAAATCACTGCTTTGATCCTCTGCTTCATCTACTCTGGTATTGACTCCTTCTAGTGTGTTCTTCATTTCAGATATTGTATTAATTTCTGACTGGTCCTTTTTTAAGGTTTCTATCTCCTTTTTAAGTTTATTATCACTTTGTTTAAGTTCTCACTAAGTTCTCTGAGCATTCTTATAACCATTGCTTTCAATTCTGTATGTGGTGGATTCCTTGACTCTAATTCATTGGATTCTTTTTTTGGAGATTCCTCCTGTCCTTTCATTTGGGGCATGTATTTTTGTCTCCCATTTTGGCTGCCTCTATGTATTTTTTTCCCATGTATTAGGTGGATCCTTTATGTCTCTCAGTCTTTGTAGGGTAGCCTTATATAGTAAGTGTCCTGTGGGGCTTGGTGGTGGTGTCCTTGATCACCTGAACTAGGTGATCCAGGAATGTCTTTTATGCAGGTTATATGAGTCCTCCTCTTGTAGTTTAGTTTTGATTGCTGTTGGCCTGTCCGTGGGTAGGGTTGGCCCTCGGGCTGGTCGACTGTGAGGACACACCCCAACCATAGCGTACAAGCTGTTGTGTGGGGGCTGACCCCACTAAGTGGAATTCACCTCATCAGGGTCTGCTGCCTGCCAAGATCTCACCTGGGTGTATCACTTGTGGAGCTAATTGGGTCATGCTCAGATGTAGTTTGAAACCAGCTACCAGGTGTGTTGGTTCTGGAGCCTCTTAGAAGCGACTCCAGTGTAGATCAATGTCAGATGCTATCTGTGACCAGCCCTGGGCTCCTGTTAGGAGCTACAAAGTGATCCATGGTAGGTGGCTGCCTGTGCTGGGCCTATGTGTGCATGGGAGGGGCCGACCTGCTTACTGATGCCAGCTCCCACCAGGACCTGACTAGCCTGGGGCAGGACAGCAAAAGGCCCAAGGTAGCCCAGTTGCCTCCACCTGCTGGTCACTTCTTAGGCTCAGCCACTCAAAGGGCCTCTGGTGGCATGGGATTTGTGTGAGGCAGGTTCTGAGCCACCTACTAGGGGCAAGTAGTGTTTACCAGGTTGATAGAGGTTCAAATTTGGCACCAGTCCTGGGTATGAGGCCATTCAGCCTAAGTCTCAGGTTACACCAAGACCAGCCACCATACGCCTGGGGTCTGTGGAACTTTGTGGTGGGTGAGGTCTCAGGGAGTCTTCAGGGTAAGGCCAGTAAAGTTCATCAGGCTAACACAGATTAAGATTTGGATGTGTGGCATCAGTTGGGGTGCACAGGAAATAATGGCCTTTGCCCCAAAGCCACACAACTCAATCTCTCCCTGTGTATCTTTGACACCCTTTTGGTATGTCCGGATCTCCTTGAGAGCCTTCCAAGAACGGTTGGATCACAGGCTGCGGCCAGCAGACTCCTCTCCAGGGTGTGAGCTTGTAAGGTGGGGCTACAGTGAGTGAGGAGTGTGGGGCTAGTGCATGTCATCATGTGGAAGCTGTGAGGGAACTGCGCTGGTTGAGCATTCAGGGAAAACGGCTCTTACCCTAAAGCCACTCCATTTATTCTCTGTGCTTGTCTGACAACTCCTGAGTCTGCCTGGAATTCCTTGAGAGCCTTTTAAGAAAGTTTTCAATGCAGGCCCGGGGTGGTTGCAGCTGGCTGATTCCTGCACTGGGTTGGAGCTTGGCAGGGTGGGGCCACAGTAAGTCAAGAGGGTTGGGAAAGCACAGTCCTCCAGGTTAACATTGTATGAAGTGGAATGACAGACCCAGGAGAATGGCATCTGTGGGTGACATGGGAGAGGGACTCAACATAGGGATATTGGTGGCTGTCCCTTTAGCCCTCTCCCTGAAGCCACACAATCCATCTCTCCCTGTATGACTCCAGTCTGAGCTGCTGTCCCTCTACTGGAGCCAAGGGTGAGTGCCCACAGATGAGCTTGTGTGTTGACCCTTTAAGATGGCACCTGGGTTTCTATCAGTTTCCCATCTCACCATGGCAGACAGGATCCCCACTGATGTTCACTGCTGTATGTTATGTGGACTCCTCTTCCTGGCACTGGTGTTCTGGGATGGGGAACTCGGTGTGGGGTGGAGACCCCTTCCTCCTCAGAGGGCACCCCTGCAGCTGAGATATTCTGCCAGATACCAGCTGCCTCACGTCGGTGCAGGGCCAGCTCTTTTCTGTGTCTCTGCCCTTCCCACCAGTCTCGGTGTGGCTTCTTCTGTATATTCATGCTAAGACTTCCATTCAGTTAGTCTTATCTTGGTTATTCAGGTTGAATGTTTTAGAATTTAGTTGTAATTCTAATTTGGTTCTAGGAGGAGATGAGTGTAACTTCTCCTACTCTACCACCATTTTGGATACCCCCGCCCCAGTATTATATTGATATTTTCAAGAGTTTTTAATTATAGAAATCGGTTAGAGTTTTAAAAGAATATAAGAAATGAATACATTCTCTAAGAACCATTGTGTGTGTACGTATATATAAATATGTAGGTAAATGTAACTGTAATCCAGATCAGCGATTTTCAACTTTTTTCATCTCATGGCACACATGAATTACTTAAATTCTGTAGTACACCAAAAATATATATTTTTTGCCGATCTGACTAAAACAGGTATAATTTTGATTCATTCACACTGGACGGCTATTGTTATTTTGGCTGTTGTCATTTTAAAATTTGAGACTCTAAGAGAAGGAGATCAGTGCCTCTGAATAAATAGTCAGGTATTGCATATTTTTAAAAATTTTTGTGGCACACCTGTCGAAAATCACTGATCTAGATATACATTCACACATATAAAATGCATTTAAAAGATATGGATAGATACTTCCACATCAGAATGTTTTCAAGCTCAAACAAATTCTAACAAAAGAAAAGTGTTAGAATTGGCGATTATTTGGCCGAAGCTCTGAGAAACACAGTTAAACTGACCTGGTGTTGTGACTCAATTCGTTGAGCACCCACCCACAAACTGAAAGGTCATGGGTTCAATTCCCAGTTCAGGCACATGAGAGGTAACTGATTGATCGATGTTTCTCTTGCACATTGATATTTCTCTCTCCCTCTTTTTCTCTCCCTTCTCCTCTCTCTAAAAATTAAATAAAATCCTAAAAAAAAAACCCAAGTATGGACTAGATCATATGTGGACACTTATCCTGAGGCCATGTGGCCTCTGGTTGTAATCCTATAACATTTATCCTACTAAAGTCTATTGGCATTGATCTAAGGTTAAGTGTATAATAAGTAAGCTGATAGTGATCCTTTAATATACATTCTGAGGTACACTGTAAGCCAGGGTTGTTCCAACTTTGTTGCTACTGATATTTGAGCCATAAAAGTCTTTGTTGTGGGTGGCTGTCCTGTGCATTGTAAAACGTGTAGTGTCATCCCTGGCTTCTACCCACTAGAAGCCCAGTGCAATTCCCTCACCCTCCACCATCCACCTAGTTGTGACAACCAAAAGTGAGAGAAAAAAAATGCTCCTTACAAAACTGAGAACCCTGTTGCAAGTACTGTAAATGAGGCAACATGGTATAGACCAGATGAGGCTAGACTGGGATTCTGGCGGCTGGGTTCTAATCCAAGTGTTTCTGACTCTAACCATGGGATATTGGGGACGTTACTTAATCCAGCAGCTCCCAGAGTGGGTTAGAGAGGGTAGTACTGCTAAATCAGCAATATGTAATATAATAAAGAGAGGAGGTCACTTAACTTTCTCAGGCCACACATTTTTCTATTTTATAATAAAAATATTGACTAGGAACTTTAATGTAGGCTCTAATGCCATAGCTTGTAACAAACCAACTCTTATACCAAAGACTGGAAAAGGTGAAATAATAAAAAATACTTAAAAATCATTGAAGGAATGAGAGAGCTTTCAAGGTAGCCAAGACTTGATGGGATAAGAGCCCTGAGAGAAAAGAATCTTAAAGAGGCAGGCTGACTTTGTAAAAGTTATTCCCTCAGGTCATTCGCAAATTTTTGGTGCTCCGTGAAAGGTTGAGGATCTAGACAATGAACTCTTACTAAGAGACAGAGAAGCCACCAGTGTTTCTGGCAATTTCCAGGACTGGTGATACAAAAATTGGAGTTTGGGGCTACCAAGGCAGTCATAATTGAGATGCCATGATCCTGAAGAGAAGGGAACACAGTGTGGAGTAAGCCTAGCACTTAGGGGTTTTCTCTTTTGAGCTATTTGCCAGATTTGTAAGGTAGAACGATAAGAGCACAAGACATAAAGCACAATACTTCTAAAAGGCAAAGTAGTGTTTTTGGCAGTTGTATGGCACCAAACAGAACCCACCAAGGAGCAGGGACCCTGAAAATACCCTAGGGTTTCAGATGAAATTCCAGGAGAGCTAGAGCACAAAAGTGGGGCCAAATTAGAACTAGATGGAGCCTTACAGAACTGCAACCCAAGCTACAGAAAACATCACCAACAGAAACACTATAATGTTATATCAACAATGGTTAGTAATTAGTGAAAAATTATCTAGCAAACCAAGAAACAAGCCCAAAGATGACTGAGCTTTATAGTTTTTGCACATGTAATTAATTATTATTATAATCAACATGTTCAAAAAAATAAATGACAAGGTAGAGAATTACACTATAGAACTGGGAGTCAATAAGAGAGAATCAACTTAGAAAATTTAAAATGTGGCCCTGGCTGGTGTAGCTCAGTGGATTGAGCGTGAGCCTGCAAACCACACGATTGCGGTTCGATTTCCAGTCAGGGCACATGCCTGGGTTGCAGGCCAGTTCCCAGCAGGGGACTCACGAGAGGCAACCATACATTGATATTTCTCTCCTTCTCTCTCCTTCCCTTCCCCTCTAAAGATAAATAAATAAATAAATCTTTAAAAATGTGAATCAGTTAATTTAGTAAATTAAATGTGATTACTAAAACAAAATCTCAACAGATGTATTGAAATGCAGATATAGGACAAAACAAAAAAAGAGAAGATTACTGAACTAACCAGCAGGTCAGTTAAAAATATACAAGCCGGCCAAGTGGCCCAGTCGGTTGGAGCATTGTCCCGTACACCGAAAGGTTGTGGGTTCAGCTCTGGTCAGGGCACATACCAAGGTTTCAGGATCCATCCCCAGCCAGCATGCATACGGGAGGCAACCAAGGGATGTTTCTCTCTCACACTAATGTTTCTCTCTCTCAGAGAAAGAGAAAGAGACAGAGATAGGGATAGAGATAGAGACAGAGAGAAGCCTGAAGCATCAGGGAGAGAAAGAACGAAAAAATGCAAAAAAGAATATAAAAGACATAAGGAAGACAATAAAAAAGCCTAAAGTATATATAATTGGTATCTCAACTGCAAAGAGAGAAATGCAGTATTTATAGAGATAATAGCCGAGAATTTTCTAAAACCGACTGGAGCATCAACTGTAGATTTAAAACACTAAAATTAACTCCACTAGGATAAATACAAGGAAAACCAGAACTGAGTACAGAGTTAAAGTCAAAGAAAAATTCTAAAAAACAGCCAGAGAAAGTGAAAATATTATAATCAAAGCAGCGAGAATAAGACTAACAGCTGACTTCACAATAAAAATAAGAAAATCCAGCCTTGGCTCAGCTGGTTGGACTATTATACAGTGCACCGAAAGGCTGCAGGTTTGGTTCCTGATCTGGGCATATACCCAGGTTATGGGTTCGATCCTCTAGTTGGGCGCCACCTGGGCATCTATTGGAGGTAACTGATCAATGTTTCTCACATTGATGTTTCTCTCTCTCTCCGCCCCACCTCAAAAAAATAGTAAGTATGTTCTTGGGTGAGGATTAAAAAAAGAGAATCCAAAAAATAATGAAAGATAATTTTTAAGAATATAACTCTCAACGTAGAGATCTACACTCATCAAAAGGCAAAATAAAAATATTTTCAAATAAACAAAAGCCAAGAGAATTCACACACTACATAAAATACTAAAGAATGTTATTTAGGCAGAAGAAACATTACAAAACAATTCATAATTACTCAGATGGAAATGCTCAGGAAAAAAAAGAAAAACATTGGAAAGCATAAATTCAACTGCACAAAATAACAGTATTTTGTTACAATACAAGGCATTATGGTGTATGTAGAATTAAGGTTACAACAACTATAGAGGCTAATAGACTTCTTTGGAATTAAAATGTTTTATGAACTTATGTGAGAAATGGCAAAAGTTATAGTTTATATTTGACTTTAATGTCAATGATATATTTGTAATTTTTGGACGAACACTGAAAAGATATACAACTATCAAACTAATAGAGAAGGCTATGAAAATAAAAAATACTACATCAATCTAAAAAAAGTGGGAAGAGAAAAAAAGAAATAAATATGAGACAAATACAATAAATAGTAAGATAGAAGACATAAATCCAATTATATGAGAACTTTATATTAAATATAGATGCTAACTAAAAGATAAGGATTGTCAGAATGAATTTAAAAACAATAAAATATATACTAATTATAAAAAATACAATTTAAATTTAAGAATATAGGAAGATAGAAATTAAAAGTTGAAAAAAGGTACCATGTAAACAGTAACCAACAGAAAGCTAATATAGTTACACTAATAAAGATACAACAGATATTTAGGCAAGAAGCATTACTAGAGGTAAAGAAGGCTATCTTAAAAATCACAAAAGATTCAATTCATCAGTAAGATATAAGAATTCTAAACTTATTCACATGTACTAATGTAGCTTCAACATTCACAAAGCAAAATTTTAAGGAACAAAAAGGAGAAACACATAAATCCCCATCATAGCAGGGCACATTAATAAACCTTTCAATTGATAAAACAAGCAGACAAGAACTAAATAAAAGTATATATGATTTAGACCACAAACAACCTAACTGCATATACAAAGACCACACTGTTTAAAAAAGGATACATGTTCTTTTGAAATGTACAAATAACATGTGCTAAAATGACCATATGGTATGCAACAAGAAACAATTTCAACAAATTTTGAAGGACTAAAATTATTAAACACATCTGAATACAATGAAATTAAACCAAAAATCAGAAACAAAAACAATTTAAAAAGTCTCCAGATACTTGGAAATTGAGCAAAACTTTCTATATAACTTATGGATTAAAAATAAAATCACAGGAGGGATCAGAAAATATGATGAGTTGAGCCCTGGTTGGTGAAGCTCAGTGGATTGAGCCCTGGCCTGCAAACCAAAGGGTTGTGGGCCAGATCCCCAGTTGGGAATACAATCTAATAAAATCCAATGATAAATTAAAAGAATACCATGGCTATATTGGGATTTTACTAAGAATGTAAAGAAAGGTGGTTTACCACTGTAAAATCAAGTTGTAATTCACACATTAAAAGAAAGAAGGAAATCATATAGTAATCTTGATGCAAAAAACCTATTTGATAAAATTCAACACTTTCATAATTTAAAAAAATCTTAACAATAACAACAACAAAACCCCTAGAAAACTGTGAATGGAAGGAAACATTCTTTACCTGATAAAGAATGTTTATGAATAAACTATGGTAAGTATCCTTTTTGATAAACTATTGAAGGCTTTTCATCTGAGACTGAGATTAAGACAAAGATGTTTACAATAGCCATTTCAATTGTGCCTGCATATTCAGTATGCCTTACTGTGCTATTTAATGTAGCAAAAAAAAAAAAAGAAAGATAAAAGAAAAAAAAAGTAAAGGACTGGGACAGAAGAAATGAGATTGCCCTTGTTCACAAATGATATTACTACTGATGTTACATTGAAAATCCAAAAGAATCAATAGACATGTTATCATAATTAATTAGTGAAGACAAGGTCATTATAAAAATTCTACAATATATGCCAATAAAACTGGAATCTAAACAAGCGCCATTAAAAAATATGCATATACACACTCATACACACACACACAAGACCATTACAATGAAAAAAAAAACATTTTGAGAAAGATTTAAAACTACCTCAATTAATAAGGGGGAATATAGATTACAAGAAAATTTTGTAAAGGTGTCAATTTTCTCCAAAGGATAGATTTGCAGGTTAAACATTACCTTAATAAAAATTGTAGTAAGAATTTTAAAAAATTTTGGTCATGGGGTGGGGGACACAACAAGCTCATTCTTGAATTTATGTAGAAATGCAAAGGATCAAGGAGACCCAGGACAATCTTGAAGAACAAAGCTAGAAGACCACACCATGTAAAAAGACTGATTATATACTAAGTAATTAAGAGAATGTAAACTGGTAGAAGGACAAAGGATAAACTGGGCTAGAATAATTTAAAAAAATAAACTGATATAAGGTCATTTGAAATGTGACAAAGGTGTCCGTTTAGTCCAATTCTATATGGATTGTGAATGTAGATGGACAGTAAAAAATAAAATTTTTAGATAAAATTTGGAAAATATTTTCATGAGCTTGGAATATGGAAAGATTTTCTTTAAAAGAACATAAACAATATTCATGAGGGGAAAATATTATAAATTAAACTATATAAATATTAAGAGCTTTTGCACTGGCTGGTGTGGCTCAGTGGATTGAGTGCCAGCCTGTGAACCAAAGGGTCATTGGTTTGATTCCTGGTCAGGTCACATACATGCCTGGGCTGTGGGCCAGGTCCCCAGTAGGGGGCATGTGAGAGGCAACCACACATTAATGTCTCTCTCTCTCTCCTCCTTCCCCTCTCTAACAATAAATAAATAAAATCTTTAAAAATATGAAGAGCTTTTATTTATCAAAGGACATATGAGGAGAGTGAAAAGGCAAGCCATAGTGTGGGAAGCTACAGGGTCCAGTGGAAGGAAGGCCCACTCGAGTATGATTGGTAGGGTAAAAATAAAGGTGTAATAATTTATAGTTTTCTGTTTTTAATTTTCTAAAACATTTTTTACTGTTGTTCAATTATAGTTGTGCCCATTTCCCCATTACTCTTCCCTACCCAAACGACCCCCACCTCCCACACTGAATCCTCCCCCCACAGCCATTGTCCTTGTCCATGGGCCCTTTAAATATGTTCCCTGAAGATAAGGACTTCTGGACAAAATGGAGGTAGACACACTGTGCCTCTTCCCACAACCAAAAGAAGGACAACAATTTAAAAACAACAGACAACCAGAACTGACAATAAATCGAACTGTATGGAAGTCCCACAACCAAGGAGTTAAAGAAGAAGCATTCATCCAGACCAGTAGGAAGGGTGGAGACAGGCTGCTGGGAGGAGAGGGCTCGCAGCAAGGTGGCGGCTGGCAGACCCGGCATGGTGGTGGATTGTGGACCAGGGGCCCCATATCTGTGCACCAATAAACCAGGTGAAACTGGGGAGAGGGACAGACTGTGCAACCCAGGGCCCCAGCGATGGGAGATAAAGCCTCAAACCAGTGACTGAAAACACCTGTGGGGGTTGAGGTGCCAGGATAAACTCCCAGCCTCACAGGAGAGTTTGTTGGAGAGACCCACAGGGTCCTAAAACATACACAAACCCACCCTCGAGGGAATAAGCACCAGAGGGGCTCAATTTGCCTGTGGGTAGCGGGGGAAGTGACTGATATCTGGCAAAGAGCAAAGCAAGCATCTTTGCTCCCTCTTGGATCCCTGCCTCACATACAGCACCACAACACAGCCATGCAGGTTTCTCTGCCCTGGCGAATACCTAAGGCTCTGCCCCTCATAGGCAACAGATGCGACCACACTAAAAAGAAAAATTGTCCAAACAAAAGAACAGATCAAAGATCCAGAACAAATACAACTAAGCGATGAAGAGATAGCCAACCGATCAGATGCACAGTTCAAAACACTGGTAATCAGGATGCTCACAGAATTAGTTGAATTCGGAGGAAGAAGATGGCGGCGGAGTAGGACAAAGGATTTTGCTTCCCTTCATGCACTGGAGAAAAACCAGGCTGCTCTGCAGAGGAGCACAGCGAACACCCAACAGGGACCCAGCATATGGGAAGGCAGGACCCCAGAAAGTATAGCGGACACTGAATGACCAGAGGTTGAGGAGAGGAGACGACCGCAGATCAACAAGGTACGAGGGAACAGCACAGAGGCTGCAGGCCCTCCACTGGGCTGTGCCAGGGCCTTGGCTGGGCCGCCTTGATCTCTGAGAGCTGAGGGCGGGCAACAACAACAACCCTGGGAGATAACTAGTCACCGGCACCCTCTCTAACCAGCAGGGCACAGACTGGAAAACACCAGGAGAGATTGGTTTGCCCGTAGTGGCAGAGAGAGGAGTGGGCATTGGGAAGCAAACCAGAGAGCTCTGATAACCAGTGGAGTCAGGCTGTGGTTGCCAGTTTGGGGAACTGAGTGGCCCCGGTATTCCCAGTAGCCTGAGCTGGTGCTCCCACAGTCTCGGGGAGCTTCGGGATACTGGCAGTGCCCCTGGAAGAGCACCAGTCACCAACTTCCTCCCTACCCAGCCGGGTGCAGACTGAGAAGCACTGGGAGTCAGGCAGTTATTGCCAGTCAGGCTGTTATTGCTGGCTTGGAGAACTGAGAACGCGGGACTTGAGCCTGCGCTCCCACAGCCTCGGAGAGCTGCGGGCTACTGGCAGGGCTCCTGAAAGAGCACCAGTGGGGAACTGAGAGCTCGGGACTTGAGCCTGCGCTCCCGCAGTCTTGGGGAGCTGTGGGCTACTGGCAGAGCGCCAGTGGGGAACTGAGAGCTTGGGACTTGGGCCTGCGCTCCTGCAGCCTCGGGGAGCTGCAGGCTGCAGGCAGGGCCCCTGAAAGAGTGCCAGTCACCAGCTCCATCCCTACCCAGCTGGGCTCAGACTGAGAAGCACCAGGAGTCAGGCTGTGGCTGCCAGCTTGGAATAATTGTGAATTGCCCTGTGTGTGCAGCCACAGCACTGGGAAAGGTCCAAGCCCAAGCCTGCGAGACCAGGAAAGCCTGGCTGGGAGTGCGCGTCCTCAAGTCAGGCCAGAGCTGGGAAGCCTGGGGAAAAACCTGCTCTCAGCTGGGCATGGGAGAGTGGCGCCATTCTGGATCTTAGGAGGGCACTGGTGAGACCAGCTAAGTTCACTGAGACAAAAGAAAGGCCACAATAATAGCCCCTCAGGCTGCTGCAGCTAGTGAGACCAGAAGAAAAGGTTTGGCCAGCTGGAAACCAACAAGAGGAGTAAGTGGAAGTGGAGAACACCAAGATACCTGCAGGAGACTGCACCACTGAATCTCACAGGCATCCAACCACAGAAGTTCATACCATAAACCCAGGAAAACAGAACAGATCACTTTAAGAAGTCGAGGCCAACAAGAAAGGCAACACAAACAATGGGAAGACAAAGAAACAATCCCCAAATGAAAGAAAAAGAGAAAGTCTCAGAAAGAATGTTAGATGAAATAGAAGCAAGTCAACTATCAGATACTGAATTCAAAGCACTGGTTATCAGGAAATTCAAAGAGCTCACAACGAGCTACCAGAAACTACAGGGGAGCTACAGTGAACTCTCTGCAAATTACACCACCATGAAAAAGGAAATAGAAACCATCAATAAAGGCCAAGAGGAAATGAAGAATACAATTTCTGAACTGAAGAACACAGTAGAAGGTATGAAGAACAGAATCGATATGGCAGAAGATCGCATAAGTGAGATAGAAGACAGGACAGAAAGAATCCCCCAGACAGACCAAATAATGGAAAGAGAATCAGAAAAAATGAGGAGAATTTAAGAGAAATGAAAGACAACATGAAACGTAATAATATCCGAATAACAGGAATACCAGAAGGAGAGGAAGAAGAACAAGGGCTAGAAAACCTACTTAAAAGAGTAATAATGGAAAATTTTCCTAAGTTGAGGAGAGAGAAAGTCACACGGACTCAGGAATCGCAGAGAGTCCCAATCAGTTGGAACCCAAAGAGGCTTACTGCAAGACACATCATCATTAAAATGGAAAACCTCTAAGACAAAGAGAAAATCCTAAAGGCAGCAAGGGAGAAAAAGGAAGTAACATACAAGGGGGTTCCAATAAGGTTGGCTACTGAATTCTCAAAGGAAACATTCCAAGCAAGAAGAGAATGGCAAGAAATATTCCAAGTAATGAGAAACAGAGGCCTACAATCAAGGCTACTGTACCCAGCAAGGCTCTCAATCAAGATAGAAGGCCAAATAAAGAGCTTCCAAGACAAAAGAAGTCTAAAAGAATATGCCTCCACCAAACCAGCTCTACAAGAATTACTAAAAGGGATGCTTTAGGAAAGGAAGAAAAAGAGAGAGATAGAGAGGAACACAGGTACACAAATCACAATGAATAAGTACCTTTCAATAATAACCTTAAACATAAATGGATTAAATGCACAAATTAAAAGACACAGAATAGCTGAATGAATAAGAAAGCATGACCCACACATATGCTGCCTACAAGAGACCCACCTCAGGTCAAAAGACTATCACAGATTAAAAGTGAAAGGATGGAAACAAATTTTCCAAGCAAATGGACAAGAAAAAAAAGCCAGGGTAGCAATTCTCATATCAGACAAAATAGACTTCAAAAAAAGGGCCATAAAGAGAGACCCAGAAGGTCACTTCATAATACTCAAGGGGAGAATCCACCAAGAAGACATTAACATCGTAAATATATATGCACCCAACATAGGAGCACCCAAATATATAAAGAAAATTCTTGAGGACCTCAAGAAAGATATTGACAGCAACACAATTATAGTAGGGGATTTTAACACCCCACTGTCTAAAATGGACAAATCTTAAAAAAAATATATCAACAAAGATATTGCAGCATTAAATGACACCCTAGACAAAATGGACCTAATTGATATGTATAGAGCTCTCCATCCCAAAGAAGTTAAATACATATTCTTTTCAAATGCACATGGAACATTTTCAAAGATAGATCACATGATAGGATGCAAAAAGAGTCTCAATAAATTCAGGAAAAGAGAAATCATACCAAGCATTTTCTCTGATCACAAGGGACTGAAATTGGAAACCAACCTGACAGGAAAAAACCCAAAACACCCAAAAGCATGGAGATTGAATGGTATGCTATTAAACAACGAATGGGTCAAGATTGAAATTAGGGAAGAAATCAGAAAGCTTCTGGAAACAAATGAAAATGAACTCACAACAACCCAAACCTATGGGACACAGTGAAGGCAGTCCTGAGAGGGAAGTTCATAGCAATACAGGCCTACCTAAAGAAGATAGAAACATTTCAAACAAACAACCTAACCTGATGCCTGCAAGGACTCGAGGAACAACAACAAAGACAGCCCAGAGCAAGTAGAAGGAAGGAAATAACCAAGATCAGAGCAGAATTAAATGACATAGAGACCAAAAGCACAATTCTAAGGATCAATGAATCCAGGAGTTGGTTTTTTGAAAAGATAAACAAAATAGACAAACCTTTAAGTAGGCTCATCAAGAAAAGAAGAGAGAGGACGCAAATAAATACAATCAGAAATGAAAGAGGAGAAATTACAACTGATACCACAGAAATAGAAGAGATTGTAAGAAATTACTATTTGCGGAACTGTTTGCCAAGAAATTTGAAAACCTAGGTGAAATGGACAAATTTCTAGAAAAATATAATCTTCCAAAACTCAATGAAAAAGAAGCAGAAAACCTGAACAGGTCAATAACAGCAAATGAAATTGAAGCAGTAATCAAAAAATTCCCATCACACAAAAGCCTTGGACCAGATGGTTTCACAGGAGAATTCTACAAAGCTTTTAAGGAAGAGCTAACCCCTATTCTTCACAGACTATTCCAAAAAATCCAAAAGGAGGGAAAACTCCCCAACTCTTTTTATGAAGCCAGCATCATCCTAATTCCAAAACCAGAGAGAGACACAACAAAGAAAGAAAACTTCTGGCCAATATCTCTGATGAACATAGATGCTAAAATCCTCAACAAAATATTAGCAAATCGCATCCAACAATACATCAAAAAGATCATACACCACGACCAAGTGGGATTCATCCCAGGGATGCAAGGATGGTTCAATATACGCAAATCAATAAATGTAATACACCACATAAACAAAAGCAAAGACAAAAACCACATGGTCATATCAATAGATGCGGAAAAAGCTTTTGATAAGGTTCAGCACCCATTTATGACAAAGGTACTCAGAAAAATGGGAATAGAGGGAGCATTCCTCAATATAATAAAGGCCATATATGAAAGACCTACAGCCAACATCATACTCAATGGACAAAAACTAAAAGCTTTCCCACTAAGATCAGGAACAAGACAAGGTTGCCCACTTTCACCACTTCTATTCAATATAGTATTGGAAGTTCTAGCCACAGCGATCAGACAAGAAAAGGAAATAAAAGGCATCCAAATCGGAAAGGAGGAAACAAAACTGGCATTGTTTGCAGATGACATGATAGTGTACATGGAAAATCCTATAGCCTCTACCAAAAAACTGCTGGAACTAATAAATGAATTTGGCAAAACAGCGGGATACAAAGTCAATATCCAGAAATCAAAGGCATTTTTGTATACCAACAATGAAGCAGCAGAAGCAGAAATCAAGAAAAAAATCCCATTCGATATAGCAAAAACAAAAATAAAATATCTGGGAATAAACCTAACCAAGGAGGTAAAAGACCTGTATGCAGAAAACTACACAACACTGAAGAAAGAAATCAAGGAAGACACAAATAAATGGAAACATATACCGTGTTCATGGATTGGAAGAATTAACATCATCAAAATGTCCATACTACCCAAAGCAATTTACAGATTCAATGCAATACCTATTAAAGTACCAATGGCGTATTTCACAGACATAGAACAAACACTTCAAAAATTTATATGGAACCATAAAAGACCCCGAATAGCAGCTGCAATTTTGAGAAAGAAGAACAAAGTAGGAGGGATCACAATACCTGATATCAAACTGTATTACAAGGCCACTGTAATCAAAACAGCCTGGTACTGGCATAAAAACAGGCACATAGACCAATGGAATAGAACAGAGAGCCCAGAAATAAACCCAACTCTCTACAGTCAATTAATATTCGACAAAGGGGGCAATAACATAAAATGGAGTAAAGAGAGCCTTTTCAACAAATGGTGTTGGGAGAACTGGACAGCTACATGCAAAAAAATGAAACTTGAGCACCAACTTACACCATACACCAAAATAAATTCAAGGTGGATAAAAGACTTGAATATAAGCAGTGAAACCATCAAAGCCCTAGAGGAGAGCACTGGCAAGAAAATCTCAGATATTCCATGCAGCAATATTTTTACTGATACGTCCCCTAGAGCAAGGGATATAAAGGAAAGAATAAACAAATGGGATCTCATCAAAATTAAAAGCTTCTGCATGGCTAAGGAAAACAGTATCAAGATACAAAGAGAAGCAACAGCTTGGGAAAACATATTTGCCAATGATGCCTTAGACAAAAGTTTAATCTCCAAAATATACAAAGAACTCACTCAACTCCACTCAAAGAAGACAAGCAACCCGATTAAAAAATGGGCAAAGGACTTGAACAGACATTTCTCCAAGGAGGACATACAGAGGACCTAGAGACACATGAAAAGATGCTCGATATTGCTAGCTATCAGAGAGATGCAAATTAAAACCACAATGAGATACCACTTAACACCAGTCAGAATGGCTATCATAAACAAAGAAACAAACAATAAGTGCGGGAGAGGCTGTGGGGAAAAGGGGACCCTAGTTCACTGTTGGTGGGATTGCAGACTCCCTCCAACTATGGAGGGAGTCCATACTATGGAAAATAGTATGGAATTTTCTGAGAAAACTAAAAATGAACGTGTCTTTTGACCCAGCAATTCCACTCTTAGGAGTATATCCTAAGAACCCTGAAACACCAATCCGAAAGAACCTATGCACCCCGATGTTCATAGCAGCACAATTCACAATAGCCAAGAGTTGGAAGCAACCTAGATGCCCATCGGTAAATGACTGGATCAAAAAACTATGGTACATTTACACAATGGAATTCTATGCTGCAGAAAGGACGAAGGAACTACTATCCTTTCCAACATCATGGATGGAACTGGAAAGCATTATGCTGAGCGAAATAAGCCAGGCAGTGAAAGACAAATACCATATGATATCACCGTTAACAGGAATCTAAACAAAACAAACAAGCAAGCAAAATGTGACCAATGACACTCAAATACGGAACAGGCTGACAGGGTCCAGAGGGGAGAGGGGAGAGAATCATAGGGGGAAAGGGGATGGACTCACATGAACAAGTATAAAGGACACATGGACAATAACTAAGGGTGGGGGGCGGAAATGGGAGGGAGGGGGGAGCATGGGGGGTGGGCAGGGTTGGGAATACAAGACAGAAAGCTGTACTTGAACAAGAATTAAATAAAAAAATTATTTAAAAAAAAGAATTAGTTGAATTCAGTTGCAAATTAGATGAAAAAAATGATGGCTACACTAAGTAAAATAAAGGAAAACATACAGGGAACCAACAGTGATGGAAAAGAAACTGGGACTCTAATCAACGGTGTGGACCAGAAGGAAGAAAGAAACATCCAATCAGAAAAGAATAAATAAACAAGAATTCAAAAAATGAAGAGAGGCTTAGGTACCTCCAGGACATCTTTAAAGGTTCCAACATCTGAATTATTGGGGTACCAGGAGGGAAAGAAGAAGAGCAACAAGTGGAAAAGTTATTTGAACAAATAATAAAGGAGAACTTCCCCAATCTGGCAAAGGAAATAGAATTCCTGGAAGTCCAGGAAGCTCAGAGAGTCTCAAAGAAGTTGGACCCAAGGAAGAACACACCAAGGCACATCATAATTACATTAGCCAAGATTAAAATGAAGGAGGATGGTAGAAGCAGCAAGAGAAAAGGAGATAGTTCCTTACAAAGGAGTTCCCATAATACTGTCAGCTGATTTCTGAAAAGAGACCTAACAGGCAAGAAGGGGCTGGAAAAAAGTATTTGAAGTCATGAAAGGCAAGGACCTACATCCAAGATTACTCTATTAAGCAAAGCTTTCATTTAGAATGGAAGGACAGATAAAGTACTTCTCAGATAAGGTCAAGTTAAAGAAGTCCATCATCACCAAGCCCTTATTATATGAAATGTTAAAGAGATTTATCTAAGAAAAAGAAGATAAAACATATGAACAGTAAAATGACAGCAAAGTCAGAATCATTAACAACCACACCTAAAAACAAAAACAAAAGTAAACTAAGCAAACAACTAGAACAAGAACAGAAACTCAGAAATAGAGATCACAAGGAGGGTTATCAACAGAGGAGTGGGAGGGAGAGAGGAGGAAAAGGTACCTCTGAGAATAAGTAGCATAGACAGTAGGCAGAAAATAGAAAGGGGGAGGGTAAGAATAGTAAAGGAACTATAGAAGCCAAAGAACTTATATGTATGACACATGGATATGAACTAAAGGGAAGAATGTGGGTGGCAAGGGGTGTGCAGGGTGGAGAGGAGTGAAGAGGGTAAAATGGGGCAACTGTTATAGCATAATCAATAAATATAGTAAAAATGCAAAATAAAATAAAATAAAAAACCCCAAACATGTTCCTTGACAACCATTCCCCTTCTTTCCTCTTTTGTCCCCTTCCTCCTCCCCCTGGTTACTGTCAGTTTGTTCCTTATTTCCATGTCTTTGTTTCTATTTTCCTCTCTTGTTTGTTTTGTTGATTAGGTTCCACTTATAGTAGAGATTGTATGGTATTTACTTCTCTTTCACAACCTGGCTTATTTCACTTAGCATAATCCTCTCCAGTGCCATGCATGCTGTGGCAAAGGGTAGAAGTTTCTTCTTTCTTTCTTCTGTGTAGTATTTTATTGCATAAATGCACCACATTTTTTTGATCCAGTCATGTACTGATGGGCACCTTAGTTGCTTCTAGCATTTGGCTATTGTAAATTGTGCTGCTATGAAGATTGGGGTGCATCGGTTCTTTTGGTGTTTCAGGATCCTTGGGGTATAATCCCAACAGTGGAAATGCCAGGTCAAAAGGCAGTTCCATTTTGTTTTCTGAGGAAATTCCATACTGTTTTCCATAGTGGCTGCACCAGTCTGCACTCCCATCAACAGGGCACTAGGATTCCCTTTTCTCCAGAACCTTGCCCGCACTTGTTTGTTGAATTGTTTATGATGGTTGTTCTCACTGGTGTGAAGTGGTATCTCATTGTGGTTTTAATTTGCATCTCTTTCATGGCTACTCATGCTAAGCATTCTTTCATATACAGAGGACCTTCTCTAGGCCTTCTGTATATCCTCCTTGGGTACTTTAAGTGTCTGTTCAGGTCCTTTGCCCATTTTTAATTGGGTTGTTTGTCTTCCTGGTGTGGAGTCATGTGAGTTCTTTATGTATTTTGGAGATCAATCTCCTGTCAGAGGTATCACTGGCAAATATATTTTCCCATATGTTTGGTTCCCTTTTCCTTTTGATGATGTTTTCTTTAGCCATGCAGAAGCTTTTTTTATGAAGTCCTATTTGTTTATTAAGATGTCCCTTGCTCTAGGGGACATATCACTGAAAATATTGCTACATAGAATATCTGAGATTTTCCTGCCTATGTTCTCCTCTAGGACTTTTATGGTATCATGACTTATATTTAAGTCCTTTATTCATCTTGAGTTTATTTTTGCATATGGTGTAAGTTAGTGGTTGAGTTTCACGTTTTTGCATGTAACTGTCCAGACCTCCCAATACCATTTGTTGAAGAGGCTATTTTTACCCTATTTTATGCTCCTGCATCCTTTGCAAATATTAATTGACCATAGAGAGTTGGGTTTATTTCTGAACTCTCTATGCTGTTCTACTGATCTATGTATCTGTTCTTATGCCAGTACCAGACTGTTTTGATTACAGTGGTATTGTAATATAGTTTGATTTCAGGTATTGTGATCCTTCCTACTTTGTTCTTCTTTCTGAAAATTGCTGCAGCTATTTGGGGTCTTTTATGGTTCCATATAAATTTTTGAAATGTTTGTTCTATATCTGTGAAATATGTCATTGGTATATTGTATATACCAATGTACATTGGTATATAGGGATTGCGTTGAATGTATAAATTGCATTTTAATTTTGTTAATTCTTCTAACCAATGAACATGTTATATGCTTCCATTTATTTGTGTCTTCCTTAATTTCTTTCTCCAGTGTTGTGTAGTTTTCTGAGTACAGGTCTTTTACTTCCTTGGTTAGGTTTATTCCTAGGTACTTCATTTTCATTGTTGGTACATTAAATGGGATTTTATCCTGATGTCTGTTTGTGATATTTTGTTTCTGGTGTACAAAAATGCCTTCAGTTTCTGAATATTGAGTTTGTATCCTGCTGTTTTTTCAAATTCACTAATTAGGTCAAGTAATATTTTTGGTGGAGTTTATAGGGTTTCCTATGTACACTATCATGTCATCTACAAACAATGACAGTTTTACTTCCTTTTTCCAATTTGGATGCCTTTTATTTCTTTTCCTTGTCTCATTGCTGTGGCTGCAACTCCCAATACTATGTTGACTAGAAGTGGTGAAAGTGGACACCCTTGACTTGTTCCTGATCTTAGTGGGAAAGCTTTTAATTTTTGCCTGTTGAGTATGATAGTGGCTGTAGGTTTCTCGTATATAACCTTTACTATGTTGAGGTATGATCCCTCTACTCCCATTTTGCTGAGTGTTTTTATGATAAATATGTGCTGTTCCTTATCAAATACTTTTTCCAAATCTATTGATACAATCATGTAATATAATCATCTATTGATGTGATCATTGCCTCTCCTTTTGTTTATGTGAGGTATTATGTTTATTGATTTGTGAATATTGTACCATCTTTGCATCCCTGGGATGAATTCCACTTGATCATGGTTTATGATCTTTTTAATTTATTGCTGTATACATATTGCTAAGATTTTGTTGAGGGTTTTAGCATCTATGTTCATCAGCGATACTGGCCTGTAGTTTTCTGTCTTTATTGAGTCTTTGTCTGGTTTTGGGATTCGGATGATGCTGACTTCATAAAAAGAGTTTGGGAGTCTTCCAATTCTTGGATTTTTTAGAATAGTTTGGGAAGGACTGGGGTTAGTTCTTCCTTAAATGTTTTGTAAAATTCTTCTGTAAAACCATCTGGTTCAGTGCTTTTGTGTGCTGGGAGTTTTATGGTTATTGCTTCAATTTCACTAGCTGTTATCAGTCTATTCATGCTTCCTGCTTCTTGATTTAGTTTTGGAAGATTATATGTTTCTAGAAATTTATCCATTTCACCCAGATTTTCAAATTTCTTGCCATATAGTTGTTCATATTAATTTCTTACAATCCTTTGTATTTCTGTGGTGATAGTTGTAATTATTTCTCTTTAATTTCTGATTTTATTTATTTGGGTCCTCTCTCTTTTTTCTTGGTGAGTCTGCTTAAAGGCTTGTCAATTTTGTTTATCTTTTCAAAGAACCACTTCCTGGATTTATCAATCCTTTGAATTGTTCTTTTAGTCTCTAACAATTAAATTGTTGTTTAATTCTGCTCTAATCTTGGTAATGTCCTTCCTTCTACTTACCCTGGGCTTTGTTTATTGTTGTTTTTCCAGTTCTTGTAGGATTAGGTTGTTTATTTGAAATGTTTCTTCCTTTTCTACGTAGGCATTTATTGTTCCATCTCAGAGCTGTCTTTGCTGTGTCCCATAGGTTTTGGACTGTTGTGTGGTCATTTTTATTTGTTTCCAGAAACTTTTCAATTTCTTCTTCTTCTTTTTTAAAGATTTATTTATTTATTTATCTTTAGAGGGGAAGGGAAGGAGAGAAGGAGAGAAACATCAATGTATGGTTGCCTCTCGTGAGTCCCCTGCTGGGAACTGGCCTGCAACCCAGGCATGTGCCCTGACTGGGAATCAAACTGCAATCATGTGGTTCACAGGCCCGTGCTTAATCCACTGAGCTACACCAGCCAGGGCCAATTTCTTCTTTGATCTCATTCTTAACCCATTCATTGTTAATAGCATGTTATTCGGTCTCCATGAGTTTGAATGTTTTTTATTTTTTTTCCTTGAGGTTGGTTTCAAGTCCTCATAGTCCAAGAAAATGCTTGATATGATTCCAATTTTCTTGAATTTGTTGAGGCTTTTTGTGTGTCCTATTTTGTGGTCTACTTTTGAAAATGTTCCATGTGCATTTGAAACGAAATGTACATTTTGCTTCTTTTGGATGCAAGGTTCTATATATATATATCAGTTAAGTCCATTTGATTTAATGTGTTGTTCAGTTCCACAATATTCCTATTGATATTTTGTTTGGAAGACCTACCCATTGTTGACAGTGGGGTGTTAAAATCCCCTACTATAATTGTGTTGTGATCTACATCTTTCTTGAATTCCTCCAAGATTTTCCTTATATAAGGTGCTCCTATGTTGGTTGCATATATGTTTACAATATTTATGTCTTCTTGATGTATTCTTCCCTTGAGTATTATGAAGTGTCCTTCTGTGTCTCTTTTTATGGCCTTTGTTTTGAAATCTATTTTGTATGGTACAAGTATTGCTTCTCCAGCTTTTTTTTCTTGCCCATTTGCTTGGAATATTTTTTTCTAGCCCTTTGATTTCAGTCTGTGTAGGTCTTTTGTTCTGAGGTGAGTCTCTAGTAGGCAGCATATATGTGGATCATGTTTTCTTATACATTCAGCTATCCTATCTTTTGATTGGAACATTTAATCCATTTACATTTAAAGTTATTATTGACAGGCTGTACTTATTCAATAATAACCTTATTTAAGTTGTACTTTTCATTGCCATTTTCCCCCTTTGTATCTGTGTTCCTGTTTCTCTCACTCTTTTTGTTTATTACTTAAAGCAGTCCCTTTAGCATGTCTTGCAGTGCTGGTTTGGTGGAGGTGTATGCTTTTAGCCTTCTTTTGTCTGGGAAACTCCTTATTTCATCTTCCATTTTAATTAAGAGCCTTGCTGGGTAGAGTAGTCTTGGTTGCAGGCGTTTGCTTTTCATTACTTGGAATATTTCTTGCCAATACCTTCTGGCTTGCAGTGTTTCCATTGAAAAGTCAGCTGCTATTCTTATTGGAGCTCCCTTGTGTTTTGCTTCCTGTTTCTCCCTTGCTGCCTTTAAAGTTCTCTCTTTGTCTTTGAGTTTTGCCATTTTAATTATGATATGCCTTGGAGTGGGCCTTTTCGGATTCATCTTGATTGGGACTCTCTGTGTTTCCTGGACTTCTATGACTTTTTTCTCTCATGAAATTAGAAGCGTTTTCCACCATTACTTTTTCAAACAGGTTTTTTATCCCTTGCTCCTCTTTATCTCCTTCTGGTATCCCTATTATACAGATATTATTACATTTCATGTTGTCCTGCAGTCCCTTTAGTCTCTTTGTTCTTTTTGAGTCTTTTTTCCTTTTCTTGCTCTATCTGGGAATTTTTTTCTACCTGTCCTCCACCTCACTGAGTTGATCCTCTGCTTCATTTAGCCTGCTTTTGATTCCTTCTACTACGTTTTTCAGTTGAGAAATTGTATTCTTCATCTCCTCTTGACTCTTGGTGATAGTTCCTATGTCCCTTTTCATGCTGATGTAGTTCATAGTAAGTTCCTTGTAACTTCCCTGTAGTTTTTGGTAATTCTCATTGAGCTCATTGAGCTTCCTTATAACCATTGTTTTGAACTCAGTATCTGACAGTCGACTTGCCTCTATTCCATTTAGCACTCTTTCTGAGGATTTCTTTCCTTTCGATTGGGGGTTGTTTCATCTTCCCATTTTTTTGAGACTCTTCTCATTTGTTCTGCTTCTTAAATTGATCTGTTTTGACTCCCTGTTTTTGTGGTGTGAACTTCTATTGTAGGTGACGTGTGAGATTCAGTGGTGCAGTCTCCTTGATCTCCTAAACTTGATGCTCTTGGGATGCCTTTAATGCCATTTATGTTGGCTCTCTGGATGGGTTTTGATTGTTGTAGGGTCTTTCTTTGGTGGGTCCTTCCCTCCAGCTGGTGTACTAAGGGTCACTCTGCCCACCACATCTTGTATGCTGTTGTACAGGTGCTTCTAGAACAAAACCACAAAGTCCAGGAAACACACCCATACCTGCAAAAATAACTCTCCCCTGCAATCCCACTATCAATAGAAAATGAGCCAGTATTAATGAAGTTGCAAAGAGATTAAGACTATTATAAGAAAGGAGAATGAATATGAGATGCCCTACTGAAAGAAAAATGATTTTGAGAGGGTAAATGAGGAGCACTAGTAAGAGTTGGAAATCAAAGCAATGCAAAGAGAGAAAGTAAAATTTACATTGTAAGTAAAAAGGGAATGAAGAAGGCAGAATGTTCCAAAAGAAGGGGAGATTATAGTATTAGGTTTAAATAGACTTTATAATAAAATTAAATAAAATAAAGTGAGAGAAAAAAAGGGAAAAAGTAAATAAATAATAAAAAATAGAAGCCAAATTGGAGAAAAAGATCCACCAAAGTGCTATCAACAACAAATGAGGTAAAATTAATGTAGGTGGGATGGGAATACATGAGAAAAAAGAAAAGCTTAAGAGATGTTTAGGGGAATGGGAAGTGATTTTTGAGGTGATAGAGGGAGAGGGACTACTAAGAATGAGGAATGAAAACCAGGCTAAGACAGGGAAAAATACAAAATTTTAGATGAAAAAGGGAAAGAAAAAAAGAAAAGAAGCAGGATGAAAGAGAAAAAGAAAAAAAAAACAGGTTAAGACAGGGCAAAATTAAAGTTTGAAACTAATTTATAGTTTTAATTTGAACATTTCAGCTAAAATATCATATGGCATGTTTAATATGATATTGTTATTTTATAGAATTACATGCTTATGATTTTGTAATAAAAATGGGCATTATTTCTACCAGATGTTGTATATTTGCAATACATTTATCTAACAAAAAACTTGACACAGACAGTAAAAGGAATTATAAATCAATAAGACAATATGATATGAGCAAAAGACTTCAACAGAAACTTTACAAAAGAAAATGTCCAAATGCTAATTAACAAATGAAGAGGTACCCCATCTCATTACAACAGGTAAATTCCAATTAAAACCACAATGAGATACTAGTACAGACTCACCAAAATGGCTACAATTTAGACGCTGAACTGCAGCAAATGCTGGTGAAGATGTGGAACAATAAAAGCCATTCTAGGCCCTGGCTGGTGTAGCTCAGTAGATTGAGCACAGGCCTGCGAACCAGAGGATCGCGGTTTGATTCCCAGTCAGGGCACATGCCTGGGTTACAGGCTGGTTCCCTGCAGGCCAACTCCCAGCAGGGGATGCACAAAAGGCAACCATACATTGATGCTTCTCTCCCTCTCTCCTTCCCCTCTAAAAATACATAAATAAATAAAATCTTTAAAAAAAAAGCCATTCTATATGCTGCTGGTGGGAGTATAAGTTAATAACACTACATTGGAAAACTGAAACTGAAAAATAGAACTATTCTGAATCACAACGATGGTGGTGGTTACATGACCTCATTATGCATTTGTCTAAACACACAGAACTTGATTGACACCATTGTGAATTCTACTTATGAAAAATAACCCAATCCAGATATGAAAGGAAACCAAAATAGAATTCAAGATCTAACAAATAAATCTAACTGTATTCAAATGAATAATGTAACCACAATGAAGTGGATGAAATAAAAGAACTAACTAAAGTTATATCGGATAACACTATCTGACTAGACACTGTAGGGCTAAAAAGAAATATAAACAAACACTGTACTATAGTAAAAAAAATGTTTTTCACAAGGGCATGGGTAAGCAATTCCCAAATACTTTAGGATGAAATAAGTAAATATATAGATAATGAGAGGCACAACTGTCAATACCACAGGAAGAAGTTATAAATAGGGAAAGGGTGAAGGCTAGAATGAACTCTGCTGGAATCAAAGGTAGTAGTTGGAATGCAGGAAATTTAAATGTATAAACAGATAGAGATAAAAATAAACACAGATGGGTGTGTATGCACAGGCTATTATTATACACACATATATTGCCAATCTGTTGCTAAGAGGGCCTAGAAGCAATGGCACTCAATAACTATGAGAATTCCTAGCATTCAGATCTGGGTTTCTAAATAACATCTGTCAATAAAAGGAACTGAGATTACTTGAAGGAGTGATTGATTCCAGGACTGAGGTACAAGAACCTAGAGTTTCTTACGTTGTCAAAAGTAAGGTAATACTAAAAACGGATGGGGACAAAGCAAGGTATAAGGTCTGTATATAGGGTGATTTTATTTCAAAAAGAGACAAAACTAATTGTTAGTACTGGAAGCTAAAATAATGGTTACCTTTGGTGGGGGTAATGACAGGAGGAGGCCATAAGGGGTCGCTTCTGAAGTGCTAGACGGGTTCCATTTCTTGATCTGGTGGTAGTGACAAAGGTGTGTTCACTAAATGAAAGCTGTACCAACTCTGTATGGACATTACACCTCAACACAAATTATACAAGATGCTCTACATTTTGATTATGGTGGTTGTCCATTGCTATTTAGTAAAATATCTGTGCATTTTAGTATAGGTAATCTATACCTCAACAAATCTGACTTAAGGGTCCTTTCAGAAATAAATGCTACAATAGAGCTAACATTTACCTAGTGTAGGCTGTCTTCCATTTTGCTTTCTAGCTTTGATAAAAAGGTGGGAGTTGAAAGTCTTATTTCTTGACAGGCCTGAGATCACTTAACCATACAAACTATGGCCCACAGATATTACTAGTTAAGAATGTGGCAGTCCCACATATCTTATTCCCTTGGCTAATTAAATAACTTTGTCTTTTGCAGTTACAAAACTCAAAATATGGAATATTAATTCTAATATTAATATGGAATATTTTGATTTTCACTTATTAGTCACGTATAAGTGACTAACTCATATTCAACTGATAAGTTGCTTACTTAATAAATCATTAACTTATATTCAACTTATAAGTTGCTTATATTCATCATTAAGAAATATATGTTCTTTAAAATCTCATCTGGTAAGAACTGTTTTCTAGGAATGCCATACAGAGACATTCTCAAAGAATGCTACTTAATTCATTCTATCCATACCATTGACACCCTATGTCAATAAGATCATCATTTAAAGTTGGTTTGACTACAGTAAACATTTTCAAAATGATTTATAATGGTCTTTTTAGGAAGTAGGAATCATGATGATGTGCTGACACTATTTTTCCAGCTGCTGAGATTGTTTTCCTTTAGAGTTGGCATTTCCCTATTAATTACACTTTCTGTAATTTTCCTACCAGAAGTGCAAATCACAATTGACATTATCTGATACAGCACTAAGTGTTTTCAAAGAATATGAAAACTTAACTAGCAAATAGGGTGTCAAGTTTCTTTAAGGACTTAGTAACATGAATACAAGTAATTTCAAAAACCCCATTTAGTTATAATGAAATGACTAGGGACACTATATGTTGACTATCTTAAATTACAAACTCTTCAAAGGCAGTAGACTACTTAAAGTAATATGTAGTTTACTTGTCATAGCAGATGAGTCCCTGATACTTGTATTGATCAAGAAGGAGAAACATTCGCTAAGGCCTGACTTATTGAAGTGATAGATGCTTAGCTGATAAAATGTTCCCATCATACCACGGGATCACAGAACTTGAGGCAATATTATCAGATCACCTAATCCAATGGTTTTCACAAAGGCAGCATCAGTACATCACGTAAGCGAGCTTTCTCAACAAATACACAACCCTACACTCCCCTTCCAGAGTCCACCATCCTCCTTCTCATACCTCTTCTTGAGGATGTGCATTCAGATACTCCTGATAAGGATGTATCCAACTGAGGGAAAGGTGCTTTTATGAAGGCAGAGCTGTATTTGTCAAAAGCTCACTAAGGGATTCTGATAGGATAGCACCAGTCTTCCAGTTGAAAACCTCTGACCTAATCTATTATCTCCCTTAGAACAAAATTACAACTCAAACAGCCCAGAAAGAATCTGGAAAAGTATTGAGAAAAGTCTACAACTTATTCTTCACTGGACTCATTTCATGGTCACATAAGGGCCAGTGTATGAAACACATTATTTTCCATTTAGAATAGAAGTCTTACTGCTGCTTTTCCCAATCCTTAGTAATATATTTAGTACAGAAACTTGAAGAAATTTAAACTTTCTATAAACACTTACATATGTATAAAATATTTCTTTTTTCAACACAATCCTTAATAAGGTATTACACAAAGACCTCATTAGTACCTGCCGTCTAGTAGGTAATGAAAATCTGTAGTCTTAGTTTTTCTAAAGTGCATAAACAAAGAAATGATTTCCTTGATGTGACTTCCATCATATCTAACAAGTTCATTAAGTGTTTATTAAAAGGAACAAAATAAATGCAATCATCTTTTCTTTCCTGTCCTTCATTTCCAACTTCTTACCATTAGTACTTTCCAGTGCCCTCCCCTGCCCTGCCCCCAACTGCAGAAGCTTGGAACTCAGCCTGTAAGCAATGAAACAATGACTCAAGGTGACAAAACCACTGAGCTGGATAGAGATAGAGGATGGATACCCAAATGAAATAGAGGTGCCCCCCCAAAAATAGGGTAAGCAGAAGATACTTTAGATTCACAGGCAACTTAGAATAGAGGAATTAAAAAAAATGTTACATTTATAAAATAAGAGAAAGTGGTATGTAGACACTGTATCTCAAAAGGAGAAAGGTTGCTAGAATTAAATACCAATGAACCTGATTTTGTTATATTATTGTTAAATACCACAAACTTAGCAGTGATCATGTAAAAATACTCTACAGAGTGAGGTTTAAAGAACAATAATTCCTAATTAGTGTTTTAATAAGTGTGTTAGCCATTCTGGAATGTCATTTATGGTAAATTAAGGGACACTTTCCCTCACTATCTTCCATTAGTATTTTAATGCTAGGAGGTGGGAAAAAGCTGATCCATATTCAAGAGGAAAGGAGGAAAAACAATAACAAATTGGCATCTCTTCTGTGGATTGCCCCACAGGCCAAGCATTTTTATGTTCTTAATCATTATTAAATGACTTAACATGACACCCAGAGCCTAGCGAATGATTGCATCCTGACATGAGAACGAATTACAAATGAAATGAAAGATCAAGCCGTATTAGAGGATTGCCTCTGGGAAATGAAAATCTTTAATTCTCTTTTATTATTGACATTTATTTGGCTGCCATGAATAACAACATAGCAAAGAGATTCAGCTATGCTTGTGCACTGAATAGCTTATCCCAGGGCTCAAAACTGCATTAACATTTATCATGTTTGCTTTTGTAGCTGACACCACTGAACAGATTCTCTATCCATCTTGTATTTATCATGCATTGCAGATATAGTACATCCTCTAATTTAAGTTCATTTTCATATAGTAGAAACAGCAAAGATTACCAGTGTCTTTCCTCAAATAAAGTCCTGCTGGTTAGTATTCCTAAGAATGGTTTAATATATTTAATAAAAAAACAAAATGAGTTGACAAATTCAGTTACAGTCAAAGGAGGCTAATTTTGAAGGTTTCAATTTTAGGAGATTTTTGCTAATTCACAAGACACTTGTACAATATGTATATCTGGAATAAAGCCGTAAAATAAATGTCTCCATAAAGAGCAACCAAATAGCATTTTGTGAATCTGAAGGCAGTATGACAATTCTTATAAGAAATCTGCACGGTTTTCACTATTCCAAATGGTGTTCACTGCTGACAGGAATAGGCCACATACTATAGAAAGACAGCAATTCAGACAGTCATTATAAATGTAGGGATATCTTTTTATGACTTATTTCTTTTCTCTCTTGTACAAATTCCTGTCACAATAATAAGAGATTATATAGGATGTGGTGCCTTTGCTCACATGATCCTCCATGACTAGACTGCTCTTCTTCCTTAAAATACTTCCCAGAATTCAAGGCTTAGCAAGAATATCAATGTATCTTGGAAAAATAAATCACTTATTATCTGTAAATTTTGTTTGAGAAATTAATTTTTATGTTTATGTCCTTCTGTTTTTTTATGTGTTTAATATGGAAACTTTTAAACATACACACAAGTAGATGTAACTGCAGTGACCACCCTCCATACAGCCATCCCCCACCTTCCACAATTACTAATTCACAGTGGATCTCACTTCATCTAGAGTTCTACTTCACTAGTTACTGCTCACTGAATTATTTTGAAATAAGTATTTTTTGAAGTAAATCTCTGAATCTTCTTTCAACAATTCTTAAATAAGAAAGTTGGAATGGATTAATTCTAGGGTTGCTACTCCCCCAAATTTGACAACAATTTCTTCTTCTACCTCTTTTAGGCTTATATACTTCAACAAAAATTTACTTCACAGCCACTGTAAAGTATTTCTTCAAACTTTACCGACTTCCTTCTCTGACTCAATAAAACATATAGTCTGCGTTGATAATTAAGAAGTATAACTACATTTCCTGTATTCATATATAGATGTGTATTAACTTTTCTCCAAGTTAGATCTTTAGGGACCATCACTGAAATTTCAGTGTTCAGAGAGTACTGAATAAATACAAAAGTAGTAATTGCTACTGTTTATAATAATTATTAATTGATTGATTGACTTTAATCTTAAAGGTTAGACACAATTGGAAGGTTTGGATTTTGGTTTTAATAGTAGGTAGCATCATTTGGAAATTTTAATCAATAAAATATTTGTTGAAATTCCTATTTTATTTCTGTGAGTGCTGTAACATAGAGCTGTGTAAAAACAGAAGTGAGGTTTTCTTCTTCAAGTTTAAAACTGAGAAAGTAAATTATATCTGAATTATATTTGTTCATAGTTGGATAAATTTATTTTAATGTAGCACAAGTATAAGGTAATTAATTGTATTATTTTCAGAAAAGACTTTTCTAGATTGACAATATCTCCAAAATATCAAAGTAAATAAATTAAATCAAGGCAGATTTACTCAGCTGATATTTCATAAATTATCTTCTTGAAAATAATTTTTTTCTACTGATAGGAGGTACATATACTTATAAAAATAAAAACCTAAAAGAAGTATATTTTCAACAGAAATAGAACCAAAAAATCCTAAATTTTATATGGAACCACAAAAGACCAAGAATTGCCAAAGCAATCTGGAGAAAGAAGAATAAAGCTGGAGGCATTATACTTCCTGATTTTAAACATTATTATAAAGATATAGTACTCAAAACAGTATGGTACTGGCATAAAAACAGACAGATACATAGGTCAATGAAGCACAACAGAAAGCCCAGAATTAAACCCTGACATATATGGTCAATTAATTTATGACAAAGGAATCATGAATATACAGTTGGGATACTATAGTCTCTTTAATGAATGGTGTTTGGAAAATTGGACAGCCACATGTAAAAGAATGAAAGTGAACCACCACCTTATAACATACACAAAAATTACCTCAAAATGAATTAAAGACTTGAAAGTAAGGCCTGAAACCATAAAACTCTAAGAAGAAAACAGGGGACAAGTTACTTGATACTGGTTTGGCAATGATTTTTTGGATTGACACCAAAAGCAAAGTCCACAAAAGCAAAAATAAACAAATGGGACTACATCAAACTAAAACAAAAGAAAAAACTTCTGTACAACAAAGGAAACCATCGCCAAATGAAAAGGCAACTTATGAGATGGGAGAGAGAGAATATTTGCAAATCATTTATCTGATAAGGGGTTAATATCCAAGATATGTAAAGAACTCATACAACTTGAAAGCAAAAAAGAAGACAAAAAACTGCAAAAAACAAAACAACAACAAAAAATAATCCAAAAGAGCTGAATGGATATTTCTCCAAAGGAGACATACACATGAAAAGGTGCTTAACATCATCAATCATCGGGGAAACGCATGTCAAAACCAAAACGAGATATTACCTCACACCTGTTAGATTGGCTATTATCAAAAAGACAAGATATACATGTTGGCAAAGGACATGTGTGGAGAAAAAGGAAGCCTTGTGCAGTGTTGACAGAAATGTAAATTAGTGAGAAACTATGGAAAACAGTATGGGGTTTCCTCAAAAATTTAAAAATAAAACTACCATATGACAGCAATTCTACTCCTGGGTATTCATTTGAAGGAAATGAAAACACTAACTCAGAATGATACGCACATCCTTGTGTTCCCTGCAGCATTATTTACAATAGCCAGGACATGCTTGGAAATAACCTAAGTAGTCCATTTGATGATTAATGGATAAAGAAAATGTTACATATGTACACATAATATATATATATATATATACACACACACACCACATGTATGCATGACACATAGATGCAATACATTGCATATATGTATCACACACCTGTAACATGTATTTATATACAATGCATGTGTGTGGCACATAACATATATGCATGTGCTACATATATAATAACATTCAGCCATAAAAAGAAGGAAACCCTTCCACTTGTAACAATATGAATAAACCTTGAGGGCAGTATGCTAAGTGAAATAAGTTAGAAAGAAAGACAACATATGATTTCAGTTGAATGTAGAATCTAAAAAACCTTGAACTCACAAGGTTACCAGAAGAAGTATGTGTGTGTGTGTGTGTGTGTGAGAAAGCAAAATTAATTAAAGTGATGAAAAGAAGTACACTGTTTTAAATAAATTAGAGAGAATACAGAATTTGTTTTTATAAATGACCAGTGTCCATAACAGTGGTTTTCTCACACAGTTTGCACATGTACCTGTAGCCATTATAGTGTCATCACTCCCCTGGGTGAAAACCACGACTCGTTGCCTCTTCGAGTTCATCTTTGGCAGAGCTTGTGTCTTTCTGGCTATCTCTTTAATGTCTTCAGTCTATTAATAGAAAGGAAGAAAAATTCTCATAACCAGTACAGTAGAACAAAGCTTTATTAGTAGACTGAGAATTCAGCTTCTTATGTTTAAAATAAAAGAGACTTGAACATCTATTAAAAGTCACCATTTAAAAAATTTAACCACATAAAAAGTAAATATTATAGTACAATAACCTCCAAGGAGGCAACTGTCAAACTCTAACCATCTTAAATTTACGATGAATCTTATTTCATCTACACCCTCACTCATCCGTCTTTCATATTATTCTAAAATAAATCCCAGATACTATGTAATGTCATCTATAAACGTTTTAGTATGTATCTCTGAAAGACAACAACTTAAATATAACCAAATAACATTATCATATATAAAAAATAAATAAGAATCCCTAATATCAGCAAATATCTAATCAATTTTCAAATTTCCCATAAAAATTTATAGAAAGAAGAATATTAAATTATCTTAGGGGTGTATAGAGAATAATTACGCTGACTTTGGAAATAGTTACTATAATGCCATTGTTTTTCAAAGAACTAAAATGAGATGCTGTTTCCTACAGATTTTCTTTAAAAAGATAAAGTTTAAAAAATTGCAAATTAATTCTAGAAACCCTGATGCTATATTTTGTATCACACAGGCTAGGAAGTTTTATATCTTAAATGCTCTTGACTTGAAATGTAACCCTTGAGCTATATGCAGGAGTTTTAGAATCATGCTTTCAAGAATTCTAGATAATTAAAAAATTCATGTCTGAACTCAGTGGGCCTCTAAACAGCCCACAGTTTGTGTTTGCTGATTAGTACTCTATCACTGTGCAAAGTTTCAAACAGTTATGGAGGGACAAACAAAACCAGAGGGAAAATATATTTGAGTGGCATAAAAGAAGTTAATTAGGATACACAGATGGAGAGATTTAGGTAAGCAAGGCAGTCAAGTCATAATGGTTATAAATAACATCAGAAACTATGACATTTTAATTTTTTAAAATTTTTTCTTATTCTCACCTGAGGACACTTTTTCATTGATTTTTAGAGAACGTGAAAGGGAGAGAGAGAAACATCCATGTGAAAGAGAAGCATTGATTCGTTGCTTCCCACCCACACCCAGACTGGGGATTGTACACGTCCAGACCAGGGACTGAACCCTCAACCTAAGAAAGTGCACTGACTGGGAATTGAACCCACAAACCTTCAGTTATAGAACAATGCTCCAACCAACTGAGCCACACAGGCCTGGGTGAAACCATGACATTTTTAAAGGTATGATAAGCTTTAGTAACATTGTTTGTTCCCTAAATACTTAAGAAATTCTAGCTGATATAAGAATGTACGCTTCTATTATACCTAACATGATAATACCAAAGGAGTGCTGTTTCTGAAAAGAAGTGCCACTTGAGGTATAACAATGCTGCTGACCTTTCAAACATGCTGACTGTTTCACTTCTGGTTGCTCATTTTAGAACAGAACTAGGCTTGAAGTCAGATAAGATGAGAAAAGGAATACTCTCAGTTTTGGGGAAAGACTATTACAAATGACTAGCAAAAAAACTCCCAGACAAACAAACAAGCAAAAAAACAAAACAAAGAAATGATTAGTAACAGCTGAAAAGAACAAAAGAAAAAAGCTACTTAGCAATGTCTTCACACTCTCAAATAAATCTACACATTTAATTAAAATGACTCACATATATTCTCCCAATTGCTTTACCATACATATTTTACTACCGTAGTATTTTTGCTTATGATTGAGTACAGTTCATATTTAGTAAAGATAAGAGGCAAACTCCAGGAATAGATTCACTTTATCATCTTGGGAACAGCATCTTACACATGTCCTGGATGTTTTTTAAGTAGAGGTCTTTCTTCAAGGTGGTATGAGAAATAAATTAAGAATGAGATTACAACTGTCTTCTACCAATCCTGTGGGACGATGTATATTTTTTAAAAAAGCTTTGCTAACTTAAAGAAACCTTTCTTATGTTCCAAATTAGATCTTATAAAACTGGCAATTTGAGACTGAAATTAACTTTCCAAATATAAGACACAAATCTTTACAGATGGTTACACTTCATTCTATTTGTATCCATCCACACCCACAATTCCAACAAAATCCCTTTGTTTCTCTGGGAGAACGGCCGGGAGCACCAAAACGCAATCTCTCACTGTGCCTTGAGGAGCCAAAGCTTTGCCCTCAGAAGTTGATCCCCCTCTAGTATAAAGATATTTCTTAAAACCTTAATTTTGTATTTCCAAAGCTGTATACACATATTTCTCACTATGCTGTGAGCCAGTAGATTCTTCTTCTCCTTGATACTCAGGCTGACATATCCTAACAGAACGATGAAATTACAAGGAATTTAGAGTATGATACACCTGGATTTGTGCGCCTTGAGCAGCTAAATAAATCTCTCTGTACAATATTAAAAAAATATTTATGGTAGAAGAAGTTGGGAGAAAAGTATGCTATAATTAGTGGGTAAAAACTTGGAGACAATGAGGATATTTGCATATTCTCATAGTATCTCCCCTTAAGATACTTATTCATAACATAAGGAAAAATAGTAATGTTATAGTGGAGAAAGCTGACAGACTATTAGTTTACCCTGGTGATCAAATTTAGCAATACTAAAATTAGTAGGCAAAATGGTGTATTTGCATAGTCCCAAAACATTTATTAACTGCAATGGGAAAAAAGCAACTTTACAGAGGATAAACTGCAAACACCACCATCACACAACGATCAAGGTTAACATCGCCAACATGAAGACACCGGGACATTGTGTACGTCCCTGATATGATGCACTGAGAAGGGCACATCACTTCAATGATATTTCTGGCAAAAATCCATAATCTCTACTTAATTTTGAGAAAGTATCAGAAAAACCCAAATTAAGGGACATCTACACAATGACTGACAAACACCCTTCAAAAGTACCGAGACATTAATGAGGAAAGAGTTAGAAACTATCACAGAAAGGAAGAGACTAAGGAGACATGACAGGTAAATGCAATGTGTGATCCTGAATTAGGTTCTGGAACAGAAAAAGGAAATTAGAGGACAAACTGGTGAAATCAGAATAAAGACTGAAGTTCAGTTATTGGACTGTACCAATGTTAATTTCCTGGGGTTGATCGCTGCACCTTGGTTATGTAAGGTGTTAAGATTAGGAGAAGCTGCCCTGGCTGGCCCAGCTCAGTGGATTGAGCACAGGCCTGTGAACCAGACGATCGAGGTTTGATTCCCAGTCAGGGCACATGCCTGGGTTGCAGGCCGGTTCCTTGCAGGCTAACTACCAGCAGGGGACGCACAAAAGGCAACCATACATTGATGTTTCTCTCCCTCTTTCCTTCCCCTCTAAAAATAAATAAATAAATAAATAAAATCTTTAAAATAAAAAAAAAAGATTAGGAGAAGCTGAAAAAAAGGTGCCTGGGAACTCTACTATTTTTTGTAAAATCCCAGTCTAAAATGATTTCAAAATAAAAAGTTAAAAATGACTGTTGTGAGGATAAAACAAGTGAAAGAGGTTAATGCAATATTCAGTACATGCTAAGTGCTTAATAAATATTAATTTCTTACCTCTAGTAACAATCATTTTAATACTCTCCAAAACTGTCACATCGTGAAGTTGCCTTCCAAATCTCTAAAACAGGCCTCAAGATTTTACAGAAAAGTTAAGTGACTTCCTCAGGCCATAAGGATACTCCATGGGGAAGTTATGTCTAGCATCTACAGAGCGTGGCTCCAGTGATTAAACATTTAACCCCTGTTCTATGCTATGCACAGATTATACTACTTCTATGAATTTCACCAATGTGTTTTCTCTTGTCACAAAACTATAGCATGTTTATCCTAAATAATTTTTCTGCCACATTAAAAAATCATTGCTGATTTGGTATTTAAGTTTGTTATTTTTCTTAATTATTCTGCCTTGTATTTTAGCCTAGTAAATTTCATTTAAAAATATTTTATTCATTATGCCATTACAATTGTTCTATTTCACCCCTTCATTCCCCTCCACCCTGCACACCCCTCCCCCACCATCCCCCCTTTAGTTTGTGTCCATGTGTCACAAGTTCTTTAGATTCTATATTTCCCATACTATTCTTGCCCTTCCCCTGTCTATTTTCTACCTACTATCTATCCTATCTATTTTCAGTACCTTCTCCCCCCTTCTCCTCTTACCACTTCCCTGTTGTTAACCCTCCATGTGATCTTCATTTCTGTGGTTCCACTCCTGATCTAGCTGTCCTCTTAGTTTGCTTTTGTTTTAGGTGTGGTTGTTAGTAACTGTGAGTTTGCTGTCCTTTCACTGTTCATCTTTTTTATCTTCTTTTTCTTAGATAAGTCCCTTTAACATTTCATATAAGAAGGGCTTGGTGATGATGAACTCCTTGAATTTGATCTTATCTGAGAAGCACTTAATCTGTCCTTCCATTCTAAATGAAAGCTTTGCTGGATAGAGCAATCTTGGTTGTAGGTCTTTGGCTTTTATGACTTCGAATACTTCTTTCCAGCCCCTTCTTGCCTGTAAGGTCTCTTTTGAGAAATCAGCTGACAGGCTTATAGGAACTCCTTCATAGGTAACTGTCTCCTTTTCTTTTACTGCTTTTAAGATTTTCTCTTTATCTTTAATCTTGGGTAACTTAATGGTGATGTGCCTTAGTGTGTTCCCAGCACTCTCTGGGCTTCATGGATTTCCTGGAAGTCTATTTCCTTCACCAAGTTGGAGAAGTTCTCCTTCATTATTTGTTCAAATACGTTTTCAATTTATTGCTGTTGTTTTTCTCCTTCTGGCGAGCCTATAATTTGGATATTGGAATGTTTCAGGTTGTCCTAGAGAATCCTCAGCCTCTCTTCATTTTTTTGGATTCTTGTTTCTTCATTCTGATCCAGTTGGATGCTTATTTTTCCTTTTGTTCTAAATTATTGCTGGTTTCCTTCCTGTCACTGTTGGTTCCTTGAATATTTTGCTTTATTTCACTTTGGGTATCTTTCATTTGTTCTGTCATTTAAAAAAATATTTGCATTTAATTTTTTAAAAATATATTTTATTGATTATGTCATTACAATTGTTCTATTTCACCCCTTCTTTCCCCTCCACCCTGTACACCCCCTCCCTGACCATTCCCCACCTTTAGTTTATGTCCCCATGTCTCAAGTTCTTTAGATTCTGTATTTCCCATTCTATTCTTGCCCTTGCCCCTGTCTATTTTCTACCTACTATCTATCCTATCTATTTTCAGTACCTTCTCCCCCCTTCTCCTCTTACCACTTCCCTGTTGCTAACCCTCCATATGATCTTCATTTCTGTGGTTCCACTCCTGATCTAGCTGTCCTCTTAGTTTGCTTTTGTTTTAGGTGTGGTTGTTAGTAACTGTGAGTTTGCTGTCCTTTCACTGTTCATCTTTTTTATCTTCTTTTTCTTAGATAAGTCCCTTTAACATTTCATATAAGGGCTTGGTGATGATGAACTCCTTGAACTTGACCTTATCTGAGAAGCACTTAATCTGTCCTTCCATTCTAAATAAAAGCTTTGCTGGATAGAGCAATCTTGGATGTAGGTCTTTGGATTTCATGACTTGGAATACTTCTTTCCAGCCCCTTCTTGCCTGAAAGGTCTCTTTTGAGAAATCCGATGACAGTCTGATGGGTACTCCTTTGTAGGTGACTGTCCCCTTATCTCTTGCTGCTTCTAGGATTCTCTCCTTCATTTTAATCTTGGCTAATGTAATGATGATGTACCTTGGTGTGTTCCTTCTTGGGTCCAACTTCTTTGGGACTCTCTGAGCTTCCTGGACTTCCTAGAAGTCTATTTCCTTTTCCAGACTGGGGAAGTTCTCCTTTATTATTTGTTCAAATAAGTTTTCCACTCGTGGCTGTTCCTCTTCCCCTTCTGGTAACCCTATAATTCGGATGTTGGAATGTTTAAAGATGTCCTGGAGGTTCCTAAGCCTCTCCTCATTTTTTTGAATTCGTGTTACTTTCTTTTTTTCTGTTTGGTCATTTTTTTCTTCCTTCTGATCCACTCCCTTGATTTGAATCCCAGTTTCCTTTCCATCACTATTGGTTTCCTGTGCATTTCCCTTCATTTCAATTAGTTTAGCCTTAATATGTGCCTCTAATTTGTGGCTAAAATCAACCAGTTCTGTGAGCATCCTGATCACCAGTGCATTGAACTGTGCATCTGAGAGGTTGGCTATTTCTTGGTTGCTTAGAGTTATCGGCTCTGGGGCTTTGAGTTCTTGAGCCATATTTTGGACTGTTCGTGCTTGTTATATATGAGGAGAGGAGCCCTAGATGTTCACCAGGGTGGGGCAACTCAGTTGCTGGGTTGTGACACTGTATGTGGGGTTGGGGTCAGAGAGGGGCAATGGTGGTCCCCTCTGCTGCTTCTCGTCGCTGGGGCCTGCGTGGTCTGTCTCACTGCTCACTCCTTTGCTGCTTTATCTGCTTGCAAATGTGTGATCGAAGTCAGCTGGCCGCCTTGTGCCCTCACTGGGTCCACCCGTTGCTACCCCACACCTGGGATCCACCAACTGCCGCCTGCGCACCTGCGTTGGAGGATCCTCCTTGCCCGACCCAGCTCCACTACTGGTTCGGCTCCTCTGACTGGTCAGGCTGAATGGTTTGTTGTTGTTGGACTTCTGTATAGTTCAATTTTCTGTGTTTTGGCTGTGTTTTTGTTTACTAAAACTTTGTTGTCTTTAAACTTGGTTGTGGGAGAAGGCACAGTGTTTCCACCTACACCTCCATCTTGGCAGAAGTCCGCAAATTTCATTTTTTGAATTTCAGGATATTTCTCATTTTTCAAGGTCATTTGGAAATCTAATCTTTTCCAAATCATAAGAATGTGAGAGAGGAAGATGTATAATTTATACGATAAAGAGTACCGAACTTAAGAGAGCCGGGCTGTGGTTCCCGCTCCATTATGGATTAGCTGTGTGACCTTGTACAAGTCATGTAGTCTATATTGTACCTGTTGAATTGATAGGTAGGGCAATCCTACCTATCAATTTGTGTGAATATTAAACGTATTAATGAAATGTAAGAAAAGTCTTTGTAAAATATGAAGTATTTTATAAATGTGAAATTATGCTTGTAACTAGTGATCACATGAACACCTGAAATTTAGCATTGTCTTCCAAATTAAAGAATATACTTTCTTCATTCTATTTTTAACAAGCTGGTGATGCAAATGTTAACAATTTTATTGCAATCTACCTACTCCTAGAGAATACCAATTGTGGTGTCCCCACACATTGCCTCACTTAACCGTGCTGTATTCTGTCTTGTTTTCCAGACAGAAATTCCCGTAATAATTATGGTGTTCGTGCCATGTGTCACTCACTCTCTAGCCTTATACTTCCTTCCCTCCTCACTCGCTATGCTCAGTGATGCTGACCCTTCGGTCAGTTCTGGGCGTGCGCAGTGCTCCTCCTTGTTTCAGGAGCTTCTGTACCCTTGTTCCCTCTCTTTGAAATGCGTTTCCTTGTTTGTTTTGTTTTGCTTTTTTCGTGTTGTGGCTAAATAATTGTATTTTTCAAGTTTTACTTTCTCAGGGTTATTCCATAACCCTCTCATTTAAAATAGAAACCCCTGCCACGTTCTTTTTCACACCACACTCTGATCATTTCTATCTTGTCTTCAGGGTTTATCAAAGTGGTGGGCACATAGCTAGTGCTCAGTAAATATCTGTTGAATGAGTAAATGGTTAAATAAAGATAATTAGATCATCTTATCTCTTCCCCTTAATCTGTTTTAAAACTGTCCTCTTTTTAGGGTTCTATCAGTCACCTTAGGAAAGTGGCATCATTGTCTTTTAGCCAGCAGGACTTGAATTAGTGTCTTATTTTCAGAAACTCTGGGTGATATCTACTGTATTCTTTACACTTGTGAGGAACACAGGGATCTTAGAAGAACCCTGAAGAATTCTTTGGTTATTTAGACCTCCTGAACACCTTCTGTGGACGCTCTATCCAGTGTTGATCAATGGAACTCTCTGTGATGATATATATAACTGCTGTTGGACAGTAGTTTTACGTTTTATAACTACTGTCCAATACAGTAGTCTCACTTGCAAAGTGCCCAGTGAGACTGAGAAACTGAATTTTAAATTTTACTTAATTTTAATTTAAATAACCACATGTAGCTAGTGGATGCCATACTAGATTGCACAGTTCAGCACTTTCTTCTCTCAGGTGTAAGATGATAGAGTTACTATTGGTCAGAGAAAGTCTACAAGCCTGCAATCCTCAGGGTAGAGTCAGGGCTGTGGGGAAAGCTGGAAAAGGGAAAAGAATTGCTTTGTTGCCTCTGTGTGAGAAGTATTCTATTGCGGACATATAAAGAAGGAAATTAAAATTTGTTTCTTGGAGTAAAAATAAGTGAATGAGCCAGAAGAAAAGGTATAAATTTTCTTTATCATTTGGCACATATTCTGTTGTATGAAGAATGGAAATATCAACACAAAGAATATTTGTATTTAAGTTTTGGAGGTATTTTCTGCACTTTAAATCAATTTTCAATACAGCTTTTAAAATTCTTCATAATAAAACATGCTTTTAAGTACCTTATTTTTAAGTAGGTTCTCAAAATACAAACCTTTAATCAGTTTAGCTCAAGATAAGGTAGATTTAAAAACACTTTGCAGTCTACACTGATTTTCAAGAATAATAAAACTTTTTACCTGAAGAATTGTCATTTTAAATTCTTAGCAGGTCTGTCATTTAAATCAGGTACTATGTGATTTTCATATATATCTCCTCTCTTCTGCTTTGTGCTCTGCCCAGCTTCAGTTTTTATCTTTCTCCAGTGCCCTCCTCATAAGCTGCCTCTTTTTACTGAAAACTGCCCAGCTCATTTTAAAGTGTAAAGATTTTTATCTTAAAAAGAATGATTATGTAAAATTTGCAGAGAAGATAACCAGAATATCATAAACAATGCCACTGAGGACACTTCCTGATGAATAAACACTGGTTATTTTTAGGGGTGTTCGGATTGGTCAGTTAGGAGACAGATCACCAGTGGCAATACTCTGTGGCTTTGGAAACTGATTGGGATTTATAACAGAAAACAGGGGTAGGACAGCAGAGCTGGTGGGAAGAAAAAAATAGTCACTTTTCCTTTCTTTTTAATGTTTTTCATTCTCTCCTCTCATGCATGCCCCAAATTTAGAGGTAAAGTTAAAGTTGGAAGTGAAAAATGCAGACTTTGTCTAGTTTGTCACACTACATTAGAGAGCACGGACATATTTCCATAGACATTAAACTGTTAAGATAAAGTGATTTATTTTTACTTGATTCCTTAAAAATGCCACATTTTAAACATATGTTTTCATATTATTGTGCAATGAACTAAAAAAAATTAATGACATTTTAAAATCATTATATTTTTCTAGATAGCATCCCTTAATATTTTATTGAAAATACTTACTTAAGGTTACTGTATTCATGGCTTTCATATACTCTGCAAGGCTTCTGATATTTTAGAGAGCCCAGGAAGGAACACATGAAGACACTGGGTGCTTTGTTTAATCTAACATATCACTGTCAGGATCAACAGAGCAGTTTTTCTATGTCAGGAGGTAATAAGGTATACCATTACAAACATCATCACTCGGTTTACATGCTGTAATTAATTATTGCAGATTTATGGTAAAAAAATTTCTAGAATCAAAAAGTAAAAACTAATGGAAAGGTTAATTTGGTGCTGGTTAATTAAAAAAAACACAGAAGAAGTAGTTTGTTGCTAGGATTTAATTTAAACCAGGCATGATCAAAGCATATAGCTCAAGGGGACAATAAAAGTATAAATTAGTCAGCCTTAATAAACTATTTTTAAAACAGTATTATCTAGGTACTGAAGAATCATGATCATTTGTTGTGTAGTGTTGTATTTCTAAGCATCTACAAAACTTTATTTTCTAGAACCAAAATATATTTATGTTAGCACAGAAAATAGGATATAAATTTATGTTCCATAAACTTTCATTGGAGAATTTTGATGTAACAAAAGAGAATATCAATTGTTGATATTAAAATTTAACAGTGAAACTTTAAAACATGACTGAAAACATTTACTAATATTCTCATGATTAAAACATTTCACTTTTAAGTTGAATAGTCCCCTGACTACATTTAATCTTGTATATAAATTGCCAGTTCGAAAAATTACAAAGCAAAATTTAAATTAGATAAACAAATACTTGGAAATCTTCATTCCTTCCACATTTGACTCAACCCCTGTATCTGTGAGATACACACAGTAAAACAAAGAAACAACAAGAACTCCTCATAAACTACTGTACTTCCCCACAATCAGGTTTCCTAAGGCAAAGTTTCCTCCCTGGACAGTTTTTTCATGGGATGCCGAGAATAGGACACTATGCCACATGCTCACTGCCCTCCTCCAAGGACAGGGAGCACTGTGGCTGTCAAGTCTTATGACACAGACAACACACCCATGAATTACTTTGGTGCTCAAAAACGAATGTCTTTCATACATTTAAATAATAGTCCCACCCTAAATGTACACACCTTTCTCCAAAGAGTTAAAAGTTAGCTTACTAATATACCCCATCAACATGCACAGCTTCTTTAGATGGTAGAAAATACTAAGTATGCAAATCAAGAGAGGTTCTATATTCCAGGTCTAGTCAGATTAAATTTTAAAAAATTACTATTGTGCACCATACCAAGTTGTGGTATTGAATACAACATTCTACATAGTGCTGGCTCAATAAATATGATAGTCATAAAACTCATAAATTCAGTTACTTCTGTCAACTTGGGTCCAGAGTATTCTAACAATCTATTGGAAGATGGATATTTTATAGATAAAAACATGGTCTTATCTGTTATCTTAATTTTGCCAACAAAAAACACATGGAATTTTGATGTTGATAGAGTAACATATCAGGGTAACAGAATCAGGACCTGAAAATTAAAGCCAATTGTCAATATTTAGTTTCAGAAAATTTATGTGTTTTAATGCTATCCAAAAGAAAAAAGAAAAAAAAGATTCAAACAGGAAGTTTATATGAGCAGGATTTAAATTAATCAGTTCCTAACAACTGTTAAGTACAACCTTTTGGAATTTAATTTGCATAATGATAATCTACATAGAGTAGGGTTGAAATTATTTAAACGACATTATATTTCACTATTTAGTCTTGCTCCACCACTGCTTTAGCAGTGAATCCTTATGAAATGTAATGCAGCTAATGAGGTAGCTTTTTAACTGAACAAACTGACAGGCCCCATATCTGCAGAGGCAGCTTGAAACCGTGCCCAACCTCTTGGCTTCCCAAGAGGCTTTTCAAAATTCAATAAATAACATCTGTAGGCGATGTTGGGTGCAGACCTAGCAGAGTGCGTCATAACACTGTGCTGGCAGAACAAAGAAACCATGACGACTGCCAAGTTTCCATGGCAACTGCTGAGAGGCTCTGAGAGTATAATAGCACATCAATCACTGTCCAAAAGAACTTCATTATCAGCTAGAAAAAACCTTTAGGATCTGTTTAGTGTGCAATTGTGGGTTAACTCACCTCAAAGCCTTGCTCTCTAGCAAAAGTGGCAGCTTCCTGAAATAAAAAAAAGAGAATAGTTAATTATAAAGTACGAGGTAATGAAGAAATAATCCATTTTGAAACTCATTCACAGTCTTCTTTTTACACAATTATCTCAATATACCCATGTAGTTCAATTTTTATTCTTACACCAAAAAAAGACTTCATTTTTTCCATGGCATAAAAAAAGGGCAGCATAATGTCAACACACTTCACAAGGTGGAATAAAGAAGATGTAGTGCATGTTTTTACTGCAGCTGCCACAGTGCGTTCAGGTGTTTTGACCCCAACAAAGAAAGACAATTATTTAAAACGTAAGGAACATGCTGGTGGTTACATTTTTAATTAAAACAATACCTTTCAGAAAGCTCTTCTGTAGAGAAGAATATCTGCTAGTAAATGTATGGATTCACAGAAATCACCATTTTGCAATCCCAATGAAATCTATTCAGGCATAGATTATCAATGGATGCTAAATTCATTAGGTGAAAGGATGATGGGGAATTGGATATTTCATGGAATTAATATATCAGAGACTATGTGCTGATCACAGGGAGCAAACTATAGCTTCAAAATGGAAGGATTAAACTGCCATAACTTTAACCCAGTGATGGATCATATCATTTTTTTATCATGAATAGTATGATCACTAAATATTTGTGCCTTCTGTTCTGAAGCAGTATAAAACACATAGCATCATCTATCAGTTTTCTGACCAATCATTTTCAAAATGAATTAATCAAAACTTTAATTATATATAACTTGCAGTCTACAGGAAATAGGAGAGAATAGGAGAACAAGTTCAATGATACACTGAGAAAGCAAACAGACAAATCCATAACGTAGGACATTTTATAGGACAAATGGTCTCTTCAGTAAGTCCATTTCGTGATAAGGTGGGGAAGGGAAAAATGACCAAGAGCAATATACAGACCTTAACTGGATTCTGTTTTGAACAAACCCTATACAAGACATTGGGGGATGACTGGAGAATATGAATATGGTGCAAAAATTAAACACTAAGAATTATCAATTTGATTTAAAATGTTCTTTTTTAAAAAAAATAAAGGCAGTTCCATTTAAAAAAAATAATTTATTCATTTATTTTTAGAGGGGAAGGGAAGGAGAGAGGGAGAGAAATATCAATGTATGGTTGCTTCTCGTGTGTCCCCTGCTGGGAACTGGACTGCAACCCAGGCATGTGCCCTGACTGGGAATCGAACCTCGATTGTGTGGTTTGCAGGCCCGCACTCAATCCACTGAGCTACTCCAGCCAGGGCCGATTTAAAATGTTCTTAATTTTTAGCAGTTAATCCTAAAGTACTTGGGGATAAAATGGCATGATACATGTAATTTACTTTAGAATTCCTTAAAAATAATGAAAGTAAAGCAAAAATGGAAAAATATTAATTCTCAAACCTACATGTGTTCAGTATTCCTACTTTTTTGACTATTTGAAAATTATAACAAACAGTCCTAACAAACAAAATACATAATGTTTTTCTAGAATTAAACGTTATGGGCAAAATCTAATGAACATTATTATGCACCCTAACGCTGCTCTTATCAAAGGACAAAAACACATCTGTGCAGCTTCCTTTCCTTTCCTCTAATTTTTTGCTTTGTGCATATATTTTAATTTTAGGGCTGATAGAGAGAATGGCGTCAATATTACTTTTCAATTCCACTTCCCTCTTGAAAATGAAAAAAAAAAAAACTGCAGACAACTGTCAAGAGCCTCTACATCTTAACTTACATTCCTCCAAAATTATCTTTGCCAAGAGATATTAATAGAAGGATGGGATTTGAGCCCAAGTAGTGAGCAGATCCAACTCAACTAAAACGACTGCTGTACCAAACCATGTAAGGCAGAAAGTACAGTCAACGTCTCCAGCACAAATTTGGGTACTATCTACATGCTACAAAAAACATGCATGCTTTGGGAAAAAAGAGGGTATGCTGATGTACAATATACTAATAAATTGTAAAGTGCCATTCTGAGGATTTAAAAAGGTTGAAATCGATGTTTACAGCTGCACACTGAAGTTGATAGAAAGTGATAAGCTTAAAGTACAACTCCCTAGGCTGTTCACTAGAGAAGAATAGGCTGATCAAGTTAGCCTTAATAATGGAGATTAAAAAAAACAACCTGAATTATGAGCTTGACAACTGGTGCAAGCAAGGTTAGTATCTCTGAATATTTACTTACAACAGGATTTTTTACACAACACAGTCAACAATATTTGCTGACCTAGATAACAAGGAAAAGCATAAGGCTCAAAAAATATCAATACAGCATTATTCCAAGTTGTCCAATCCTAGAATTAACCAAGCTAATTCTCATATGAAAAAGATAACTGAAAAGCTCTGCTACAACTACTTATTTACATGGAACTTTCAGAAGTATAAAAGAACTCCAGGGGTCTATAAGACAAAGTTAATATGAAGAATCTGTATGATTAAAATTATACTAAGACACAAAAACTCAAAATTCACATATAGTAGTTAAATTGCCTTTCTAATGTCCAGTTTTGCTCATACAAATCTAAAAAGCAATTAACTATGCTATGCTATGGTATAGTAGAACTGACTAATGGCAAGACATACATATAAATGTCAGATCACTATTCTTTAAGAAAAACAGGCACCAGGACACTTTCCCATCTGTAAACTATTCCAAGTGCCAATATACTTCTGACTGAAGGCCATGCTGAAAAAAGTCAACTCCGTTTTCTATCTTAGCATCCCCCTTGCACAGGTTTGTAGAGCTGTGCGCTATCACTAAAAAGCTAAGCACTTGTTCTAAGGCTTAGAAAGATCTTATCTTCTGACTTCCTCCCACCTTTCTTTGATCTGGGACTGATGCCCCCAGTCACTCCATTAGAGAAGGCAGATGGCTCACATCACTGCAGACTTTCCCACCACAGCCAACCTCTGATCTGAAGGTGTTTGCAGATACATTGATGGAACAACATTTATTTTTCCCTCTCAGTAAAACAAATACAACAACATAGGGGAACAGTTTGACCTAGTGAGAATTTTAAGCAGATTTCAGTCCTCAGACTCACTGTATGGAGGGATGGAAAGAAAAGGCATTAGGTCAGAAAGTAGGGAAGGAAAAAGGGGCACAGATGATGGGCATAATAGTAAGGTACATTCCAAATCTCAGGAGTAATTCCAAGTGAACTGATCACACTAAATTGAAAAGGACTTTGTAGTGTGCCTTTGCAGTAAAAGTGAGAAAAGAAAACAAGCAAGTCCCCATCTGTGCTGCCCCAGGGTGCCACGTACTGAGTTTCACAAATCTAATGAAGCAGTCAGGTTAAAACCCAACCGCAGAGTGGATGTGACATGTGGAGAACAGCTAAGGTTAGAATAGAGAAGCAGGGCAGTTCCTAATGCAGGTGATTATCCATGTGATAATCATTATATTTACAGGCTTTCCATTTTAGATCTGACATCAAAAATCACAAAGGAGGAGGGATTAAGAAAATAAACAACTGACACAGAGGCTTTCCTGCTCCCCTGAGAGTGTAGCACTTTCATTCATGCATGACAAGCAACAAAAGCAAAATCAAACAGGCCAGGAAAGAGAATTTCTGAGAAGGCTGCATTTCACATTAACACTTCTTTCCATTTTGATAACTTTCACTATTATTCAGCTTCTCAGACAGGTCATATTTTCAGAATCAGTTCCCATTATTGTCTATGCTATAATACAGTATCATTTTTGGTTTACAATAAATGATACTCACATAATATGTCTTTTACAACAGCCAAGCCATTTTTCCTTCCTCGAATTGTGTGTTGTGAATAAAATGACATATAATTAAAGTCTTAGACTCTCATCTACACCACACCATTTAGGATTCACAGTAGGCTTGCTGCTGCACTGACCAGGCTAAAGGGTGCCAGTGAAACAACAACCAAATACAGTTTTGTGAGCAGAGGTTAAAAAAAGAGGTTTAAAATTCATGGGTAATGAAAACTATGCAATACTTGTAGTAAGAGCTCTTTAAAGGGATTAGCAAACCACTATTAAATAGCACAATCCTCAGATTATGTAGGAAAGAAAGGAGAAACTCAAGTGCTTGTTTGTGTGTGTATGAAATACAACTATTTCCTTTATAGTAGTTCTCCCTAATCCATGGGTTAGCTTTCTACAGTTTCAGTTATGTGTGGTCCAAAAATATTAAGTGGAAAATTCCAGAATTAAACAACTCGTAAGTTTTAAACTGAGTGACATTCTGAGTAGCATGATGAAGTCTTGCACTGTCCTGCTCCGCCCCCCCAGACGTGAGTCATCCCACTGCCCAGCTTATCCACCGTGTTCACCCCACCCGCCCATTAGTTAGTACCAGTAACTGGGTCAGCAGGTCAACTGCCTTGTTACCACAGTGCTTGTATTCAAGTTACCTTTATTTTATTTAATAATGCCACATTCATATAGCCTTTATTATAGTAATATTATAACTGCTCTATTTTTATTAGTTGTTAATCTCTTACTGTGACTAACTTCTAAATTAAATTAATCATAGGTATGCGTATATAGGAAAAAGTGTATATAGACATAAAAACAGAGCATAGACAGTACACATATATAAAGATAGGATATGTGTACACATAACCACATACATATGGCACGGCATACAGACACACACACATATGCGGTTTGGGTACTATCGGTGGTTTCAGGCGTCAGCCAGGGGTCTTGGAACATGTTCTCTGATAAGGAGGAACGACTGACTACATTCAGTGAAAACTATTTTCTCTGCATTTTGTCTGGTTATATCTCAGTTTTCATTTATAAAGTGGAATGATTTATAATCAATATTGAACTATAACCACAACATCTATATTCTTATTTCAATTCTAATTATTTGATGCTAGTTATACAGAAATATAATTGATTTCTGTACATTGGCCTTGTATCCAGGACTGCCAAATTCACTTATTAACGGCAGGAGCTTTATTTTCAGTAAAGAAAGATTGTTTTCTAAGTTCCTACTAACCATACAACAAAGTTATTTTGAGGAGTTAACAATACCTTAAAAAGTCCACTGTTCTTTTCTCCAGGGTGATCTGAAGAGTATAGCTAGTTAGTACCAGCACCACAGCTCGTGACGCTGTCCTCCTCCTTCCTGCTCTGCACGCCAAGGCCCTGAGCCCAGTCAGAACCATGACCTGCTTGTTTGTGTTACCACCCTACTTCTAAATCTTAGACATCAGAGGTCTTGAGAGTAGGCTAGAACTTCATGGGCTGAAACAAGAAGGGAGAATGATCTAACCTAGGACCAAAGAAAGGTAACTTCTGACTGTCCACAGAAAGCAACCCATTCATCCAAAATAAACTACTTTTTCTCCAATGCAAGAGGAAGCAGAACATTCTTTGGGAGTCCCCATGGTTCTCACTCAAGTCATATGAGTCCAGAGCTTTGGGACAAGCCAATGGAGAATGGAGCCACCAAACAGTGCCGCTGTTTTACTTTGTTTATTCATTTCTCCAGCCAACAACTTCTTAACACCTCAAATACAATTTTAGGCCAACTTGCTATTATCTTAGAGATATACCTCAGCTATAGCTGTTTCAGACCCTACAGTGTTCTAGACTTTGACTATTTAAAACAGCACTGTAAGTCCTAAATGATGTGGTGTAGATGAAAGTCTAAGAATGTTATGTCTCTCTCCATATCTATGTATAAAAATCTTCCTATATAACAAAATTCATATATTTGCGTATACACTGAGAAGTATAATGGCCCCTTTGAATGGTGCTTGGTGAAAGATAGTACTGGTCCAGAAGGCAGTTACAGGCAAATGAAAAGAGTACGGGGCTTGGAATCAGAAGACCTACACTAAAGGTTACAACTTTCCAGCCCATCTATTAGGTAATTTTGAGCAAGTCACTCAGGATACAAGTTTCTATCAATAAAACTGAGGCGAACAATACCTACTTCATTGGACTGTTGCTAGGAATAAGTGAAATACTTAATGTGAAACTGGACAATCATTTTGCCTACTGAATTTGAGATCTTGGTAAGATCTCTGGATACACACATGAGTTCCAGAGCATTCAGAGTCTATTTAATGATTTACCCTTTCTGTAGATCACATGTATAAGAGGCAGCTTCCAAATTGGCTCTCAATGATCCCTGACTACTAGTATTTGAACTCTCGTACAACTCCTTTTCCTTGGGTGTGGGCTGGGCCTAGTGACTCGCTTGTAACAAATATAAGGCAAAAGTGATGGGATGTCTCGTTCCACCATCTTCTTGCTCACATGCTCTCTCTCAGCTCACTCCAGGGGAAACAAGCTGCCAGGTTGCGAGAGGCCCCTGGCTAACACTCAGGGAAATATGAGGCTTGCGCACAGCCATGGGAGTGGGTCTGGAAGTGAATCCTGCCTCGGCGGTGAAGAGGCTACAGCCCTAGGTGACATCTTGATTAGATCCTCATGAGACACTTTGAGTCAGAGGCACCAAGTAAGCTGTGCCTGGATTCACTATCTGCATTTTATACTTGTATGTGAGTAACCTAATAACATGGCCAAATTCAGATATTTTCTCATTCAGATGATAATTCTTAACAGAAATCCTCACAAAAGCAAATCAGAAGAAGCACGGTCAACAGATCAATTACAGGGTAAGTAAAATTTAAAAAACGCCTACTATCTAAATGGTTTTATATAACTGACTATGGTTAACCATTTACTGAACACATAGAAACTGGGATATATCTTTTGAATGAAATTCATTTGTTGGCATCAAGTTCGGTTTCAATTTAAATGTCTTTTGTTATGCCGAAGCAATGGTTACCTTACCGAGATTAGAGTGAGATATTTAAGTATTGCTAGAATCCCTGGGTGAGAAATATATTACTGAGTCACAGTCTAATACCATTGTATGGTCTGCAACAGCTGAAGCTGTGATATACCTCTAAGTCATGCTGATATTGAATCATAAAGAACTATCTGCTATTTATTTATTTATTTTCATATAATATATCATAAAAGGCATGTTGCTTAAATCTCTAAATATTTCCTTATGCTGTCCTGCAGACTATACGTTACCTTCTCTTTATGTTATCTACAAGATCATTTATATACTGTTGCATGAGACTGCAATAGTTCTACACTATTTTTAATATTATACTATTACTGATGAGGTAAAGTTTTAATTTGTAAATAAAGTAAATGAAGACTAGAAAAAATTGCTAAGTAAAATATGAGCCTGGGAGCCCCTTTTAAAAATAAATTTCATTCACGAAAATATCTGTACTGGCGTTTCCAAGAAATATAACATAAAACTTTTTGGAGATTTTCAACCTGTGCTGCGGCATTTATGACCATATGCTTCCTGTCTGCAGAATGCTGAATGGAAATATTATTTAACATTTATTGAGTGCCAAAAAAATCTGTGGGGCAATATATAAACTATAAAGACATTCATGGCCCTTATCCAATAGGTTTACAATAAAAATTAGATAGACAGTATATAAATTATACCTCAATAAATGTGACTGAAAAAAGCACTAGACAGCCAAAACACAAGCCAAAAAGTTAGGTTTAGTTTAGAATGTACTTAACCCTTTCATAAAGTGATTTATTAGCTGACGTGCCTATTCTAGCAAGGAGAGTTGTTCATTCCCACCTTTAACTATATTTAGTGGTTGTAACTAAAGGAAAACAAAGTTAGGAAAAATGCTTCATCAAAATTTGATTGATTAGCTATTTGGGTTAACTTCTAGCACAACCCAAGTTTTTCAGCTACTAAAGAATGAGAAGAGAGATGATAGCATGAGAACATTTTCAGGGTAGGAGGCCTCTTATTGGGTATTTTATGCCCATTTTTAATGAGATAACATGCTTGGCACAAATGAGGCACTCAACAAATGTCAATTACTTTCTTTACTTCATTTGACTTTAGTGATCATAAAAATCCCATAAAATAGGTACTTTTCTCATTTCCCACATGAAAATCTAAAGGTTCAGAGATTAAAGTATGTCCAAGACTGTAAAACAGGTAAATGTTACAGCTGAGGTTTTCTGAATGGTCTGTGCTGGTCAGCTACTGATGAACTCTTTCAGCCTTTACATGTCTGAAAAAGTCTTTATTTCATTTTCAGTTTTGAAAGCTATTTTTTCTGGGTATAGAATCTGAGGTTGACAGTTTTTCTTTTCAGTGCTCCAAGGTCTACCTTGTGTTGTTTCAGATGATAAGATTGCTACCATTCTTATTTTTGTTCCTCTGTATATAATGTGTCTTAAAAAAAACCTGGCAGCTTTAAAAACTTTTTTTCCTTTATCACTGATTTTATGCAATTTGATCATGTTCCTTGGTTTAGTTTTTCCCTTGTTTCTTCTGCCTGTGGCTCACTGAGCATCATGGATTTGTGGATTTACAGATTTTGTCAAATTTGAAACATTTTCAGCCTTTATTAATTTTACATATTTTTGTTTTCCCTCTCCCTCTGCAAAACTCTAAATATGTATATTAGGTCACTTGCAGTTGTTCTCTTATTATCTGGTTTTTTCTCTTGATGCTACGTTGCCAAAATCACTAATTACCATTTTTTCTTCCTCAGTGTCTAATCTCACCCGGCATATTTTTCATCTCTAGAAGTTGGATCTTTTTTTTGTATTTTCCATATCTCTCTTTAACAGGCTTATGCTTTCTTTTATCTTCTTCATATATAGAATATATTTAGAAATTCTAATCTTTGTCCACTAGTTCTAACATGTGTCATTTTAAAATATATTTCTGTTGATTGTTTTTCCTCATATGGATTATATTTACTGCTTCCTTGCATGCCTGACAATTTTTGACTGGATGCCAGACATTATAAACCATGTTTTGGGGTACCAGATATTTTGTAGTTCTTTTTCGTATTTTTTACATTTTTGACATTTATTCTGAAATTCAGTAAGTTACCTGGAAACAGTATGACCTTTTCCAGGCTATTTTAAGCTTTGTTGGGTGATCCGAGAGCCACCTTTAATCTAGAGCTAAATGGGTACTCCTAGCGATGTAATATGTTCTTGAGTATTAAATAAAAAGTCCCATTTATTAGAGGTTTCTCCACTCTGGCTATTGGGGATATAAACTATTATCAGCCTTGTGTGAGTTTGGGGAATGTTCTGCTGCTTTTTTCCTGTGGTTTTAACCTGGGCCTTCGATCGTTTTCTCACATGCATGTGCTGATTAGGATTCAGCTGAAGAGTCCAGAGAGCCCTCGCAGACATCTAGTGCGTGTGTGGCTCTGTGCACCTGTTTCTTGTCTGATTAGTCTCTCCAGAAAATTCTAGCTACCACGGCCTTCTTCAATTCTCAACTTTGTTTCAATTCAGTTTTACCACTGGGTTTAGGATTCCCTCTTCCTGCCCTGCAGACTGGAAACTCTGTTTAAGCAGAATGCTATGGCAATTGTAGGGATTCCCTCATCTGTTTCCCTTCTCTCAGGGACCACTGTCCTGTGACGCCTGTTGTTTAATGTCAGGAAACTGTTGTTTGATAAATCTGGCCCATCTTACTTGACTACTTTCAGCAGAAGTTCAGTGTGAATCTATGTGTCTTAAAGTATAGATCCAAATGTATCCTGGCACATTCAACAAAATTCTGTTGGTTAAAAAACGTTATCTGTTAGGCCAAAGACAAGAAAGATTGACAATTTTATCTTAAGCATCTCATCTACTGCTTTTTACTTCTTATTGTACAAAGGATAAAGTTCCTTTATTTATAGCTGCTGCACTAAATCATAAACATTCTACTTTACCAGCAATCTATATTTGAAACTCCCTGAAGAGTAACTCCACTCAGTTCTAAATTCTCTTTTACTTTACATATCCTATATTATTGTCATTTTCTCACTTTTTGTCTTACCAACTAGAAAGCTCCAGACAGTTAATAACTTTCCATTTTTTTCCTGGTCCTTTCTTTCACCAACAGAGAGCTGTACTACAATATGAGCAATACTTTATGCCTGGGGTCAGCAACCTGCAGGACAAATTCAACTCATTGCCTGGCTTTATAAATAAAGTTCTACTGGAACACAGAAATGTTCATTTATATGTTGTCTATGTTGCTTTCGTGCTAACACAGCAGAGCTGAACAGTTTAACAGAGATCATACTACTTGATTTTAAAAAGAAAGTTTAAAATTAATACAATAATGCCAACGTCTGTGTTATGCTATCAGTAGGATATTTTAAAGTTTCAAAACAGACTGTTTTTCTTCTGCATGAAGTCACCAATGAAGAATGGAAGGCCCTATGGAGAGAAGGCTCCATCTAACCTGCTAATTGTAAATAAAATGCACAAGGTCTTACTGGATAAAGTCCAGCCAATATTAATATAATGAGAATGGTTTGTGCAACATCAAAGTAACCTGGCAGCCAAGGAGAGAATACTGGAATGTGCATGTATGAACAATGACAACTTCACTGTACTAGTCAGTGGGGGCAGTAGACACTGTTGAGTGAGTGTGTGTGCTGTGTTCCATTCAAAATGAATGAGCAAGTAGAGCAATGAATCTGCACCAAATTTGTGTTAAACTTCATCATTCCTCCACAGAAACTATTTGGGTGATTCAGAAGGCCACAGCTATGGGCAACTGGTGATTGGTAGCTTCATCACGACAATGGACCTACTCATGCATTACGTCTGGTGCAGATATTTTTGGTGAAATATCCAATCACTCAGGTGATTCAGCTCCCCTATAGACCAGATTTGATGCCCTGTGACTTCTGGCTTTTCCCCAAACTAAAATCACCTCTGAAAGGAAAAGATTTCAGACCGTTGATGACATTTAGGAAAACATAATGGGGCAGCTGATGGCAATTGGGAGAACTATGTGAGGTCCTAAAGTGCCTACTTTGAAGGGGACTGAAGCATCATTGTCCTATGTCCAATATTTCTTATATCTTCTTTAATAAATATCTCTATTCTTCAAATTACATGGGTGGATACCTTCTGGACAGACCTCGTATATCATTTGATAGATCTTTTATCCTTCATTTATTGGCAACCCCTCACTCCCATAAAAACCAAATCGTTTATAATACTAAAAATACAGTAAAAGACAAGATAAATAACCAATTCTTATGAGTTTAGATACATGTTTATGTGGAACAATGAGAACAGCATTACTGAACAGTGCCAAACACTAAAACAAAAAGAGAAAGTGAAGATATCAGATAAGGGAGAGATTGACATTTTTAAGTGCCTTTTTAATAATTCCTTTCTCAGTTCAAATGCGCAGCAATATTCTTTATGTTTTCCATATTCCACGCCTAGTGCTTCCCAAGCTGTCAGGGTATGCCAATCACTGATACTATAAATCCCAACCTCCAGAGACACGCTAATGGTCCTAACTTATTGTAGTCTGGAAGTTTTATGAAATTAATGCTTAAAACAAAATGAAAACAATATATAAAATACAGAAATGGAAAAACATAGAATATAGTTGTTGCTTTTAAAAAAACTTTAGTGTGAACAAAGTGGTGAATATAATAAAGTGTGAGATATTGCAAAGCAGAATGGATGCTAAAAAGAGAGCACCAGTGTAGCTGTGTTGACCCTGACTCACAAAACCTATCACAAAAGCTCCCCTATTCCTAGAGTCTCTGGTTCTGTTGAGGAAGAAGAGGAAACAGAATTGGAAATGCCAGTAACATTTAATATCCAAAATATTACTGAATTAAATTAGAAAAAACCTTAGAGGACCACACAGTGATTATTAATATAACAAAATATAGTAAAAATAGAAGCATCTAGTCTCCTACCTCTAGTGGTAAAATGGTAATTTCTCTCAGGTCAGAACTTTAGCCTATAGATATGTACATAACACATGCCATCCAAATATCACCAATAACCAGTATTATTTTCTCCCTTATTGCCGACTGACTCACAATAATCATGTACAGAGAATACTATAATGTTGCTGTCTTAGAAACAAGTCTAACATAAACAAACAAAATTTTCATAATGTCCAGTAGGATGGGAATACCAAGACAACTATGGAGGTCACAATCAACACATCCCTCTTAAGAAAAACAAAAAACAATGAAACTACAAAGAAGTAAAAAAAATATCTAATGATCATGAAAAAGAAATCAGCCAAACATGCAAATCAGACTATTAAAAAATAATCACAGGATAATGACAGAAAACATCCAACATACCATGTAGCAGGTACTCAATAAACGTTAAATTGAAAGCATGATTCACCTATCCTTGCTGTATAAAAAAGAGATGTTTGAAAAGATACTGAATACTTCTGTAAAGCTCATATTGAATTTAATAATGAAATAGGAGCCAATCATCTTAGTCTATCAACTAGAATCCACGAATGTCTATCTTAGACTTCCAGCCAAGATGGAGGTGTAGGTAGACACATTGTGCCTCCTTGCACAACCAGAATTAAGGAAAATGAAAATTTAGAAACAAAAAACTAAGCAGAACTGACAGAAAAGTGAACTGTACGGAAGTCGGACAACCATTCATCCAGACTGGTAAGAGGGGTGAAGTTGGTGGCCAGCAGAGAGGAGTCACAGCAGGAAAAAGCAGTGGCTGGTGGACCTGGATGCACAGGTGGCAGCTGGCAGACTCTGGGCATGCAGGGAGGCAATGAGCAGACCCAGCAAGGCACACAAGGCCGCTAGCTTGTGGCCACATTCATGCACAGATAAACAAGGCGAAAATGGGGAGCAAGACAGACCGCACAACCCAGGGCCCGAGTGACGGGAAATAAAGCCTAAAAGTACCAATTAAAAACACTTGTGGGGATTGAGGTGCTGGGAGAGACTCCCAGCCTCACAGAAGAGTTCCTTGGAGAGACCCACAGGGTCCTAGGATGTACACAAGCCCACCCACCTGGGAACCAGCACCAGAAGGGCATAATTTGCTTGTGGGAAGTGGCAGAGGGGACTGAAATCTGAGAGAGAGAGGAACAAGTGCCATTGTTCCCTTTCTGACCCTGCTCCCACATACAGTGTCACAATCCAGCAACCTGGGTTGCCCTGTCCTGGTGAACATCTAATGCTCTGCCCCTCACTATGTAACAGGTATGACCAGACCAAAATAAACGGCTCAAATGGAAGAACAGATCAAAGCCCCAGAGCCAGTACTTTTAAGCGACCAAGAGATAGCCAACCTATCTGATGCGCAGTTCAAAATACTGGTGATCAGGATGCTCACAGAACTGGTTGATTTTGGTCACAAATTAGATGAAAAAAATGAAGGCTATCCTAAGTGAAATGAAGAAAAATGCACAGGGAACCAATAATGATGGGAAGGAAACTGGGACTCAAATCAAGGGAGTGGACCAGAAGGAACAAAGAAACAGCCAAACAGAAAAGAATGAAGAAACAGGAATTCAAAAAAATGAGTAAAGGCTTAGGAACCTCCAGGACATCTTTAAACATTCCAACATCCAAATTATAGGGGTACTAGAAGGGGAAGAGGAGCGACAACAAGTGGAAAACTTATATGAACCAAAACTTATTTGAATAAATAAGGAGAACTTCCCCAATCTAGCAAAGGAAATAGACTTCCAGGAAGTCCAGGAAGCTCAGAGAGTACCAAAGAACTGGACCCAAGGAGGAACACACCAAGGCACATCATCATTACATTACCCAAGATTAAAATGAAGGAGAAAATTCTAGAAACAGCAAGCGATAAAGGGATAGTCACCTACAAAGGAGTTCTCATCAGAATGTCAGCTGATTTCTCAAAAGAGACCTTACAGGCAAGAAGGGGCTGGAAAGAAGTATTCCAAGTCATGAAATCCAAAGACCTACATCCAAGATTGCTCTATCCAGGAAAGCTTTTATTTAGAATGGAAGGGCAGATAAAGTGCTTCTCAGATAAGGTCAAGTTCAAAAAGTTCATCATCACCAAGCCGTTCTTATATGAAATGTTAAAGGAACTTATCTAAGAAAAAGAAGATTAAAAATGTGAACAGTAAAATGACAGCAAAGTCAGAATCATTAACAACCACACCTAAAACAAAAACAAAAGCAAACTAAGCAAACAACTACAACAAGAACAGAACCACAGAAATGGAGATCACATGGAAGGTTAGCAACAGGGGAGTATGAAGAGAGAAGGGGGAAAAGGTACAGAGAATAAGTAGCATAAATGGTAGGTAGAAAATAGACAGGGGGAGAGTAAGAATAGTATAGGAAATGTAGAAGCCAAAGAACTTAAGACATATGGAGAAGAAATAAAGGTGGGGAATGTGGGTGGGAGGGGGTGTGCAGGAGGGAGGGGAATGAAGGGGGAAAATGGGACAACTGTAAGAGCATTATCAATAAAATATATTTTAAAAAAGAAATGTCTATCTTTCTACATCTCAAACCTCTTGTTGCATCTGAGATAACAGATTACCCAATCCTAGTGCTTGCCTTTAGGTGTTCTTTAATCTCCATGTCAAAAGATCAGTTTAGTTATCAACAACAAGTTGGGACTTGACAGTAATATAGCTCAGAAGTAGTAATAAAGTACTGGCATCTTTATTGTACTGCATGAACTAAAGTGATTGGACTAACAGATAGTCTTTTATTGACAATAATTTTGATTTATTGTACATAGTATGACAAGTTAGCTTCCACCTCAATCTATCTCAGAAATTGTTATTTCATTGGTTACCAATCTTGGCCTTTCTTCTTGAACTTTTTAAAAAATATATTTATTTATCTTTAGAGGGGAAGGGAAGGAGAGAGGGAAAGAAATATCAATGTATGGTTGCCTCTCAGGAGTCCCCTGCTGGGAACTGGCCTGCAACCCAGGCATGTGCCCTGACTGGGAATCGAACCCTGGTTGTGTGGTTCGCAGGCCCGCACTCAATCCACTGAGCTACACCAGCCAGGGCTCTTCTTGAACTTTTTGAATAGGACCTGATATCTTTTCTTAAGGGAAGGATTTCTGCATAGTGTTAAATTTAGGAATTATCATTTTAAGATATAAAAATAAGTATTCATTCCTCCTATTCTTTCCAAGGTTTAATTTCAGTCCCCCTCCAAATTTCCTTGTATTGACAATTATTCTCCATTTCCTGAGTAAATATTTTCCTTTCTTCTGCTCTTTGGTCAGTTTTTCTCATTAACTCCTGAACATGAAGATCTCTGGATCTTCCAATTCCAATAGGTAATTTACTAGTTGAGAAATGAGACTTTATTGATGTTTCAGAGTTTGAATTTTTCCACTCTCTGCTAGAAATTCTCCTCCCTACTTTTTTTGTTGCATATCTTTTCCCCCCTTTCTCTATCACCTTTCTGTTGCTTACCTTCTCATTCATTAAATTAACTAAATATAGTGTTTCTCTAGAAATTCAGTTATAAATTTTCCAATCTTTTCTCTCTTTAAATTTTCAGATAATTTCCTTTATTTCTTTCATTTAATATCATCATCAGATATTCCCTTTGATACTTTTTTTGCATTAGACAGCTTCCAAATACTGCCAAGTACATTTAATAAGCATAAGGTCTAGAACGTTGACAGCCTTGTTTCCATCCCTACCAACACAAACCTCAGTCAGCCTGTGCTACCTGTTGCCTCAGTTACTGCTAGTCTCTTAGCCAGTCTCCGGCACCAGTTTAAATGCATTCTTGTACATGACCGTAAGATTCATCTTCTTAAATATCAACTCTGATTAGCCTTTGCTCAGAAAACTACCTACTGCTTCCTGATAAAAGCCCAAGTTCCATAGCCTGACTTTCAAAGGTCCTCCATAAAGTGTCCCTACTTATCCTTTGTAGCCTGATCTTTTACCATTTCCTTATACATGTACCAGATGCCACTCGAAGTAGAATACTTGCTATTCTCTGAACATGCCTCAGGCTTTTTGCCTTCATGCTGCCTTGCGCATGTGGGCACTAAGTGAATCAGAATATCCTTCAACCACCCTTGTCAAAATCCTACCAATTCCTCCAAGGTTAGTTCAGCCACCTTCAGCTTAATGGAAGCCTTCTTGAATTGTTTGAGGTCTCTCCTTTCCTTACCTCCAGAAGTGGCTTTCTGCATTGCAAAAGAATTTTGCTCAATTTGTTAAGGCTTCTCTTCTCACAATTATGAAAATATAATTATTTGTAGAGACTGCTTATTCCTACTATCACATTATAAATTCTTAGTACAGAAACACTTTTTTTCACACTGTAGCTTCAAAGCATCTAACATACTGCTCTGCACAGAAGATAATAAAATCCTTGTTCATTTACCAAATGATAAGGACAAACATTTCTTCTTTCTTTCTTCACTCACATTAAGTGAAGAAGAAATACTTCTGCATTAGGTTAACAATGACTTGATTTCTTGTGATCCATACTTTATTATTGGGAATAGAGCCAACTAACTTAGTGCTGTGTATATTCTATGCGATTTCTTACAATGCATTATAATTTATTTACATGGTCTACTTCCTCACCAAGTTTATAAGCTTCAGCAGAACAAAGTTTTATATTGTATTTAAAACTGTGCCTCACACATAGTGTTAATTATTTAAAAAATGGACATTTGAATATATTAAACTAATTAATTGAAAATAATTTTATTTAAAAAGGTAAAAGATCTTCCTACCTATACGTACTGAGATTTTCAAGAATGAGATCTAACATTTGGCTAAAAACTTAATAAACTGCTGGCTGATGGATGAGGTCTGTCCAGAAGATATCCTGACATGTAAAATGAAAAATACATACTTACTGAAGAAGATACAAGAAATGCTGTACACGGGAGAGTAATGTCTCAGTCCCCTTCAAAGCAGGCACCTTGGGACCTCACACAGTTCTCCCCATTGCCATTAGCTGCCCTATCATGTTTTGCTAAATGTCACTGAAGGTCTGAAATCTCTTCCCTTTCAAAGGCCATTTTAGTTTGGGGAAAAGCCAGAAGCCATAGGACATCAAATCTGGTCTGTAAGGGGGTTGAATCACCTGGGTAATTGGATGTTTCACAAAAAAACTCTGTATGAGACGTGATGCATGAGCGGACACAATGTCATGATGAAACTGCCAATCATCAGCTGCCTGTATCTGTGGCCTTCTGAATTACCTGAATAGTTTTTGTGGAGGAATGTTCAAGCTTAATGCAAAGTTTGATGCAGATCTGTTGCTCTACTTGTGCAGTCATTTTGAATGGGATGGCCACACAGTATACAGACTCACTCATTGGTCTCTACTGTCCCCACTGAGTAAGTACAGTGAAGTCGTCATTGTTCACACATGCGCATTCCAGTCTACATTCCTTGGCTGCCAGGTTACATAGATGTTGCGCAAACCATTCTCATTATATTAACAATGGCTGGACTTTTTCAAGACAAACCTCATTCTCTGTGAGAATATTTATGTTCTGGGAAATTACCATAAGAATTTTGGCATTTGTCTCATTTCCAAGTATCATACAAATAATCATGGAAAAATTGTTTTCCTGGAATAACATTTTTACAGTGAATTTTGAAATTATATTTTCAAAGATATATATATATATAATACAGACATCACTGGCAGATACTGGATATCAAGAGTGGAATATAGCACAATAACCAGGGTTAAGTTACAAATAATTTACAAAAGAAGTAGCAATAATATAAAAGACAAACAAACAAAAATAACTAAGCAAAATCCGTAAAACAACACACTACATACCAACCAAATAACAGGGTAAACAGTAAATCTTGACTCAGTCTGAGGACTTAGTGAGTTATCAATGAAGAGCAATTTCATGACATACTATTTTACTTTGCTGACACACAAGATAATTGCTGGCACACAAGCATATGGGATAGAAACATTAGTCTAAATATGGTTAGAACCAGCAATAACCCACTATAGTACTTTCACAACTTTAAAAACATATTTTATATATTATGCTATAAGGTTGTCCCATTTTTTACTCCCCTTCCTCCCTCTCCGCACTGTATCCTCCCTCCCACCAGCATTCCCCCACCTAGTTGATGCTCATGGGTCATACATATAAGTTCCTTTTTTTCATTTAAAAAATATTTTATTGATTACACCATTACAGTTTTTCTATTCCCCCCCTTCACTCCCCTCCACTCTGCACACCCCGCCCCCATCATTCCCCCCCTCTTTAGTTTATGACCATGTGTCTCAAGTTCTTTAGATTCTGTATTTCCCCTACTATTCTTGCCCTCCCCCCGTATCTATTTTCTACCTACCTTCTATGCTACTTATTCTCTCTACCTTCTCCCCCCTTCTCCTCCTCCCACTCCCCTGTTGCTAGCCCTCCATGTGTTCTGCATTTCTATGGTTCCACTCCTGATCTAGCTGTCCTCTTGGTTTGCTTTTGTTTTAGGTGTGGTTGTTAAGAACTGTGAGTTTGCTGTCCTTTCACTGTTAATATTTTTTATCTTCTTCTTCTTAGATAAGTCCCTTTAACATTTCATATTAGAAGGGCTTGGTGATGATGAACTCCTTGAATTTGATCTTAGAAGCACTTTATCTGCCCTTCCATTCTAAATGAAAGCTTTGCTGGATAGAGCAATCTTGGATGTAGGTCTTTGAATTTCATGACTTGGAATACTTCTTTCCAGCCCCTTCTTGCCTGGAAGGTCTCTATTGAGAAATCAGCTGACAGTCTGCTGGGAACTCCTTTGTAGGTGACTGTCCCCTTATCTCTTGCTGCTTCTAGGATTCTCTCCTTCATTTTAATCTTGGCTAATGTAATTATGATGTGCCTTGGTGTGTTCCTTCTTGGGTCCAACTACTTTGGGACATCTGAGCTTCCTGGATTTCCTGGAAGTCTATTTCCTTTGCCAGACTGGGGAAGTTCTCCTTTATTATTTGTTCAAATAAGTTCTCCACTTGTGGCTGTTTCTTTTCCCCTTCTGGTACCCCTATAATTCAGATGTTGGAACATTTAAAGATGTCCTGGAGGTTCCTAAGCCTCTCCTTATTTTTTTGAATTCTTGTTTCTTCATTCTTTTCTGTTTGGTCATTTTTTTCTTCCTTCTGGTCTACTCCATTGATTTGAGTCCCAGTTTCCTTCCCATCACTATTGGTTTTCTGCGCATTTCCCTTTATTTCAATTAGTTTAGCCTTCATATGTTCCTCTAATTTGTGACTAAAATCAACCAGTTCTGTGAGCATCTTGATCACCAGTATTTTCAACTGTGCATCTGAAAGGTTCGCTATTTCTTGGTTGCTTAGAGTTATTGGCTCTGGAGCTTTGAGTTCTTCTTGAGCCATATTTTGGACTATTACTGCCTGTTAAGTATAAGGAGCGGAGCCCTAGGTGTTCACCAGGGTGGGGCAACTCAGTCACTGGGTTGTGATGGGGGGGGTGGGGTCAAAGGGGAGCAAAGATGGTCCCCTCAGCTGCTTCCCACTGATGGGGCCTGCGCAGTCTGTCTCACTGCTCACTCCTTTGCTGGTTTATCTTCGTGTGAATGTGTGACCACGGCCAGCCCACCTCCTTGCACCCTCACTGGGTCTGCCTGATGCTACCCCAGCTGCCTGGGAGCCTAGGGTCAGGGGATCCTTCCTGCCCGATCCTGCTCAGCTGCTGGCTCCACCTCTCTTACCGGTCTGGTTGAATGGTTCCTTGTTGTTGGACTTCCATATAGTTCAATTTTCTGTTCTTTGGCTGTGTCTTTGTTTACTAAGCCTTTGTTTTATTCAAACTTGGTTGTGGGAGAAGGCAGTGTTTCCACCTACGCCTCCATCTTGGCATAAGTCCTCCATACATATAAGTTCTTTGGTGTCTCCATTTCCCACACTATTCTTAACCTTCCGTATATTTCATGCCTACCATTTATGTTTCTTATTCCCTGTGCCTTTTTCCTCATTCATCCCCCACCAATGATATCCCTCTGTCTGATCTCCATTTCTGTGATTCTGTTCTTGTTTCTAGTGATTTGCTTAGTTCATTTTTGTTGTTGCTGTTTTTTAGGTTTGTTTGCTGAAGGTTGTGAGTTTATTGTCATTTCACTGTTCATATTTTTGATCATCTTCTTTTTCTTAAATAAGTCCCTTTAACATTTCATATAATAAAGGCTTGGTGATGATGAATTTAACTTGACCTTATCTGAGAAGAACTTTATCCGCCCTTCTATTTTGAATGATAGCTTTGCTGGATAGAGTAATCTTGGATGTAGGTAGGTCCTTGCCTTTCATGATTTCGAATACTTCTTTCCAGCCCCTTCTTGACTGCAGGATTTCTTTTGAGAAATCAGCTGATAGTCTTATTGTAACTCCTTTGAAGGTAACTGTCTTCTTTTCTCTTGCTGCTTTTAAGATTCTGTCCTTATCTTTAATCTTAGCTAATGTAATTATGATGTGCCTTAGTGTGTTGTTCCTTGGGTCCAACTTCTTTGGGACTCTGAGTGTTGTAGACTGTGCTGCCTGGTTTTAGGAATTGTATCCATACCCCTTGTGGCTAAGGGCCACGGACAACCTCTGGAATGCGAGCCACAGGAGACAAAGCTTGTCTCTGGTAGCAAATGCTGCCCCAGTTCCTCTCCCTGCCCCCAAAAGCTTGGTCAGAAGTCAATGATGAATAAGACTCCTCATAGCAGGGGGCAACCTAAGCCAGACTCAATCACTTGGGAGGCCTTCATGGAAGGACTCAGGGGGCTGCAACAAAGAGCAATGTTTGTCAAAGCCTCAGTCCCCATGTTCTCTGGGAGAAGCGCTTCCTGGCTCTAATCCCCTTAAGCCTGAATACCTGTTGGGGAGAGGTGCAGCTCCTTGCCTTGCTGGAGCGTGTCCTGGGGAAAAATCTGGCACCACAAAGACTTCCTCATAAACTTGTAAAATCTGCTCTGCTAAGAGTGCTTTCATTCATATGATAAGGGTTGGAGAAGAAATGAGTATGCCTCCCAAAGTTTCTGCAACTCTCTTCCTGACAGACACTGACTCAGACTCTAAAGCCCTAAGATATCTTTGAAATGTTATCTACTGTTTGATCCTTGCTGCCCTGTATTCCTGTGTATTATAACCCGATAAAAGGCTATGGAGCAGGGGATTGAGGGCCTTTTTTCTTCTTGGAGAAACTGGCCACTGCTGGCCTTTGTCTCTCATGAGAAACTGGCCACCAGCCCACTCCTCTCATCCCCAAACAGATCTCAGCATGTCTTGGTCATTATTCACTTTCATCCGTGGCACTCGGGGGGGCTCGAGAGAGAAGTTGCCCCCACATTCTGAGTTTCCTGGACTTCCTGGAAGTCTATTTCCTTTGCCAGATTGGGAAAATTTCCCTTCATTATTGGTTGAAATAAGTTTTCAATTTCTTACTTTTCCTCTTTTCCTTCTGGCACCCCTATGATTTGGATGCTGTCATGTTTAAAGTTGTCCTGGAGGTTCTTAAATCTTTCATCATTTTTAAAAATTCTTGTTTCTTCATTCTATTGTGGTTGAATATTTATTCTTTCTTCTGCTCCAACTTGTTGATCTGAGTCCTGGTTTTCTTCCCTTCACTGTTGATTTCCTGTATATTTTGCTTTATTTCACTTTGCATAGCCTTCACTTCTTCCTCTATTTTGGGCCCATACTCAACTATTTCTGCATCCTGATTACTCTGCATCTGATAGGTTGGCTATCTTTTCATCACTTAGTTCTGTTTTTGGAGCTTTGATCTGTTCTTTCATTTGGACCATATTTTTTTTGTCTTGGCATGCCTGTTACATAGCAAGGGATGGAGCCTTAGGTGTTCACAGGGTGGGGCAACTCACATAGCTGTGTTGTCGCTCTGTATGTGGGGCAGGAGTCCAAGAGGAAACATTGCCACTTGCTCAGCTCTCAGCCCTCTTTCAGTCACTTCCTCCACCACCCAGAAGCAAATGGGGACCTTCTAGTGTTGATTCTCAGGTGGGTGGGTTTGTGTACGTTTTACGAGCCTGTGGGTCTCTCCAACAAACTCTCTTGTGAGGCTGGGAGTTTCTCCTGCCACAGGGACCCTCACAGGTTTTTTCAGTCAGGGATTTTGAAGCATTATTTCTCTGTGCTGGACGCCTGGGTTCGATGTTTGTCTTGCTTCCCAGTTTTTCCTCTTGGTTTATCTGCAGACAAATGTGGGACCACCTGGTCTGCCAGCCACCACTTTACTGGATCTGCCAGCCGTCACTTCACCCATCGTGATCCTCCAGCCACTGCCATGCCATGAGTCCTCCCTGCCCTGGCTGCCAGTCTACACCCTTCCTACTAGTCTGGGTAAATATTTCTTCTTTAATTCATTGGTTGTTGGACCTCCATACAGTTCAATTTTCTGGCAGTTCTGGTTATTTTTTGTTTTCAAATTTGTTGTTCTTTTGTGTGAGGAGGTAAAGTATATCTACCTATGCATCTATCTTGGCCAGAAATCCCTGTAATGACAATTTTTTTGCCTCAGGCAAATAAATGCTAATATGTATCCAATATAATATGTGTACACCTTTCACTGCCACTATACATATTTTCATAGACTCCATCACTATGTAACTCAGGATCTACTGCTAAATTTTTTATTTCAAAGGTGAGATTATATACAGTATGTTATCTCATGTATTAAGTGTGTTGAGGACATGATCTGATTCACACAGGGGATCCCATGGAAATGGAAGCTGGGAGAAATGGGAACAGTCTTAAAAACCTCATTGTAAAATGAATGAGTTACATCTCTAGCTTGCACTGCACTTCAAAAAGAAAGTCAATTCTTGATTATCCATAATAGATTTGAGGTGATTTAGACATAACAGGGGCCTGAAATGTGCTCACCAACTCAGTAAAACCTGGTAGCAGGGCTGAAGACAAGGAACATGGACTCAGAAGTGGGGTGCTGCAGAGGAGGGTACTATGTTTCCCACCTCCACTTCAAACAAAATAACTCACTGTAACATTACCATGGTTAACCTTCAACTGGACAACCAACACTTAATAGTGGTTTTGTTATTAAGGAGTGGTTTTGTTTTTTGTTACTGATGGCTTTTCAGTTATCAGTAACTTTTTTTTGCTCTGCTATCTTCACATTATCCCCAGCTAACCAACAGGTGACAGTAATCTATTTTTCTTTTTAAATATTTTATTTATTTATTTTTAGAGAGAGGGAAAGGGAGGGAGAAAGAGAGGGAGACAAACATCAATGTGTGGTTGCCTCTCATGTGCCCCTGCTGGGGACCTGGCCCGCAACCCAGGCATGTGCCGCGACTGGGAATTGAACTGGTGATCCTTTGGTTTGCAGGCTGACACTCAGTTCACTGAGCCATTCCAGCCAGGGCTATTTTTCTTATTTTAAAAGGATGGAAAAGGAAGTCCAAAATCTGAAGAAAGCAATGGTATATTCTGGAGAAGAAAATGACCATATATAAAATGCATATATGAGAAAATGCCAAATAGTCTCAAGTCTATCTAAAGTTTTTCAGCTGCATCCTAAATTACTGAGAGTGTTACCAGGCACAGCATCTGAAAACATAGCTGCTACATAAAATGGCATAATTTTCTGTATAATTGTGTAAGAGAAATATGCATTCTCATTAGTATTCCTAAAGCAAAATATGTACATTTTATATTCTATAGTTATTGCCTAAATTGCGAGATTTGGTAACTATAAGAGATTTAGAGCAACCATTAAATAGTTGATGAATACTGGGAGTCTCCATGTAACCACTGTGACCATGTTTGTCAGGTACTATTGAGTGCTGGACAGGCATGGTAGTTACAGGACTTGTTTTGGTTGTGATGACCTGTGAAGATTTTTGATACTCTATTGTAGGAGCAAAGGAAATAGCCATAACTACCTTTTATCTCTTTCATGAATTTTAACAACCATTGAACATATTAGATGCCCTGTATTTCCACAGTTATATGGCACTCTGCTAGACTCATATAATTGATCAAAAATAAGGAAAGAATTCAAATGAAACAAAATTAAAGTCAGAATACAGTATGTTACAATTGAAAGTAAAAGGAAACAAACAAAAAAAAGCTTTACAGTGGAAGTAGAATTTGTTATATATCTAGGAAGATAGGTAAAATTTTATGTGAAGGTGTACATAAAGGACACAAGGTACGGCCAATGAGAACTGTGTCCTGAGAAGTGCTGGATCATACGGGATCAGCAGAGGAGGGAAACTTGCTAAGATCTGAAAGGTAGATTTAGTCTGTAATAAATTACGAGACTGAATTCAACTCACTTAACTATTGGTCATAGATAAAGGAGGTGAGAGATATTAAGATTTTTTGAGCAGGTAATTATCATAATTAGGACTACGCTTTAGAAAGATTAATTTATCTGGCAGTAGTCAGTAGACTGGATATAAAAGGGAAGACAGTGAAGATTCTTTGATAGCAGATCAGACACAGGTGATAAACACAAAGTATTTTAATTCAAAGAACAAAGTATCACAGAAATAATAAGTTCTAAGATAGAAACAAAACAGAATGAACTTTAGGCAAACAATCAGCTTGCTTTCCATGTTCCATAAAATAATTAAATAAGAAAAGAAAGAGTCCTGCGTTTGGAATCAAGAAACTTGGATTCCAGTTTTCATTTTACTTCTCTTATGACTTTGGGCAAGACAGAAACTGTCTCGGATTCCTCATTTTGATGATGAGAGGTTTATAACACTTTCTAAAGTCTTTCTACTCTAAAATTCAGTGACCATAAAAATGATTTTTTGGAAGGTCTGTAACAACCACAGACAGCCTACCATTAGGAAGGGCCCATTAAGGAAAAAATGCAAAGATTCTATTAAGAAATGACTGGCCTAAAATTAGTGAGTGGATTTAAATATATGTCATTTTCTACTGCTTATATCATTCTGTAAAAGGTAAAGTTAACTTTTTAGAAGACAGGAAAAGATTCATTCCTTCTTTCTAGAAGCCAAAATTCAAGAAACCCTTTGCCTTATTCATGGATACTTAAAACAAACCCTTGCCAAGAAAAACAAATTATAAAATATGGAGGCTGGAAAATGTGAATCATCACTGGTATTAAAACCCACTTTTAATAATTATGTTGCAGTTTCAAACTACTGCTGAATTCCATTAAGTTTAAACATAAATTCAACAAGAATTTATGATTTTATAAATGGTATTTAAATATATTCAGAAGTAGAAACAAGAACCATCTGAAAGAGAAGTGATTGTGGTTTAAACGAAAAGAAGGAGAAAATAAAGACATAAGCAGGCCAGAAGGTGAAGGAGAGGAAGGACACAGAACTAGGCTGAAAGTGACTGTCCTACAGTGATGATTCTATGGCTAAAGTTAGGAGACAAATGCTTATAAATTTATCTTTTGTATTGTGCACTTTCTTTCTTGATAGGATTCTGAATTAATACACAATAAAAGATGAGGCACCTGTCATTTAAAAGGAAGAAATTATCTCAGCAGAACTTTGTGCCAAGTTCTTAAGAATTTTTAGAACATATGGAAACATGCATCACGTGACTTAAAATAACAATTTGGCCTTTCTTGCACATCCAATTTGGATTTTACTTAATGGTCTTCTAAAATTTTTATTCCATTTTAATTGTAATCATATTTATTAAGCTAGAAAACAGAGTTATGACTAGGGTCTTATTACATTGCTCTGATTACCAAAACAAGGTTTATGCTTTATTCTTGATATGACCACTTGTTTAAAAATTGCCAGTAGTGTAGGCAGCAATCCGGAATTGTTAAAATCTTCAATCTCTCATTCAGTTGTTAGGAAATGGTTATGCCAACATTGTTTCATCAACTCAACAAGCACATGTTAAGGACACAGTCATATTTCTGGAGCGCTGCAGCTAGGGTGAATTCTAAGACCTATAATTTGACTTTCCAGGCTCTAAGCTCCCCCTTCTGAACTCTTACTATTACCCAACCTTCTGGCTACCGGGGCTTTAAAACGAGACTTTAAATAATCTAGGGCCTCACAAGGTCTATATGCTTTTTCTCTATATATTAATACTTAGCAATTTTCTTAGGGTCACTGGGCACAAAAAGGGAACAAAAAGAATAAAAAGTCAATCTGAAGGGCCAAGAGAAAATAGCCAACACGGGAAGTTAGATCTCAGTACTGAAGCTATCAGCACTGACCAAGATTCTCATGCCCCAGGAAGCAGCAGAACCACTGAACTTTAAAGGTAAACAGTGGGCGTCTCAGAAGAGTCCATGTAGACAGGAGGTGGTGGGAAGAAGAAATTCCCTGAATGTTTTACTTTGTGTCAGAACCCTGGTGGGGTAACAGAAAGTACCCTAATAATGACATTTAATTTTGCAGGAAATGGACTTAAAATTATATTTCATTAATTTAAGGAAAAGAAAAGTGACTTCTATGGGCAAGGCACATATGAGATTAAGGAGTAAGAACACAAAAAACACACACAAAAGCCTACTTCTAATACAGAGTAATGCACATATGACCAAGTACATGATAAAATAGTATTCAAAAGTTGAGAAGTATATTCCAAAATGGTGAGAAAATCCAAAGAGTTTTTAAAAATGGGACACGGTTAGTCAGGAAAGGTTTGTCAAAAAGAAAGAAAAAAAAAGATTTTTTTTGTGTTGGATCTTGAAAGAGCATCCTGGGAAGAAAAACAGAGCTAAAAGCATAAAAGCAAAATGTATTACAGGATGCTAAGAAAATCACAGGACTGGGGTGTACCAGTGCTATCAAAGAAAACAGATGAAATACCATTAGTTGTCCTGGGTTAGAGAAGGTTTTTAGGTTTTGAAAATTAAAGGTAGAATGTAATAGAGGCCCTGCCTGGGTAGCTCAGTTGGTTAGAATGCTGTCCTGACATGCGACAGTTATGTATCCCTGGTCAGGGCACATATAAGAGTCAACCAATGAATGCATAAATAAGTGGAACAATACATCACTGTTTCTCCCCTTCTCCTTCTCTCTCTCTCAAGTAAAAAAATATAAAAAAGATGCTACTCAACTTATGATGGTGCTATGTCCACATAAACAATAATTAATTGAAAATATTGTAAGTGTTGAAAATGCATTTTGTTTAGGATTTTTACATTTATATTCATTGAAGTTTTCTTTTTCTGTACTACCCTTAAGAGGTTTTGGTATCAGGGTAATGTGGCCTCATAAAATGTAATCAACTAAGTTGCAGCCAAGATGGAGGTATAGGTAGATAGGCTTCGCTTCCTCACACAATCCAAAGGGCAACAACAAATTCAAAAACAAAAACAACCAGAACTGCCAGAGAATCGAACTGTATGGAAGTCTGACAAACCAAGGAGTTAAGGAAGAAGAATTCATCCAGAGTAGTAGGAGGCTGGATGCTGGGGCAGAGAGGCTCAGCAAGGTGGTGGCTGGTAGACTGGGTGGTCCCACATTCCTGTGTAGATAAACACAGAGGAACAACTGGGGAGTGAGACAGACCATCCAACCCAGGGTTCCAACATGGAGAAATAAAGTCTCAAAACCTCATGCTGTAAAAACCCGTGCAGGTTGAGGTGGCAGGAGAAACTCCCAGGAGAGTCTGTTGGAGGGACCCACAGGGTCCTAGGATGTACATGAACTCATCCACCTGGGAATCAGCACCAGAATGGCCCAATTCACTAGTGGGTAGCAGGGAAGTAACTGAAAGACATTCAAGAGTCAAGCAGTAGGCATTGTTCCCTCTCTGACCCCTCCCCCACATACAGCACCACAATGTGCAGCAAAGTGGGTTGCCCCACCTGGAGAATACGCAAGGTTCTACCCCTTACAACAAGACAGATGTGCTGAGACAAAGAAATAAGGCCCCCCAAAAAACAACAGATCAAAACTCCAGAAAGAGAACTAAGTGATGAGGAAGTAGTTAACCTATCAGGTACAGAGTTTAAAACATTGGTAGTCAGGATGCTCACAGACACCATTGAGTAGGGACACAAAATAAAGGAAGAAGTGAAGGCTATGCAAAGTGAAATAAAGCAAAATATACAGGGATTCAATAGCAAAGGGAAGAAAACCAGGGCTCAGATCAACAATTTGGAGCAGACGAAAGAAATAAACATTCAACCACATAGAATGAAGAAACAAGAATTTTTAAAAATGAGAGGCTTAGAAACCTCTGAGATAATTTTAAATATTCCAACATCCAAATCATAGGGGTGCCAGAAAGAGAAGAGGAAGAGCAAGAAATTGAAAACTTATCTGAATTAATAATAAAGAAAAACTTCCCCAATATGGCAAAGGAAATAAACTTCCTGGAAGTCCAGGAAGCTCAGACAGACCCAAAGAAGTTGGACAGAATGAGGCATGTACCAATAAACATTGTAATTACATTAGCCAGGATTAAAGATAAGTACAGAATCTTAAAAGCAGCAAGAGAAATTGAGCCAGTTACCTACAAAGGAGTTGCAATAAGACTATCAGCTGATTCCTCAAAAGAAGCCTTGCAGGTAAGAAGGGTCTGGAAAGAAGTATGTGAAGTCATGAAAGGCAAGGACCTACATCCAAGATTACTCTATCCAGCAAAGTTACCATTTCTAATAGAAGTGCATCCCAGGTAAGGTCAAGTTGAAGGAGTGCATCATCATCAAGCCTTTAGTATATGAAATGTTAAAGGGACTTATTTAAGAAAAAGAAGATGATCAAAACTATGAACAGTAAAATGACAACAAACTCACAACTATCAACAACTGGACCTAAAAAACAAAAACTAAGCAAACCACTAGAACAGGAACAGAATCACAGAAATGGAAATCATCTGAAGGGATATCAGCGGGGAGGAGGCGGGCGAGTATGGGTGACAGGGTACAGGGATTAAGGAGCATAATTAGTAGGTACAACATAGACAAGGGGAGGTTAAGAACAGTATGGGAAATGGAGAAGCCAAAGAACTTACATGTATGACCATGGACAGGAACTAAGTGGGAAATGCTGGAGGGAGGGGTGTGCATCCAGGACGGTGGTGCAGGGTGGAGGGCAATAAAGGGAAGAAAAAAATGGGACAATTGTAATACCATAATCAATAAAATATACCCTCCTAAAAAGAAAAAAATGGTTAGGAAGTATTGCCTCTTCTTTAAGTTTTTGGAAGAGCTTGAGAAAGAAAGGCATTAAATTTTCTTTGAATGATTGGTACCATTCACTAGTGAAGTAGTGAAGCCATGTGGTCGTGGACTTTTACTTCTGAGTCTCTATCACCAAAATCTGAAAACATTTATTTGTAAAAAGGTATTTGTATCCCTATATTCATTGCAGGATTATTCATAGTGACCAAGACATGAAAACAACCAAAGCATCCTTCAGTAGATGACCGAATAAAGATGTGATATATACACACATTGGAATATTATTTAACCCTAAGAAAAGATGAAATATTGGCATTTGTGACAACATAGATGGCTCCTGAGAATATTATGCCAAGTGAAATAAATAAAAAGTCACTAACTATATGATTAATGAACAAACAAGATAAACACTCATAGACACAGAAAGCAGTATGGTGGTTAGTAGAGGGAAAAGGAGGTGGGGTAAGGTAGTAAAAGGTAAAGGGGGTCAAATATATGGTGACAGAAGGAGACTTGACTTTAGGTGGTAAACACACAATGCAATATACCAATGATGTATTACGGAAGTGAACATTTGAAACCTGTATGAATTTATTAAGCAATGTCACCCCAACAATAAAATTTTTTTTAAAAGAAAAATATATTTAATAGACCTAAATACTAAACATCATAGCTTAGGCTAGCCTACCTTAATCATGCTCAGAACACTTACATTAGCCCACACTAGGGCAAAAGCATCGAACACAATGGTAACACTGTAGAATACTGGTTGTTTACCCTCATGATCGCAGGCTGCCTATGAACTGTGACTTGTTGCTGCAGCCCAGCATCGCAAGAGAGTGTTGTACAGCCTATCAGCAGCCCAGAAAAGGATCAAAATTCAAAATTCAAAGTATGGTTTCTACCAAACACATATCACTTTTGCACCATCGTAAAGTCAAAATATCCTAAGTCAAATCTTCATAAGTTGGGTACCATCTGTATAGTGCTTTCTTTTTTCAAGTGGTTTTCATCTGAATCTTGATGGGCTCATTTAATTTTAATGGTCTTTCTGTGAGATTTCTGAGGTTCTGGATTTTTTGATTCTAAGCAAAGAAGTATTAGAAGTCAAAGATGCAGACAGCAGAGAGATGCTTGGGGAAGTTGATAAGTGAACAGGTTGTTTTATAGACATACTTGTTAGAAAATTATTATACTGTTGTAGTGGCTTTCAAGGTTTCTTGACAGCAACTACAGTAAAATATTCACTTTACTTTGCAACTTGCCACACACATATATATGTGTGCATACATGCATTTATATATAATATACATTCTTACATCTTTTATACTTATTTCATTCAAAATTGCTAATTTGCCCCTTAAAGTGAAACCATGGATAACATTTACAAAATAGCATGGCTGTTTGGAACTCAGACTTAAGAAATTTCCTTGAGGGCATTTCACAGTGACTAGAACATGCTAAGTGCTCAATATATATATTAATCTATCCTTTCACTTAGCAAGCACCCACTATGTGCCAGGGACTATGTTAGGTACTAGTAACACAGAAAAGACCAAGAAGGATCTAACTACGATTTGGTGATGTGGATAAAAAGGAATCTCTGAGACAATGATATGTAAGTTGAGATTTAACAATGAGTAAGAGTTAGCTGGATAAATGATACGAAATAATACAGTAGATATAGGTCAAGGCAGAGGAAAGAGCATGTGCAAAGAACCTAAGACAAGAAAGAGTTCAATAGTTTTTAAAACTTAAAATAGGCCAGTGTGGCTTAAGAACAGTTGGTGGAGACATAATGTATGAATTCTGAATTTTGTTCTATGTGAAAATACAAAATACAAATACCTACAACATAACCAAAGAAAAATGGTATTTCTTAAATGTAAAACCAAATCCAGAATCCAAATTTAATTTTCCCTTGACCTGGTTCACAAAGGCAGTTTTAAAGTTACAGAGCATAAAATACAATGCAAGTGTACTTGACACAAAGAACTCTGACTTAATTTCTTGCCAAAGCAGGCATTTATTGAAAGCACATGTACTATATTAAAAAAGATCCTAAAATTTTATGTGCCACATTTGATAAGGGGTCTGATTTATATTCTGGCATGTAGCTTAAATTAGTGATGCAACAACATAATAAGGACCTCATTTTCTCTATTCTTTTATAGATACGCCACATTCACTTGGTCACTGGCAATTCTAATTAGCACAAACTGATGCACCAATTTCAAATAGAGGTTAAAGGTCAAGAACAAGGAAAATAAAACTATCTCTTAAAAAAGGGAAAAAATGCTACAGTGAAAGTGTATTTACAACTATTCCAATATATTCAAGTCCCTAAATCCACCCCCATGTCAGAACCTTTCATTGTTTTCTATGTGTCCTAGTTACCCTAGTTCTGTGCGGTGACCTACAGACATGTATCTTAAAAGTCTACATTTCTTTAAGAGTGCCAGATATCCCTTATTTATTCAAAAAGTACTTGTTAAGCATCTACTATGTGTTGGCCAGTGGGCCATAAAGAAAAATATGAACAATGTCCTTATAGGTCCCCCATAATAATACCTCCCACGATTAATGCTGGTGTTTCCTGGTTTCACTTTTGTACTATGCTATTTTGCTCACCATGTATCAAGAGAGAAGTGCTTGGTACATAGCAGGCATTTCAATGATAAAGTTTTTAGGTACATTTACTACAGAGGAGGTTGTCCAAATTTTCACAAGCACCAGATATAAATAATTAAAAACAAAAAACCTCGCAACCAAATTTCACTTAAACCTAACTCTATACCATATCAGAAGGTAAGCTCTACAGATCCATTATGAAAAAATTACAAGGTAAAGTTGGAAGGCAAGGCAATGGAGAAATAGTAAAACTGTGTCAGGTAAAGTTGGGAGGCAAGGCAACTGAGAAATAGTAAAACGACGTCACTAATCCCTATGAGACCACTTAGAACATGTTTTGACCCCCCCTCCCCAAGGAGGACAAAATTCATTCTTATAAAGCCAGCTTTTCAAAGCTTATTAAATATCCAGATTTTTAGTTTTACATTCTATTTTTTGACAAAGAAACAATTCTATGTGCCTGAATATTTCATATATATTAGCATTATAAAGCAGCAACTAGTTTAATTGAACTAAAAATGGAGTGCTTTCAGCTTTCTACCTACATTCTTAGGTAAGTCTTATAGGGCCTCAGGTGAAAGACAAAGTCGCCCAACAAGCATATATTCCTAAATGACACTTTCCTTTTTTTTATATGAAGGTAAAAACAAAAATAAACTTCATAGCCTTCTAGGCTTCAGATTTTGGACCTATGAAATGAAGAAACAGATTCAGATGGCCCCTTAAGGAGTCCCTTCTAGTTCCAAATCCTATTTTATGACCAAAGACAAACCTTATTTTCTGAGTGTGACTGGGGTACTGGAAGACAATTATATTAACTAAACTAATTTGTGGGATTACCATTTATAGATGAAGTATTTATTTTTGTGAATTAACATAAAAAAAGAGTTGTTTAGCCCTGGCTGGTGTGGCTCAGTGGATTGTGCATGGGTCTGCGGGTCTGCGGGCCTGCGAACCAGAGGATTGCAATTTGATTCCGAGTCAGGGCACATGCCTGGGTTGTAGGCCAGTTCCCAGCAGGGGATGTATAAGAGGCAACCACACATTAATGTTTCTCTCCCTCTTTCCTTCCCTTCCCCTCTAAAGATAAATAAATCTAAAAAAATCTTTAAAAATCTTTTTAAAAAAAGTTGTTTAAATTATTTCTAAATGATCATGATGACATCCTTTAGTTTTTCAATTAGAATTCACATTCAGTATTATTCCTTATCAGGTTCAGGTGTACAGCGTAAGTGATTAGACAATCATATGCTTTACAGAGTGATCCCCTCAATATTTCAAGTACCTACCATGGCCCATAGATAGCTATTATGATGCTATTGATTATATTCCCTATGACGTAATTTACATCTCTGTTACTATTCTGTAACTACCAATTTGCTATTTAAACCCTTCACCTTTTTCACCCAGTCCCCTAAGCCTCCTTGATGGCTTTTTTTCTTTTTTGATATATCAACTTAGCTAGTTATCCAGAAATGTCTGTTAGATAAACCCTCTCCAGATAAAAAATGCATTTAATACACATAAACGATCAAACATCAGTGCTTAGCCCAATGAACAAAATGAACTAACCAAATAGAGACAGATTCACAGAGAGCAGGCTGAAGGCTGTTGGTGGGTATAGGGGAGACAAGGCACTGGGTGGGGAGGTTGGAGGGACTGAACAAAAAAGAGAAAAAAACTCATAAACATGGAAACCACTGTGGTGATTGTCAGGGGGAGAGTGACTGGGGAGGTGGAGGAGGGTGGGGAGGATAAACGGTGATAGAGACATGGCTCGGGGAGCTGAACACAAACACAGTGCACAGATGATGTGTTGTGGGACTGTGCCCCTGAAATCTGTGTAATTTTGTTTACTGGTGTCACCCCAATACATTCAATAAAAAGGAAAAAATAAATGCTATTAATATTTTTAAAAGAAAAAAGATGTGGTACATATATACAATAAAATATTGCTTGAACATAACAAGAATAAAATCTTTCCAATCTAGGACACCATGGTTGGTCCTAGAAGGTATTGTGCTGAGTGAAGTAAATCAGACAGAGAAACACAAATACCACAGGATTTCACTTTTATGTGAAATATAAAGAACACAAATAAATGAACGCGCAAAACAGAAACAGACTCATAGATACAGAGAACATTTTGATGGTTTCCAGAGGGAAGGGGGAGTAGGGGCTAGATGAAAATGGTGAAGGGATTAAGAAGAACAAACTGGTAGTTACAAAATAGTCACGGGGACATAAAGTACAGCATAGGGAATATAGTCAATAAGATTGTAATAACTATATATGGTCCCACATGGGTACTAGATGTATTGGGGTGATGACTTTGTAAGATATATCAATATCTAATCATTGGAGTGTACACCTGAAACTAATATAAACTGAATGCCAACTGTAATTGAAAAATAAAAGAATTATTTAAAAAACAGTTAAGCTAGGAACTTATTTCTCTAATAAACAAAGAAAAAAACATAAGAAGTAGTTAGTAGAAAAAAAATGAACCATCCAAAAAAAGTGGGTGAAAAATTAAGGAGGATAACAGAAAATAATAGAAGATAAAAATACAAATGGTTTGTAAACATACGAAAAGATAACATTAACAATAAATCTAGAAATGCAAATTAAAACAACAAAATGCCATTTTAAATTTATCATTTCTATAAAGCTTAGCAACATGCTTTGGTAACAACAACGGGGAGAGCAACTGGCAAAATTTATCAAAACTTAAAGTATTTATTTCCTAAGAATCAGTAGCTCTACTTCTAGAAGTTGAGCCTATAGAAAAATTTACACAGAAGTACAAAGACATACAATGACTATAGCAGTATTTATTACGACAAAAAAGAGAAAACAACCCAATAGCCTTCAATAGGAGAACAAACTATGATACATACATGTAATAACACACCTATTATAGAAAAATAAGGAAAATGAATATGTACAAACAGGAAAAGAAGCCTAGGTGTACTGTTACATAAAAAGCTATAAAGTAAAATTGTAGTGTGATCTTATTAAAATTAGTATTTTAAATACTTCACGATAGAAAATAGTCTAGAAGGACATACCCAAAACTTATAATAGTGATCATCTCACTATAAGATGTGGAGGATAATGAGTTTTCTTCCTATGTTATCTATTTTTGCAATATCCAATTTTTAAATAATGACCAAGAAAAAAGAAATCAGCTTCAAGTACGAGATAAGAATAACATCTTTGGTCATTTGTTCTACTTTGTGAGACTATACTATATGGTTTTCAAATTATAAAGGGGACAAAAAGGCAAACACAAATATTCTAAATCAATATATATGCCCATCAGAAGTAGCCAGTCAAATATATAAACCTATTTAGTGTCTTAAATTTATTAATTTTTACTTGAAGACCTATGTATTCACTTAATACAAACTTGAGTCAAGAGTAGAGGTAACGAGGAAATAAAGTACAGGGTTCCTCCACTATCTATGCATAGCTTTTTTAGGCTATATTTAATATTTTAAATATTTTAATCTGTAGCCCCAGTGACAACAGGTGTAGTGTAGCTGGCAGCTCAAATTGAAATTTATTTTTCTTATTTTATACATGATAGTAATTACAAAGTAGCACCATTCTCTAATATGTCATAGCATTTGAACTGTTTTAAATAATATCTGAGAAGATCCACAGTAACTGGGCTGTGCTCCTACTTTATTTTTGAGGTCTCACAGACTACTACACACTCTAAAGAATGCAAGAAGGCAGAAGTAGAGACACGAGAGCCCCAGTGACAGAAATTTAAAGTCCTTTTCTTATAGGTACACTGCTGTGTAACCTACACTTAAATCTCACAAAGCAATAATGGTTCTAAAAGGGAACTAATAGTGTGCCTCCAGCTGTGCTGGAATCTTTCTATACTCAAATTCCAAAGCAGACTCCTATATATTTTTAAGTTGATACATAAAAGAAGACAATAGGAGAAAAGCTAAGATTGGTTAAGAATCAGTCAGTAAGCCTAAGAAAATGTTTCCACGAATGCTATATATGCCCCTCCTGCCAAATCTCCTGAGTGGTACTGATATTCCAACAGAAGATATTTGGTTAAATAAGCAACAGTAGAGTCCCTGCTGGTCAAAGCTAGTGAAGCTGTTCTTTCAGCTCAGTGGCAAAGAATACATACAATATAGTACAAGGGAAGTTGGAGACTTGAAATATACTCCTGCCAATTGCTTCTTACTTTGAAAGCTTTCTAAATCAATGATAAGCTATCTGCACTGAGAAGGGTATGGAATAGCCTCAAGTTGTATATGCAGTCCTTATGTAGAAAATAAGCATGGCTCATATGGCATATTGCTATTCTCTATTTTAGAACTAGCACAGGCACCATGTGATGTGTTCATTGCTATGGTAACTACATTTCAGTAGTGAACAGGAGAGCAAACAGGCATGTAAAACATGTATAAGTTGTCAATATGTAAGTAATTGCCACCCTGGAGCTGTGATAACTTAAATTTCCTTGTTGCATGACTTATTTTTTTAATGAGGTTAATAAGATTTCAATCCTTATAATGCCTCCCCTATCCAAGAAAACAAACGAATAGTGTCTTTCATCCCCAGGTTTCAGTTGCTTCATAGAGCAGCGATTTTCAGCCAGTGAGCAGAGGCAAACTGGTGCACTGCAAGAATTTTTAAAACATGCAATACCTGACTACTTAGTCAGGGGCACTGACCTCTTTTCCCTTAGATCGTCAAATAAAAAGATGACAACAGCCAACACAACAGTAGCCATAAGGTACAAATGAATCAAAATTGTACCTATTATTTTGTCAGATTGGCAAGAAATATAATATAGAGGGTACAGCACAAATAATGCCCCTTTTTATCACAAAATCTTTGATTACAAAATCAACAGCATGCAATCTGTAACATAACAATATCACACTCAAGCACACCATATGACATTTTAGGTGATATTTTCAAATTAAAACTACAAATTATTACATCCATATTATTACCCTACCAAATACACTCCAGCAGGCACTACTTCTGCCAGACCCTGTATTTTTTTAGTGTGCTGCAAAATTTCAATAATTAGCTTATGTGTGCAATGAGATAAAAAAGGTTGAAAATCACTGTCATAGAGAATAATAATAACTACAATAATAGTCTATAATAATAGTTATTATTATTATGGATCTAGGCTTCTAAAAAAGTATGCTCAATTCCAATGTGATATAAGAATGAATGGAGTCTCTGCTTTGGTAAATGGGTAAAATGCTCCATTTATGTTCTGTAGGGGTTCAGGTCTACTATATTTTTAGGTTGATCATAGGGGGAGTAATCTCTGATTTGACACCAGAATTATTTCAATTTTCTAGGTGCTTTCTGATTTATTTAAGAAAAAGAGGATCAGAACTGTGAACATTAAAATGATAACACAACTATCAACAAAAACAATCTAGCAAAGGAAACTAGAAGTGAAATAGAATCACAGAAATGGAGATCATTTGGAGGGTTATCAGCTGGAATGGGAAAGTGGAAGATGGGAGAAAAGGTACAGGGATTAAGAAGCATAAATGGCCTCCTTGGAGAAGTGTCTGTTCAAGTCCTTTCCCCATTTTTTAATTGGGTTAGTTGTCTTCTTAGAGTGAAGTCGTGTATATTTTGGAGATTAAACCTTTGTCTGAGGTATCACTGGCAAATATGTTTTCCCATACAGTTGGTTGTCTTTTTATTTTAATGCTGTTTTCTTTAGCCATGCAGAAGCTTTTTATCTTGATGAGATCCCACTGCTAGGATTGTATCCTAAGAACCCTAAAACACCAATCCCAAAGAACATATGCACCCCAATGTTCATAGCAGCACAATTTACAATAGCCAAGAGTTGGAAGCAACCTAGGTGCCCATCAGTAAATGAATGGATCAAAAAACTATGGTACATACACACAATGGAATTCTATGCCACAGAAAGAAAAGAGCTCCTACTTTTTGCAACAACATGGATGGAACTGGAAAGCATTATGCTGAGTGAAATAATCCAGGTGTTGAAGGACAAATACCATATGATCTCATCTTTAACAGGAAGCTAAACAACAAAACAAACAAGCAAGCAAAATATAACCAAAGACACTGAAATAGAGAACAGGCTGACAGTGACCAGAGGGGAGAGGGGAGGGAATTTCAGGGGAAATAGGGAGGGATTTAGAGGAACCTATATAAAGGATACATGGACAACAACTGAGAAGGGTGGAAATGGGAGGGAGAGGGGACCAGGGGGGGTGGGATGGGATGGGAATAATAGACAGAAAACTGTACTTGAAAAATAATTAAATAAATTTTAAAAAAAGAAGCATAAATGGTAGGTACAAAGTAGGCAGGGGAAGGTTAAGAATAGTATAGGAAATGGAGACACCAAAGAACTTATATGTACGACCCATGGACATGAACTAAGGGCAGTGATTGCTGGAGGGTACCAGGTGGAGGGGGATAAAGGAGGAAAAATTGTGACAACTGTAGTAGCATAATCAATAAAAGATACTTTAAAAAGAATAGAAATCCTACAAAATTGACAATTCTTTCCTCGCCCAACCTCTTTTGATCCATGATTCTAACTTATGAAACAGCTAGTGGGATGTGACACAAATGACTTAAAAAAATTGAGTTTAACTCTTTGGTTACAACCTACTGTGTTAGAAATGACTAAACACACCAAGGAAGTCAGAATTATCGATAAATATGGTGCTTGTTATGGTGGAAAATGGTGAAGAAAATTGAGATCAGCTAGCATGCCAAGTACATATGCACCTTCTGTGGCAAAACCAAGATGAAGAGGCAAGCTGTGGGGATCTGGCACTGTGGTTCCTGCATGGCAACAGTCACTGGCAGTGCCTGGACCTACAGCACCACTTCTGCCACCACAGTAAAGTCTGCCATCAGAAGACTGAAGGAAGTGAAGATGAGAAGAAGCTCCGCAATTTGAAATAGTGCTAGCCTGTAATAAATGGGTTATTTACGTAACAAAAAAAGTTGTGTTGAATGAGTTAAATTTTCAAGGGAAAGCCCCTAAAATAATTTTTTAAAACAGATTTCTTTTTTAAAAAAGATTTTATTTATTTATTTTTAGAGAGAGGGGAAGGGAAGGAGAAAGAGAAGGAGAGAAACATCAATGTGTGGCTGCCTCTGGAATGCTCCCTACTGGGCCTGGCCCACAACCCAGGCATTTGCCCTGACTGGGAATCGAACCACGCTCAGTCCACTGAGCTATACCAGCCAGGCAGGACCCCTAAAATAATTTTTAAAAGTTAAAATCTACACCAAATTTCATATTATCTTAAGTCTGTGGTCACATTAATAAAATGGCTTACCACAATGACTATAACATTATGTTTACATATAAAATAAGCTATATCTGCATGTATCCAAAATTATGTTTTTATATAATAAATACTTTGGGGTTCTTTCATAATGAACCATATTCTGTGGGATACAAAACACTGTTTCATTACAATATATATTCATATCAAAATGGTCCACTAAAAATCAGAATTATAGTTATTATTTAAAGTGAATAACAATGTTCTAAGTGTTAACATATCTTTTTAACATACATTTTATTATGTTATCACAGTTGTCCCAATTTATCCCTTTGCTCCTCTCTACCCAGCACCCCTCATTCCCTCCAGCAATCCTCTCCTTAGTTCACGGCCATGGGTCGTACATATAAGTTGTTTGGCTTCTCCATTTCCTATACTGTTCTTTAGATTCCCCTGCCTGTTCTATACCTCCCAATTTGCACTTCTAAATCACTACTCCTTTTTCCCCATTCTTCCCCTTCCCAACTGGTAATCATCCAAATGATTTTCATATATTCTGTTTTTGTTCTGCTTATTTGTTTAGTTTGTTTTTTAGATTCAATTATTGATAGTTGTGAATTCAGTTTTGATCTTGTGAGTTTAGTTGTGATCATAGTTTTGCTCATCTTTTTCTTAAATAAGTCCCTTTAACATTTCATATAATAATGGCTTGGTGCTGATAAACTATTTTACCTTATCTGCAAAGCCTTACCTGCCCTTCCATTCTAAATGACAGCTTTGCTGGATAGAGTAATCTAGGTTGTACTCCTTGCTTTTCATCACTTTGAATATTCCTTACCAGTCCCTTCTTGCCTACAAAGTTTCCTTTGAGAAATCAGGTGACAGTCTTATGGGAACTCCTTTGTAGGTAACTTTCTACTTTTCTGATTCTCTCTTTATCTTTAACCTTTGGCATTTTAATTATTATGTCTTGGTGTATTCCTCTTGGATCCAACTTGTTTGGGACTCTGTGCTTCCTGAACTTGTATGTCTATTTCTTTAACCAAATTAGGGACATTTTCTTTCATTACTTTATCAAATAAGTTTTCAATTTCCTGCTCTTCCTCTTCTCCTTCTGACACCCCTCTGATTCAAATGTTGCTAAACTTAAAGTTGTACCATAGGCTTCTTACCCTACCCTCATTTTTTCAAATTCTTTTCTCTTCTTGCTGTTCTGATTGAAAACTGTTTTTGTTCCTTATGTTCCAAATCATTTATTTGATTCCTGGCTTCATCCACTGCACTGTTGATTCCCTGTACATTTTTCTTTATTTCACTTAGTGTAACTTTCATTTCTGCCTGGGTCCTTTTTATACTGTTGAAGTATCCAATGAGTACCTTGAGCATCCTTATAACCAGTGTTTTGAACTCTGTATCTGATGGATTGCCTATTTCCATTTTGTTTAGTTCTTTTTCTGGAGTTTTGTTCTGTTCTTTCATTTGGACCGTATTTCTTTGTCTCCTCCTTTTGTCAGCCTCCCCGTGTTTGTTTTTATGTATTAAGTAGAGCTGTTTTGACTCCCTGTCTTAGTAGAGCACTGTAAGTTGGACTCGGCAGAACCTTAGGTAATCGCCAGGGTGGGGAAACCCCTGTGATCCAGGTTGACTGAGTCTCAAATATGGTGCCACAGCTCTGCGGCTCTGCGGGAGAGGTCTCGAAAAAGGAGCAATGACTGCTGTCTGGCCTTTGATGTTTTGTCTGGGAGGAAGCCTTCCCTTGGCAATCACCCTAATGCCAGTCACTTCAGTCTCTCTGTATGACACTGGTGCTGTTCAAGCCACTGCCTTCATAGTGAAGCCCAAAGAGAGTGCATCAGAGTAAGCCCTAAGTCCATTATGGGCCTTTTAAATGGAGATACTTGAGAATCTTGCAATTTCTTCTGCCGCCACAACCCCCATTGGTCTTTACAGCCAGAAGTTACAGGAACTTATGTTCCTGGCACTGGAACCTTGGCCTGTGTGGTCTAGTGTGGGGCTGAGATCCCTCACTCCTGAGATATCCCTCCATATTTGTATGTACCGTGTGTGGGTATGGGACCAGCCTGTTCTGTGTCTCTGCATCACTGCTCTTCCTACCCACCTGAATGAATGTGACTTCTTTAGTTCCTTGGTTGTTGGACTTCTACACAACTCTTTTTTCTCATGGTTCTTGGTGATAGTTGTTATGTAATTTAGTTGTAATTTTTGCTGTTGTTGTGTGAGGAAGTGAGCTGTGCTTACCTATGCCTCTGTCTTGACCCAGTTTTATTGTACCTTGTAACTTGCTATTAACTTTGACCTGGAAAACTAATTTATTATAATAACTAAACTTAGAAAACATAGTATCATTTTATTGGAACTTGTAGGAAAAATTACATGTTAAATAAAGCGGGTTTATATTTACAATCATTATACTTTATACATATAACTATTCATACAGAAATTAAGCCGGAGAATAGATTTGTTTACAAAAGACTAATTCATACTTTGCGCTGTTTCGGCAATTAAAATATTTTCTTCAAACTCACTGGTTTAGTGGCACCATGTAGAGCATGCTGATCTTCAGATACCAAGAGTTTCCAAAGCAGATTTCATTTCAGTGTGCTAAAACTTTCTATGCTGCAGCTGTCATTGTAACTATATAATTCTTACCTCAGTATAAGAATGCAAATCATACAAAGGTTGGCAAAAGTTGGTTTACAGGTGTATGTGAAACACAGTTTATTCTTATATTATTATTTATTAATTATTGTACCATTTATTTGCATTATTTGTCTTATTATTTCATATCCTTACTTATGATTTATCTTTCAGGTAATTATGGCTGGTAATTTAACCTACTTTTTCTTACACCTGTATAGTTTCTATACTTGTAGAAATAGAAGGAATTTCAATGGTATCTGTATTTCCAAGGCATAATTTCAACTCTGTTATGTGTGCTGTAAATGTGAAGCCACTGATGATTTTCCTGACTTAACTTCTGCTACAGGTGGGGATTAAAGGAGGAGGAAGAGGGCAAAGAAAAAGAGACAAAAAATTTCAACAATGGAATATTATATATAATAATGTAATTAATAAGCTTCAGCTACTTACAGCAATATTAAATGAAAAGGGCAAAACCCAAGATGACTACATACCATGTTATTCCACACCTATAAAGCTAAAAGAGAGGCAACCAGTATATTGTATAAAGATAGATGTATATCTGTATATATGCAAGAAATATATATGCACACACATACATACATGGAAATGAAAATACAAAAGTCAGAACAGGTATTAGCTCTGCAGGGGATTGGCAAGAGCTTTAAATACTCAAATGAGGAAGGAAGCACTTTGTGACATATAAACAATATTTATTCTTTAAAATATATTAAATATCCAATAATCAAAGACAAAAGTGAAAGGACAAGAAGAAAGAAAAAGAGAGAGCATACTGATGTACCACTACCCTCCCATGGTCTGAACAACACAGTTCCCATTTTACTACGAGAAAGAGTAAGAGGAGAGAGTACAAGAGATTATAAGGGAAATCATGTTTGTCATAATCACCCATGATTCAATATAAAAGCATATGCATTAAGGCAAAAGAGTCACCCTTTTTTCAGAGAGGATGTTTAGTCAATTTGGTCAGATAATTTTTTCACAATCTATCTATCATGTATAAACATATATAAAGTAGCATTAAGTTAAACTCCATTTTCTCACTTTTTCTAAAAACAGAACAGGATTTATTTTTCTTTTAAAATGGTTATGTATAATTTATATTTGTTATAGTATAGCAAAAATTATGCATAACCATATTTCCTTCCACTAATCTTCCCTGCTGAACTTCTCATAATTTTAAAGTCTACTTTGTATTTTGTCGTTTAAAAAAATTTTTTTTCTGTTATTGCTGTTCAAGTACAGTTGTTTCCATTTCCTCTCCACCAATCTGCCCAACCCCAGCCATCCTCGTTCCCTGCCCTTGATCCTACCCCGCTTTGGTTTTATCCATTTGTCCTTTAAACATGTTCCTGAAAACCCTTGCCCATTTCCTCCCATTATTCCCTCCCTATAGTTAGCTACTAAGAAAAGAGTGGTTACTGTCAGTTTGTTCTTAAATTCACTGTTTCTGTTATATTTTGTTTGCTGTCTTTTCATTTGCCTGACGATGTCATTTGGTGAAAAATATTTCTTAATTTTACCAAGTCCAACTTATTTTTTCTTTATTGTTAGCATTTTGTGTCCTTAATACAAAATTTGTGCCTAATCAAGACCATGGTGATATTTTCTTATGAGTTCTTTTAGAAGCTTTATTGTTGCACATGTTATATTTATATACTGATGCATTATACTGATGTTCTATGTATTATAGAACTGATATTTTGTGTATGTTATAAGGTGGGGGTGGAAGCTAATTTTTTTTCCATATGAGGATCCAACTGACCCCAGCGCCACTCCATTCTTTGTATTTGCCAATGGTACCTTTGTTGTAAGTTAGGTGACTATACATGGGTCGATTTCTGAACTTTATTCTTTGTCTTCTAACTTATCCTTAAGTCAATCCCAGAGTCTTAATTATTCTTTTATGTAGGATTGTTGTCAGATATTAAAAAGTTTACCTAAAAAGTAGTTCAATTACATTAGAGTACAGCATATGAACATGGCATATTATATAGTAAGATTTAAATGGATATTAATAAGCAAAATGATATAAATTTAAAATACTCAATTGCTAGGCTTATATTATTTACCTAATAAGAAAATAAAAAGTCTTTAAGCACCGAATGCTAAACTCTCCTGACTCTCATTGCCTGTTACACCAAGTCAACCCACATTTATCATGTCCCTATTCCACTCTAATAGAGACAATGTAACTATCAAAGCACTTATCTAGTATGTTATCACCACTGTTTAAAAATCTCCAATAAGGAATCACGCTACCTAATATAAAACTATATTATAAAGCCACAGTAGTCAAAACAGCATGGTACTGGCATAAAAACAGACATACAGATCAATGGAGTAGAACAGAGACCCCAGAAATAAACCCATACCTTTATAGTCAATTAATACTTGACAGAGAAAGCAAGCACATATAATATGTTAAAGACAGTCCATTCAATAAATGGTGTTGGGAAAATTGGACAGATAAATGAAGAAAAATTAAACTAGACCACCTTGTCACACCACACAGAAGAATAAATGCAAAGATGATCAAAGATTTAAATGTTAGACCTGAAGCCATAGAACTTGTAGAAGAAAACATAGGCAGCAAAATCTTGGACATTGCCCATAGCGATATTTTATTGGGTATATCTCCTCAGGCAAGGGAAATGAAAGAAAAAATAAACAAATGGGACCACATCAAACTAAAAAGATTTTTGTATAGCAAAGGAAACCATCAACAAAACAAAAAGATAATCCACAGATTTGGATAACACATTTGCCAATAAAACTGTTATGGGGTTAATATCCAAAATTTTTTAAAAACTTGCAAAACTCCATACTGAAAAACCAAACAACGCAATTAAAAAATGGGCCAAGGACCTGAACAGACACTTCTCCAAAGAGGACACGCAGATAGCCAATAGACATAAGAAAAGATGCTCAAGGTCACTAATCATCAGAGAAATGCAAATTAAAACCATAATGAGATGTCATCTCACCCTGGTCAGAATCACTAGCATCAATAAAATAACAAACGTGTTGACGTTTGAGGATGTGGAGAAAGGGGAACAATTTTGCACTGTCAGCGGGGATGCAGACTGGTACAGCCACTGTGGAAAGCAGTATGGCAATACCTCAAAAAATTAAAAATGGATCTTTGACCCAGTCATCCCACTTCTAGGAATATATCTGAAGGAATCCAAAACACAAATTTGAAAGAACATAAGCACCCCTACATTCATTGCAGTGTTTTTCACCATTGCCAAAATATGGAAGCAGCCCGAGTATCCGTCAGTAGATAAGCGGATAAAACAAGTATGGGTCATTTACACAATGGAGTACTACTTGGCTATAAAAAAAGAAGAAAGATTTACCCTCTGCAACAGTATGAATGGATCTGGAGAAAATTATGTTAAGTGAAATAAGCCAACAAACAAATACCATGTGATTTCTCTCATATATGGAATTTAATGAAGAAACTGAACTAACAAGGAAAATGGGGACAGACTCAGAGATGGAAAGTGACATGATGGTTAATGGGGGAGAGCAGAGTTTAGGGGATAGAGGGATTGAGCAAAAAGAAAAAATGACTCATGGACATGGACAAGAGTGTAGTGATTGCTGGGAAAAGGAGGGTTTAAGAGGACTAAATGGTACTCGAAAAAATATAATAAAGATTAACCACAACCCCCCTACACCCTTGCATACCCTGTGATATCTTCCCATTGTTGCTGCAAGGAGATGAGACCAGAGTGAAGAGCAATTATGAGGCTATTGCAATAATCCAGGCAAGTGGTAACAGTATCATGAACTAGAAGGAAGACAGTTAGGTGTTAATAAGTAGTCAAACTTTTAATATATGTATATCGAAGGCAGATTTAGACAAGATTGGGCATGTTCAGGGTGGTATGGCCATAGACTTAAGGCAGATTCAAAAGCAAATTTTGACTGAAGTTAATATGTCACAATGGTTATAAAAGCTCCCTGACTGCAAATCACTGGACATTTATCCTTGACCTAAAATCACCACTCAAGGTCTATAAACTTAGAATGACAACTATACATCATAAACTTCTTCAAAATGCTCAGAGAATCCAGAAATAATCTCTTACAGAATGTACATGGAATATCTAGAGCTATCAAAACTCCATTATTATTTCAATGAGTCAACAAATAAATTATTTATGCCTATTGTATCAGTGAAACTACAGGGGAGAAAAGTATATTTAAACACCTTTTTACTTACCTAATCTCTGCTCTCAGAAAAAATATATAATTTATTGCATAAACTTAATCACCCACATGAAAAAAACCCAATGTAGTGAAGAAGCAAGTGTGATAATAGCCCAATGAGTGTTCTGCAAACTCAGGGGAAAACCGGTGCACGAATGCAGACTTTGCAGAAGAAATTGGATCTATCCCTTAAGACACAAAACCCCATCCTCCAAGTAGTTTGCTTTTTAAGATTATACCCTCATTTTATATGATTTCAGAACAAAGTACTTTCCCCTCACAATATTTACCTGTTTGTAATAACAAATTAATGAGTGCTTTAATTAAATAATGTCTGTCACTCCCTCTAGATTCTAAAATCCATGATGGTAGAGACCATATCTGTTCTTTTTCACCAAAGTATTCTCAACATTTGATACAAAGTACACGCTCAATGAATTATTATGGAAGGAAAACAGAACGTACAAATATGCCAGGTTTTTTGGGCTCACATAAATATGATATTTATTTACTTAGTTATAACAGGTAATGTTATTCCAAAAGGCCTCGTTTTATTCATAGGGTAAACTCATCTATTTATTCAGAAAATAATTATTGAGTGCTTATAGTACATAGGCACTGTTTACGGGGTTGGGGATATGGCAACAAATAAGACACAAAGTCTTTATCCTTGCAGAACATACTTCACACAAACTATCCTCACTCTCGCTTCACTGGCACTCTCAAGCCATTCCTTGTGTGTAAAACATTTTCTTTCCTCCCTGTCATCATCTCTATCATGAAGTTGTCCTGAACACTCAATCCTCTGGTATGACTGCCAGAAAAAATACAAGATGCCCAATTAAACTTGAATTTCAGATATGCAATGAATGATTTTTTAGTGTATGTCCATCCAAATAATACATGTCCTGTCCAAAATTCAAATCAAAATGAATGTATTTGTATTTGCTAATTTTTAACTTCATTATCTGGTAATTTCCCCCTTTTCCAAATTTCCATTCTAATTGTATTCAGCATCCTAGAAATTAACATTTAATTACTGTCTTCAGTAGGATTTTTGTATGTTGCTCCATGTTGTAAGCACTTAACAAATACTGGATACATGGATTCAGAAATTAAAATTAAAATTAAGATTTATTTACAGAGATATTCTCCCCAAATGTAATTGTAATATTGGAAAAGTGAGAAAGAGTAAAAATGCTCAGCAACAGAAGACTAATGAAAATAAATGATCTTATATAGCCACCCAAAATGATAATCGAAAGACCAATTAATGACACTGGAAAATGCTGAAAATATAACAGTAAGTGGAGAAAAGGATATAAAGTTGTATTAACGGGAATAACTTCAATTTGTTAAAACTTTGCATATAATGAACAGTCAGATACACTCTTTAAAAATGCCAGTCATGAAAGAAAAAGATCAAGTAGCTGTTGCACATGAAAGGAAACCAGAGCCACACAAGTAAGGGCAATGTATGATCCTGGATTGGATATTGAAGTAGGAAAACAAAATTGCTAGAAAGAACATTCTTGAGAGAACCAGGAAAATTTGGTATGTACTGTGGTTAGGCATATATGTGGAAGGAGGAGGAGAGAGACAGAGAGACCTCAAAGCATAGAGGAGAGATTTAATTGTACTGTTGTTACAACTCTTCTATAAGTTGGAAATCATTTCAAAATAAAAGTTTAAAAACTAGTATAGAAAAAACATTACAAGAAAACAAAATATTTTTGGAGTGCTTAATGCTGGATGATATAATAAATGCTGATTTTAATTTTTTCTTTACATGTTTTTCATTCTCTACAATGAGCATGGATTACTGTGTTTTGCCCTGTATAATGTGCACCCACATTTTTGTGCATGCTACACATTATTTTATCCATGGTATGTAATCATTATATCCATGTATAATGCACATCCTTATTTTTTTCTAAAAAATTTGTATTAAAAAATGCGCATTATACATGGCAAAATACAGTATTATTATAGCTGGCAAATTTTTTAAATCACTTAAAGGTACTTTGAAATATATCATCCACAATTCAGACCTTATCAAATTATCTATTTTAATGTCCCATATTTATAAAGATCTTATACACCTCCAAGATAAATTATTTTTAACATTTTCTTAAATGATCATTAGAAAATAGAATAAATTAGAACAGCAACTTTCAAATGATGTGCTGCAAGAATTTTTAAAACATGCAGCATAGCCAAGATCTGAAAACAATCCAAGTACCCATAAGTAAATGAGTGGATAAAAAAGATGTGGTACATTTACACAGTGGAATACTAAGTGGTTGTAAACAAAAAGAAACTCTTACCCGTTGCAACAGCATGAATAGATCTGGAGAATATTATGCTAAGCGAAATAAGCCAGTCAGAGAGTGATAAATACCGTATGATCTCACTCATATGCAGAGTCTAATGAACAATATAAACGGACAAAATAAAACCAGAGGCATGGATATATGAAACAGACAGACATATCCCAGAGGAGTGGGGGCTGGGAGAACTTGAAGAAATTAGTCAAAGAACATATATGCACAGCCCATGGATATAGACAACAATGTGATAAAGGCCAGGGGAGTCGGTGAGGGTGGTATTAGGTAGGGGGAGGCAAAGCACGGGAAAATGGGACATCTCTAGTAGTGTCACCAATTTTAAAAAAAGATGTAATAACTATTTAGTCAGGGGCATAGATCTCTTTTTCTTTAGATTGTCAAATAAAAAAAATGACAACAGCCAACACAATAGCCATCCAATATGAATGCCCTGTCTTTAACAATACATACATAAGTCATATATAGAGCTGCATCTTATTGGCCATGTAGCATAGGAAGTTTGCATCTGATTGGATAATTCTGGGTACCGCAGCAGGTATTCCAGCAGGGAAAGGGTGGTGGAAGAATGGGAAAAAAACATACAGTGCATAAGAAGTGTAATTGGTAGGCACAAAATAGACAGGGGGAGGTTAAAAACAGCATAGGAAATGGAGAAGCCAAAGAACTTAAAAGTACAACCCATGGACATGAACTAAGAGTGGGGAAAATGCTAGAGGGAGGGTGGTGCAGGGTGGAGGGCAATAAAGGAGAGAAAAAATGGGACAACTGTAATAGCATAATCAATAAAATATACTTAAAGAAATAAAAATATTTTTCTTTTTTGAAAAGACCAACCTCTTCCCATGCACTTGCCACAGTAATTAATACATTATACAAACATATACGCATGACCCATGGACATGAACAATGGGGTGGAGATTGTCTGAGAGAGTGTGGGGGTCTGGGTGGAGGGGGACAAAGGGGAAAAATTGGAACAACTATAATGACATGAACAATAAATTTTTTAAAATCACATTTTAAAAAGCAATCCAGTTTCATAATTCTTCCCTTTCCATTGTGGAAGAATTCCATATATTCCATATATTTTCACTTGTTATTTGAAAAACAGCACTAAGCACCCTTTAGTTTTGCTAATACTGCTTGGTAGATTTCTATCTTTTTCACCCATTTTGTGGTTGTTTAAATGTCCTGAACTGCAAGAAAAAGTTCTGCTATTTTATTTTGTAGTATTCCGTGTGGTATATCTCTGACTTTCATATAACAATAAATATAAAGTCCGACTTCACCATAATAAATGCAAAGTTTAATTATAATGGAGTAAACAAAATTCTGAATTCAGAATATCCTTCTTCTGAAGGTAGGAAGAGGTAGGAACTGAAGAGGTCACTCCTGAATTAATATTATACCATGCTGAGAGAAAGAAAATGTGTATTCTGTCATGCTGTAAGAAATTAAATTTCTATAAATTAGCAACCAAAGTTGGTTTGATGCTATAATGAAAAATTTCTATTTATCGAATTAAAAATTATTTATTCATTTGAGTAAATTACTATTAATAGCTACTCAATTAACAAATGTCTTAATGTTTAATAGTTTTATTCAGGTCAATTACTGAAAACATATATTACTTCTCAAAATAAGTTATTCATTATAGCTCAAAAGGAATGCCAGTTCAATAGTAAATCAGCTGTAATGGGAATGCCACATATATTTGGCCTTGAAAATAACACAAATCCTATAGGCAGTCAGATTTCTGAATGAACATTAGAATACCCTTACAAACATAAGGAATTAAAAATAAAAGGAGCCAATCAGCTCTTGCATATAGAAAAAGTTGATAGATTTAACTCTTATGTTTCTTAAATAGCAAAATTTGATAATAGGGAGCTCAAGTCCCAGTCCCTTAGTCTTCCTTCTCTGCACCATGTACTGAAACCAGAGAGAAGGGGGGGCTGACAAATGCTTTTGTTGGGAACCAGTCTCTGGGCTTGTTAAATCAGTACAGAATTGTAACAAAATTGAAGGCCTTAAAATGATTCACATTAGCTGGGACACCTACTCTGGACTGAGTTCCATGTGTAAAAACACATTAGAGATTCCTATTTTGCAAAACTCTGAGAGGAAGGAGGCTGTGATAAGTAGCGGACTGTGTAATGGCAGAGTGAACATTCTTAGTGATTTTAGAATACCTAGTGCAGAGCGCAGTGCCTGACACAGAATGTATGTACTATAAATAAACCGTCAAATTAAAGAGCTTTAAATCTCCAAGACAGTACCTTAAGCTAAAAGGAAAAAGACAAAATAAACTTTCAGTTCTATTCTTTTAAAAAACGATCACCCAACAATTCTGTTTTTATACTGATTACCAAAGCATGCAATTTGGGTATTATCAAAATTGTGAAGAATATTTATTCTTTTATGCTTATGTCTGTGCACAAGACCACATAGATTCTATTTTACTTACTTTGTATTATGATAGAAAAGTAAATAAAAAATGGAGTAATTACAACACTATCATGTTTTTTATAAAGCCTTTGTATTTCTGAAATCATATTCACAGATTTTATATAATACTGACAAAACAGAGTATACCTATTACCACTTTTCAGATGAGAAAATTAAGGGTTAGAGAAATTAAATGGACTTTCCATTGCACACAGTTTAACTGGCTAACAGATCAGAGGTCTCATGACTCTAATAATAATAACATACCTCCAATGGCATACAGACAAAGCATCAATATGCCTCTGTATCATTAACTCATAAGAGGCTGAATAGAACTGATAAAAATTTGGAAATCTGTGATCCACAGTTAAAATCAGGAACAATGCAGATGAGTAAGCCTCAGATGCCATACTCCATGATACTCTCCTAACTCTGAAAAGGTGACAACTGGAACTAATGTGAAAATCCTATTCACAAACAATAATCTCATATGCTATTTTATTTTTATTTTATTTTTTTCCATAGGTTTTTAAAAATATATTTTATTGATTATACCATTACAGTTGTTCTATTCCCCCCTTCATTCCCCTCCACCCTGCACACCCCCTCCCCCACCATTCTCCCCCTCCTTAGTTTATAACCACGTGTCTCAAGTTCTTTAGATTCTATATTTCCCCCACTATTCTCGCCCTCCCCCCTGTCTATTTTCTACCTACCATCTATGCTATTTTCTGTGCCTTCTCCCCCCTTCTCCTCCTCCCACCCCCTGTTGCTAACCCTCCATGTGTTCTTCATTTCTATGGTTCCACTCCTGATGTAGCTGTCCTTTTGGTTTGCTTTTGTTTTAGGTGTGGTTGTTAAGAACTGTGTGTTTGCTGTCCTTTCACTGTTCATATTTTTCATCTTCTTTTTCTTATATAAGTCCCTTTAGCATTTCATATAATAAGGGCTTGGTAGTGATAAACTCCTTGAACTTGACCTTATCTGAGAAGCACTTTATCTGTCCTTCCATTCTAAATGAAAGTTTTGCTGGATAAAGCAATCTTGGCTGTAGGTCTTTGGATTTCATGACTTGGAATACTTCTTTCCAGCCCCTTCTTGCCTGTAAGGTCTCTTTTGAGAAATCCGCTGACAGTCTGATGGGTACTCCTTTGTAGGTGACTGTCCCCTTATCCCTTGCTGCTTCTAGGATTCTCTCCTTCATTTTGGTCTTGGCTAATGTAATTATGATGTGCCTTGGTGTGTTCCTTCTTGGGTCCAACTTCTTTGGCACTCTCTGAGCTTCCTGGATTTCCTGGAAGTCTATTTCCTTTGCCAGACTGGGGAAGTTCTCCTTTATTATTTGTTCAAAGAAGTTTTCCACTCATGGCTGTTTCTTTTCCCCTTCTGGTACCCCTATAATCCAGATGTTGGAATGTTTAAAGATGTCCTGGAGGTTCCTAAGCCTCTCCTCATTTTTTTGAATTCTCATTTCTTCATTCCTTTCTGGTAGGATGTTTCGTTCTTCCTTCTGGTCCATTCCATTGATTTGAGTCCCAGTTTCCTTTCCATCGTTATTGGTTTCCTGGACATCTCCCTTCATTTCAATTAGTTTAGCCTTCATATGTTCCTCTAATTTGTGACTATAATCTACCAGTTCTGTGAGCATCCTGATAAATAGTGTCTTGAATTGTGCTTCTGAGAGGCTGGCAATTTCTCGGTCGCTTAGAGTTATTGGTTCTGGGACTTTGAGTTCTTCTTGCGCCATCTTTTGGGCTGTTTGTGCCTGTTCCGTAGCAGGATCAGAGACCTAAAGTGTTCACTAGAGCAGGGCAACTAAGTCGCTGGGTTGTGATGTTGTATGTGGGGGCGGGGTCAACGAGGGACAATGGCTTCCCGTCTGCCACCTGCCGCCGCATCCCCCACTGGCGCCGCAGCCACCACTGTCACTAGGCCCACGCGTTTCGTTCCACTGCATGCAAGTGTGCCACTGCTGTCAGCCCTCCACCACTGGGTTCGCCCCCTGGGGCCTGCGTGGTCCATCTCACTGTGTGCGAATGTGCGACCTCGGTCAGTCTGCTCCACACCCCGACTGGTTCCGGGCTGCCTGCGCGCCTAGGTCGGGGATCTGTCTTGCCCGACCCAGCTCCAATGTTGGATCCGCCTCTCTTACCGTCCCCGTTGAACGGTTCTTAGTTGTTGGACTTCCGTATAATTCAGTTTTCTGGTCTTTGGGTGTGTCCTAGTTCTCCAAACCTTTGTTGTATTCAAACTTGGTTGTGGGAGAAGGCACAGTGTTTCCACCTATGCCTCCATCTTGGTGGAAGTCCTCTCATATGCTATTTTAACAAGAAGATGTAGTTACTCTTGACTTTCCTTTCTTTCAGTCTCACATTCAATTTATTAGCAAATGTTATTGGTTCTATCTTTAAAATATATCTAGAATTAAAACAAATGCTTGGCACTACTTCTGCCACTATTTTCTTGGTCTAAACCACTACCATCTTTTGCTTAGATTATTGCCATCACCTAACAATGAGTCTCTAGTTCTGCCTTTGCCTCCTTTATACTGTATTCTTTCTTATTAAAGCATCAATTTCACCAAGGCAGGTATTTTTGTGTTTTGTATTCCCAGAACTTAGTATAGTATCTAGCAAAAGTAGTCACTGAAAAAATATTTGCTTAATGAATAAATGTAGCAGTAGCCAGAGTAATCACTGTAAAAGGTAAATTACATTTCTACTCCCTTGTTTAAAATCATACCCAATTCCCTCCTTTTAACTAAAGGTCAAAGACAAAGTCCTTAAAATGGCTGCCAAGACCTTGAATAATCTAGCCCCCCAGAGAACTCATCTCCTACTAATCTCCTTTAGTAGCCACACTAGTTTCACTGATGTTCACTTTCTGCCTGTCTGCTTGGAGTGTTCCTCCCTCGGCCATATATCCTCCAGACCTTCTCTGCTCTGCTCGAACTCCACTTTGTCAGTGAGGTGTTCTCTGAATTAATATATATATATATATATATATATATATATATATATATATATAGTGGATTTTTATCCACTATAGTATATTTTTATCCACTATATATATATATATATGTATATGTATATGTATATGTATATGTATATGTATATAGTGGATTTTTAATGTCTAGAAGATAAAAATAATTTAAAGACAACCAGAAAACCACTATCCACCTAAAAAATTTAACAGCATTTTCCTAATAGCAACAAATAATTCAATCACTGTTTACACCTTCTCTACTACCTAACAGGTTCGTTTTTACATACAGCTTGCTTCTTTTCTACCCCTTACGCCAAACAGTTTGCATCAAATTGGTATCGGGACCCAAATAAAGTCTATACTTTGTCACTAGATAATATATCCTCTGGGTCTCTCAATCTATGAACTCTATTTTAAAATTCTGGTTTAAAAAACTGAGTTATTTCTCTTATGGAATGTATTTCTCTAGATTTTGTTGAATGCACATTTTGATGTTATTTAACAGGCTCCTCTGCCTTTATCTCTCATGGTGGTTAGGGTTAGAGAGTTTACAGATTCAGGTTGAAGTCCCCCCGGCTCCGCCCCCTGCCCAAGACTTACTTAGGTGGGGTTACATAGGTGCAACAGAAGTGACTGATGGAACAGAATGAAATCTCTACATAGGATGACTGAATGACTGTCAGAAAGACTGATCACAAAACAGACGCAAATTGAAGTGTATTTTCAACCAAGCTAAAAGGCATTAATAAAATGACACAAGACATGAAACAAAACATGTTAGCATGAGCAAAAAATATCAGAAAAAAAGTAAGAGAACTTAGGAGAGTATTAAAAAATATATATATATTGTTTTTTAATAGTTAAGTATTTTATTTATTTTTTAAATTTAATTATTGTTCAAGTACAGTTTTCTGTCTTTTACTCCCATTCCAGCCCACCTCCCCCAGTGCTCCCCACCTCCCTCCATTTCCCACCCCCGCCTTAGTTTTTGTCCATGTGTCCTTTATACTTGTTCCTCTGAATCCTCCCCCCATTTCCCCTGAAATTCTCTCCCCTCTAAGTATCTCAAAAACTGAGAATAATCTACAAGAAACAGAGAATTAAATATAACAATTTTTGTCTTAAGAGAAATAGAAGGTAAAAAATGTAAAACCAAAAATATACGAAGACATAAAAGTTTTTGAGTAGAAGAAACCTATACTGAAGCCAGGCAAAGATCCATCATGTGGATAAAAAGAGAGCCTGAAAAGAGAAAACCGAAGCAAGAAAACAGACTATCTACGACGATATTTTAAGACAACGTTCATGAACCAAATCATTTTAAAGAAAACATAGGTTTGCGCAAAAAGGCACAATGAACAAGTGACTTATAAGGGAAGGAAAATTAGATTGTCATCAGATTCCAAGCACAGAAAATAAAGCATATTTTAAAACAAACAAGGAAAGAAAATACAAGGTAAGAATTTTGTATCCAGCCAGACTTAGTTTCAAGTATAAAAGCTACAAACAGCTAATAACATGAGAGAATTCAAGGAATATTGTTCCCATAAGGGTGTCCTGAGGAAATCATTCTAAGTTTCAGGAAATCAAAATAACAAAAGAAACATCAACATAGAATTGTTGGCAGTAATTAAATATATAGTTTCTTATAGATCTAAGGATAAATGAGAGCAAATAGGGAGAGAACAGCATACATAATGACTATATACTCTAAGAATGTAATAAATCTTTTTTAAAATGGGAGAAAATATAGATATAAGTAAAAAAATTAAAACTATTTTCAGTAATCATAATGAGAGGAGGAGTATTAAGAATATTACTTGTGAGACTGTTGTGTATGTTCTGTGGCATAAACTAAATAAGCAAGTATGTGTGGACTTTTAATTCTATCATAACCTGTGTCCTAACAAAACAGCATCTTAGTGTGAGAGAAAGGGAAGAAAAATGTATTATAGAAGAGGTTAGGTTAAAACTCCACACCCCTAAAGTTGAATTGGATATAACCACATACATTCATGGGTAAGGTTAAAAAATTAAATATACATACAGATGTCTATATGTATGTAGGTCTACACATATACATTTATTCATGTATGTGTGTGCATGTATCACATATATATTTCCTAGTTCTGCCCATTGGACAGGACTACAAATAATAAATAACCTTGCAATAAAACACACCCCTAGAAATCAAGTTGTGGTCTTGAAATAAACTTTCTTACAATTTCTCAGTTTCTATTCTAAATTTTGGGTATTTGTACCCTCTCATTTCTGTTGATTAGATTATATGACTGCACCCTAATTATAAAGCTTTATGTATAAATAATAACCTACTCATTATACTCTTAATGTGATATAAAAAAGTATATCTATTTTCCATCCTGGGTACTCGCACAGAGCTGTGAATCACTATGTGGTGCACATGAAACTAATATAATATGGTACACCAACTATACTTAAAACAATAACAACAAAAAAAAAAACCTTGGTATTCTATCTGAGAAGAGTGACTTTCTAATGCTAATAAAGTGACTCATTGTGGGCTCCTAGATAGATTCAGGATTGACTATGGGGTTAGCCCAAGCTCAAAAAATGAAAGGGCTGAGGATTGCATTTAATCATATGACCACTGACTTAATCAGCCATATCTATGTAATAGAACTGCAACAAAATCTCTGGACACCAAAGCTCACTGGAGCTTCTTCTTATGTGAAGACACTGATGTGCTAGGAGGGTAAATAGGCCATGACTCTCAGGGTACAAGGCATGGAAATGCATCCAGAATCCTTCCAGATGTATCCCTATATTCTCTTTATACTCTCTTTTGACTGTTCCTGAGCTGTATTCTTCATAATAAAACTGTAGTTGTTAAGTATAGTGCTTACTTGAGTTTTATGAGTCATTTAGGTGAATTATGAAGCCTGAAAGGACTGTGGAAATCCCTGAACTTGTAGCCAAGTTGGTTAAAAGCATAGGTGGCTTGGGCACCCCCAAGCTCATCTGAAGTCTGAAGTAGGGGAAGTGTTATGGAGAATTGAGTCCTTGAACCTGCGGAGTCTGGTGCTAACTCCAGGGAGTCACTGTCAGAACTGAACTGCAGTCCACCCAGACGCTGTGCAAACAAACAGGGAAAGTAATGATCAAGGAAGGAAAGGCGAAGTATACAAACATACATTGTGCATGTTGTCGCCTACTGCTAGTGCTGAGAGGACAGAGGACACATGCGCATTTTGAAACTACAAAAATGTTAGGGCTGAGTATTTTTCAGTTTTGCCCCATTCACGATCTGCAGAGGATTTCTTCATACTGTCCCAAAAGTTGTAAATTTTAGGACTGTCATTCAAATTGAAGAGTCAACCTAATAGCCCATGTAATGAACAAGTTTCTATTTCATGAAGGAAAAGAAGTTATGAGTCAGCAGTGAACAGAACATTCAAATTTCATTTGACTACAGGTTATTTTTAATTTTACATTGTTATTACAGTTTTAATTCAGTTTAACTCTTACAGAAATTATATGTTTGGAATAAGGCTAGAAATTTACCATTCTAATGAATTTTATTTGGTGCCAATGACTTATAAACTGTTGATGACCAAACAGTACTGTTATTTCTAACAGTACTGAAATAACCCTGTTAGAAACAGGTATTCATATGCACTGATGTTGGAAATGAAGAGTTATAACTCTTGAAGAATATGCCAATATCTAATAAAACTGCATATGCACCTATCCCGAGACTCAACAATCCACTTGTAGAAATTTACCCTGGAGAAATATCTCTGACATAAAAATATGAGTATACAAGATTATTCATTAAAATATTTTTAATGGCAAAATACTAGAAATAACTTGAAGTCCCATATAAGAGACTGACTGAATAAACTATGATACACTCACACAATGGAGTATAATGCAGCTATAAAAAATGAAGAAGATATGTATGAGCTTTTATGGAATGATTTCCAAGACATATTTAACAAGGAAAAAAAAGCTAAAGTGCAAAGAGTACCCACAGCCTGCTACATTTCATGTTACAAAGAAGAATATATAAGAAGATAAACATTTTGCTGCTAATTTATGCTGAAAAAAATAAAGGAATGTGAGCCAGGGGCAGCTCTTCCTCACAAAGAATTCCAATAAATAAATACAGAAAACTGATGGGAATAGAAAAACCACTTTTGGCAAATACCACAATAATTATTGGAGGTAAAAATCAATAGATGCTAAAAGTGGGTTAAAAATGTTGTAAAAGAACAAATTATTTACATTCTCTTGTACTTCACCACAGGATACTTACTCATTAAATTACAAAGGCAAAACAGTAACTTTAAAGTGTGTGAAGTGGGTCAACATTTCAACCCAGGGATCACAGTTAATAACATCACCAGTAAACTGAAATCTTGATATATGAAAAAAGATACAACAGCATTTATAAGTATTCCTGCCAACAGCACTGATTATGAGGAAATATCAGTCAATCCTACTTTGAAGGACATTCTAGGAAATACTGCCTTTTCAAAAGTGATCATAAAAGACACAGGAAAACTAAGAAATTGTCCCAGATTAAAGAGACCAAGAAAACATGATAAGTAAATGCAGTGTAGGATCCAGCACTGGATCTGGATCAGAAAAAGGACATTAAGTACTTTCCAAATGTGAGCATTTTATGTGGCTATTATAGAATCATCAAAGTCAACAAATTACTAATGATAAACACTACCAACTAATCTACAGACCTATATAAATTTTGCCAATTATCCTCTGAATGTCAGAGATGAAAGGCACAGGAAAAAATTTGAGCTGAGTCAAAAACCAGATATTCTAAATATCCAATGCTCCTTCCACTGTCATATAAATGCAGTTTTTATATACAAGGATAAGTCAAATTCATCAAGTAATTTCAATAATATGAACATTTTTAAGTACATTAAATAACAACTTTAAATATTAACTCATTACCAGACAAATTATACTCAAATAGTCACAAATTTGTAGCACAGTAACTGAAGCAATCAAATAAATAAAAAGATTAATTGAAATACTGAATAACACGAAAAGGCATTACTGCATCAAACAGGATTATCTCCCTAGTGATTTAAACCATTTTAATTTACAGGGCTTTCTATCAACCACGGATGGTAGTTTGGGGATGATTTAAAAATGTATCATATTTAGAGAGGCGACATAGTGTAAGGGGAGGGAGATGAAGGGAGTAGGAGAGGAAGGGTACAGTGGCGAGGATCGGAAGGGAAGGAGAGAGTTAAGTAGAGAGTTAAGAGGAGAGATGAAAAGCATACAGTTAAATAGCCTTTGGTTCTTTCTGAGTCCTTCCCACCCCACGTCTTTACAACACTGCGTTGACTTTAGAAGCCTCCCTTGTGCTCCAGCGAATCTCTCTTTTTCCAGACGAGTAAAGTGTGTCAGAAAGATCCTAAGGACATCGTTGAATGCAGGAGCTAAGCAGCAACCTTACGATGCCACAGCCCTGCTGAAACTGAAATTTCATTATCCTCAGCAGAAAATATAAATATGTGAAAATTTTGTGAGAGTGCCACAAGTTTTTTATTTTATTTCTTTTGAAGGGGTTATGTATCATCTCTAAAAAAGTCTCTTTCAACTATCATTGACTGATCTTAGATTTCTGTCTATATCATAGGCTCCTCTTCCCATTTACAGCAAATAAAGAGAAAATAGAAAGGTCTTTATGAAAGTTATCAGGAAGACGACTTTCATTTTTCCTTGGAAGAAACAAGGCACTTCTGTATACTTAAAAAGTGGAATTACTACTTTAGACAGAGCTGATTCCCCACATTCGCATTGAGAACATCTTGATAAAACGAAAGACCATCTCTTCTACTGCCAGAATATGGATCTGGTGAAAGATCCTAGCTCTCTGAAGATGTTTGGAAATCACTCATCTTAAAGAATTAGATTTGACAAAAAGATGTAAAAATTCAAAAAAGAATATGAGGTCTGTCCAGAAAAAGTCCAGCCACTGTTAATATAATGAGAATGGTTTGCGCAACATCAATGTAACCTGGCAGCCAAAGAGAGTGGACTGGAATGTGCATGTGTCAACAATGACCAGTTCACTGCACTAGTCAGTGGGGGCAGTGGATGTCTGTTGAGTGAGTGTGTGTACTGTGTGGCCGTCATATTCAAAATGACTGAGTAAGTAGAGCAACGAATCTGCATCAAAATTTGCAATAAGCTTGAACATTCCTCTGCAGAAACTATCTGGATGATTCAGTAAGCTGCAATTATGGGTAACTGGTGATTGGCAACTTCATCATGACAATGTGCCTGCTCATACGTCACATCTCATGCAGTTTTTTTGTGAAATATCAAATCACTCAGGGTACTCAGCTCTTCTATAACCCAGATTTGATGCCCTGTGAGCTCTGACTTTTCCCAAAACTAAAATCATCTTTGAAAGGGAGATTTCAGACCACCAATGACTTCAGGTAAACACAACGGAGAAGTTGATGGTGATTGGGAGAACTGTGTGAGGTCCTGAACTGCCTACTTTGAAGGAGACTGAGGTGTCATTATCCTATGTACAATATTTCTTTTATCTTCTTCATAAATTTCTCTATTTTTCATGTTACAAGGCTGAGTACTTTATGGACAAAGGATAAAGTATGCATCGGAGAAAAAAGTGTTTCTAAAAATTAAAAATAATACCTTTACGAAGAACAGAAAATCTTCTAACTAAAGACAGAATATCTGAATTGAAGATATAAGCACGTATAGCACTTATTCTTGTTGGGCACATATAATTTAAAGATTTCCACAGATGTTCACATCGAAATAGCACATAACTTCCATTGTACAGATATACAGAAACTTCAGAAAAGAGTTTATTTAAGATTATTTAAAATTAGAAGCTGTTTTCAGGTTATTAATTTTTATATTGTCTTTTTAAAAGGAATCAATGACTATTAGAAAGATTAGAATGGATTTAACAGTGTAAACAATAAATATCAATAAAGTCTCTCTCCTCCCAGAAAAACATGTAAAAAAAGGAAAAGCTAACCTATTTCATTCGATTTGGTAAAAAGATGATTAGGGTTTACATATAAGGAGACACAGCCATTACTCAGGGTTAGAAAACACAGATTCAAATACCTAAAGCCAATTTTATGTTTCTTTCAAAATGTCTTGATGTGTCAAGCAGTGTTCCTGTTTTTGACTGTTTATCACTATTGTAATATGATCGAAGAGCTACTCAACAACAAAAATTACCACCACAAACTGCAGACTTTTTTACCCTTTTGTAATTCATTGATAAAATACACACATATATTTTTTGAACCGAGAGACAGAAACATCGATGTGAGAGAAACATTGATCTGTTGCCTCCTGCATGTACCCAGTCTGGGGATTGAATCTACAACACTCTGGTGCACAGGACGATGCTCCAACCAACTGAGCAACCCAGCCAGGGCTAAAGTAGATACTTTTAAAAAGTTAAAACAACACTCAAGAAGGAAACAGTAATTTCAATTTTCCTAGTATATACTAGATATTTTTAATATACTTAATTTCTGTACGGTCAATAGGTTTTAAGTGGATTTCCCTGCAAGAAGATGTACAATGCGGGGACACTGCCAGCAAAAGGACTGATGAAACAGAGCAACATGTACGCTTTAGAAACAGAAATCATCTGTGAGATTCAAAATACTAGATCTGTGAGGGGGAGTCTTATCCAAAATGTATCTTTCTTAATCTGTATAAAATAATTAAGCTAAATTCTTCTGCCTAATTGTCAAGCTGTAGCTCATTACTTAAATTATCGTAAAGTGCATTATACTGGTGATGTGATGTTTCACTGTGGAATTAAGTGGTAACTCTTGACAAAGTGGTTATCATCATGAGATAATTGACCTCAGTTGAGAGTTAAGCATCCTGAGGCAAAGTTGAGTGTACTTAATCCTGGCAGGTTAATTATCTAGTGATCATGGAACCTTGAAAGGTATTACTCTTAAGAACTATTTGCAAGAACCATTTGCAAGATGATGTTATTCAAAAAATTTAATAAAAATGAAAAATCAAGTTCTTTAGTCATATATTGCTAGTCATGTAATGACTGCACAGCAGCTTGCATTAGCAGACCTCAATGGGCGTAATTACCTGCATGTAGAATGTCCTGTACCAACCTGATTGCATCTGAGACTAACTAACAAATGGTTGTCACTGAAGGGAAATGTTTTAAACTTACAAGATGTCAGAAACAAATTAAAAATATAATACAACATCTAAATAATTTATATACTTAAAGTGGTTTCAAAACAACCTTAACAAGCCAACCAATAAATTCAGATTTGCAGTTTAAAAGTACAAAATGCAATGTAACAAGTTACCAAGAATTTTAGTTGAGGCAGCATATAAATTTGTATCTGTGCATTTCCACAGCTTAGTTAAAAGTAAACCACACAGATCAAAATCAAAATGAGATGCTATTCACTCCCATTAGGATGGCTACCATAACCAGGAATGCCCACCACTTGCCCCCATAGCTCCAGCGAGGAGACGTTTGCCAAGCAACTTCACAGAAGGAGGAAGCAACCCGACCCTGCCTGACATGGAAAATTCCACTCACCAAGCCCACCTTTTGGCACAAGTCTGCCTTTTTAAAAAGCCCACCTTCCTGTGCAAGCCCACACTGTCTCCACCTCACAAAAGCAGCCAAGCAGAGCCAGCCCTGGAGCAAGTTCAAAGGATCGTCCTTTTCTCTGTGCTGCCTCCCTCGTGCTGGAGCATAAGCTTAATAACATCTGTCTGGAAATTTCTCTGGGGTTTAGTCTCAATTTCTATCTTGGGGAACTCAATAACACCAATGCTGACAACAATTTCACTTCTAGGTATATAACCAAAAGTCCTGAAGGCAGGGACTCAAACAATACTTGTATATTGGTGTTCATAGCAGCATCATTCACTAAAGTCAAAAGGTGGATAAACAAAGGTGAAATTCTGCTACATGCTGTAACATGCATGAAGCTTGAAAACACTGTTTAAGTGAGATAAGCTAGGTATAAACAGTTATTGTATGACAGTGTCCACACAGGTATCTAAAATAAGGAAATTCACAGAGACATGATGAAATAGTGGTTATCAGAAATATGGTGGGGTGGGGAGATGGGGAGTTACTGTTCAGTGTGTACAGTGCTTCTGTTTGGGATGATGAAAACTTTCTGCAAACAGATAATGGTGATGAATGCACAACATCATGAGTGCAATTAATGCCGAGAGATTGTACACCTAAGAATGGCAATTTTTATGTTGTATTTTTCACCACAATTTTAAAAAGTAAATTATATAATTTAATAATTTGTTTTTAGCACAGTAATGCGGCATTGAGATTCCTGTAGACACTTCTATTTTGTTTCAGGATGTGCCGCATGAAATATTTTCCAATATTCTTTAGAGAACAAGGATGTAAAAGACCTCTACTGAAGACACTGAAGATACAACTAAGTGGAAACACATATTGTCTTTAGAGACAGGAAAAATTAACATAATAAAAAATACCCATGTTACCCAAAACAATGTATAGATTCAAGGCAATTCCTATCAAGATTACAACAATGTATTTCACAGACTAGAACAAATACTTCACAAATGTATATGGAACCACAAAAGGCTCCAAATAGCAATAGTAATCCTGTGAAAAAAAGAACAAAGTTGGAGAAATCAAGCTACCTAATTTAAAACTATACTATAAGGCCACAGTTATCAAAGCAGCATAGTACTGGCATAAAAACAGACATATAGATCAACGGTACAGAATAGAGAGCCCAGAAACAAACCCACACCTTTACAGTCAATTAATATTTAACAGAAAAGTAGCACATACAGTGGGCTAAAGATAATTTATTCAATAAATGGTGCTGGAATAATTGGGCAGATATGTGCAGAAAAATGAAACTAGACCACCTTCTTATACCACACACAAGAATAAATTCAAAATGGATCAAAGACTTAAACATAGCCCTGGCTGGTGTAGCTCAGTGGACTGAGCGCAGGCCTGGGAACCACACAACCAGGGTTCGATTCCCAGTCAGGGCACATGCCCGGGTTGCAGGCCAGTTCCCAGCAGGGGACACATAAGAGGCAACCATACATTGATATTTCTCTCCCTCTCTCCTTCCCTTCCCCTCTAAAGATAAATAAATAAAATCTTTTAAAAAGACTTAAACATAAACCCCAAACCGTAACAATCCTAGAAGAAAACATTGGTAGCAAAATCTCAGATATTGCTCATAGCAATATTTTTTGTTATATCTCTTCAAGCAAGGAAACAAAAGAAAAAAAAACGAGACTACATCAAAATAAAAAGTTTCTGCACAGCAAAGGAGAACAAAATCAAAGAGAACCCACTGAATTGGAGAACATATTTGCCAATTCATCTGATAAGGTGTTTATGTCCAAAATTTATAAAGATCTCACAAAACTCAACACTAAAGAAACAATCCAATTAAAAGATCTGCAAATGACCTGAACAGACACTTCTCCAAAAAGGACAAACAGATGGCCAATAGACATACAAAAAGATGACCAATATCATGAATCATTACAGAAATGAAAATTAAAACCACAGATATGTCACCTCACATTGTCAGAATGGCTATCATCAATAAATCAACAAACAAGTATTGGTGAGGATGTGCAAAGAAGGGAACCCTTTTGCACTGCTGGTGGGCATACAGATTGGTGCAGCCACTGGAAAACAGTTTGGAGATGCCTCAAAAAATTAAAAATAGATCTGCCTTTTGACCCAGCAATCCCTCCTCTGGGAATGTATCTAAAAAAAGCCCCAAACACAAATTCAAAATAACATAAGCACCCCTATGTTCATTGTAGGGTTATTTACAATTGCCAAGATATGGAAGCAGCCCCAGTGTCCACCAGTAGATGAGCTGATAAAACATCTATGGGACATTTATGCAATGGAATACTATTAGACTGTAAAAAAGAAAATTTTACCCTTTGCCACAGCATGGATGGACCTGGAGAACATTATGCTAAGTGAAATAAGTTAGTCAGAGAAAGATAAACACCATAGGATTTCACTTACATGTGGAAATAAGGAACAAATGGAGCTAACAAGCAAAATAGAGACACTGGGTCTATTTTAAATAGAGTCTCTATCTAGAGACTCATAGATAAGTGAATAGGATGACAGCCACTGGGTAATCATCCTGTTCACTATGGTGAACACCACCAACATTTTTAACAATAATGTTAGGGAGTTGAGGGACCAAGCAAAAGGGAGAAAGCATTCATGGATATAGAGAATAGCGTGGTGACTACAGGTGATAGGAGAGAGGGGTCCTAAAGGAAGAAATTAGAAAAATATTTAGTATTTCTATACAAATTCCTCACTTTACATATGAGGAAACTGAAGGAACAGTAATTGACTAATAAATCAGCTAATTGATTAAATTAAGAGTAAACGGCTAAACATTTATTAATATATAAAGATACACGATGCTAATATTTAAAATAGGGCCAAGATTTTTTGTGTCTCTTTTCTTATAGAACCGTAATTCACAGTTTATGAATTCCAGTTTCAGTTTCTTTAGAGTGAAAACTTAAAGACATCCATGTAGCACTCCATGAGTGTACAGAGTTACAGCTTTTTTCTCCCTTTAATTTTTTCTACTTTTTATGCCCAATCTAATTCAAGGGCACCTTTTTAAAAGCAATTTGTCTTTATTGAGTTTTGTTCCCAAGGTTAATTTACTATACTAATTCTTATTCTATTTGTACTCACACTTTTATCAGATTATATAATAATGAAATAAATTATATAATGAAGACAGATAGTATTAAAAGGCTTCAGTACAAATAAATTGGATCCTGATAAACAATTTTGTAGGAAGAGAAGAAAGGCAGTACACCAGAGAATAATCTAATAGCAATGAGCTTTCCTTCATTTCCTTGCTCCCACTTATTGTGTTTTATCAAGCAAAGGGGGCAGCATTGTTATCCAACTAAGCCAGTTAAGTGGAACTTAAAAGAGGAGTAAGTTCAATACTCCCTATAAAACTAACACCACCAACACTTTTAACAAAAATTGTGTACTTTCTATGAGTCAAGCTGAGACTTTCCATGCATTAGAAACCCAGCCACAGAATTGTTGTGCAGATTAAATAAAGGTTTTTGTGGACACTTTTCGTAACTTTAAGAAGCTGGTACTTCTTCATTTTAACACTGCTTCTTTAGGACTTTTTTATTTAAACTACTCTAGATTAATTTTCCTGTTTTAAAACCTACATAAATGTGTCACACAGTATGTATGCTTTAAAAATAACTATGTGATATAACTGGTATATAATAATCTGCACAAATTATAAACATATTAGATAAGTTCTGACACATGTATGAAGTCATGAAACCACAATACAATCAAGACAAAAACATCCTTTACTTCCAAGTATGTCATATATTTTTATAGTATTAAAATTGTATTTTTATATTTAAATTTCTGAGTGTTTGCTACTAATACATAGAAATACAATTTTTTAAATGTTTATCTTGTATCCCACTACCTTGCTAAACCCACTTTTAGTTCTAAGGGTTTGTAAATTTTGTAGGATATTCTGCAAAGACTGTCATGGTGTTTATCAAACAGAAAAGTTTTACCTCTTTTCTAGTTTGGATGTTTTACTTTTTTTAAATTTTTTAAAAATTTATTTAATTATTTTTCAAGTACAGTATTCTGTATATTACTCCTAACCTATCCCAACCCCCGTGCTCCCCCCTCCCTCCCATTTCCACCCTTCTCAGTTGTTGTCCATGTATCCTTTATATATGTTCTTCTAAATCCCTCCCCTATTTCCCCTGAAATTCCCTCCCCTCTGGTCACTGTCAGCCTGTTCTCCATTTCAGTGTCTTTGGTTATATTTTGCTTGCTTGTTTGTTTTGTTGTTTAGCTTCCTGTTAAAGGTGAGATCATATGGTATTTGTCCTTCAATACCTGGATTATTTCACTCAGCATAATGCTTTCCAGTTCCATCCATGCTGTTGCAAAAGAGCTCCTTCTTCCTTTCTGCAGCATAGAATTCCATTGTGTATATGTACCATAGTTTTTTGATCCATTCATTTACTGACGGTCACCTAAGTTACTTCCAACTCTTGGCTATTGTAAATTGTGCTGCTATGAACATTGAGGTGCATATGTTCTTTGGGATTGGTGTTTTAGGGTTCTTAGGATACAATCCTAGCAGTGGAATTGCTGGGTCAAAGGGCAGGTCCAACTTCAGTTTTCTGAGAAAATTCCATACTGCTTTCCATAATGGTTGTACCAGTCTGCAATCCCACCAACAGTGGACCAGAGTCCCCTTTTCCCCACTACCCTCTCCAACATTTGTTGTTTATTGCTTTGTTTATGATAGCCATTCTCACCGGTGTAAAGTGGTATCTCATTGTGGTTTTAATTTGCATCTCTCTGATAGCAAGCAATATCGAGCATCTCTTCATGTGTCTCTGGATCCTCTGTATGTCCTCCTTGGAGAAGTGTCTGTTCAAGTCCTTTCCCCATTTTTTAATTGGGTTTGTTGTCTTCTTAGAGTGAAGTTGTGTGAGTTCTTTGTATATTTTGTCTGAGGTATCATTGGCAAATATGTTTTCATGCCTTACCAGTACTATACAATGCTGAATAGAACTGAAGAAAGTTGAACATCCTGCTTTTGTTCCTGATCTTAGAGCAAAGTATTCAGTCTTTCATCATTCAGTATAATGTTAGCTGTACATTTTTGTACAAAAAATATTCAGGATGTTTTTTATAGGGTCAAAGAAGTTCCCTTCTACTCCTAGTATTCCAAGGGCTTTATGATCAACAGATGCTGGATTCTGTCAGATGTTTTTTTTGTGTGTGTATTTATTAAGGTGATCATGCTTTTTTCTTTCTTATTTTTACTAAGGTGAATTATATTGATTGGTTTTTAAATGTTCAACCCTACATTCTTGGTCATGTTGAATTATCCTTTTTTTATATATCATTGGGTTTCTTTTTCTAAAACTATTTTTAAAAATTTTGCATCTATGTATATAAGAGATATTGGTCACCAGTTTTCTTTTAATTCTTTGGTTTTGGTAGTATTTTTTCCTCTTTAGTTCTCTGGGATAGTTTGCATAGAACTGGTATTATTTTTTCCTTAAATGTGTGGTAGAATTCAACATTGAGGTAATCTGGTCCTTGAGTTTTCTTTGTGGGAATGGTTTTAACTAAAAATTCATTTTATCTAATAGATAACCCAAATAGCTCTATTTCTATTTCTTCTTGAGTGTGCTTTGGTACTTTCCATTTTTCAAAGAATCTGTCCATTACATAAAGGTTACTGATAAATAAAAACAATATTTTTTTAATTAATTAATTTATTTATTTATCTTTAGAGGAGAAGGGAAGGAGAGAAGGAGAGAAACATCAATGTATGGTTGCTTCTCGAGAGTCCCCTGCTGGGAACTGGCTTGCAACCCAGGCATGTGCCCTGACTGGGAATCGAACCCCAATCGTGTGATTCGCAGGCCCGCACTCAATCCACTGAGCTACGCTAGCCAGGGCTAAAAACAATATTTTAAGGAGGGACTACAGTAGTTTCCACTCTAGACTAATTTGCCCCTTTAGTATTCTGAGTACTCTGAAGATCCATTGTATGTGACACTATCCACTCCAGCTAGTGGAACAATAGTGGTTACAGGACCTATGCTGCACTCTTTGAGGATTATTTCCTATAATCTTTTCGGGTGGTTCTTTACCCAGTCTTCATTAGTTTCCTCACAAATATACACTGATCGGCAATCAGCTGAAGTTTTGGGTGGGACTCTGCACATCTTTTGTGTTCTCTGTCTATACAGCTCTTTGTTCTCTGGAACTCTGACTTACACACCTGACTGTCTAGTAGTTAGATTTCTTAAAACTTCTAGCTGATGTCCTCAATCAAAAGAGATAGCCAAGAAGGTCCCCCTCTATGTACTATGGCCTGGATATTCCCTCTAAGCAGTCAGATTGGGTAATTATGGGCTTCACCTCATTTAGTTCTTATCTTACAGAGATCATTATAAAGAGATATCTCCATGGACAGGCATTTAAAAAAATATTGAAGTTATCAGAAAAGCTTTAAAGCATCATTACTAGTGTATGATCCTCTGAAAAAAAGAACGTGGACTCAGGTAGGAAATAAGAATCAACCGGATTTAGTTTTAGCTAAGTATGCTAAGTACTGACATTTAGAAAATGTATACTAAGAACAGCAGATATGATTTTTTGGGGGGGGAGGAAAACTAAACAATCCAATGTGTATTCCCTGAGAAATATATTTTATACTGCACTGCATTTTAGAAGTAAAATTCTCCCTTTTTCCCCATGGAGAAATGAAGATAGTTATCTTTACTAGAGTATTCAAGGAGAACAACAATGAGAGATGAGATTAACGAGATAAAGCTCACAATACCATATTTACTTTTAATACTAAAACATGGTAACATTTTTATTTATTCTTATTAAATTTCATCACTCAACTGATACTTCCGAGTCTATTAAAATTTTTAAGTCTCCTCTGACATTCAGCCCATTTGATATTTGTTAAAGTGTTGCATTATTTGCATTCTCTGAATTTATAGTATCTGTAAATACAGCTTTATCTGAATCAATGATAGTTTACTTCAGCAAAGCCCAGGGCAAACACTGAGGCGTATCACTAAAAATCCACCTCTCAGCAGACTTTCTCAAACTGGTTCAACAGAATACCAAATATATCTAATTGGCCTTTAGCCAATATTTATTATTCTATAATCCATACCATGACAGATTATCTCAAATATACTATAGATCCACTGTTTACTGGTCTGGCATTACAGGTATTATATATCTGTTGAAATAAATTCAAATGAATAGTAATCATACCAAAAAAATTAAACATACATGACTTGTAACCATGTAATCAATCATATGTAACCATATAGTTTTACCACTTCCTCTTCTGGGTAGGAAAAAATGATATCTAATATAATCTATGTTAAGTTCCGAACTTTAAAAAGTTAATCATTTTAAAATATGTGGATATAAATTTGAAATGTGGATATATAGCTACATTTTTATTTTTAAAATATGTATCTTAACGATGGTTAAGATGGCAAAATTATATACATAATTTTATTTATATATAATATATAACTATATATAATATATAATCTTACCAACTTAACCATTGTAAGTGTTCAATTCAGTGACCTAAAGTTCATTTACAATGTTGTGCAATCATCCCCACTATCCATTTCCAGAACTTTCTGTCATCTCAAAAAGAAAGAAGCTTTGCACTCATCAACAGAGACTCCCAATTCTCCCTTCTCCCCAGTGCCTGGTAACCACTGTTCTATTGTCTGTCTGTATGAATTTGACTATTCTAGGTACTTCTTATAAGTAAACTTCTGTAAAAAAATCCAATAGTTGTTTATTGGAATATGGCTTATTTTGCTTAACATAATATTTTTAAGGTTTGATTATGTATCTTAATTATACTCCTTTTTAAGGCTGAATAATACATTCCGCTGTGTGTACAATCGATACTTGAATAAAACAGGAGTTAGGGGCACCAACCCCACCCCCATAGCAGTTGAAAATCTTTATGTAACTGTTGACTCTTCCAAAACTTAATTACTAACAGCCTACTATTGACCAGAAGCTTTACTGATAACATACATTCAATTAACACATATTGTGTATATGTTTCATATACTGTATTCTTACAATAAAGGAAGCCAGAAAAAAATGCTATTAAGAAAACCATAAGGAAGACAAAATACATTTATAGTAATGTACATTTTTATTTAAAAAATCCACATAAGTGGACCTGCACGGCTCAAACCCATGTTGTCCAAGAGTGAACTGTATATTCCAGGTTAAGTTCTGTTTATCTATTCAACTGTTGAAGAATAACATTTGGTTTGTTTCTAATTTTTGGCTATGTGAATGATGCTGCTACGCACATTGGTGTACAAATATTTGAATCCCTGCTCTCAGGTCTTTTGGGAATATAAGTAGAAGTGTACTTGCTAGATCATATGGTAATAATTTCATGTTTAACTTTTTGAGGAACCACCAAATTGTTTTCCACAGCAGCTGTAGCATTTCAATTCCCACCATCAATGCACAAGGGTTCTAATTTCGCCACAACCTTGCCAACATTCATTTTTCCCACATGTTTGACATTAGCCATCATACTGGGTGACAAATGGTATCTCATTTAGGTTTTCATTTGCATATCTCTAATTATTAGTGATGGTGAGCATCTTTTCATATGCTTACTGGACATCTTTTCTAGAGAAATGTTTACTTAAGTTCTTTGACTATTTTTGAATTAGGTTGTTACTGTTGAGATATATATTCTGGATATTAATCCCTTATCAGATATGTCATTTATAAATATTTCCTTCCATCCCATGGGTTGTATTTTTTCCTTGCTGGAGAAGAGTCCTTTGATGTACAAAATATTTAATTTTGGTGAAATCCAATTACCTTTTCTGTTTTGCTTGTGCATTTGGAGTCTTCAAGTGAAGACTATTTTGATATCATCAGCATTTTCTGCAAACTTAATCATTTTGTGGTCTCTATTCTATTCCCATATATCTCTGCCAAACATTTAGCATTGTTTCCTGGTTTTATAAATGTTTTTCATCTTTCTTTCACATATGTCTTACAAATGCAAGATCTCTTTATAGAGTTTTCTGTGTGCTCTGCAGTGTTTTTTAAAGTTCCTCCCATTTCAGTCCTAATTAAGGTCATTTGAGATTATAAAGTCAGAATGAAGTTTTGATGGTATTCAATCCTCTCAAGTTATTTTTATATCCAAAGTTTGATTCTTTGGGATCATATTTATCTTCTTAAAAGGTGTTAAAGTTTGTCTTCTTAAAGTCTAGAGCATTTAATTAAGTATTGCCAATCTGTTCTGACTACAAAGAACCCTAAGTATCAATTTCTCCCCCAAATTTTCAGACTACCATGTCAATGACCAATTCTTTCATGTTACTTAAAGGGATAGAGTAGCATTTTTCCTAGTTACTTCTTTACTCTTCAGAAAATAAAATTGGCAGTAAGAAAATCTAAAACATAGATTTAAGTCAAATGAGACTTCTAGCATATATCTAGGAAATCAAGTCTTTTGCCAATATTTCTTACCATTATGTTAGTTTGTGAATCATCAAGAACATAGCATCTTCTTTGACTTGTTAGTGCCTTGAGAGATATTCATACCATATTCTTATTAAAAGTCACCCAGGCTGACTTTATAAATTATTTCCAGGTTAAATTTTATGTTATTCTAGGTAAACTACACAGTTATTTGATTTAGATACAAAATCAGTGAATATAATCAAACTATGTTAGAACCATAGAATTACAATCAGAATAGACTTCTGGGATAATTAATAGAACAGCTTCACTTTATACATAAAGACTCCAAGACTAATGAAATTTAAGTGATATTGCCCAGGTCACATGAAGATACATATACCAAAGGTCTCTTTTTCTCCCTATTTCCTGAATTTTTAAAGTATACAGGCTAAAAAGAAGTTATAAATGTAATGAAGAAAAATTATTTTCTACTAACTTAGAACTAAAGTATATTCTTGGGAAAAATAAAAGGTTGCAAAAGTTTAACTGAAATTCCATTTATCACCATCAAATATAACATACAAATATTAGAAAAATGACACTATTAATAAAGAAATTTAATACAAATTACAGTATTTACTCAGAACTTATTAAATTGAATAGATTCACATTTTGACAAGGTACTTCCAAAAACATTTATTTTGGACTAGATGTCTCTTCCCTTAATCCATGAACATTTCTGAGGAAGATATTATTTCCTGGTCAGAAAACAAATCAGTTCATGTCAAGGGCTCAGGATGCGGGGAAGGTGCACTAAAAGGGGTGATGAGGAAAGCAGTGTCCGTCGTGGCTGTGGTCATGGCCATCTGTGGCTTATGCATTTACAAAAGCTCATAGAGATGTACCATAAAAAGAGTCAATTGTGTGAAAATTATAAACCTCAATGACCTAACTCTTCAAAAAACAATTTTTTATTATGTAAGAAATGACCATATACTGAAGAAAATACTGGAAAAATGAATTACAGTGGTCCAAACTTAGGCAGTTTTGTTGCATAATTCTCAAGTATGTCTATGCAAATATCTCATTTTTATTTATGTATTTCTAAACTTATACCCACACCCAAATGCAAAATTACCCAGGTTCTTAAAAAAAAAGAGTAACTCACCGTCTCATTTCCAAAAAGTATGTCAACATAGGGCATAACTTTCATCAATGGTTCCTTATAGAACTGACTAATAAATGGTGCAGACAGGTTCAAAGAGAAAATTCTGTTGTTTTCGGCAGCACTTCGAGCCACTTTTAACACGGACTCAGGTGAAACAGTGAGAAAAAAGCCCTGGATAAAGACAAGAAGAAAAGTTAGAAAGGCAATTTCCCCAGAGTCACTCTTAGTGAGAACAGAAGAAATCTAGACAAAACACAAAAGCCTACATAGTACACATTTTAAAACATAGTGACAAAACTGTTTTACAGTTTTTATTTTCTGCCTATGCAGAGCAGAAAACATCAGCATCTGAGTAGGAGAAAAGTTTATCACATGACTACTATATGCTCGATATGTGCCATTATGTTGGAGTAGAACTCATTACTTATTTCATTATTAAATTACATATACTCAATGCTAAAGCATTCTGCAAGTCTACATAAGAAAAAATACTTGAAAGGTTTCATTCAAGATAATAGTTACATTTAAATTAGAAAAAAGCAATGAAGGCAGACTGTATTCTTTTAGCTATTTTGAAACACTCTGTATTCTTGTGACATGCTATTAATTTTAAAAATTAAATTAGTTAAAAAATATAATTAATTTACCAAGATTAGTTTATTACCTTATGAAACGTCCGTCTAGAGACCCAAGATGGTGAAGGAGTAGGTGGAAGATACACCAATCTCCTCCCAGGACCAAAATAAAATTACAGAAAAATCAGCCTAAACCACTAACTGAACACTAGATGGAGAGAAGCCTTATAACCAAGGACGTAAGGAAGAAACCACTGCACCACAACGAGACTGACAGGGAGTGGGAAGGTGAGAGAGGGCTGGCTAGGTTCCCATGAGTGGTGGCTGAAGTGCCAGAGTGATGTTTCAGTGGCAGGACCCTGCTCCGAGAAGTATGGGGTCTAACTGCCATCCCAAACTTCCCAGCCTAGAGCACAGGAATTGGGAAAAGAATCCAAAAAACATCTGGCTGTGAAAATCAGCAGGATTTTTGTCTGCCCGGGAGAAACAACTGGAGGCACAGAGAACCTACCAAAAGGCCAACACACAAAATTTCATTTGCAGCCACTTAACCTGGGCTATGGCACAGGGAGGGCAGAGTGGACTAGAGTCGTTCTGGGGAGAGAGCTGAAGGATTAGTTGCCAAGATCCCTGTGCTGAGTCATTCCTGATACTACAGAAGCCATTTTTTTTTTTTTTGTGGCCAAAGCACTCCCCTCCAAAAAGCAACAGCCCAAGGGAAAGCAATAGCTCCACCTGAATGAATTCATCTCACCCCACCCTGTGGAACTTAAGCAAGGCTGCTAAGTACAGCTGGAGGCTATTTCAGTGATTGCGCCTAACAGCAAAGGCAGATCTCTGGGAGCTCTGAGACTTTAGCTGATGCTCCACTGGGCCTGGTGCTGGTAAGAGCGGGACATGGTGCACAGCCTGGTGCTTTCTGCACACACCTGGGCCTAGCAGAGGGAGCGCAAGCTGTGGATTTCTGATAGTTTCCAACAGGTTGTACAGGTCCAGTCACAGGCAGAGTATGACAAAGGCCTACACTGAAGTCTTGGCAGATCTACATAAAATATAGAAAAAATACAAAGAAGCAGCCAAAATGGCTGAAACAGGCTCCAAAAGAATGAACACTAAAATTCTCCAGAAGAATCACTAAATGAAATGAAGGCAAGCAATTTATCAGAGTTTAGAGTAATGATTATAAGAATAATCAGCAGCATTGAAAACGACATAGAAACCATAAAAAAGACCAGTTGGAAATAAAGAATTTGATATCTGCAATAAATAATTCATTGGAAGGAATAAACAACAGGTTGGATAAAGCAGAAGACTGAATGAACTTTTTGGAAGACAAGGTAGAAAAAAGCAACCAAGCAGAGCAGCAAAAAGAAAAAAGATTAAAAAGAAAATGAGGAGAACTTAAGAAGTGTTTGGGACAACAAAAGCATAACAACAACCACATCTTGGCAATACCAAAGGGAGAACCATTATTTAAAGAAATAATGACTGAAAACATCCCCAATTTGGTGAAGGAAAAAGACACAAAAGGCCAAAGTGAAGAAAGTCACAAACAAGATGGACCCAAAGAGACCCACACCAAGACACATCATAATCAAAATGGGAAAGCTTAAACACAAGAGAATCCTAAAAAAACACAAGAAAAAAAGCAGTTTGCCACAATGGAGCTCCAGTTAAACTGTCATCTAATTTCTCAAAATAAACATTTCAGGCCAGAAGTGAATGTCATGAAATATTCAAGGTGATGAAAAGCAAGGACCTGCAACCAAGGAACTTTACCCAGCAAGGCTATCTTTGTAAATTGAAGAAGAAATTAAAAACTTCCCAGACAAGAAAAAGCTAAAGGAGTTTGTTAACACCAAACCAGTACAGCAACAGATGTTAAAGGGCTTGTTCTAAAAAGAAGAAAAAGAAAAACTGAGGAAAATAGTTAAAAATAAAATGGAAAGAAACACATATTCATCAATAATCACCTCAAATGTAAATGGCTTAAATGCTTGGATGAAAAGACATAGGGTAGCTCAATAGATAAGAAAAAAAAGACCCATATATATGCTGTCTCCAAAAGACCCAACTGAGATCATAAGATAAACACAGGCTAAAAGTGAAGGGATGGAAAAAGATACTTCATACAAGTGGAAAAGAAAAAAGCTGGATAGCAGTACTTATATATGACAAAATAGATGCTAAAACCAAGACTATATAGTAAGGGGCACAGAATGACACTACCTTATGATAAAGGGAACAATCCAACAAGTGGATATAACCCTAGTAAACATTTATGTTCCCAACAAAGGAGCACCTAAATATGTAAAGCAAATTTTGAAGGACATAAAGGGACAAATTGATTGAAATATAGTCATTCCAGGGGATTTTAACACCCTATTGACTTCAGTGGGTAGATTCTCCAGATAGGAAATCAAAAAGGAGACAGAGGCCTTAGGCAATACATGAGGAGGTCAAATGCACATAATTAATATCATCAGAGACTTTCACCCCAAAAAGCAGAATTGACAATATTTTTAAGTGTGCATGGAACAGTTTCTAGGATGGACAACATGTTAGGACATAAAACAAATCTCAATAATTTAAAAAGAATGAAATCATATTAAGCATCCTCTTTGACTACAATGCTACGAAATTAGAAATCAATCACAAGAAGAACACTAAAAAACACACAGAGATTGAAGCTAAATAACATATTAAACAATGAATGACTTAACAATGAGGTCAAGGAGGAAAAAGCACAACAAATGAAATAAGAACACAACAATCCAAATCTTTGGGACAAAGGAAAAGCAGTCTAAAGAGCAATTCATAGCAATTATAAGCCTTTCACAAAAAAAAAAAAACAAAAACAAGAAAAAGCTAAAAAAAATCTAACTTTTTACTAAAAGGAACTTGAAAATGAACAACAAACAAAGGCCAAAGTGAGTAGCAGGAAGAAAATAATAAAGATCTGATCAGAAATAAATAAATAGAGTCTAAAAAAACGATGTCAAAGATCAATGAATCCAAGAGCTGGTTCTTAGAAAAGGTAAACAAGATTCACAAATCTTCACCCACACTCATTAAGAAAAAAGTAGAAAGGACCCAAATGAATAATATCACAAATAAAAGAGGAGAAATAACAACAGGCACCAAAGAAATATAAAGAATTATAAGAAAATATTATGAACAACTATACACCAACAAATCGGACAACCTGTATGACGTGGAAAAATTTCTAGAAACATACAATCTTCCAAAAGTAAATCAGGAAGAATCAGAGAATCTGAATAGACAGATTATACCTAGTGAAACTGAAAGAGCAATAAAAAAAAATTCCCCCAAAACTAAACTCCTGGACCAGATGGCTTCACAGGTGAATTTTATCAAACATTCTGAGAAACATAAATACCTCTCCTTCTCAAACTATTTGAAAAAATTCAGAAGGAGAGGAGACTCCCGAGCTCATTTTACAAGGCCAGCATTAGTCTAATTCTAATGCTGGATAAAGACACTACGAAAAAAGAATATTGCCAGCCAATATCCCTGATGAACAGAGATGCTAAAATCCTTAACAAAATACTAGCAAAGCAAATGCAATAATACATCAAAAAGATCAAACACCATGATCAAGTGGGATTTATTATGGGAATGCAAGGTTGGTACATTTGCAAATCAATAAATGTGATTCATCACAAAAACAAAATGAAATATAAGAAGTACATGATCATATCAGTAGATGCAGAAAAATCATTTAGTAAAATCCAGCACCCATTTATGATAAATACTCTCAGCAAAGTAGGAATAGAGGGAATATACATAAACATAATAAAGGCCATGTATGACAAGCCCATGGCCAGCATCATACTTAACAGGCAAAAACTATAAACAGTTCCCTTAAGTGTGGGAACAACTCAGGGATATTCACTTTCACCTCTCTTATTCAACATAGTACTGGAAGTCCTAGCCACAGCAATTGGACAAGAAGAAGAAATGAAAGGCATCTAATTTTTTTTTAAAGATTTTATTTATTTATTTATCTTTAGAGGGGAAGGAGAGAGGGAGAGAAACATCAATGTATGGTTGCCTTTTGTGCATCCCCTGCTGGTAGTTAGCCTGCAAGGAACCGGCCTGCACCCCAGGCATGTGCCCTGAGTGGGAATCGAACCACGATCGTCTGGTTTGCAGGCCTGCACTCAATCCACTGAGCTACACCAGCCAGGGCTGGCATCTAAATTTTAAAGGAAGAAGTAAAACTGACTTTATTTGCAGATGAAATGATACTGTACCAAGAACCCTAAAGATTCCACCCAAAAACTTCTACAACTGATAGATGAATTCAGCAAAGTAACAAGTTACAAAGCTAACATCCAGAAATCAGTTGCATTTCTATATGCCAATAATAAACTATAAGAAAGGGAAATTCAGAAAATCCTATTTACATTTGCTTCAAAAAGAATGAATTACCCAGGAATAAATCTAACCAAGGAGTAGAGGTTAAAGACCTCTACTTGGAAAACTTTAAGACACTGAAGATAGAAACTAAAGAAGATAGAAATAAGTGGAAGCACATACTGTGTTCAGGGATAGGAAAAATTAAAATCATTAAAAATATCCATTCTACCCAAAGCAATGCATAGATTCCAGGCAATTCCTATCAGGTTTCCAATTATGTATTTCACAGAACTAGAACCAACATTTCACAAATTTATATGGAATCACCAAAGGCCCCACATAGGAACAGCAAATCTAAGAGGAACAAAGTTGGAGGAATCATGCTACCTATATCAAACTATACTCTAAGGCTATAGTAATCAAAACAGCATGGTAATGGCATAAAAACATACATATAGCTCAATGGAACAGAATAGAGAGCCTAGATAAAACCCCACAACTTTATAATCAATTAATGTTTAACAGAGGGAGCAAGCATATACAATGGGCTGAAGACAGTTTATTCAATTAATGTTGGGAAAATTGGACAGATAGGTGCAAAAAAAATGAAACTAGACCACCCTCTTATGCCACACACAGGAATAAATTCAAACTGGATTAAAGACTTAAATGTTAGATCTTTAATAAAAATATCATAGAAGAAAACATAGGCACATAATCTTGAACATTGCTTATAGCAATATTTTATCTGATAAAACCCCTCAGGCAAGGGACAGAAAAGAAAATAAATAAACAAATTGGACTACATCAAATGTTTATAAAATATCTGAACTGAATTTTTAAGATCTGAAGATCTGAATTGGAAATTTCAAGCAATGAGAAAGTAATTCAGGAATGAAATATTAAAATACTTTAAATAAAATTTCATGTCAGGGAAGCTATATTTTAAAATACTATTTATTTATATCTAAAACAATAATAAAAGTCTTTAAAATATATCTATATTTTTAGATGAAAGAAAGCATAAGCAAAACCATGGATGTTTGTATAGGAAAATTGGTTTGAATGGTGAACAAATGAATGGAGGAATACATAAAGAGCAACAGGCAAAAATTTGGATAGGCCAGCTGGTTAACCACACAAAGGGCTTTGAGTAGGTTAGGGGTGCATGATGGGTAATAAAGTTTTTCCTTGAAAGAAAGAAGTAACAGCTTGTGAGAAAATTTATAGGAATGTTAGGACAGCAACAATTCAGCAACAGTCAGTAAAAGTCTACATTTGGCTCTGTAGAGGGAAATTATATTGTGGGAGACAAAAGAGAATAGAGTCAGAAGACAACTGAGATTTTGAATCAGGTTCTACCATTAATAGAAATACAACAGTCCAGAACAAAACCTGGCTTAGATGGAAATAAACAGTGTTTAATTGTGTTGATACTATATTTGAGGTATTAAGCGATCCCCAATATATATCGGAATGTTGGCTTCAGGAGACAGCGTGGAATAAGGAGATGGCAAAAGAGGGGTTACATTGTAATTACTGAGGAAAATAGAGAAAAAGAACAGGGCAAAGAACAGAATGGAAAAGAACAAAAATCAGGGGGTAGAGGCAGGGGGAAAAAGTAAAGGAGAGAACAAAAGGAAGGCAAATGAGGATAGAAGTGACTAAAGAAAAATTGAACACAGGAAATTTCAAGAAGATGCTTAGAGCTACCCAATGCTATTAATGGGTAGAGAAGGAAAGGACTGAGCAAAAGCCACAGGATTTGATGATTAGGAGGAAGTACTTGTGAAGGTAAAAAGAGGCAGTTGTTAAAGAAGAAATAAGAAAGAAAGGGTAAGGATTATAAATCATTTTGGGAGATTTATCCGTGAATATAGTAAAATCATCTGAGATTCACGGAGAAATCCTTGTGTTCCAGGTACTATACTAAAAGTTTTATGTATATTAACTCAGTTATTATATTTTTTCCTTACATCAAAACTATGAGGTGGATACTGTTATTATTCTTATTTTATGAATAAAAAAGGCAAGATAGGAAGGTTAAGAAATGTCCCTTAGGTCATTGTTTGTGACGGAGTTAGGTCGGGTTCAAATAGCTCCAGAGATAAAGCTCCTGCTTTGAGTGACAATAGAGAAGAACAGAAAGATAGTTGTAACTGAGGGAGAGAAGTGGAAGTGTTATTAAAAAAGAAACAACACAGAAAGTTTGAGCATGTTGACTTTTCAGCAAAAAGGATCCAGTGGAGAAAAAGAAGAATGAAGAAGCAAGAGGGAGGAGAATAATTTGAGCAAGGAAGGAACCAGAGGAAACGAGGGCATCGGGAACCACAAGGGGAGAAGAGCAGCTCATAAATGGAAGAGTAATTTTGAAAATTTAAAGGAAACTTCCTTTAAAAGTTACGAAAAAAGCTATTGAAATATTCACTTATAATTAAGGAACTAACAATTTCCATGATGCAAACTTAAATAAAAAAGATATTTTCTATTACTTTCAATTTTTAAAAAGATTTTATTTATTTATTTTAGAGAGATGGGAATGGTGGGAGAAAGAGGGAGAGAAACATTGGTCAGTTGCTTCTCTTACATGCCCAAACTGGCACTGAACCCACAACCCAGGGCCTGACCTGGAATTGAACCGGTGACCTTTTGGTTGACGGGACTACACTCAACCAACTGAGCCACACTGGTCAGGGCTGTTACTTTCCTTTCTAAAATTGAACACTGAAAAGTTAATTTTGTAGCAGGAGTTGTGTACTGGGATTTATCTTTGAAGGGTGTACTGCCCTTATAAATTCTGAGATCTTAATAGATAATTTTATATTATAATGGTCTTTTATTATTTTAAGGTATTGGTAATAACATTCTAATGACATTTTTCCTACCACAAAACACATTTTATCATCATCTAAAAATTCCAATTTATTAATTCTTACCAATATTCAATTGTTCTAAAAGGTAACAAGTCTTAGGTAACATTTTTAAAGTGTTTACATCTTACCTTTTTAACCAAGTACCACACCATTTGCAAACTATAAGCACCCAAGCTGCTTCCTTTGCTATTTCTGTCGCTTGGAGAATTAAAATGAACAGTTTATATAGCATCTTGTCTCCATAGTAATATGTATGTACTTGCTTTTTAGTCTTTCATTTAATGAGGAGAGTTTAAAGCCCCCCAACCTCCACTTCTCCCCCAACTGTTCCAGCATGAAATAAAAACCTCCCAGAGCTAGCGTTCTGCCAGCTGTGGATTAGCCACAGACAGCCCCAGAATGGTCTACACAAATAGTAACCTGGTCAAATAATTAGGCTTCTCACCAACTTCAGACTGAAAATTTGATCTGTGCTAAAATACATCTGATTGTAATTTACGGTACGGAACAGTATGCCCCTGGAGTCTAAATTTGGCCTCATTCCAAATGTGTGCATGTTGTATGTGTGTTTTACTTTTAAATGCAACACAAGAGTGTACTGATGTGGACAGTACAACTTGTATTTTGTACATTTTATAAAGAATATACAAAAAACTATAAGCTTTTAAATGGGGCAAATTCACAATTTAAATTAATTCCATTTTGAATGGTCTCTTATTTTTCTTTAAGTAAATATTTAGTATTTAAACAATTTAGGATTTGTGCTCTGTCAGAGTGCAAAGACTCAAAATTGATGCCAACCATAATTTTTCTTCCTAGATTTATATCCTTTGCTAGGCCACATGTTCCAGACTGTAGTATCACTGAAAACAAAAACAGTACCATTATAAATTGTTCCCTCAAGTGTTAGATTTGCAATAAAAGCAGGCCAATAGTTTATATGGCTATAGTTTAGAAAAATACTTTTTAATAAAAAATATTGTGATTTTTAAAATTAAGGATTTCAGTATACAACTTAAACCTTGGTACTCTTTGTCCCTATGAGCAACTAAGAGTAAAGTGAATTCTAACACTTAGAAGTTGTATAACGTTAATCAAAATTGAGAATGAAGCGAGTCAGTTTTATCCATTAAAATGGAAAATAAAACAAAAACACGAGAGTAGGAGAGTTGGGGGAAGACTAAGGCAGAGCCAAAGGACCATTTTAGCAGAGCCAGACTTAATTAATATTTGGAAATCTCAAACACATAGATTTGTGATTGGACCACTCTAAGGATTTCTCAGGGTAGTTTAAACACAGGAGAATGGAAGATATTAAGCTGTTTAATATACTAAAAGGAGACAAATTGCTCATTTTGCTCTTTACCAGCATTTACTTTAATTCAGGGTGATCATCTGGGGTTCCTTTTATCTGTCCTTATTAAAGCGCACAAACTATTTTTATTATTAACAGTTATCTGAGGAATAGATGTGTATGCATGTACATACACACCTACGTAAATTTTGGGTATTTATAATCTTGGAAGTATAAGAATACCGATTTAAAAGGACATAAATCTATACACAGTAACCACGCCTTACAATGAAGAATTGTGAACACACAGTGACAAAGAAAACAAGTCCTTTGTTTAGAAAAATATCCTGAGTACAACAGGGTAGGAATAGACCATATTATTTTTAAACATTCAGATCAGTGGATTTTAACTTATTTGGGTCTATCTAGACACATATGCATAACATTTTATATGCGGTGGCAGTAGGAGTGGGTCAGTAATCCCTTGAGGCTCCTCTATAAATAATGGGTAAGCACTGGATTTGACTGAAGGTTAAGAACTTGTAATTTGGCTTCTTTTCCTGAAAATACAGAACCACATAAATGCCAGTTTGATTAAAGAGTTTTCTTTTTAAAAAAACATAGACAATCTATAATAAAACAGAAGTAAATATCAAACTTCTGGAGTGGGGATGACTTTTAAGCCTAGAGAGGGAAGACTAGCTAAAGATTTACTACACAAAAACTAAAACCTTTACTTGGTTGTCTTCCATTCCCAGAGGGGAGATGGTGGGGGAGCAAACAAAGGACCAGGGAAAATGTCTACATGAGTAAGAACTTTAAAATAGATTAAAAGTTAAACAACCATTAGGACATCAACAGATAAACCATGAACATGAAAAAGTATTCCATTGAGAGTGAGGTAAATGCACAAGTACACACATATATAGACAAATATGCCTCCCTCGCAATTTGAGAAGCAGCATGGTAGTGCTCAGTGACAAAGAAAGGTTTGCGGAATTAATATAGTACTACTACTGGTGGGAGTGCAACTAACACTATTTTTCAGAAAATAATTTGAAAATCTACATGCGAAACCATAAACAAATTCATATCCTTTGACCCAATAACTATACTTCTGAATTACCTTATGAAAATAATCCAAAACATGGGAAAACATACATATTCATGAATGCATCAATATACTATTTATTTCATTGAAAATCTGGAAGCAACATAAATATTCAATGACAGAAATAAATAGTCCAGTAAGGACTGGCAATATAGACCTATTCGAAATCTGGATATTAATCATTTAAAATGTGGCTAGTCTAACTGAAGATCCAAATTTCAAATTTTATTTCATTCTAATTCACATATAAGGAATCAAATAGAGCTAATGAAGCACCTGCAATGTGGCTAGTGTGACTGAAGAACTGAATTTATTTTAATTAAAAAATGAAATCACTGTAAAATATTTTTGTTAAACACAATTTTATTGTTTTGGTAGGGCCATATTTCACTTTTTAACAACTGTCAGTTCAGTGAATGAATTGATTAGGTTATAAATGTAAAACAGACACCATTCCAAAGATTTAGTATGATAAAAAGAAGATTTTAAAACATAATTTTAGATACGTTGAAATGAGGAATATTTCAGGTACATTAAGTTAAATAAAATATATTATTAATATTAATTTTACCAATTTCTGTCAATCTTTTTAATGAGGCTACTAGAAAGTTTTTAATTGTATATGTGCCTTGTATTACATTTCCATTGACTAGTGTTGCTCTAGAGAAAAGTTTGAAGATATTAAAAGTATTATTTATGAAAAGTAAGTTGCAGAGCAGAGAATGTTTATGCTACACAAATGTTAAATGAAACATAAGACATACAATTAGTGTGTACAAAATATGGTTATAAACTACATAAAATCATTGGAAAAAACTGGAAGACAATATACCAAAACTAAAAATGGCTGAATTTGAGTTTAAAGATTCTGGATAATTTGCCCTGGCTGGGTGGCTTAGTTGGTTGGAGTATTGTCCTGTAAACCACAAAGGTTGCGGGTTCAGTCTTGGTCAGGGCATATACCTAGTTTTAGGTTTCAAACTCTGGTCAGGGCACGTATGAGAGACAGCAGATCAATGTTTCTCTCTCATACCAATCTCTCCCTCTCTCTCAATTCAATAAAACACATCCTCATGTGAGGATAATAAATTATGGATAATTTAAATGTCTTACAAATTTTAGAAATGTGGTTCAATTACTATTCAATGAAAGTTGCTTAAAGGATAAAAATATTTTGTTCACTTAAAGAAATCTCTACACAAACAAGACATGTACATAAATAGTGAGAAGATTAATTCAATAAGTGATAAACAATAAGCACAGATAAACTGCTGGGGATAAGTCTACATTCTTCAAGTAGACAGATGGCTGAAAAAGGAACAAACTAAATATGAGATTAATGACTTTTGTAAATACGATTCACTATTCCTAGAAGCAAAGGTGAAAATAAAGAAAGATGTGTGGTAATGAAAATTATTTGGACAACCAGAGCGCCCCACCAAACCTAGACCAGCACTGATGAGAGAAGGCTGAGAGGACCAGGTGATGTGTCTCAAGATGTAACACTGATGTCTGTTCTAAAGAACATAATTAGTCTGTTTTCCATGCCATATCGAAGGTGCTAGAGTAACACTAGTCAGAGAATGAGGTGGAGAGAATGAATAAATTATAAGTCAAAAATAACAAATTCAACATCAGATAGCATATTTTTCTTCCTCTTGATGGGTCCTACATATTTTGTAAATCTCCCAGAGAATGTAAAATTTATTTTTGCAGGAGTGGGAATCAAATATGAATTATGACAAAACATAGTTTGCATTTGTTTGTAAGGAAAATACTGACTTTGACAACCATTAAGATAATGTACAAGTCATTTACAATTACAATGTTATGATATGTACTACTTTATTTCAATGGCAGCAACAGAACCACTGGAAGAAGAAAACCAGAAGAAATATGCTAGTGAATGCTGTTAATGCTTATGTCACCACTGATGGAATGTAATGCATCAATAGAATAGAATAAGTCACTTAGATCTTCCTGCCTATGTGGCTGCTTTTGTAAACAACAATGAAATCACCCATTTCACATATATTTTAATCTTTTTAAGGACTAAAATGCTTGCAATCTTAACTATACCACGAATGTAGAAGTCAGCTTTTCTTTCGTCCAAAATAACCCCCTCAGAAAGCATGTAGTAAGGAGGCAGCAAGACAAAGTGGAAAGAAGAGGGACACATAGCAGCATATTTATCACAGCTTTACTGAAAGTGAGAGGAAGTGTGAGGCATCCTGGACGTCCATTTCTAGGGGAAAAGATAAGGAAAATGTGATGAATGCACATTGTTCCACAGAAGTTAAAAGCAATAGACTAGAAATATTTACATCAGGCTGGAAAACCTATATAGTGCATACTTTTATATATACATATTTATATAAAATGTAAATACATGTGCACACATCTAAATAAAGATACATTTTCCAAGGACATAAGACTCATCGAACACATGAGCGTACACATCAAACACACCTCCTCTCTCTGGTGGGGAAAGGAATGGTAGTAGGGATCAGAAGTGATATGAAAAATAATATAATGAGAGAGGAGCCCTGTCTAAGAAAAATGATAATAATTTGAGAATATCTGAGAAGTATTCACTCAATTTTTAGCACCAGAGAGTTCAAACAAACAAGTATACTTATTTTTAACAGTTTTACCAAACTTACTACTTATTAACTATGTGATTTTGGGCTACTTCTCTAGGCCTCACTGTTCTCATCTGAAAAATGGAAATAAGAGCACCTATTCAAGGTTGCTGTGAGAATTAAACGAGTGCTTAATACAATGCCTGGCGTATCATATGAACTGCACACATATTTAAATTTAATTAATATTATTTCTGTAGTAACAGCAAGAACATTAGAAAGTTTTGTTTTATCCATGAATGGTGAGTTTTATGCTACAGCTGTTAGTTACAATGCTGAACCAAAGTAGGTTCTTGAACTTTAATATACAGTTTGGCATTTGCTTTGAAATACAAATACATAAAACGAAATCCATCACTCCTTTTACAAAAGCTCTCCCTGCCTCCTCTCTCTCTCCTTGATTTAATCATCCTATATCCTGCTGACAGATTAATCACCCTAATCACTCGTCTTTTCCTAGTAAATTAAATCCAAATGCCTCACACTCCAGCATTCAAAGCTCTCCACAATATTCCACTTACAGAGTAAACCAGCTATAACCTCTATTACTCCACAGCATATGTCTGTGCTTCAATCACACAAAATGATTTGCTTCTTCCAAAATAAATCCATGTATCTGAACTAAGCGCCACCTCCACTTGTTGGAATTTTACCTCCATCAAGGCCCATTTAAAATCTAACTTCCAGCCCATAAAGACTTACTGCGCTCCCACTAACGTGTGTACTCCCTCTTCTTTTAAACTCCATAATCTGTAATGTTATGAAATAAAGAATCCCTAGTGTTTATTCATTTTACTTAATGTTCTCATATAAGCAACTTGAATTTGTCTTACCTAATTTAACTGTAACCTTTGCTACAACACAAAGCACAGTGTATGGTGTACCAATAATTTAAAAATATCTGATTAAATTTGTACTCAGACTCTGCACATATTCCCACATAACTAAACTGCTATTTAAAAAATAGTCTGCTGCATTTTCACATGCTAAAGTAAGAGTGTATTCATGTTAGAGTTGGACAACTCTCTAGTTCAGAGGACCCGAAACTTTCTGAATTCACAGAACGCTTACTGTGTAAATAGTTGTTCATGGTGCCCTAAGAAATACCCAACGATTTTGTTGTTGTTGTTATTTTTTTCATCAGGGCCAAACAACTCAGGAAGTATTACACTATAATCTTAACAACTTAATACCTGGTTTAAAAAATAATACATATAAATTGCAAAACTTTTTTACTACATTCAAAAATAAACCAAAATATTTACTAATGGGATATGGTGCTTCACATCTCTTCAAGACTGGGATTTGAATTAAATAGTGCAACCCTCATTCCCTGCCCCGCACTGCTTTTCAGGAGCCTTATATTTGTGTGTGTGTGTGTGTGTGTTAATCACAGCAACTATTCCCAAAGATAGGACATTATCCCAAAGGAATGCACTGCAATTTAATGTTGAAACTATGCATTACCCTGAGATAAAATATTCTATGGCACTCTTCTGAGTTTGCTGTAGTGCCCTGGGGTATCTCAGTACACAGTTTGGAAACTATAATTTTAGTTGAAGAAAATGCCTTGACAAGAATTTTTAAGAGAGCTAAAGCTCTCCTTGGCTTCTTGTCTTTAAAACATGGAAATAATTTCTGCCTGAGGTAGCAGAACTAAATGGGAGTGTGGGGCAGCGTTCTGGAGGGCGGAGGCCAGGGTTCCACAAAGAGCTGGAGCCCAACTAGCCGGATGATGCCGTGGTGCGCCCTAACGACTTTACCGAAGTTAATAACTAGTAATAAGTTTTTGCTTCCTATCCTATGTAGTGTTATAATCCCTTATTATTAACTTAAACTCTCCATAAAAATGACCTGTCTCCCAAATATGTATAAATAAAGTTTACTTTTCTGCTCAATGAAGTTGGAATCTAACAACTATTATCTTTGTCACCAAATCCAATGTCTAATGTCCTATTAATTTTAACGTACAGCAATTTGCAACTCTGCCATCTTTCCTATTAATACAACATTTGCATTAATTTCCCATTAATACAACCCTCATTACTTTGTAAACAATATTGCAACAGTTTCCTGTTTTGGCAAAGCTCCTCTGCTCAAAAATATTAAGTGTCTCATTTCCTAAACAATCTGTTTAAAGTTCCTGACATGGCATTAAAAATTCTCTAAATCTGACAGCAATCTACCTATCTTTTCCTTTGCTGGTAATTTTATTCCTCTAGAATCTGTTCTTCATGTCCCATTAGGTCAACAAAAGCAAGGATTGGCAACTGTTTTCTGTTTAAAGGCACAATAGCAAATATCTTAGGTTTGTGTGCCATATGATTTCTATTGTTGTTACAGCACTTAAAGCAGCAACAGACAGTACATTAAAAGAGTAAGCACGGTGTGTTCCAATAAAACTTTATTCACAAGAACAGGAAGTGAGCCAAATCTGGCCCACAGGACATACTTTGCTGACCTCTGAAATAAAGGTACAGAAGAAAATTAAAACAAACACTCAGACAAAAAGAACGTTGGAAAGGATATTAACAGGAAATCCAATGTAGAGTGGTAATGAGAGTTAGCTTCCTCTCAATATTGGGTTGGCCAAAGAGTTTGTTTTGTTTTCTTCTGTAATATGTTCTAATAGAGGCTAGTTGTCTTTAACTTCATTTGAAACAATTTTCTTACACTGTATTGTGACAGCTGTCATATCAGCATGCATTTTAAAAAACTTATCAAAATTGGTGAATTGTTGTGCAGCCATTTTAATATTGAAGACAGAAGAAAATATGCAATATTTCTAGCCTATTATGCTTTATTATTTCAAGAACTGTAAAAGCCCAACTGAAATGCAAAAACAAAAGGATTTGTGCAGTGTATGGAGAACATATTGTGAATGAACATGTTAAAAGTGGTTTGCAAAGTTTCCTATTTGAGATTTCTCATTGGACAATACTCCAAGAATGGGTAAACAAGTTGAAGTTCATAGCTATTAAACTGAGACATTGAGAACAATCAATGTTCTACCAAGCAGGAGACAGTCAACATACTCAAAATATCCAAGTCAATAAATCAAAATGAAACATGTGTCTTACTTTACAGAAAAAACTAAATGGACTTTTTAGCCAACCCAATAATAAAGAGCATGAAGAAATTGAAAATTAAAGTGGGTTTAAAGAGAAGGAAACTATGTAATTATATTTCTTAATGCCTTCTTTTGAAATGAGAACATCTGTTTTCTGTGACTAGCACTAAATCAACACAGGTCCCTTACATTTTCTCTAACACCCTATTTCCAGAGGGTACTGTGTTATCTTGTTTTAGTTGCTGCTGCTCTGCACCTCCACCCCTCAACCCCATTCACTGCTTCTCCCCAGATGCATCTGAAGATAACTGCTGAAACAGATCCTCTGGCACCCAGGAGCAGGACAAAACCATTTATATAACTCTTATGCCTTCCATGGTCTTGTCTATTGGAAGAAACAAACAATCGTCAAGTGGTTAAATGAAATAACTGATTTTCCTGAAGGCAATTTTTGAATTTTTAATTGGGGTAGTGTATCTTTCTAAAACATTAAAAATAACAACAGATAAAGCAGCATGTGACATTTAAAACAATGACTGGACTAGAAATTTATATATTCAAATTCTGATCTAGGTTTTATTAGACAAGCTATTTTGAAACAGTTGAGTGAAATATTTAATTTTGATGTGCTTCAGTTTCTTCATTTATAAAAATAGAAAGGAGATTGGGTGGATGATCTTGAGAGGCCCTTCCATCTAAAAAATTCTAGAATTCGGTTAGGTTTTAAATAAACTGATCTTTAAAAAAAATTATATAATTCTCATAACAGAATTAACCATTTAAAGCAAGTAATTAAATGTCATTTATATATTCACAATATTGTGCAAACATTACCTCTATCTAGTTTCAACACATTTTCGCCACCCCAAAAAGGAACCGTATACCCATTAAAAAGTTACTGCACATTGCCCTTACCCACTGGAAACCACCGATCTGTCTTCTGTTTCTATATATTTACTTGTTCTGGATATTTCACATAACCAAAATCACGTTACAATGTCTTTTATGTGTGGCTTCTTCCACTTAGCATAACATTTACGTTTTTCACATTGTAATACATAGTATATTTATTCCTTTTTAGGGCCAAATAATATTCCACTGTGTTCCACAATGTATTTATCCATCTGTCTGGTTATGGACATTTTTCCACAACAGATTTTTTGCATAATATTTATAAAAATAAATAACACAAACATGTACATATCGAAGTGCACTTCAGAACTGATTTGAAGGGATATTCTGAGGAGGGAGTACTTTTTATCCAGAATTTAACAAGTCTTAGTGAGTGAAAAAAGCAATTAACTTTACCTTCTGATTCACTGAGGTTTTAGTAAAAACTTTAAAAATAGAAAATCTATCTAACATTAAAAAGCTTATGAAATACACTGGTTAGGCTCTAAAACAGAGGTAACAGGGAACACAAGAGATCTTTAAGAACCTACACTGAGAGGGTTACTCTTTTTGGTCATATTTATCTTGAAATAATCGAAGTAGTTAACTAACAGAACGCAAAAAAGTGACTTATTCCTATTACTACTGGACACAGTTGTTTTAAATCTGAGTTCAAGAATGGCAAAAATGGAACTGCTTGAGTAATTGTTATCACTTTCTGAAGTTTGCATTGTTTATTTTTATGAAAGTATCACCTTATAAATAGAAAATGACTAATCTAAAAGCTATTGTTTTACCATTCTAAGTGGTCAATGTTTCACATTTTGTTAAAATCCAAATTTCAAACCATTTTCTGTGTCATAGAAAAGAGCTACACTGTCAGCAAATGCACTTATATTGACCTTGATATTTTCTTCTTAGGTGCTGCCAGCACACTGAAAGAAAGGATCGATTGTACACTTGAACAGTTTCTTTATTGCCGAAGCCAACCCTGATTGCGGCCGGATTAGCATCTATCTGCTCACAGCGGTAGCACAAGAAGTCAAAAAGGTAGATACCCCTTTACAACAGACATGAAACCATCCTGACATCTAAATCTCTTTGTATGTTAATTATATTTTTCAGATATCATATATTACTTGACACTAATAGTCTTCTGGACATTAAGTTACATGATTTCCTATAATTTTTAAAATAAGAAAAGTAATGAAAATGCATCGGTAACACTGATATAGGACCACAGGTCTGAAAGTGTACTTCCTGAACCAGCAGCTACGGTCTCACTGGGACCTTGCTGAAAGTGAAGCTTGTTGGTCCCACCCTAGAACGATGGAGTCAGAAACTGCGGATGGGACATAGCAATCTGTGTTTCCACAAGCCCTCCAGGGGATTCTGATACATGGTAAAGAATGAAAATCACTGATATGGAATAATGAATTATTTATTCATTATCTTTAGGACTTTTATTCAGCATAGAGGAACTAAAAATCTTCATGAAGGTGGTACAAAGGAGGGGGGCACTACAACATATATAATTTTGCTGTAGTGGAGGAAAAAGAGGTTGTATTTCTTTGTTCCAAGAGATAGTTCTAATATTATTGAAATAAAAAATTAGAATTAGTTTCCCTGGAACCACTGCACTAGCCTGAACACAGCCATTCTGCTATTATTTGGTTTATATATTAGGTCTCCAGGTTATTCCACATGATAACAGGGTGTGGCAGTTTCAACTATTTGATCTATTAACTCACTTTGCAGATGAGAAAATTAAAGCCCAGAGAGGTTGCCCAAGCTCATACAACTAGTATTTTGAGGAGAGACTATAATTCCAGTCCACTAGTTCATATGTCTGCTTATTTGTTTATATGTACCCATGTCATATTTCTCAGTTAATAAGACAACTTAAAAATGATCAGGGAGACTGTATCAGAATAGGTTACGTTTTGAGGGAAAAGAAACATGACACAAGGGTCTTGCATTAGCTCTGAATTTGCTCTGTTTTTTTTTTTTTTTGATAGCCAAAGCAAAAAGTAAGACATCCAGTTACCAAGCTTTCATTTTTGAAAAGATGAAAAATACCCCTTTTCATATGAGAAACATCTGGTTGTAAAATACACTTCTCATATGGTGCTTAAAATATTGAACACTGACTGATACAGAAGACTATGCTGTCCTCAACCACCTTTCAATACTAAGTTCACTCTATTTACTATTTATATATTATAGCATTTGTCAACGAAAAACTAAGGTATTGATATCAAAACAACTCCGTAAAAGTAATGCAGACGATGATGAAGAACAAGCAAAGAGCCTTCTGATGGTCCAAGCCTAAAATGTGGTGTTTTTAGAGAAAAGGATGGACCATATGTTCCTAAAATAACTATCAAAATCAATTCTCTCAAGTAGGGTGAAAAACAGATGACAGTAAACAATTTGAGGTTTAATTTCTGTAGGATTCTTCACATTTGGTATATGTTCCACAATCCCATGCTACCCACTATATTATAAATGTTTTAAAATTAATTTATTTATCATGGAAATCTCATTAGTAGTAAAACCTTTATGATTTACATGTGGTCAACACTACCCTAAGGGGATGTACTTTACTATTCTAGTAACACAATTTGCTCAAATAACACTTTCTCAGAGAGGTCTTCATTAGCTATTCTAGGTAGTACTACAGCCTCCTCAAACTTGTTAATTTTATCTGGCTTTACTTATTTATTTTTAAACATGAAATTCATCACTACCTAACACTGTATTATTCATTCAGTTATTTATTTTATTCTTTCTCTCTACTACTAGAAAGTAATGTCGATGAGGGCAAGAACAAGTCTAGTCAGACTAGAGAGAGAGGTAGAAGAAGAGATGATATATGAAGTTAAAGCAAATTAATTTTAAGAAAATCAGGTGGCTAAAGCAATGGTTGCCACCTAAGTCCTGTCTCCTTCCAAAATAATACAGAACAAGGATGGAAAACAAATCAGCAAACACACACACACACACACACACACACACACACACCCTGCCCTCAGCATAACTTGAAGGCAAAAAGAATGCTCCACGTTGAAAATAACTTCAAATAAAGAGAGAAAAATCAAATTCCATTGCACGATCTCTTATATTCATGTCTGACCCCAACTCCATCATGTAGCAAAGGTAGTTTAAGAAAAACTGTTGGGTACAGAAAAGGAAGCTGGTAACTGGGTCTAACATAAATTGAAACCACTGTCAGAAAGATGATGTACATCGTAAATATGAAAATATTTAATAGGTATCCAGGTAGATTAGAAGAGGAACTTAAATTACTATTACTTTCTCTAAAATACAACATATATATAGTAAAAGGCAAGAGTCGAGCATTGTAAAGCAAATCTTTTAGTAGAAAAAATTTTTAAATCTGCAATATCTTAGTAATTGCTGAATCTTAGTAATGGTTATATGGGGATTCATTATAGTATTTTTGTACACTATTAAACAAACATACTTTGTGTTTGAAAATTTTTATAATAAATTAAAATTTTAAGAAAATAAGGTGCATCAAGTAAAGATATTTCATTCACTCAACACTCATTATGTATCTTTTATGTATCAAACACTGTGAAAAAAGCACTGTGTGGGCTTTATTTTAAATTAGAACTATCAAGATTTTTACAAATACCTTGAGTAGTTATGGAGGTTTTTAATCTCTACGTCAATGTTAACCTGATATAGTACTTAATATTCAATTGACAACTGCTTATATATTATCAAAATCTTACTATTAGAATTTTACATAGTCATTATTTCAGGGGGCTCAATGTACATTTTCTAAATAAGAAGACATCCCATTCCACAGAAAAATACACAAATAAAAATTAAAATGATCACAGACCTATGGATGCCAATTTGATCTAACACTTAATATCTCAGTGTGTACAGCACTATTCTCATTCTCACTATTCTCATATTCTCAGTAACTCACAGCAATCTGTGAGTTACTAAGAGAAAAATCAACAAAATTTTCAAGCTAGAAGAAACTTTTGGGATTATCTTACTCAACCCTACCAAGAGCAAACTAAGACAAAGATCAAATACCTGACTTGTCCAAAGACTTAAAAATAAATGAACAAATAAACAATGTCTTGTTATCAGGCAGAGATGAATAGTATTGAAATCTTTAGACTTTTGGGTCATTTCAATTAGGAGATCTAGGCTGACACAATGCATTGGATTAAAGTCATTTTTATCTTATTACTAGCAGCATGGAAATAACTATCATTATGTAAACTTAAATAAGGCTCTGAAATTTGTTCCAACTGTGGCATGCATTTTGAAGAATACAATGTATGAGTTGGAATCCCAAAAAACAAATTATCTTCTGGATGACTGGCCCCTTGTAGTACAGGCTTCCACCACTGGGTGAGTGTGCTAGGAACCTGTCTGAGTCAGTGTAAGGTCTGATGGTGTTGTGAGAGGCTGCATTAGGGTTCAGTGAATTTTGTTTGAAGACTGAATGCATTTGCCCATTTCATGCTGGGTGATTTATGAGCATACCTGCACACATTGTACTGAGCGTTCAGCAGTTTTTGACCAAAACCAGCATGACCCCTGTGCTCTACCCTCCCTACTCACGCAATCTCATCCCTAGCAACTCTTTTTTTGCTTCCCCAGATGGAAGAATGTCCTCAAAGAAAATGTTTTGCCGATGAGGAAGAGGTGAAACAAAAAATGGCAGAAGCACTAAAAGACATGAATTGACAAGTTCAAAAACTGTTTTGAGCAGTGGAAAAACCATCTTGATAGGTATATTGCATCAAATAGACAGTACTTTGAAGGTGACTGAAGTTTAAACATGTAAGAATAAATACACAATTTCTTTTATAAGTAAATTTGGTTTTGGGGGGTGCCCCCGTTGTATACTGCATAAGGATATAATATTTCTCATGCCACCTAGACATAAAGAAAGAATGTAAAAGGACAAAAAACTGCATTTTCAACTCCAATTTTCTTCTGTATAATTAAATTTGTGGCTGTTGGTAAATCCCTGGTGATATTTTGTGAGATAACATACTTCTATACTATCATTATATAATTTAAACCATATGTTGAACCCATTCAAAGTTAGTATGTATCTCTACAGAAACACTTTGATAAAACCAATAATGCAATGAATGCATAAAAAGTTTTTATTTCCTCAAATATTTTTCTAATTTGGAAAATGTTTTCTAAAACTCTTTTTCAGCCCTGGCTGGTGTAGCTCAGTGGATTGACCGTGGGCCTGCGACCAACATGATTGCAGTTCGATTCCGATTCAGGGCACATGCCTGGGTTGCAGGCCAGCTCCCAGCAGGGGACTCATGAGAGGCAACCATACACTGATGTTTCTCTCCTTCTTTCCTTCCCTTCCTCTCTAAAGATAAATAAATAAAATCTTTAAAAAAACCAAACAAATAAAAAAACAAAAACCCTCTTTTTTCAAAGGATAATTTTCTTCTTTATTACTACATTTAACAAATTTGGATGCTATAGATTTGAAAATATGAAATAAATAGAAGAAATTTTTAAGCATACAGAATATCATTGGCACAATGATTCACTGTCAGAATTATTGGATAAATGCTATAACAGTTTCAATAATATGAGGTTAAATATTATTATATTGAGATAAAATTATGTGGGTTACTTGTGATTCAAACTTACAAAAAAGTCAAATCATCTTATGTGATTTTAGAGAATTTCTTAGACACTTCCAGTCAAGATGGAGGTAGAGGTAGACATGCTTGGCCTCCTCATGCTGCCATAGAAAGAATTACTACAGATGTCAAAATCAAATGCCACCCAGTTAGAAAACTGAGCTATATATAAGTCCAACAATCAAGTATTTAAAGAATCCACATTCATCCAGACAGGTTCCATTTCTATATAGGCTACACTACTAAGTCAGGGAGTAAAGGCAGTTCTGCCTAATACACATAAACAAAGACAGGGAGGCTGTCAAATCAAGGAGACAAAGAAATATGGCTCAAAACCCCAGAAAAAGAACTAAACGAAACAGAGAGACCAACTTATCCAACACAGAATTCAAATCACTGGTGATAAGGATGCTCAGAGAACTTACTGAGAGTGGCAACAAAATGAAGGAAGAAATGACAGTTAAATAAAATGACAGCTAAATAAAATAAAGAAAACTCCACAGGGAATCAACAGTGAAGGTAAGGAAGCTGGGATTCAAATCAATTATCTGTAACAGAAGGAAAAAATAAACATTCAACCAGAACAGAAAGAAGAAATAAAAATTCAAATAAATGAGGAGAGACTTAGGAACCTCTGGGACAACTCAAAAGTTCCAACATCTGAATCATAAGGGTGCCAGAAGGAAAAGAGCAAGAAATTGAAAACTTATTTGAAAAAAAATGAAAAAATACTTCCCTAATTTGGTCGAGGAAATAGACATATAAGTCCAGGGAGCACAGAGAGTCCCAAACAAGTTGGACCCAAAGAGGAACACACCAAGACACCATTATTAAAATGCCAGAGGTTGAAGATAAAGAGAGAATCTTGAAAGCAACAAGAGAAAGTGAAATTTACCCCCAAAGGAGTTCCCATGAGACTCTCACCTGATTTCTCAAAGGAAACTTTGCAGGCAAGAAGGAACTGGCAAGAAGTACTCAAAAGGTGATTAAATGCAAGGACCTACAACCTAGATTACTCTATCCAGCAAAGCCATCATTTCGAATGGATGGGCAGATAAAGTGCTTCCAAGACAAGGTAAAGCTAAAGTAATTCATCATCACTAAGCCTTTATTATATGAAATGTTTAAAGGACTTTTCTAAGAAAAAGAAGACCAAAACTATGAACAGTAAAATGACAACAAACTCACAACTACCAACAACTGAATCTAAAGAAACAGAAACAAAAACAAACTAAGCAAACAACCAGAACAGGAACAGAATCATAGATATGGAAATCATTTGGAGGGTTATCGGCTGGCAGGGGGAAAATGGGAGAAAAGAGATTAAGAAGCAGGGGTTAAGAAGCATAATAGGTATGTGCAAAATAGGGGGATGTTAAGAATAATATAGGAAATGGGGAACTTAAATGTATGACCCATGGACATCAACTAAGGTGGGGGAATGCTGGAGGGAAGTGCAGAACTGGGTGGGGGAGGACAAAGGGGAAAAAATTGGGACAACTGTAATAGCATAATTATGAAACATACTTAAAGAATAAAAAATAAAAACTCCTGCAGCAAAAGAAGTAAAGAATCTGTTAAATTAAAAGACAATTTCAAATCCTATTATACTCTTTTCTCCCTGACATTGGTGGTTTCAGTAATTTTGATATAATATTGGGTTTTAGATCTATAATAAATCTGTACATGCCATTTTAATAAAATAAAATGAAAATCTGTTGACCTCTGTGAATTAGCATTTAGTAGTTATGCAGAGAACTTAGGTTGATCCACCATACTATAATGCATTTGGAAAATAATCAGAAAGTTATCTCATTGTGCTCTGAGTCTAGCACAATAACAGCATCATTTTTAGGTATATACATATACATATACATATACATGTATGTATGTGTGTGAGTATGTATGTATGTATGTATGTGTGTATATATATATATATATATATATATCCCCATTTCAAAGTCTGCTGTAGGAAACAGAATGCTATCAAAAACAGGATGCCAAAGGAAAGTAAATTCTTAAAGTCAGAATTTAATTCAAATNTGTATATATATATATATATATATATATATATATATCCCCATTTCAAAGTCTGCTGTAGGAAACAGAATGCTATCAAAAACAGGATGCCAAAGGAAAGTAAATTCTTAAAGTCAGAATTTAATTCAAATCTAAACATTCCAAAGATTTCTCCCTTATGTATACACATACATGCACACACAGTCTAGTCCAGTGGATATGCTACATGTATCTGTACCCTCCAAATCATCATCTTAGCTGGGACTAAGTCTTCTTCCCTCACTTCTCTAATCTCCACCCAAAATGCATGACCTTCCTTTATTGATCTAAATTTGCAGAGTTCTCTGAGTAGTATTATTTTGACATTTATCACATAAACTCTCTGCTAAGTATATTCTTACGTGTCTCTTAAACCAAAATCTACCTTTCATATTGTAGAACTTGGTATCTGACTGAAAAGATGACTATACATAAAAGTGAAGTGTTCTATATGAACATCCTTTTAATATAAAATGTGTAATTACTTTGACTGTGAGTCAAATTAATACATTGTGAACTCCTTAATGCCAATCCAGTCTTACACTCTTTCCCTTTCTTAGCAAAGACCCAGCTAATGAACAATAACAGCAGCAGCAGCAGTAACAGTAACTATGTTCAGCAGACATTATGTGTGCCAAGCTTTTTTCTAAGTTCTCCAAATATATTAACTCATTTAATCATTACTAGAACCCTAAGAGATAGATACTATTATTACCCCATTTGATAATTAAGAAAATTGAGGCACATATATGTCAAATGACTCATCCAAGATTACACAGTTGTTAAGTGGTACAATCAGGGTATAAATCTGGACAATCTTAGAGAACGTGTAGGATCAGTTACTTTACCACAGTACCTAAAATGTTTAATACGTATCTGTCGAGTAAAGCTAAACACTGAATCTCAGATAAATTAAATGTTTTTAATGTTTAAAAGGCCAGTTTTCATTAACATTTAGAAATGGAGTGAAAAACATTTTTTATATTCCTCCATTTCCAGTACCTGAAAGTTAAAAAATTTATTTTTTAAAGTTACTAAAATGTACAGCATAGGGAATATAGTCAATAATAACAAGATAACTATTTATAAGGGCTAGGTGTTTATTTGAAGTAGCAAGTGACCACTGTGTAAAGTACATGATTTTCTTCCTTCCTTGTTTTAATCCTCACCTGAGAACATGGTTATTGATTCTAGAGAGATAGGAAGGGAAAGAGAGAGAGAAAACATCAATGTGAGAAATGCTGATTGGCCCTTTCCTGCATGTGCCTTGAAGGGGATTGACCCTGCAACCCAGGTATGTTCTCTGGGAACTGAACCTGCAATCTTTTGGTGTACAGGATGACATTCTGACCAACTGAGCCACCTAGCCAGGACCAAAGTACATGATTTTCTAACCACTTTGCTGTACATCTGAAACTAACACAGAATAATACTGAATGGAAACTTCTATTAAAAATTTTGTAAATTAATCTTTTGTAAAAAAGATAAAAACAAAAACAAAAAGTTACTAAGAGAGAAAAAAGAACTCTGCCAACCTCAGTAAACAAGATTTCTGAAAAAGGATAACTCATGAAAGATATAAAAAGTGTATTTGGTATATTAATTTACTATTATTACCATATTTAAACATTTGTTGCTTGTAGGTTATTCCTAAACTTTTCATTTTGAAAAATGAAAAGAACAGTGGAATGAACAGTCTTGGCTCTATATTTACCAATCACATGTTCTATACATCACTTTTTCCCCGCTGAACCAATGAAAATTAAGTTCCAAACATCATGACCCCCAAATCCTTCAGTATGTTTCTTCTTAGACCAAACATCTTTTCCTATATAAACACAAAANAAGAACTCTGCCAACCTCAGTAAACAAGATTTCTGAAAAAGGATAACTCATGAAAGATATAAAAGGTGTATTTGGTATATTAATTTACTATTATTACCATATTTAAACATTTGTTGCTTGTAGGTTATTCCTAAACTTTTCATTTTGCAAAATGAAAAGAACAGTGGAATGAACAGTCTTGGCTCTATATTTACCAATCACATGTTCTATACATCACTTTTTCCCTGCTGAACCAATGAAAATTAAGTTCCAAACATCATGACCCCCAAATCCTTCAGTATGTTTCTTCTTAGACCAAACATCTTTTCCTATATAAACACAAAATACAAAAGTGAAACAATAGTATTACCCAATATATAACCTGTATCTAAAATTTCTCTACTGTCTCAAAATGCTCTCTTTAGCAAGTTCCTTTCCTCCATTTAAAAAATTTTGGATGTAGTTTCGATCACTTGTCAAGTGCCTCAGCCTCTCTTCACACCCTCTCATTTTGTCCTTTCATGACAGTGGCAGTTTTGAAGATTTCAGGCCATTTTCTTGTCCAATGTTTCATAGTCAACACTGGTCTGACACTGTAGTATTTTTAGTAGGAATGTAAATAGGTGATATTTTTACTTCTTACTGCATGCTATTAGTAGACAGATAAAGTAATTTTTAATTAAGATGTTATATTGAATCACTTGCTTAGGGTGGGTTATGGCCACTTTTAAAATAATTATATTTAAAGACTAAAAGTCCTGGTTGGCTAAAAATATATGATTTTGAGAAAAGCCAAATAATAGGCTAAATGTGAAAGATACTTTTCTATTAGGGTTTCAGTCTGCTCTTTTCAACTGCTCTACTGATTCTTCTTACTCTGACACATATTTTATTTGCATTATTAAAGACCTGATACTTTTAAGCCAGGGACATTGTATAATACTGTGAGGTCAGATCTCCAAAGATCTGACAGAAAGCTAAATACATTATATTTTGATTAAAAAACATGTGACTTATTTATTCTGTATTTAGTGTGGTACTTAAAAATAAAGTACAAAACATTGTGCATACTATCTATGGGTCAGATAGTCTTAGGATTCTCAGGAAAATATTGCTCAATTAGTTTTAATAACCAGATAGGTTTAAAAATAGCCAAAAATGTAAAATGACATAATCTCTTTCTAAATTTTAGTGTTCAGAAAAAAATGAAATATTTTATAAAATAAATGCTGAAGATTGCTTTGTAGCTCATGCTGGGTGGCCCCAGGGAGAATACAGGTGCCAGCTTACCTTGGCTTCAGAGCCAGTGCACCTGCTGGACAGCTTCAGATCACACTGAAGCACCACCCAACCACTTCCACAAGTGCACACTCAGGGGATGACTCAACAGGCACCAGAGCCCCACTGAAGTCAAGTCCTGCTCTACTTGGTGTGCCCCTGCACAAATGATCCTCCACAGGGGTCGCAACCAGTCCTTGTAGATGATCTGCGAGTAAATCCTTCCAACTAACCTGCCAACAGCAATAAAGTCTCAACTACAACAGGAGGGTGTACACAGACCACACATGAAGGCACACCTGGAGCACTCAGTTCTAGTGAATGACAAGGCTGTGCTACTGGACCCTACAAGACACCTGCTATATTAGGTCATTCTACCAAGCCGGAGACCTTGCAGTTCTACCTAATACAAAGAAACAAACTCAGGGAGACTGCCAGAATGAGGAGACAAGGAAACATATCCCAAATCAAAGAACAGAACCAAACTCCAGAAAAGAACTAAACAAAATGAAGATAAGCAATCTACTAGATACAAAGTTCAAAAAAATGGTTATAGCCCTATTTGGGTAGCACCATGGGTTAGAGCATCATCCCTAAATGCTGGGGTTGCGGGTTCAATCCCCAGTCAGGGCACATGGCTGGAACAACAATCGATGTCTTTTCTTTCTCCCTCTAAAAAAAATCAGTCAATAAAAAAACAACAACAACAACCCACTGGTTACAAGGATGCTCAATCAACTTAGGGGAAGAGTAGATGAACTTAGTGAGAACTTCAACAGCATATAAAAGGACATGGATACCATAAAAGAGAACCAGTCAGAAATGAAGGAAACACTAACTGAAATGAAGAATAATTTAATAATTTGTTATTAAATAATAATAATTTCAGTAATAATTTACTGAAAAGAAGAATAATTTATTAAATGAAGAATAAATAGCAGATGAGATGATGCTCAAAATCAGATCAACACTTTGGAATATAAGAATGTAAAAAACATCCAACTGGAACAGGAAAAAGAAAAAATAACTATAAAAAATGTACAGGGTAAAGGACGACTTCAAATGTGCCAACATTTGCATCCTGGAGGTGTCTTAAGACAAGAAAGATCACAACATTGAAAACCTATTTGAAAAAGTAATGAACTAAAACTTCCCTAACCCGGTGAATAAAGTGGACGTACAAGTCCAAAAAGTGCAGTCTCAAACAAGATGAACCCAGACAGGCCCACATCAAGACACATCATTAATTAAAATGCAAAAGGCTAAAGACAAAGAGAATCTTTAGCTCTTCACTGCTGAGAAAAGCAGTTAGTTACCTAGAAGGGAGCTCCCACAAGACTGTCAGCTGATTTCCCAACAGAAACTCTACAGGCCAGAAGGAACTGGTACAAAATATTCAAAGTGATGGAAAGCAAGGACCTGCAACCAAGATTACTCTACCAGCAAAGCTGTCATTTAGAATAGAAGGATATAAAGAGCTTCCCAGAGAAGAAAAAGTTAATGGAGTTCATCACCTCCAAATCAGTATCACATGAAATGTTACAGGGTCTTCTAGAAGGCAGAAGAAGAAGGTGAAGGAGAGAGAAGAAGAGAAGAGATAAGAAATATGAATAATAAAGTGGCAATAATCTATCAACACAATCTATCAACCACTGAATCTAAAAAAACAAAATAAATGAACAAGCAGAACAGAAACAGACTCATACAGATATAGAGAACATTTTGGCAGTTTCCAGATGGGATGGGGCTTTGGAGGATGGGTGAAAAAGGTGAAGGGGCCCTGGCTGGCGTAGCTCAGTGGATTGAGCTACGAACCACATGGTTGTGAACCATATGATTGCGAACCACATGATTGTGGTTCAGTTCCACAGTCAGGGCACATGCCTGGGTTGCAGGACAGTTCCCAGCAGGGGACTCATGAGAGGCAACCATACATTGGTACTTCTCTCCTTCTTTCCTTCCCTTCCCCTCTAAAAATAAATAAATAAAATCTTTTAAAAAAAGGTGAAGGGTTTAAGAAGTACAAATTGGTAGCTACAGAAAAGTCATGGGGATGTGAAGTACAGCATAGGGGACATACTCAACAATATTCTAGTAACTACATATGGTGTCATATGGATATGAGATTTATCTGGATGATCACTTAACAAGTTATATAATGTCTAATCACTGGGGTGTATACCTGAAACTAATATAATATTTTATGTCAACTGTAATTGATAAATAAAATATAATTTGAAAAATAAATAAAATTAATGTGAAAGATTTTAGAAGTAAAATTTATTTTAATTAAAATACTTTCATATTAAAAATCTAATAAGTGCTATATTTAAAAAATATTTTTCTAGTTAACATTCATTCCTAAATTGAAGCATTAATCCACATAAAAACAAAATTATTAATAGCAAATGTATCATTAGGGCACACAAAAATTAGGTTCTAATCACTTAGTTTAACTACTAAAAAAGCATTAACTATAAAATATTTATAGCCAGCTCATTTTCTATATTTAACTAAATTGTTTTAAAGAGTATTACTGGTTTTGGGGGCTTTTAATTTTTCATAATGCTATGATAATCAGTGTTTACAAAACCACTGAATACAAGACAACAACAGGACTCACTTAAAAACCACAAAAACTACTCATGGTTAGACCACAAATAGGGATTCCAGGTAATAAAAAGATTAAAAGGCAACCATGACAAAAGATGCAATTTGAGAAGCTTAAACATAAAAATTAGTATATGCAGATTTGTGAAGCATTAATTCTAATCAGGAATAAAAAATGTTTATTGTTCCTGTAAAACATACTAACAAGTACCCATTATCAAAGGCCTAACATGTGCTGGCAGGAATACATTTGTACCTCTGTCACCAAAATCCTAGGAGGGTGGTTTTATTATTTCATGTTACAAATAAAGAAATTAAGCACCAGAATAGTTAATAACTGCTTTCAGACCTTTAGAAAAACAGGTAATGAGCAGGACTGAACTGGGACCCAAACTCAGATTTGGCCCCAAAAGCAATAATCCACATCACTCTGTCTCTCAAAGAAACAGGTTTTGATCAAAGACTATAAATATGTGTTTGACAAAGTTTTAAACATTTATTAAAAATAGCACATGTTCTAAACATTTATCATTAATTTCAAACACTAATCAAAATAGAAACCTGTATCTGTTGGTGTATTTCTGGATTCTCTATTGTCTTTTATTATCTCTTGTCACACCAACATCACAGTACCTTTATTACTATAACTGTATGTACAAGGAACTAACTTCTTCCATCTTGTTCGTATTTAAGAGAGTCTTGGATGCTATTGACCCTTTGAATTTCCAAAAATATTTAAGGATCAGTTTGTCAATTTACGCACACACACTTACTTGTTAGTGGGGTTTTCCTAGAATTACACTGGATCTACAAATCTGTTTCAGAATTTACAAGATCAAATCTCCACAATATTGAGTCTTCTAATCCATAACATCTCAAAAATATATTTATTTAAGATTTCTTAAAATTATCTCAATATGTTTATAATTTTCTGTGCTGAGGCCTTGTGCATGATTCATGACATAAAGTTCTAGATATCAGAAACAATTAGTGTCCAAAAGTAACAAAATTTGGGGGGTTTGCATAATTCATATCTTCAACTTTAACAAACAATGCAACAGTGTTTTCCAAAGTACGTACAAATTGTTAATCCTAACCTGGGCAGCATCTCAAATTGTTAAACTTTAAAACTTGTTTTCCTTTATGTTTTTTTGTGTCCTGCTCAAGAAATCATTTCTTACCTCCAAAGTCATACAGCTATTCATCAATGCTACCTTCTAGAAGGTATTATTTCAACTTAATATTTAAATCTACGATACATTTGAAATTGGTTTTTGTGTATGATGTGAAAGAGGAATTTAGTTTCATCTCTTTATGAAGTAGTAATTATCCCAACACCATTGAATAATCCACCATTTTCTCACTGAGCTGCAACCCAGCTTTCTCGTAAGTCAAGTTACTATGTACAGTATGAAGGGTCTTTGTTTTTCTATCTTATTCCAGTGGTCTACCACTGTGCCAGTAATGCACAGTCCAAATTAAAAAACTGTAGAATGTTTGAGTACATGGTAGGATATGTCTAACCTCCCCTTACTGTGTTTCTTCATAAGTATCTTGATTAATCTTGGCTTTTATAGCTACACGGAAACATGGTAAAGTTTCCTACAATCTGATTTGCATTTTAATTGGAATGGCATTGACTTGATATCTCACTGTGGAGAAAAATTGGTGTTCTTAATAACATTAAAATTTTCTATTTATGAATATGGTGTAAGACTGATATTTTTATTTGATATTAGACTTAAAATTTTAACAATCAAAAATAAGTGTATTTCCTTAGTAGCTTTAAGTATCTAAAAACTAGTAAAATTTTCCTGTATGTCACCAAGGCTTAATGAAGAGGAAATGTCATATTCAGTGCTTGAGGACAGCTGTAAGAAAACACAACTTACTTCCTGTTTGTATTCCACTTAGTTCAGACCATTAAACAAACTGCTATTCCCGTACAATAAAGAAAACACCTACTAGTGTGAAACACTTCCCTAAACCCTTACTTATTTGATCTTGCTGTAAAATAGCTGGCTTAGAGAAAACACACCTTATTCAAACAGAAGGAATCAAAAGGGAATCAGCTTAGAATGTGTACATGGGTCCAAGAAAAAAATAGAAGGACTCATGGACATGGACAACAGTGTGTGGATTGCTGGGGGGGGGAGGAGCGTCAGTGGTATAAGGGGACTAAATGGTAGTGGAAAAATATAATAAAGATTAAATTTAAAAGAAATTAATAAAAAATAAACTGTCAAAAGAAATGATACATGAAAGACATTTAACAGAAATATGTAGCAGTGGAACACATAAGAAGTATAACCAAATATATAGGCAAATCTCATGAGGCAAAGATCCCTAGTAATCACGGATACAAAAGCATGGAGAAGGTAAGGTTAAAGATATTAACAGGAGGTGAAATATAACTGGCTAGGTTCAAAGGAGAAATGTAACCTAAAAATAAAGCTATCACAGAAGTCAGGATTGGGTAAAGTAAGCAATATGATTTGGGAATTAATGAAAATAATAAAATAAATTAGTAAGAAAATGATTAAAAAACAGGATTTTTTTCAGTTGTGAAAATACTCTGTATGATACTACAGTGATGGATATATATCACTACACATTTGCTCAAACCCATAGAATGTAATACCAATGGTAAACCCTAATGTAAACTACTGACTTTGGGTGATTATGATTTGTCAATGTAGGTTCATCCACTGTAAAAAATGAACCACCCTGGTTGGGGATTTTGATAATGGGAAAGCTATGCATCTTTGGGGGCAGAAAGTAAACACTAATCCCTGTAGGTTCTTCTCAATTTTGCTGTGAACTTGAAACTGCTTAAAATTTTTTTAAATCAGTAAGTCCAGAATTTACAACTTTTTTAAAAAGTAAATCTAAGTAACATAATGATGTCCTTCAGTTAGTGTAATGAAATAGTAATAGAATAGAAAAAATAGTTTAAAATGTATTTAAAGATGAACAGCATTCACTTTAAACTAAAGAGGACTTTTTCATTCATTATTATTTGAGTTCTTCACCTCAATATCAAAAATATTCCAAAGATGTCCCTAATGGGTAGCCTCAAAAATAAGAATGGCAACAAGTCAGTTAAAGCATAGTCTTTGTCTTGAGGCGAAGGGGAGAGAAGGCTCTCTTTGAGTCACAACAACACATCTAATCATTTTCCTAAGAGCTTTTTAATACCACTAGCTACAGTACCACCCCCTCCTTCTCCCCCATCACAATCATGACCACTGGGGATCCCTGAGTAGAAACTGTACTGAATAGAAAAGGGCATTCAAGAAGAGAAGTACAGTTGTACCTTAACAGTGTAATAAAATACAAAAGTTAAGAGGAGGAAATTGCCTATACAGTATAGTGAGAACTAAAAAGAAAATGTGGTATAAAGGGAAAAACATGGGATATCTGGGTAACTGGCTGTCAGTGACTAATGATAAATGTGATTTCTATCTAGTTCCATAAAATGATAGTTATCTTATTCAACATAAATGATTTGAGATTGCAAACTCAATAACTTTATATAAATTGTGAATCTGGGGCAATACAAGATCAATTAAATGTCTAACATACAGTTTTAAGCAAAAATGTAAAATGAAAATTAATATTGTCCCTATGAAAAAATATTTCTCATGAAAAATGCAAATAGAGAAAAACATATGTATAACAGAAAGTAAAAAGTTGCCATAATCCCACTTGCTAGTTATAAAAATAAATAATTTTCCTACTAATTCTCAACTATCACAAAAAGAAAAGTTTTAACATATTATTGTTCTACTATAAAATTAGCTGGGTAATTTCCATGAAAAGTTTTTATTGTAACGCAGCACTGAATATGGTAAGTGAAAGTTTTTTACCTAATTTTTAAAATTCTAAGTATTAGTGACTGGCAATCTGGACTGTGAAATCAAAGACACAAGGGAATTCCTGGAGATACAAATAATCTATAACTTCAGGTTAACACAGTTGTATGCACTACTAACTTAAGATAGAAGTGTCTAGGAACGGCAGTTTACTGTTTTGCACTGCACCAAGCCTTAACTGCCCTAGTAATTCACAGCTTCTCTGATAGAGACTTACAACAGCAACACAGTGTTAGATGATTATTCAGAAAGTAAAGGGAGAAGTAACAACATCTATGAATTTTACTTTAATGCTAATAGATGCCACTGTTCTTTCTTTGAGATCATTTACTTTCACTTAAATAGTTTAATAAACAAAATAATTGAAAAAAAAGAGATGGGTAATTATGTTGCTAGACCAATAACCTAGACTTTATACTTATACAAGGGAGAACAATGATTTCTGTCTTTTCCTTCTGTAATTTCCAAAAGCATCTAAAAGTAATCATTTAAAAACATACACATATACATTAATTCAACCATATATATTCATTTATCATCATACTCTTCTTGGGAAGATCTTAACTTTTGTAAATTAATTTATTTATCTAGAATTATTAAATTGGACTAAGGATTTTTTAGTGTATGTAAATACTACTAAATCATTACATGTTTCATGTAACATATAAAATGAAGACATGACATTTCAGCTAACGAAGCAAAGCTATTTATCTTGAAATTTTCCTGCTACAGAAACAGAAACCTTTAAACGTGTCCTTAAGTTTGCAAAAATCAGCAACTTTAATCTATCTACTTTCTTTTGACCTTTACATTCAGCCTCAAAAAACTGTTCAGCAACATAAATTCAATCTCAAAAGGCTGCTGCAGATCTCATTTTCTGCTGTTTTTCCATTAGGTATTTATGGGACTTGCTAGTGTTACAAGGGACTAGTAAAACGCCAAAGTAATCCTGCAGTTCCTGCGTATGAATTCAGCTTTTCCCTTTGAGATGATAACTTTTTCTCTCTTGCCAAGGCCTTTTCAGAATCAAGTAAAAAACTAAGACTATAGGTGTAATGTTCTTTTTAAGAGGTAGGATGGGAGAGTTGGGACAGGGCAGGGGAAAGAACATTAACTAGGTTTAGCATTTCAACTACTAAAACAAAATAAAATTTTAAGCCATTAAGGTAGCTTGTTACACATTTGTACTAATTGAAATCACAGCATGATTATACAAGATAGAAAATGAATCCAATGAATTCTGAAGTTTGAAGATCTCAGCTGCGTGCATACCTTCTCGTAACTGCACAGGAAACCAGCTGCTTCCATTTATGAACGCGATTGAACACATGTGCTCCAGTATACCCATGACATAACGTGTAACATTATATTTCAAACAAGTTTGCCAAGTAGGGGGAGGGTGTACAAATATGTTAGTGAGACAAAAAACATATAAGCTTATTTTTTCAACGTTAGTAAGAAATTTCAAGTTGTGTTTCCATTAATCTGCTTCATAATCCATTATAAAATATAATGAAATCAATTAACTTAAAAAGAAATCCATCACAGTTCATCAAAGTCTAAATCTAAATCAAGTCTGAAACAAAGAGAAATACTAAACTAAGCCAATTATACCTATCACTCACTCACTATAGACAAGGGACTATATTAGCCATAGAATACTGGGCTATAAGACTAAAACTTCCCACAGTTTAATAAAATTAGACCAGATTCTCCCCATTTCTCCCATCTCAGTTAGTGGGAATTCTATCCTTGACTCACTTCTTTCCCTCATACCTTACTTCCAATCCAACAACAAATTCTATTACATATACCTGCAAACTCTTCTCAGAACATAATCACTTCACACCACTTCCACTGAAAAATAACTTAGTCCAAGCCACCAGATCTCTCACCTGAATTATTCAAGTGGTCTCCAAACTGATCTCCCTACTTCTACCTTTGACCCACTCAGTTCCTTGTTCACACAGCAGCCAGAATAACCCTACTACAACGTCATGTTGTATTTCCCCTCTACACAAAGGCTTTTTATTTCATTCAAAGTAAAAAAAAAAGTCTGTACTATGATCTGTAAAGTCTTAATATGTCCTTCAACTCTTTCTCACTGTATCTCCTATAACTTTTACCACTGCTCACTCCACTCCAGCCGTATTAGCCTCCTTGCTTCTTAAATATGCTATGCCCTGGCAAAGCCTTTATACTTGCTGTCTGTTCCACGTGCTTACAGTGTTTTTCTCCCTAATGTCTGCATGACTGGCTCCTTTAATTTCTTCAAATTTTTATTTAAATGTTATCTTCTTCTGTGAGACTTTCCCTAATAACCCTACCTGAAAGTCATAACACCTCTTCCCAGGCCCCAGCTTTCCTTATTCCCCTTTTACTTTATTTTTCTCCATAGTTCTTATTATCATCTAGTACTGTATATTTTGTATAAAGTCTTTATCCATTAAAATGTAAGCTCCTTGGAGGCAGAATTTTTTTGATTTCTTTTGGTCAATGCTATATTTTCAGCACCTAGAAAAGTACCAGGCAAACATTAAGCCTTTAACAGGAATGAATTAGGCATACAAAACATGTCAATGTAAGCACGTATTTAAAGGTAAGAGATTTTTTCAATATCTCTTGAGTAAAAATGATTAAAAGCTTATAAAATAGTCTTTCAAGGTATGATGGAAACAAATACACAGTAAAGCCCTAAAATAATATTGCATGTACTGTTTAAAGATTCTTATTTTAACAGATGAAGAGCACATTCACATACTGTTCTTACAAAGATGAAAACTTCCAGAAACTACAACACAAAGGACACAGGATGAGCGTCATGTACAAAATATAGCTTATACATATTCCCAAATTTTTCTTAGCAGTCGTTATTTGTTAGCACAAATGCTTTACATACATAAATTTGGAAGCATACAAATAAGACATATGTACATCAATCTCTGGGTGTCCGGAAGAACACACCAATTCAGATTAATCATAAAAGCAACAGTCTTTTCTAGTTCAGTAAACAGCCTTTCATTCAGGAAGTTTAGCTTATGATTTTTCTTTTAAAATACATTTTGGATCTGTTTGTTCTCAAATAACAATCTAATGTCTTTCTAAGAACACATTCTTGAGTTTTATTAGGATTTTGTTTACACTTTGCTTAATTCCTTGAGGATTAAGGTGGGTTAGAAGAGTGTAAAAAGGACAAAACCAGGACTAAAAGTTAGTGGTAAAGAAGAAAACAGAGTAAACCTTAAATGCACAACATCAACTGTACAACCGAGATCTGCTTTTAACGTTTAATAACCATGGGGAAAAGGAAAACTAGAGTGCCACAAGTGAAAATCTGCAAAATATGGGAAAATCTGAATAAATAGAATCTAGAAATTCTTGGTTAAAAAATATACAAAGATAAAATAATCACATTAGACAGAGATTTCTCAAGAAACCTTATTGAAGTTTTCCATGTTTATTTGATGAATTCTGAGTTATCACTATCTTGGAATTAGAGAAGGCAGCTTTGAGATTATCACAAATCCTTAAATCCATGAAATATGGATATCATTATTAAAATTTGTTTTAACTTAAAATTTTTTAAATATTTAGGGAGAGGGGAAGAGAGTAAGAAAGAGAAGGCGAGATCATGGCCCCACTGAGGATCTGCCTGGTCTGCAACCCAGGCAAGTGCCCTGACAGGGAATCAAACTGGCACCCTTTGGTTCAATCCATTGAGGCTGGGATTCAATCCACTGAGCCACACCAGCCAGGGATTTATCCTAAATTTTATATGGGAATCATCTTTTTTTAATGTGTATCTCTATGTTTAAAGCAAATCAGTTTTTTTAATCCCTACTATATATTGGTTTTTATTTTCATTTAAAGGAAAATTTTCAGAAAGACCAAATCCTTATCATATCAGAAGGGCAACTGCCATTTCATAAGCTGTAGAGGCCAACAAAATTATTTCATATTGGATTTTAGATAGTTCACTAGACTCATTCACTACCTAAGATCATAGCAAATGTGAGTCAAACTATGAAAGTTACAATCATGAATGGCGATAGATTATCGTGTTCTTTCCTTTTGAAGTGGATGACTCGACTAATACTAAACTATTGTATAAGCTTCTAGTTGATGGCCAAAACACAAAAATGATTTGGATTTTTGAAATTAGATATAAATATATATCACTTATGGAACTGCTTTCAGAAAATTCAGTAATTAGTTTTAGGAGAAAATGTGGTTTTTTCTCCACATTTTTTCAAAACTTTATTTTCCTACATTTTTATCTGTGTAGGTTGATTTACATAATTTTAGAAAAGCTTGATTGATTTACATAATTTTAGATTGATTTATATAATTTTAGAAAAGCTTTTCATGTGTACTATTTAAAAATGGTTTTATTTTTCCTGAGAGTAAAATAATGAGAGATTTTTAATATGTGGTATACTTTCTAAATTTTCCAAATTGTTTTAAAAAATTTCATGTTCCCTACAATAGGTCAATAATTTAGACAGACTTCAATTTAAAAATATATTAATGATATCATAAAACTTTCATGAGCAATGTTTGAATTTGTTGGTGCTTAGAACTTGGAATTCTGGTGTAAAAATAACAACAAACAAATAAAAAAGACACACTACAGAGAGATTAGACTGTTCTCAAAACCTGTAAAGTATTTGTAAAAGATTTAAAACAGACATATGCTTTTAAAGTCAAGAACCTTCAAATGCAACAGTTAATCCACATAATAATTCAACAACCAAGATAGGTTCAAAGTTTTAACAGATACCATATGTAACCTGTAATAAAACCTGAGTTAAGATATTTCAAGCAACAGGATAATTTCATTTTCCATTCTAAGTGCCCATTTATTTTTAGTTAACAGGCTATGACGTGGCATGTGAAAATGTTGTAATTATCGCACAATAAAACCCTAGTAGAGATAAAATATTTCATTATTAGGAAGGTAAGATTTGGGAAGCAATACTGCAGAAACATTTCTATGTTTACTACAGAAGATAATGCATACTGAATTTACCATTAATTATAAAAAGTTGTGAAGTCTAATAACTGTTTAAAAAGCTAAGAACATAGATGAAAGAGAAGGAGAGTTGTACTTAGCCTAGACAATGTATGAGATCCAAATCATCATCCATAGAATTGGATATGTCAAGCTCTACAGCAGTCATAAAGGGAATGCATGTTTGCAAGGCCTTATGGTACTGTAGTGGGAATTAGCAAAACAATTAGTATTGAGATAGGAAAGGATCAGCAATGTATATGAAATATTCCACAGTTGAAATCAGAAGGAAACAATCAACTGAAGTGCAAATAGTATTGTCAGGATTTCTTTCCTTTCCAAAATAAAAAATCAAAGTCTGTGTTTGACAACAATAACATTAGAGGGCTACATAAGCCATTCAGACTAGGATGGTGAGAAAAGTTTAAAAATGAAACCAATATGCAGATAAAGTCATATGTCTGCTGAGTAAAGAAATAAATATACTTACTGCCTTTTTTTTTTTTTTTGCTAACAGTTTTGAGACAAAGGAACAAGTGTCTGGCAGCTGAACTGAGAGAAGTTTGGAACTTAAATGGCATTGTTAAAAGGAAATATTTTCTATTTCTGGTTTTTTAAGTTTATAGTTGGTTTACTCTGAGGACTTACTCTAAGTATTCCTTACTTCAATCACAAAACATGCTCTGTAAATTTAAAGACAGAAAATTGGCAACCTCATCAGTAGTATTTCAATATTACAATGGTGTCTTTTATTAGAAACTCAGTACTCCTAATTCATTCATCTGCTAGACAGAACTTCCTGGCTAACAGTCCATTGTGATGACATAATTCCTGACAAAGGCATTCTCAGTAAAACCAAGACTACCAGGACTAATCACTACAGTTTTACTTTAAATAAAGTAAAACTTTTACTTTTTTAAGCTGTTTGCAATTCATGGAATAAAAGAAACACAACTAGAACATCCATATCACATCATGTCACCCCGAAGGGACAAATACACAGAGGAAAACACACAAACAAAAAACCTTGCAGTCTTATGTTTGCCATATTTTAGTAGTGAAAATGTTTGACTTTTGACTATGGAGAGCTGATTTTTGTACTACTATTTTCCAAACTGTGTCCTGCTCAACCCTAGTGTTCCTTCAGATGAGAAGAGATGTTTTTGTCCCAAAGAAATTTATTCATTAGTGCCTATCCTTACCTTTTCCAGATGATTTGCAAATGAAACTCTTCACGGAATATGATTTGGGAATATGGTGAAATTTCTTTTTACCATAAGGTATATGGGTATGTATTTAAAGATAAAAAAATTTTAATCAGTTTTGTTTAATTATTTCTTCTTCTTTCCCATATTAAGCCTTCACTGATCAAAGGACTCTGATTTAGGGATGAACCACTAGGTGGTGTACGGGCCAGTCTCAAAGGTACATAGATGAGTATTTCTGGAAACAGTAGGGAAAAGAAAGCTATTCACTTTTGTTTGTTGGGGGGCTGAGACAAATGGCAGCTGGTGGGACAGGTTTATATACACCAAGGATCTGCATCACCTTACTAGAAGTATAATAAAATATTCAAATCAAACTGAATGATAACATACAATTTTCTTTGGAATAGGTCTCAGAGAAGCCACTCCTGAATGATAGAAAAAGACCAGTAATTTCAAACTGGGATATAGATAGTGGTGGGAACAAGAGAAATCCAAGGATAAATCTCAAGTTAAAATTTCTTGGTCTTCCAATTTAAAGAACCATGGAACTTCAGCATTAAAGTGTTTTCAGGCAAAACTTTAAAAATTACTTGTCTCAATTTTATATCCAAGAAGATACTTTTAAAGCTAGCTTGAAAGGCAGGAGCTTAAGACAATCAAAAGAATAGTAATAAATAGATTGTTTTGCCAAGAAAATAATGATCTAAGCCAATGTTTTGATTATCAGTCTGTTACTCAACAAATAATTACTGGTCACATATTATATGCTAACCACAGTTTTCAAGGCCACAAAACATTCCTTCCCTTCTAATCACAAAGGCAGAATTCCTGCTTCTACAAAACATCACGTATGCTGTAGTCTCTGCTTCATCGACCTGAAACACTGGCATTTCAGATACATACATGACTTGCCTCAGAAATAATTTCTGTCTCTACCGAAAATCCTTTCCTTAAGAGATCTTCCAAGAATACCTTGTTCAAAAAGAGCACCTTCAACCCCTGCCAGTAAAGCTCTAATCAATTTCCCTGGTTTACTCCATAAAGTACTTACTGCCACCTGAATATATGCACTATATAATTGTTTATTATGCTCTTCCCCCTTCCCCTGCCTCTCTAAAATGCAAGCTTCCTGGAAACAAGGATATTTGTTCTTGCAGTGTACCTGGCACCTAGCATATAATGTGGACTCACTTAGTATTTGATGAAACTGTTGACTTAGGATAGAGTATACCAAGTGAAATTGACCAAGTCAGGAAGTGATGATTGAGATGAAATCCGGTGGAACTGAAAAATCTGGTGGAACAGTGAAATCTGGCTAACTAGATAAAGGAAGGTAGAAATTCTAGAGTAGTTTCTGCAAAGAATAAAACCGTAAAGTAGTCTAGTGTAGCTGGAACACAAAGAACACCATATGAAGCCAGGCAAGTGAGGGAGATAGAAACCAGACAAGAAAGGCCTGTTTTGGAAGTCAAGAAGATTTTTAAATTAAATTCTCCCCTAAAGATTTGCTTAGAGGAAGAGGCAGAGGATGGTTTTGTGCATCTTACAGCCAGACCATTGAAATGCACACCAAAAATCATTCAGAAATATTTATTTAATTTAGGTGAAGCAATATTTTTCAAAAAGAAAAATTAAATATTTCCTGTTACATAAATAAAAGTCACTTATGAATCACAAAATCAAACCTGGAGTTTCTGATAATATTCTTTGAATTAACAAATCACTTAACTTCTTGGATAAATGTGTCAGTTCTCTAAGGCAGGGGTGCCCAACCTCCGGGCCTTGGACCAGTACCAGTCTGGGCCTGTCAGGAACTGGGCCACCCAGCAGGAGGTAAGCTTGAATAGAATGTGCTTGAATCATCCTCAAACCATCACTGACCCCTGGTCCCTGGAAAATCGTCTTCCATGAAACCTGTCCCTGATGCCAAAAAGGTTGGGGGTCCCTGCTCTAAGGTATTCTGCAGGCAAGTGGTATTTATTCAATATAACTGAATCATAAATGCAAGAGTTAACTACCTTTTCAAAATTCTGAAGTTCCTTTGTACACAGTTTTAGTCCATTGAACTATAAACAACTGTCTATTATATCAAATAAACTACTTGTTATATATGTTATTTGTTTTATGTATATTTTTATTGGGATTTAGCCTCTCTCTTTGACATTCCTTTGACTTACTTTTGGAATAACATATATAAAATTTAACACACAGTCTGTCAAATAATAAAAAAAATATCTTCTTAGCAAACATTGGACCAATGTGGGCAACACACTGTTCTGGCAAATTACATATATTACCTGATTTTATCCTTGTAAGACAAGGTATTATCATCTCCATTTGGTAGATGAAAAAGCAAGGTCAGAATTTAACTTGCCCAAGATCGCACAGCTAGTTAAGTACAAAAAAATTGGACTTATATCCTGACAGCTAATTCCAAAGCATTCCCTCTGAACCACTGCAATATATTCTTGCTTTTATATAGCATGAAGTTAAGTTCCTAATAAATATTTGTGATTATTTTATAGATATTTTAAAATAAAAAGTATAAATTATCAAGACATTTGAATGATAATGTATAAATGAAAGTACAAATGAATGACATTTCATAAACTTATTGCAATACTTTAAAATGTTTCCAAGTTACCCCAAATGCACTCTACTAGTGTTTTTTCTTCACAGTAATCAAGTACACTAATGAAACAAATTGAATCAAGTACTGTAATAGAAACTATGTTATTGACAAGCACCAGGAAAACAACTCCAATAAACAATTTTAAAACGAGAAAAGAATAAAGAAATGGTTCTCATTATACATGAGTACCAATGATTCCCAATATAGATGAATGAAGCCAAAAGATTTGATCTAATCAATGCTATGGCACTACTAAAGACTTAGGTGGTCTTTATTTAACATTCTTACTTTTGATGTGCCAAAGGAGGGTCCTTTCACTGGAAGAGTTACGAAACCAGAAATATGGACATATGCTAGCTATGAGAAAATTTTAAGGTATTAATAAAGCTCTACTTTAGAAAGAGTTCTGCCTCACTAAAAAACAAAAGCCTAATACATATAATATATGTGCATTTTATAGCAATTACAAACTTTCAGATTCAATTCTTGCCATTATTCTCTAAATTCATTACGGCTCCTATTATGACTATCCATAAGCTTAAAACAAACAGGTCTTATAAAACACACTCCAAAATTTCATTAGTTCTTTAAAAATTGTGTTAATTAAAATATTACTAAGTTATTGAATTACAAGTTTATAAGTTGTTACTTTTTATGAAATCAACCAATGAAATGGTTGTTTCAATCTCTTTTTCTAGTATTTTATAGGTTGGAGAAAGGAGAGAAATGAGAAGGAAAGGAAATAACCATAAAATGATGAAGTAATTTTTAAAAGCAAAATCACTGAAAGACCACTAATAACTTCAAGTGAAATGCCATATAAAAGCTTTTAATTGCCTTAAATTTGTGAAAAACTACCCAGGAGATCAACAAATTCACATCAATGAACTGCATTATACTAGTAAGAGACCCCTGGCCTCTAGCCAGAGAGAACAAACAAAATGAACCATTCTCACATGGCTACAAATTATCCAAAAGGAAGAGAAAGAGACAGAGTCAAAGTAACATGTTTGCACAGTAGGGAAAAGATCAAATATTGATCTGTCAAAACTGAGGTAATTAGAACCATAGTCAAGGCGATGGGAATGTATGTTCTTAGTCCTACAGAAACACATCTTAAATGAGCAAATTAGTTATTTGCTAGTTAGACTTTTGTTTAAGAAAAGTCAATGAAACATCTGGATGGTATACTTTTAAAATTCAATAACTTCTTGTCCCATAAGAAGCCATCTCATTTGTGTGCTTTTCAGAAAGATTTATAAGATCTGCTTGAATTTTAAACATACCTCTATTACCATAAGACTAATCACTTGCCCATATGTTAAACCATTGTAGGTGCGAATAATGAAAAAAGTAAAATAATTGCAAAGTGAAGAATTTAAAAATTAGTACATCTGATTAAGTATCTCAACATATCTCTAAAGCATGAAGCTTATAAGTTTTTTTAATTTTTGTTATATTAAAACCTAGACACTTCCTTTTTTTATGAGGATACTGCCACTATCATTGTTGATAACTTTAGAGGTTATAGTAACCTTAAAAGTGGAATAAAATTCTTTTTTTTTAATTTTTTATTTCTTTATCTTTAGAGGGGAAGGGAAGGAGGGAAGGAGAGAAATATCAATATATGGTTGCTTCTCATGAGTCCCCTGCTGGGAACTGGCCTGCAACCCAGGCATGTGCCCTGACTGGGAATTAAACCGCATCTTGTGGTTCCCAGGCCCGCGCTCAATCCACTGAGCTACACCAGCCACGGCTTGGAATAAAATTCTTAATAGTCTATGGCAAGAAGTAAATAAGAAATTTGTCTATTACTTGTTTGAAATGCAATTTTTATTTAAAAGCTATAGTATAGTCACTAAATGTACATGGTAGTTAAAATCACATGTCTATATTAAAAATGTGACCAGTCATAAGATAAACTAGAATTAACATAAAAATATTCACCTAGAATCAACTTGGCATGAGATCATTCTTGAGAACACCTACATGGAATTTTTATTATTACTGTCCTGTAAAAATATTAAGCTCTCATTTACAAACTTCCTGATATGTATCCAAAGGACTGTGGTTTCTTGCCTATTTGTAAGTTCATGGTTTTATAATGCTGAGATAACCTCATTTCTTCCCACCACACTTACGTGTTGATCAATTATAAACTGACTTAAAAAATTCTGTTAGAAACAGCAAAATCATGTACAATTCTGAAGAAGGCAGCACCACAAAGCTTTATACCATAAATTCAGTACTTCAGAAGCTGTTGATAAGTAGAATGAATACCTGTTTCCACATTCTAGCTAATGACATAATCCAATGCAGATAATTATAGGTTAGTCTGAAAATTTAAATTCATTTATCTAAAATATATCTTTCATGGTTTCTTGTCAACAAATTTTATTAGTTGAAATTTATTAAAATAATGATTATTTGTTCAAGGTAAGGCATATTTCTCTTTTAATCATGCATGATTCTATGTAACTTAATTTTTGTATAACATGCATGTCATATCTATATTCTAAGCAATTAATTATAGCTGGTTCACCGTGACCAAACAAAACAGGCATTGAAATGTTTAATCAATGTATTGGTTCTGATCAAGTTCTTATGAGCTCCTTTTCAGAAAACACCAAATATAGGATAAGAGTAAGTGAATAGTCATTAATATAATCATTATTTTTGCATTAAAAGTTAAATTACTATTCCCTTAAAAATGTATTTTTTGTCTTTTTCTGGCATTTTTCATTTATTTTAGGACAGTTTTTTCCATCACTTACTTGTTTGTTAAAAAATAAAAAAGAATGAACTACATCCATTTGTGCCAAACTATTAATCCCAGTAAAGCTTTGACAGAGAATGAAATACTCAAATAGTCAATGTAGTAGCTTCGCTATTGTATTTGCTTTTTCACCTCTACCCTTTTTTAATTGCTAGAAAACTGGATCAGGCCACCTGATGAAAACTGAATCAAAAATTGGGATGTCACCTCGGAAAAATAGGTTTAATTTCTAAATTTTTAGTCATATTTCAAGGAACAGCAATTATACCCATCTTTCACCATTAGCATTTTCATTATATCTATAATCTTGTGATAAAACCTACCAATACTCTCCAAAGAAAAACTCAGTTAACAATGTTACACCGGAACACTGCTTTTATTGTCTCTTTGAAAGAGTGGAAAAGTAAATATACTGCTTTACATTTTGTTACCCAGTTAGGAGACTTTACCGGGTAAAATAAACAATAAAGCAATGTTTGCTTTTCTAGTAATAAAAGTCATCGGAGTAAGATATTCCTTGCTTCTTCCCGCTCCCCACAAGGAAATCTCTGTATGTCATTGGTTGGTTAGATATTATAAAATCAGTATAAATTGAAAAGGAAATCATCAGCTAGAACTATTAGTTTACTTGTTTCACAAAACCCCAGGAAAATTAATTTTACTAAGAAAAAACAGCAGTAGAACTATAATTCTTAGAAATTTTAAAAGCTCATAAAAGAAAAAGGATGTCCAGTTGTTCCTTTTTCATTCTTCTAATACTTAGAAGTGGAAACAGTGGAAAATAAAGCAATTTCTATGTATTAACAGACCACCAATCTACAAATGAGAGGGGAAGGTAAAATTATGGTATAATTAATTAATCTCTAAACCCTTTTTCTAATAAACCTTTAATCCTTCAAACAAATATTTGTACTCCATGTGATAAAACTACAGCAGTTTTCCTTTATATTCAGTTGCTTTGTCTTGTTCCACAGAAAAGCTATAAAGATATCTTGTTCACTGAAAGATACCAAACCAGAAAATTTTTATGTTTTAAGACAAAATAAACATAAACTTTAAGTGCATAAAAGCAAGAACACTGAAAAAATCAGTTTACTGTTCCTTGTTCAATTACATAATATATTTCAAATATTTTTGTTTCTCTAATTCTCAAAGATGGATTACAAAACTAAGTTTGAATTTCTCCTATATGATGTTCTGAATTAATTCAGCAAGTGATATTTATTAAGCATCTTTTAAGTGCAAGGCAATAAAGCACTGAGATCCAAAATGACTCAAAAATTCTTTCCCTCAAAGGGTTTATATCCTTGTGTGGGAAGATGTATCAGAAAATTAGTTCCTCCCAAATTAGGAATTGAGACTGTATTGATTCTTTTTTCCAAAGATTTATTTATTTATTTTTAGAGAGAGGGGAAGGGAGAGAAACATCCACTGGCTTCATCTTGCATGTGCCCACACTGGGGACCAGACCTGCAACCCAGGTATGTGCCCAGACCAGGAATCGAAATGGGAATCAATCCCGAGACATTTTGCTTTGTGGAACGACAACCTACTGACTGAACCACACCAGTCAGGATGGGACTGTACTGTTCCTAAATACTAATTTGGATATGGTGCTTTGACTCCAATTATAATCAGATATGGAGGCATATGATGGATCACATATAACACAGGTTTTAAATTGTTTTTGTTTTTGTTCAACAACAAATAGTTGTTTAGGGATTAAGTAAAAGTGAAAAACACTTTCATCCAGGTACTATGCCAGGCCATAGAAATATAAGGATAAACAATACAGGAACAGCTTTAGAAAGCTCATGGTCTAGTTGTACTCTTTATATTATCATTTTTTATCCTCTTAGTCACCATAGATAATTATGCCTCAATCTATGCTTAATTGCACACTGGAACAGACCCCTCCATTTCTGTCGATCTAAATCATATTTACAATTCAAGTTCTACCTCTTCTATCAATCCTCACAATAATTTCAGGCAAAGTGTTTCACTGAATGCTTTGTTAAGATTTGAAAAAATCTTGGAAAACCTGTTTCCTTTAAATTCTTACTAAAATACTAGGCACACAACAAATTCTTAAAAAATTAAAGGTAAAAAAACCCAAAACCCAAACTGATACAACATGCATAATACATAAAAATAAAGACCAAATATTTTAAACTTGTTATTTCTTTCACAAAAATTTATTCTCTGTGATAGTGTTTTTGACATGACAAGTTGGCTAGAATAACAGACTCCAATTATTCAATCGAACCGCAATTTAGGTGTTGCTGTGAAGGTATTTTCAGATGTAGGGAAAATTCCTTACCAGCTGACATCTAGTAAGGAAGTATGCTGGATAATCTGGGAGGATCAGCTGAATCAGTTGCAAGGCCTTAAACCATCGCCAAGGTTTCCCAGATGGGTTGGTTCTACATATGGAAGACAGGTTCAGCCCAGGCCTGTGGAGTTCCAGCCTGCTGGGGATCTTCCCTTCCTGGTCGTATGCCCTGCGGTTTTTGGACTGCTTAGCCAGTTTCCACAATGACACAGGCCATTCCTTGAAATCTCAGTTTCTCTCTTAATATCTGTCTATATCTAGCTCACCTATTGGTTCTGCTTCTCTAGTTGAACATAGACCAATACAATCTGATTATTCCAATTACATAATAATTATACTAATACATTCTCAAAGAATGTGTGCCTCTGGTTTGCAATTGAAAAAGTGGACATTTTATCAATTATAGTAGTATATATTATTGTTTTTGAGTACATAAAATAAAATGTATGAAAAAGATGGAATTGAAGTGAATACGAAAAATAGTATAAACCTGAGTATGGATTTTAACACTTGGCCTAAACTTCAGCTTTCAATTAAAGGGGTCTAGTTACAGAGAAAAACTGTAGGAGTTCTAAACAGTTCATCAACATACATTTGTTTTCGCCCTGGCTGGTGTAGCTCAGTGGGTGAAGCGCGGGCCTGCCAACCACTAGATCGCGGTTCGATTCCCAGTCAGGGCACATGCCTGGGTTGCAGGACAGTTCCCGGCAGGGGACTCACAAGAGGCAACCATACATTGATACTTCTCTCCTTCTCTCCTTCCCTTCCCCTCTAAAGATAAATAAATAAAATATGAAAAATGTTTAAAAAATTAAAAAAAACATTCTTTGTGAATAGAGCACTCATATGCAGTGTGAAGTGTGATACGAAAAAGAAATATAGTTTTATGTAAAAGTTGCTTAAATGTCCTGAAGCAAGGCAAGACTAGGAGTGTCCAACCTGTGGCCTCCATGCAGTTCAGGATGACTATGAATGCAGCCCAACAAAAATTGTAAATTTACTTAAAACCTTTTTTATGCTCATCAGTTTTTATTAATGTTTGTGTATTTAATGCATGACCCAAGACAACTCTTCTTCTTCCAGTGGGGCCCAAAGATGCCAAAAGGTTGGACACCCCTGGAAGAGGTGGTGACATGTAATATTCATCATATGCCAGACAATACACACACACACACACATACACACACACACTGCCCATTTAAGCCTCAGAATCTGATAAAATAAACATCATTATTTTTATTTCCAGATGGGAAAGCTGAGGCACAGAGTTTCCCAAGATCACAGAGCTAATAGGTGGCAGAATTAGAATTTGAATACAAGCTTATCTAACTGTAAAGCTGTGACTTTTTCTTCTGCATTAGAGGTTCTTAGAGGGCAGTGATTCCCTAAAAGTACAGTGAATCCTTTACTGAACACTTACTATGTATTAGAAAGTTCTATTAAGATCTGTTAATTATATATTTACATTTACTATGTGTTAGACCATTATAACCATGTGTTAGACTTTATATTAAGCACTGTTATTTTTCATTGGCATTTTACAACACTGAGGTAAGTACTACCATTAACTTCCATTTTAAATATGAAGAAACGAAGGTGGGAAATTGACATCAAGTAACAGGGTAGCAGCCAAAGCTTAAGAATTACCTTAAAACAGCACCTGCTATCTGAAGTAGTTTGTAGATAATCTACCCTCTTCTGGAAGGACGTTTAGGGTAATATGGCAAATAGTATAGCTGTTAATTTAACAATCAGCTTGAACATAATAAAAGATGTTTGATAAAAATTATTACTGGAAGGATAGGAGATTTGAAATGCATTCAGTAAAGTATTAAAAAGCGTAAACTAAACCCAAAGCTTTCTTAATGCAAGTCATGATGAGGAACATACCATGCTTTCATATATACTTTGTCTTTTCTTTATATATAACCTTCATAAAATTAAGGCAGCTCTCTTAATCTATGTTCAAAGTGATTTAAAAAAAATCAACTAAATGCTTTTTTTGTTTTGCTAATGGTTGTATTTTTTCACTTAAAAAAACCATATTGAGTATGCTATTATTACAGTTGTCCCATTTCCCCCTTTTACTCCCCTCCACCCTGCACACCCCTCCCACCCGCATTCCCCCACTTTAGTTCATGTCCATGGATTGTACATATAAGTTCTTTGGCTTCTCCACTTCCTATACTATTTTTAACCTTCTCCTGTCTACTTACTACCTACCAATTGTGTTCCTTATTTCCTGTACCTTTTCCCCCTCTCTCCTCCTCCCACTCCTTCGCTGATAACCCTCCAAGTGAGCTCCATTTCTGTGATTCTGTTCCTGTTTTAGTTGTTTGCCTAGTTTGTTTTTGTATTTGCTCTTTTAGGTTCGATTGTTAACAGTTGTGAGTTTGTTGTCATTTTGCTGTTCATATTTTTTATCTTCTTTTTCTTAGATAAGTCCCTTTAACCTGTTATTCATGTCCATGAGTTCTTTTTCTTATTTGTTCAAGTGACATCCACTCCCCTAATAGAGCCATCAGCCTTCTCTCTGAGTCTGTCTCTAACGTATTTGTTAGGTCACTGTGTTCATTAAAGTCCACATATGAATGAAATCATATGGTATTTGTCTTTCTCTGAATGGCTTATTTCATGTAGCATAATGTTCTCCAGGTCCATTCATACCTTTGCAAAGGGTAAAATGATCTTCAATATAATGGCTTCCTAGTATTCCACAGTGTACAAAAGCTTTTCTTATCCACTCACCTACTGATGGACAATTGAGCTGCTTCCAAATCTGGGCTATTGTAAGTAATACTAAAATGAACAAAGGGGTGCATATATTCCTTTGAATTATTGCTTCAGGTCGCTATGGACAAATTCCCATAAATGGAATGTCTGGATCATAAGGCAATTTCACTTTTAATTTTTTGAGAAAAATCTATACTGCTCTCCACAGTAGCTGCACCAATCTGCATTTTCACCAACAGTGCAAATGGGTCTCCCTTCCTCCACATCCTAACCAGCATGTGTTTGATTTACTGACGATAGTCATTTGATGAATGCATTTCTCTGATCATTAGTGATGTTGAGCATCTTTTTTTAAATATAGTTTATTGATTATGCTATTACAGCTTCCCCATTTTTCTCCCCTTTATGTCCCTCCACCCTACACACCGCTTCCCACTGCATTCCTCCACCTTAGTTCATGTCCATGGGTCATACTTATAAGTTCTTTGGCTTCTACATTTCCTGTATTTTTCTTAACCTCCTATAGTTTTTATCTACCAACTATGCTTCTTATTTCCCTTACCTTCCCCCCATTGCCCTCCCTCCCTCTCCCCACTAATAACCCTTCATGTGATCTCCATTTGTGTGATTCTGTTCCTGTTCTAGTTGTTTGCCTAGTTTGGTTTTTTTTTTGTTTCTTTTTTGGGTTCAGTTATTGAGGATTGTGAATTTGTTGTCATTTTACTGTTCATAGTTTTAATCTTCTTTTTCTTAGATATGTCCTTGTAACATTTCATGTAATAAGGGCTTGGTAATGACGAACTTCTTTAACTTGATCTTATCTGGGAAGCACTTTATCTACCCTTCCATTCTAAATGAAAGCTTTGCTAGATAGAGCAATCTTGGATGTAGGTCTTTGCCTTTCATGACTTTGAATACTCCTTTGCTGCCCCTTCTTGCCTACAAGGTTTCTTTTGAGAAATCAGCTGATAGTCTGATGGGAACCCCTTTGTAGGTAACTATCTCCTTTTCTCTTGCTGCTTTTAAGATTCTTTTCTTATATTTAATCTTGGGTAATATGGAATTAACAGCAGGCTGGATGAAGCAAGGGACTGATTCAGTGAGCTGGAAGACATGGTAGGAACAAATAACCAGTGAGAGCAACAAAACAAAACAAAAAAAGGCCCCAAAAGACTGAGGATAATTTAAAGGAGCTTCAGGACAACATGAAATATAACAACATTCCCATCATAGGAATATCAGAAGAAGGAAATGAGCAAGGAATAGAAAGCCTGTTTGAAAAAATAATGACAGAAAACTTCCCTAACTTGGTGAGAGAAAAAGTCATGGAAGTTCAGGAAGCACAAAGGGTCCAAGATGAGCCCAAACAGAACCATTCCAAGACACATCACAATTCAAATGGCAAAATTTAAAGACAAAGAGAGAATCTCAAAGGCAGCAAAGCAGAAACAGCAAGCAACATACAAAGGAGCACCAATAAGGCCATCAGCTTAATTCTCTAAAGAAACAATACAACCCAGAAGGGACTGGTACAAAATATCCCCAGTATGAAATGCACAGACCTACAACAAAGACCTAATCCAGCAAGGCTCTCATTAAAAATAGAAGGCAAAATGAAGAGTTTTACCAACAAAAGAAGGCTAAAAAAGTACATCTCCACCAAGCTAGCACTATAAGAGATGCAAAAGGAACTGCTATAAAAAAGAGAAGAAATGGAGACAGAGAGACAAAGAGACAGACAGAGAAAGAAAGGCATGAAAAAATGGCAATGAATAAGTAGCTATCAATAATAGCCTTAAATGTGAATAGATTAAATGCTCCAAACAAAAGATACAGGATAGCTGAATGAATAAGAAAACATGACTCACATATTCGCAGTCTACAAAAGACCCATCTTAGAACAAAAAATTTACACAGGATGAAAGTGAATGGGTAGAAAAAAATATCTGAAACTAACAGACATGAAAAGAAAGCTGGGGTAATAATACTTATATGAGACAAAACAGTATTCAAAATAAAGGACATTAAAAGTGACAAAGAAGTTCACTACATAATAATTAAGGAAGTACCACGACAGGAAGATATAAACCTCTGAAAACATATGCACTCAACATAGAAGGTCCTAAATAAATAAAGAAAATCTTGGAGAACTTCAAGGAAAATATTTAAAATAATACAGTCATTATAGGGGATTTTAACACTGCACTGTCAACAATGGATGCATCTTTCAAACAAAGAATCAACATGAATATTGATTCCATGTGGTACTGAATGACATCAAATGGATTTAGTAGATATATAGAACGTTTTACCCCAAAGAAACAAAATATACATTTTTTTCAAATGCACATGGAACATTTTCAAAGACAGACCACAAGGTAGGACACAAAACGAATCTCAACAAATACAAGAAAATTGAAATTATATCAAGCATGTGCTCATATCACAAAAGATTGAAACTAGAAACCAACCTCAAGGAAAACACTCAAAAGCATTCCTATACATGGAGACTAAATAACATGTTATTAAAAATGAAAGGGTCAACAATTAGATCAAGGAAGAAATCAAAAAGTATCAAAAAACAAGTGAAATTGAACACACAACTACAAAAACCTGTGGGACATAGCAAAGGCAGTACTGAGAGAGAAGTTCCATAGCAATACAGGCCTACCTAAAGAACCTATAAACAAACATCTCAAACAAACAACCTAACCATACATGTAAAAGGACTAAAGGAACAACAACAAACAAAACCTACAGCAAGTATAAGGAGGGAAATAATCGATATCAGAGCAGAACTAAATGACATATAGACTAAAAAAACTATTCAACAGACCAATGAATCCAGGAACTGATTCTTTAAAAAGATAAACAAAACTGACACACCTTTAAACAGATCCATTAAGGAAAAAAAAAGAAAGAGAACCCAAATAAATAAAATCAGAAATGAAAGGGGAGAAGCTACAACTAATACCACAGAAATACAAAGAACTGAAAGAAATTACTATGAACTACATGCCAAGAAATTGGACAACCTGGGCAAAATGCATAAATTTCTAGAAATATACAATCTTCTAAAACTGAATCAGGAAGAAGCAGAAAATATGTACAGACTGAAAACAACTAGCAAAACTGAAGCAGTAATTTAAAAATTCCCAGCACACAAAAGCCCTGGACCAGATGGCTTCATAGGTGAATTTTAGCAATCATTCAAAGAAGAGCTAACACCTATCCTCAAACTATTCCAAAAAAATCCCAGAAGGGGGAAGACTCCCAAACTCTTTTTATGAGGCCAGGATTATCCAAATTCCAAAACCAGGTAAAAACACAACAAGGAAAGAAAGTTAAAGGCCAATACCTCTGATGAAAATGGATGCTAAATTCCTCAATGAAATATTGACAACCCAGATTCAGCAACACATTAAAAAGATTATACACCATGATCAAGTAGGATTCATCCCACAGATGCAAAGATAGTACAATATTTGCACATCAATAAACATGATACACCACATTGGCAAAATGAAGGACAAAACTCACATAATCTTATCAATAGATGCTAAGAATGCATTTGATACAATTCAGTACCCATTTATGATAAAAACACTCAGCAAAATGTGAATAGAGGGAGAATACTTCGACATAATAAAAGTCATATATGAGAAGCTTACAATGAACATTATACTCAACAGGCAAAAACAAAAAGCTTTCCCCTTTAAGATCAGGAATAAGACAAGGGTGTCTGCTTTCACCACTTCTAGTCGACATAGTATTGCAAGTTCTAGCCATAGCGATAAGACAAGAAAAAGAAATAAAAGGCATCCAAATTGGAAAGGAGGAAGTAAAACTGTCATTATTGGCAGAGGACATGATAGTGTACACAGAAAATCCTATAGTCTCTAACAAGAAACTACCTGATCTAATAAGTGAATTTGGCAAAATAGTGGGATAAAAAGTCAGTATTTAGAAATAGATGGCATTTTAGTACACCAACAATGAAATATCAGAAAGAGAAACTAGGACAAAAATCTCATTTAGTATAGCAACAAGAAAAATAAAGCACTTAGGAATAAACTTAACCAAGGAGGTAAAATAACTTGTACTCAGAAAACTATAGAACACTAAAGAAAAAAATTGAGGAAAATACAAATAAATGGAAACATATACTGTGTTCATGGATAGGGAGAATTAACATCATCAAAATATCCCTACTACCCAAAGAAATTTATAGGTTCAAAGCAATTCCTATTAAAATACCAATGCCATATTTCAAAGACATAGAGAAAATATTTCAAAAATTTCTATGGAACGAAAAAAAGACCTTAAATAGCCTTAGCACTCTTTAGAAACAAAAAGAAAGTAGAAGGGGTGACAATACTTGATATCAAACTATACTACAAGGCCACTGTAATCAAAACAGTCTGGTACTGGCATAAGAACAGACACACAGATCAATGGAACAGAATAAAGAGCCCAGAAATAAACCCAAGTCTTTATGGTCAATTAGTATTTGACCAAGGGGGCATGAACATATAATGGGATAAAAATAGCTTGTTCAGCCCTGGCTGGTGTAGCTCAGTGGACTGAGCGCGGGCCTGTGAACCAGACGATCGCGGTTCCATTCCCAGTCAGGGCACATGCCTGGGTTGCAGGCCTGTTCCCCGCAGGGGTCAGTTCCCAGCAGGGGATGCACCAGAAGCAACCATACATTGATGTTTCTCTTCCTCTCTCCTTCCCTTCCCCTCTAAAAATAAATAAATAAAATATTTTTTAAAAAATAGCCTGTTCAATAAATCGTGTTGGGAGAACTATACTGGTATATGGGGGGAAAAAATGGAAGTAGACCACCAACTTTCACCATACACCAGAATAAACTCAAAATGGATAAAAGACTTAAATATAAGTCATAATACCATAAAGTCCAAGAGGAAAACATGGACAGGAAAATTTCATTTATTCCACATAGCAATATTTTTGCCTATACATCTCCAATGGCAAGGGAAATAAAGGAAAAAATAAAGAAATGGGACTCCATCAAATTAAAAAGCTTCTGCACAGCTAAAGAAACAATATAAAAATGAAAAGGGAACTGACTGCATGGGAGAACATATTTGCCAATGATACACTGGACAAGGGTTTGATCTCCAAAATATATAAAGAACTCTGATGACTTAACACCAGAGAGGCAAACAATCCAATTAAAAAATGGGCAAAGGACCTGAATAGCCACTTCTCCAAAGGGGACATAGAGAGAGCTTATATATGAAAAGGTGCTCAACATCACTAACCACCAGAGACATGCAAATTGAAACCACAATGAGATTATCACACTTTTCAGAATGGCCATCATTAATAAGTCAACCAGCAAGTGCTTGCAAGGATGTGGAGGACAGGGAGCTCTAATGCACAGTTGGTGGCAATGCACACTGGTGCAGCCACTGTGGAAAACAATACAGAATTTTCTCATCAAATTAAAAATGGAACTGCCTTTTGATCCAAAGATTCCACTGCTGGGATTATGCCCTAAGAATCCTGAGTTAGCTATTCAAAAGAACTTATGTACCCCTATGTTCATAGTGGCACTATTTACAATAGTGAAGTGCTGAAAGCAGCCTCAGTGCATACCAGTAAATGATTAAAAAAATGATAAACTGGATCAAAAAACTGTGGTACATTTACACAATAGAATACTACACTGCAGAAAGAAAGAAGGATGCCCTGGCTGGCATAGCTCAGTGGATTGAGCGCGGGCCTGCCAACCACGATCGCGGTTCAATTCCCACTCAGGGCACATGCCTGGGTTGCAGGCCGGTTCCTTGCAGGCTAACTACCAGCAGGGGACGCACAAAAGGCAACCATACATTGATGTTCCTCTCCCTCTCTCCTTCCCCTCTAGAGATAAATAAATAAATAAAATCTTTAAAAAAAAAAAGAAAGAAAGAAGGAGCTCCTATCTTCTGCAACAGCATGGATGGGACTGGAGACTATTACACTTAGTGAAATGAGCCAGATTGTGAAAGACAAATACCATATGATCTCACCTATAAGAGGAATCTAGTGAACAAGATAAATTAATACACAAAATAGAAACACAGACATGGTAAAATGGAACAGACTGAAAGTGACCAGAGGGGTCAGGGGAGGGGAACTATGGTGAAAAGAAGGGGTAGGACTAGACAAAGAACATGTCTCAATGACTCAAGGACATGGATAACAGCGTGGGAATTGACTTTGGAAGTGGGCAGTGGGATGGGCGGAGGAGGGCAAAGGGAAAAATGGGGAGGACTATAATAAAATAATAAAAAAGGAATGAGCCCTGGCTGATGTAGCTCAGTGGATTGAGCACAGGCCTGTGAAGCAAAGGGTTGCCAGTTCGATTCCCACTCAGGACACATGCCTGGGTTGCAGGCTAGGTCCCCAGTGGGGGGGACACATGAGAGGCAACCACACATTGATGTTTCTCCCCCTCTCTTTCTCCTTCCCATCCCCTCTCTCTAAAAATAAATAAATATTTTTTTAAAAAAGAATGAGTAAGGAGTTAAATTATCAGTTTTGAATCAGAATAAAAGAAAAAGTTTAAACACTTTAAAGAAGATATGATCCATTTTAGCACTTATCTGGCAGGATCTATTCCCAAATTATTTACTGGATTTTGGCTAACCAACTATTTAAATGCAAATAAAAACAAAAAGCAAAAACAAAAAACAGTATGTTAAAGCTCTATGCTTCATTTAATTTAAAATTGCTACTAAAGTAACAAATTAAAACACTGTATGTATTCATTTATGTATTTACATTTACATGGTCCTTTTTAAAAAAAGGTGAACATTTTAAAAATTAAAGAAGTTCAATAAATGAACTACAATTCTTTTGACAGAGGAGAACAGTTATAATTCTTTCATTTATATTTGACATTTTCCATTACCCTTTCTTAGAATTCTCAGTAAACAATTACTTGCACTCACTTTATGATTTAGGTAAGGCTCAACAGCCACTTCCTCTAAATAAGGAAACCAAGGTTAAGAGAGGTTAAATGCCTCAGAGCAGATCAGAGGTGGAACTAGCTATATAACTGTGGGGTTCTCAGGAAATAATTTACTCTTTCCTTCAAGCAGGTGTAAACATACGAAGACACATGATATTACAGACATTCCAAGTAGCTTCTTACATATTTCAACCACTTTTCTTCACTCAAATGCACTTGAAAACCACAGCACTGAAGTAGATAAATATATTTTAAAATGGTATGAAAGCAGGTTATAAGCAAATATAAGAATTATTAATACTATCAGCAGCACTTTATTCTTTATTAAATAAAAATTACATAACTGCCATTTAGTTGTAAACTGGGAAACTCTTCATATGAGGGATGGGTAGTACATAAGGTGTTAAATGTGAAATTATTTATAAACACATTAATGACATTCACAGTTATCATTAACATGATAATCACTAAGTACTCAGGATTTGTCTGGCTAAGGGCAGCTAATTTTAACTAAAGGTCTTTTCAAAAGAGGCTGTGAACAACAGTCTTAAGTTTCACAACTGAATAGGGGGAGAAATTTTTTTTTGGAAAAATTTATGGGCAAGTGTGTAAAAACTGTATGTGCATATAATGAATTAATTCTTTAGGAAAACATTGAACTTTTTACAACCCTATTATTTTCACTTGTTTTTCCAATTTTGTGATTATAACACTAAACATAAATTCTATTAAGATCTTTACTCTCATTGTTGTCTTATTCTTCTTTTCTAACCCATATCTTTAATCTTCTTATGTGCCACTATGATCAGATGGTTTGAAAACGATTATACTGTCACAAGAAATGGATTTTGTGATATCTGGTGGGAAATAAACCAGTCAGACAAATGAACCATTACAAGAAAATAAATCATATTTTTTATGAAAAGTAATGGATCTAGATATTAATGACCATCACTCCTGAAGTCACTGCTAGATGCTAAAGCAAAAGCAACTAAACCCCTTAATTCTCCATTTAAAAGGAACAGTTTCTTTAAGAGACAAAACTTTTTTCCATATTATAAATCATATGTTTATACTACAGTCATAGAAAAGCTGTTGCCAGATGGAGAAGCTGCCTTACAGTACATTTTCCCCATTCCTCACTACTTTCCATGTCTACTTATTTTAATAAACACTTCAAAATACTCCAGAAAGGAGTATTAACAGGGAAGGCTAGAGAACAACTTAAAGATGTTTATTTTTAAAGACTCACATCAGCTTTATGATCAGGATGAAAGAGAAGATGAAGAAGCCTACTAACTCCCAAGTATATGTTTATCACAAAACAGACAAATATGCCCCATTAAAAGTACAAAACCTCAAGTCAGGATTTACCCTCAGGGAAGGGACTTTTCTTCCTCTTCTTTCACTAAAGGCCAGCTGCTGCCTACCTAATTAATGCTTCAACTTAGCTATATAAAGTGTTAAGCATTTATGGAATATTGTAGGAAATTAACCAGCACTTGTACATGGGGTTAATTTCTGTGGGGAAATGTGTGTTAAGCTCCAAATAACTAATTTACAAATAATCTTTGGGCATTCTACTCATTTGTCCACACTGGATGGTCTGGCAAAGGACTGATGAAGTGCCAAAGAGATAATTCTATTATTAGGCAGGGAAGTTGTGGATATCCAAAATGGAGAGGCAGGTGATAGGTGATATATAACATTCTAATATAGATTTGTCCTCTTTGGCTTACCAACACTTGAGTTTCACTCTAAATACTATAATGTATTTAACCAACAGGGACTACAGTGGAATGAATAAGCTAATAAAACCAGTGTTTGATGAAAATAAATAAAACAGTAATAACAATACTTTTATGTTATATACATTTCTTCAAAGTGCCCCTCTCTAAGTAAGTCTATGCCTTTAATACTACAAATAAATATATTTCAAAGTACTGATTTATCAGATGCTTTGTTCTTAGGTGTGCCAAGTGGTCTAAGTAATCTAAAAGTTCTATAACACCATCTGCTTTTTAAAAATAACAGCTTTACTGAGATTTAATTCACACAACATACAATGCATGCATTTAAAGTGCACAATTCAGTGATTTTTAGTATATTCATGGAGATGTTCAATCACCACTATCATTAACTTTAGAATACTTTCCTAACCCCTAAGAGAAATCTTGCTCCCATCACACCACCACCCCAGCCCCACACCGCCAATGCACAAATTCTAACTTTTATCTCTATGGATTAACTGTTCTGGACTTTTCACATAAACAGAATTATACAATATGTGGCCCTTTGTAAATGGCTTCTTTCAAGGTTTATCCTTGTGGTAGCACGTGTCAGTACTTCATCCACTTTACTGCAGAATAATATTCCATTGTATTGATATAATGAGTTTTATTTATCATCCCTCCATTGATAGGCATTTGTGTCTACATTTTCATTATTATGAATATTGCTGTTATAAACATTCTTCCTTGAGTCCAGCTTCTTTGGGACTCTCTAAGCTTCCTAGACTCCTTGGAAGCCTATTTCCTTTGCCAGTTTGGGGAAATTCTCCTTCATTATTTTTTTCAAAAAAGTTTTCAATTTCTTGCTGTTCCTCTTCTCCTTCTGGGTCCCATTTGATTTGGATACTGGAATGTTTAAAGTTGTCCTGGAAGCTCCTAAGCCTCTCCTCGTTTTTTTGAATTCTTGTTTCTTCATTTTGTTCTGGTTGAATATTTATTTCTTCCTTCTGCTCCAAATTGTTGATTTCCTTCCCTTCACTATTGGTTCTCCATATATTTTTCTTCATTTCACTTTGCATAGTCTTCACTTTTTCCTCTATATTGCAACCATACTCAACTATTTCTGTGAGCATCCTGATTACCAGCGGTTTAAACTCTGTATCTGATAGGATGGCTATCTCTTCATTACTTAATTCTACTTTTGGCGCTTTGATCTGTTCTTTCATTTGGGCCATTTTTTTTTGGTCTCAGTGTACCTATAATGTACTAAAGGGCGGAGCAACCTACATTGTTGTGTTGTGGTGCTGTATGTGGGGGAGGGGTCGGAGATAGAACAATGCCACTTGCATGCTCTCAGCTACCTTTCAGTCACTTCCCTGGCTACCCACCAGCAAATTGGGCCCTTCTGGTGCTGATTCCTAGATAAGTGGGTTTGTGTACATTCTAGAACACCACAGGTTTCACTGACAAACTCTCCCGTGAGGCTAGGAAATTCTCACGCTGCTGCAACCTCTACAGAATTTTATAGTCAGAGGTTCTGAGGCTTTATTTCCCTGTGCTGGGACACTGGGTTGCAGGGTCTGTCTATCTACCCATTTGTTCCTCCTGATTTATCTGCACACAAATGTGGAACCACCTGGTCCACCAGCTGCCACCTCACATGTCGTCTCAACCCTGGCTGCCTATCTCCACCCTTCCTACTTGTCTGAATGGATGTTTCTTCTTTAACTCCTTGGTTGCCAAACTTACATATAGTCCGATTTTCTGTCAGTTCTGGTTATTTTTTATTTTTAAATTTGTTGTTGTCCTTTTGGTTGGGCAAGGAGGCAAAGTATATATACCTACGCCTTCATCTATTGTTCTAAATATTCTTATATAAATCTTTGTGAAGACATAGGCTTTCAGTTCTCTCTCTCTCTGTGTCTCACACAAACACACATATATCCAGGAGTAAAAGAAACAGCTGGGCCATATGGTAATGATGTTCACTCTTTTGAGTTACTGCTAACATTCCCATCAGCACGTAGGCAGATTCCACTTTCTCTACATCCTTGTCAATACTTGCTGTCTGTCTTTTCGATTATAGCCATCCTAGTGAGTGTGAAGTTGAATTTCACTGTGGTTTTGATTTACATTTCTCTGATAGCTAATGATGTTGAGCATCTTTTCAAGTGCTTATTAAAACCTCAGCTTTGTGTACATGTGTATGTAAGCATTTTCTGAAAGTGGATGTAAGGTCTTGAGTTTGTAAAGCTGTAAGATTAACAGTAATGAAATTACACTTAACTTGTTAACTTTGACATCTTAGCTGAGGAGACACTCACAATGCTAATTTATATTGCCATAAATCTTATCCTTTCCAGAAGATTGGTAGTTCAATAAAGACAGCACCCATGTTTCTTCAGGTTTATGTCTGTCATACTAATGAACAGGATACACACATTAGGTAGGCTAAGTGAGTGATGTGTAAATTAATAAATTTAACATCTGATCTCACATTACCTTCGCAAATTTCCCTCTGACATACAATGGACAGATAGTATTCAATCCCCTTTTGAAAAATGATCACATACAACTACGTTTTAATTAGTAACATCATTACAAAAGTCCAAGTTTCCTAATTCCAAATTTAGTACACAGTATGCCTTTGCTTGCGCCAAATATTTTTCACGTTCAAATGATCTAAGTTTTAAAATACTAATATCTACAATAAAGCAATCTCTTTACTTTGGTTTATGAACATGAATAGGTAGTTCAATTATTTTAAACAAACTGAATATACAACTAGATATCATTCCATTAGGATATGGTAAAGCTTAATTAATTTTCTCATTAACTGTGAAATAAGGGATCAGCGAAGTCTTTTGTTTCTCTCAAATATAAGAAGCAGAACTGGAGAATCACTGTTTACTGATATGAACCCATAATGAGGGCCTAAGTTCCAGTCCCAAATTGACCACTAGGAGTTAGGTGACCTTGAGCAAATTATTTAACCTCTCTGAGCTTTATTACTGGCATTTTTCAACATGGCTGGAAAACAAAATATAAATTGAAGGGCTGTTGAAGGGACAAAATATGCAATATACTATCATGTAGGAAGCATGTATTAAAATATTCAAGGAAACATTGCTAATATGTCCAATGTGAAATTAATTTTCAAATAAAAAATTCTTTAACCTCTACCAAGCCACTAGGATTTATCTCTCAATGTCTCGGTTTGGTGGGAAACTAGTGACAGAGATGGGAAAAGATGACTTATACTTTTTCAATTATGTATTATTTACATATATTATATTCAAAATAAGTATTAAAAAACCCAAATAACTTACGTGACTATTAAAAGAAGTATGGTGGCATGAGAAAGTTATTTCCATATTTTAAGTATTGGGTTGGCCAAAAAGTTCATTTGGTTTTTCTCTGCAAGCTGGCTCTAATAGTGGCTAGTTGTCTTTAACTTCATTAAAAATGATTTTGTTTGATTGTGTTGTGACAGCTGTCCTATCAGTGTGCATTTAAAGAAAACTTATCAAAATGGTTAAATTTTTATGTAGCCATTTAATATTAAAAATGGAAGAAAATATGCAACATTTTTGGCATATTATGCTTTCTTACGTCAAGAATAGTAAAAATGCAACTGAAATGCAAAAGGAAAGATTTGTGCAGTATATGGAGAAGGTGTTGGGACTGATCAATTGTGTCAAAAGTGGTTTGCAAAGTTTTGTGGTGGAAATTTCTCGCTGGACAATGTTCCACAGTTGCTTCAACTGGTGGAGCAGTTAAAGTTGACAGTGATCAAATTGGGATTTTAATTGAGAATAATCAACATTATACCACACAAGAGATAGTTCACATACTTACTCAAAATATTCAAATCAATAAACTTGTTGGTGAAAATGAAAAATTTGTCTTTTATTTTACTGAAAAAAAAAAGATCTTTTTGGCCAGCCTGATAGAAGAGTTTATGTGACCTAATAACATCAGGTACTAATACCAAACATATGTATACATGAAATTATGCATATCTGCATAGGGAAATTAAATCATGTTGATTTGTAAAGTGAGTTTGTAATTATTTCAATTTAGAACATTAATTTAAATATTAAACAAATAATATGGTTTAACTTTAGAGATTTAATTTTATATGATGCCCTTAGTATGTCTATTTAACCTGTATATTATACACTTTATAAACATGAAAAACATATTTGCTATCTTAAGTAAACATTTTTAATATGAAAGGAAACTTTCTTTTGGAAGCCAAGACATTATAATCCATTAATACATCTTTCACAAAAAGAATGAAATCTTCCACTGGTTAGGCTGATAAACTCTTTCCTGTCAAAACTAAGCCTCTTTATCATGATAACCCAGAATAATGGTCGGCTGCTCTAGGCACTTTATCTACTTTACAGATGAAAAATCAGCTCTACTTTCATGGAATTAGATTAATGCCATAACAGGAAATACTTCTGGGGCTGAACTTGCTTCATGCCTTCAAAGCTGCCTGTAAATTTAAAGTACTTCCTGAATTCAAAAGATAAGACAGGAGAAGGAAAAAGAAAAACAGTACAGTGACCCTTTTACTGAAGGAAAATATTGCTTCCTGAAAAAGCTGTTGAAAGCTACTTGCTAAGGGCATTACGCTCTAGAAAGCCTAGGGCAAGTCTGTTTTACTTGAACATGGGGATTTTGGTCATATATCAGGCAGTTGCTATAAATCTGTTCTTTCTATAATCCTTTTTGATAAACTTTCTTTAAGTCAGTTTGGTGAAAGCCAAAGTAATAACCTCTCAGCTTTTAGTACATACAAAATTGATCAATATTTTACATATAACATTCCATAAAGGATTAGTTTAACACATTTGGGAAAATGCTGACCCCAAGCTCTAGAATTAAATTTTGGTTCAGAATGTACACCAAGGCAGCAAATCCAGTTTATATCTAATTGGCAGTCTAATCAAACAAACAAAAAAGGGGCAATATTTGGAACATACAAAAGAGTTTTTAAAAAAATGATCATTATATGGAGCTGAAAATTTTTATACAGAGGACACAAACTGAGGTGAAAAAAAGAATACTGGTTATAGGTACGCATTTGAACACAACCACATAAAATAGAAGAAAAATCCAATAAACCAAAGTGATTAAATAATCTAAAAGGAAAAGGAGAAAGGAGGAAATGGGGCCCACTAAAGAACACAACAAAGAAAATCAAGAGAACAGAATACCTATCAATTTATATATATATGTGTATATATCTGGATGCTTACAATATGTTCAACACTGTGGAATACACACACACATACAAGAAGAAATATATGGTTCTACAGATGCATACCAACATACATTAAATTCTGGGCATTATGCTAGTTGTTAGAGATAGTAGTTTTAAGACAGGCAAGGACTGACTTTACTTTCTCATCTAGCTAGTATTCTAAGAGGGATTAGACAAGATAATTACCATTGAGATAACTCCATAAAGGCAACAAGCATGGTTATATGACAGCTGGGAGTGAGCTAGAGGCATACAATAATAGTTGATGAAAAACAGAAAGAAGCAATTTTAGATAGCCTTGCTGAGAGCATATTCCCAGTTGAAAGCTTAAGGGTGTGAATGAGTCAATCATTAAAAAACTTGGATCAAGAGCATTCCAGGAAGAAGGAATAAGAATGAAGGACTTGAAAAAGAAAAGTAATTGGATGTTTAAAATATGGTCAATGGGGGAGTGAGTGAAATAATGTATGACTGGTAAGAGAAAGTGATAAAATATGTAGGACATTATATATCATTGCATGAAGTTTGGACTTTATTCTAGGAGCAACAGGCAGCTATGCATGGGATTTAAACACCAAAGTGTTGTATGCTGACTTGCATTTTAAACTTGCATTACTACACTTGATCGTAGCCAAAAGGCTGAGAAGCAATCTGACTTGCATCTTAAAAAGATCACTCTAATTATTCTGCTGAGAATGGCTTGGAAAGAGTTAAAAAGTAAAGAGACAAGTTATTGCAGTAGGCCAGGAGTAATTAAATAATGTCTTAAAATAGAATAGTAATTGCTTATAAAAGAAGAATAAATCAATTTCAAATATACTTTAAAGCTAGAAACTGAACTTCTGGCCAAAATGGAGGAGTAGGTGGAAATACTGTGCCTCCTTACACAACCAAAATTAAGGACAACAAAGATTTAGAAACAAAAACACAACCAAAACAAACAGAAAATTGAACTGTACGGAAGTCTGATAACCATTCAACCAGACCAGTAAGAGGGGTGGAGCCAGCGGCCAGTGGAAGGGTATCAAGGCAGGAAAAGGGGGTGGCTGGCAGACCCCAGGTATGGAGAGGAAACAAGGAGACCCAGTGAGGCACACAAGGAGGTTGGCTGACCATATTGACACATTTGCATGCAGATAAACCAGACAAAAATGGACAGTGAGATAGACTGCACAACCCAGCAGGAAAAGAAGCCTAAAAGCACCTATTGAAAAGGTGCCGAAGAGACTCCCAGCCTCACAGGAGAGTTCGTTGGAGAGACCCACAGGGTCCTAGAATGTACACAAACCCACCCACCCAGGAACCAGCACCAGAAGGGCCCAATTTGCTTATGGGAAGCAACAGAGAAGACTGAAATCTGAGAGAGAGCAGAACAAGTGCCATTGTTCCCTCTCTGACCCTACCCCCCACATACAGCACCACAACCCAAAAACGGGGGTTGCCCCCACCCTGGTGAACACCTAAGGCTCCACCCCGCATACATAATAGGCACGAATACTCCAAAAAATTATGGCTCAAACAGAAGAACAAATCAAAGCCCCAGAGCCAATACTTTTAAGCAACCAAGAAATAGCCAACCTATCAGATGCACAGTTCAAAACACTGGTGATCAGGATGCTCACAGAACTGGTTGAGTTTGGTTGCAAATGAGATGAAAAAAATGAAGGCTATGCTAAGTGAAATGAAGCAAAATGCACAGGGAACCAATAGTGACGGAAAGAAAACTGGGACTCAAATCAATGGAATGGACCAGAAGGAAGAAAGAAACAACTAAACAGAAAAGAATGCAGAAACGAGAATTCAAAAAAATGAGGAGAGGCTTAGGAACCTCCAGGACATCTTTATACATTCCAACATCCAAATTATAAGGGTATCAGAAGGGGAAGACGAAGAGCAACAAGTGGAAAATTTATTTGAACAAATAATAAAGGAGAACTTCCCCAATCTGACAAAGGCAATAGACTTCCAGGAAGTCCAGGAAGCTCAGAGAGTCCCATAGAAGTTGGACCCAAAGAGGAACACACCAAGGCACATCATAATTACATTAGCCAAGATTAAAATAAAGGAGAGAATCCTAGAAGCAGCAAGAGATAAAGGGACAGTCAACTACAAGGGAGTTCCCATCAGACAGTCGGCTGATTTCTCAAAAGAAACCTTACAGGCGAGAAGGGGCTGGAAAGAAGTATTCCAAGTCATGAAAGGCAAGGACCTACATCCAAGATTGCTCTATCCAGCAAAGCTTTCATTTAGAATGGAAGGGCAGATAAAGTGCTTCTCAGATAAGGTCAAGTTCAAGGAGTTCATCATCACCAAGCCCTTAGTATATGAAATGTTAAAGGGGCTTATCTAAGAAAAAGAGGATAAAAAATCCGAACAGTGAAAGTGAAAATCTGAACAGCAAACTCACAGTTATTAACAACTATATCTAAAACAAAACCAAACTAAGCAAACAACTGGAACAGGAGCTAAGCCACAGAAATGGAGATCGCATGGAAGGTTAGCAACCTTCCAAGGAGAGTGGGAGGAGGAGAGAAGGGGAGAAGGTACAGAGAATAAGTAGCATAGATGGTGAGGAGAAAATAGACAGGGGGAGGGCAAGAGTAGTGTAGGAAATGTAGAGGCTAAAGAACTTATGACACATGGACACGAACTAAAGGGGGGAATGTGGGTGGGAGGAGGTGTGCAGGGTGGAGGGGAATGAAGGGGAGAAATAGGACAATTGTAATGGCATAATCAATAAAATATATTATTTTAAAAAGCTAGAAACTTCCTGAAGGAAAAGGACAATTCAGACAGTCCTGGTCCAAACTGTACAATGATGCCATATACAGAAATGAGGGAGAAACAGGATTGACAGTGCACACCAAGACATCTGCTTGCACACAATCAAGTAACCAGCTGAACACTATATTTGGAAATCAGAAAAGTAGTATAAGCTAAAAAAATACCTTTGGAAATCATCACCTATGAATGGTATTTATAGCCATGACTATGGGTAACATCAACTATGACGATAATGCATAAATAAATGAGAAAATTCAGAATGTATCACACTTCTGAATTTAATGGCCCAAATTTCTTCTTAGAATTGTTTACTAAATAAACATCCTTTTCATTTCTAATATTACTAATGGGTGCATTTTCATTTTTTCTCTTGATGAATCTTATCAGCACTTTGTCTATTTGATTCATCTTATTTAAAAAGCCAGATTTTAGATTTAAGTCTGTCTCATTTGCCATTTCACTACTTTCTGTATTTATACTTATCATTTCTCTTCCCTCTTCTTATTCTCGGTGGATACCTTAAGCTTTTCTATTTGAAAATTTTATCCGCAAATACTGTCTTGGTCCATTCAAACTGCTTTAAGAAAAATACCACAGACTGTGTAGCTTGTAAACAACAGAATTTTACTCCTCACAGTTCTGGAGTCTGAAAGATCAAGTGTTTGCTAAGGACCTGCTTTTGGTTTCATAGATGCCCATCTTTTGCTGTGTCCTTATGTAGTGGAAGGGACAAGGACTCTCTCTCTGGAGCCTCTCTTTTTAACAGCACAAATCCCACTTATGAGAGGTCTGCTCTCACGACCTAATCATCTACCAAAGGCCCCAACTCCAAGTACCAAAACCTTGGGGATTAGGTTTCAATGTATGTATTTCACAGAGACAGGCTCTAGTAGATTGACTTTTACTTCGCAGTTTTACTTCTTCCCTTCTAATGAAGGTGCCTTTTTTTTTCTTGCTTAATTTCTATGTTTAGAACTTCTAGTGCTACACAGAATATAAATTTGCTTAGATCTAGATCTGAAAGATTTTCTTCCATGTTTCTTTCTGAGTTTATAGTTTGTATTTTATATTTAAAGCTATGATCCCTTTTGATTCGATTTTTGTATAAGGTGGGAGGTTTGGCCCATGGATATTCAATTCCTAAAGCGATATTTCAAAAAGGCTATCCTTCCTCCACTACATTGGTTTTGTACCTCTGTCAAAAATCAGTTGAGCATATTTTCATAGGGCCTACAATAATTTTACACTATAATTTTTAGCTATTTTCTCATTTATATCTTAATGTATCATAATCTACTTCAGATTCACATAAACTTAACTCCAATAAAATATAGAAAAGTTAGTCCTATATAGCTCTATTACCTCCTCCCTCTTGTGCCATTATTATTACACATACTGGGTCTATATGAATGTTACAAACCCAGTAATACATTTTATATGTATTATCTTATTTAATTTTATGTCTTTTAGGGAATGAAGGGCAAATATGTATTTATAGGATTTGTTATACTACTCTTCTTATCTAACATTCTGGTTCTATTTCTTCCTGTAGATTTGGGTTACCATCTACCTCCTTTGTACTGTTATTGTGATACATGTTACATTCTGATGTTATAGAACTAAGAAGACAATTATATACCTATTGTTGTGTGTTCTTGCTTTTAAATGAGTTAACAGATGAAATATGCAATTACATTGTCTTTTACAGTTATTTATATAACTACTTTTATTTGGTGCTTTTTATTTTCGTGTATGTAAATCTGAATTACTGTCTAAGAAAGTTTGTTTAGTATTTCTTGTAAGGCAGATCTCTGAGCAATAAATTTTCTTGGATTTGCTTGTCTGTGAAAGTATTTTGCCTTTAGAAGATTATTTGTTAATAATATTTTTCTCTTTCAGCACTTTAAATGTATCATTCCACTGCTTTTGTCTCCATTGATCTTGATGAAAAATCAGTAAAAAATCTTATTGGTGCTCCCTATTATGCAATAACTTATTTTTTCCTTGATGCTTTTACAATATCCTTTTTTGTTGTTGCCTTTCAATGTTTTAACTATTTTATGAGGGGGCACACCCCCAAAACTGAAATTATCTTCTGGAGGGTAGGCCCCTTATAGTACAGGTTTCCCCCACTAGGTGAGTGTTCAAAGAACCCATCTGTATCAGTGTGCTAGATTGTGGTGCTGTGAGAGGCTGTGTTTGGCTTCAGTGAATTCTCTTTAAGACTCTTTCAATACATTTGCGCATTTCATAATGGTGGATTTATGAGTGCACCTGCCCACACCTCACTGAGCGTTCAGTAGTTTTTGACCAAAAATGGCATGACCCCTGTGCCCCACCCTCCCCTATTTACCTGATCTTGCTCTGAGAAACTTTTATTTTTGTTTCCCCAAATGAAAAAAGTCCTCAAACAGAAACAATTTTCCAGATGTGGAAGAGGTAAGACAAAAAAATGGCAGAAGCACTAAAAGACATCAAAATCGACAAGTTCAAAAACTGTTCTTAACCAGTAAAAATAAAAGTCTTGATAGGTATACTGCATCAAATGGAGGGTATTTTGAAGGGGACTAAAGTTTAAACATGTAAGAATACATATTATTTTGCTATCTAGTAAAAATATGCTATCTAGTAAAAACAACACACAAAATATTAAGCAAAACTTTCCCCCCAAGGGTAAATTCTTTATCTGCCTTTGATTTCATTCCTTCCATTAATTATCATTTTTCATACTGCATCATCAGACTCCGCTGTTCTATCACATATTCTTCAGCCAATATACAAACTCAAATCTTTTGTGTCTTTAAGCAAATCTTCTCTTTTAGCCAGCAATCTTTAACTCTATTTAACCTGCCTACTATTAGCACTCCCCCATGGCACTGATCCTCCAAAACTCTCTTTTGCATGACTTGCTCACAAATTGTACTGCAGGAAACTCACTGCAGGTGTTTCCCAACACTGAATTGTCCATCCCCTATTCAATGAGGAATCCAGTAACCATGCACTGGACACTGGGGTAATGTCATTTAGTAAAACCTAAATACTCTAGGTTTCTGTATTTAACTAACTGCAGACTGGGATCAAATGTCTCCCAGACCACATTTCTAATGTTTTTTGTTTTTGTTTTACTTTCACAAGCAGTATATCAAAGTCTATTAGTTGGTTCACTCAGTGATGAACTTGAACCTTTCAGAACCATCCTCCTCTATATCCTCTCTTGGTTTAATTTCTCCCTTTACCATTTAGGAATTATTGCCCAAAATACTGCTTTTGGAATTTTTCTTCATATGTTCTTTCTCATTGGTAACCTCAATACTCCGTAAGCTTTACCAAATCCATCAAACAGCTGACTCCCAAATCAGTACCTTTAGCTCTGACTCATTGCCCAAGAACTAGAATTGCATTTTAGATTACCTACAGTATCTCAGTGGCATTTCTATTTCAACACATTTCAATCAAACTCATTGTGTATCCAGACAATCATTTCTTCCTCTGGAAATGGAGCCATGATTCTCTCACATTTTTTGAGATGGTAGGTAAGTAATCTTTAACTTGTCTTATTCCGCCACACACATCTCTTTCTGAAGACTCTTGTACTATCTCTTGATTTTTCACTGGTATTTTGGTTAAGGTTTTTGTACTGTCTTACTTTGACTTAGACTAATGTAGCCAGCACAGTTTTGATCATATTACTTTCCTACCTCCTCACAGACTGTCAATATTACTTTCTTTTCTTGGCTCACCATGATATAGCACCTATTTGAAATTTTACCACTAACTTACAGTAATCAATTTTGACAAGTCAATAATTCCCTTAACATATCTAGCAACTGTTAACATCAGTAAATAGTTATTGAATAAATAACTTAAATAATTAAAACATTTGGAGTCAAAATAATTTTATAAATAAAGTCATTCCCTGTATCATTTATATGATTATATGCTTTCATATAACTATTCTCCTTTTACTAAAACCATTCCATAACCAATGCTATTTTCACGTGTTTAATAATATTGGCTGCTGGTTTTTCTCTTGGATGAACTTCATTCTAACCTCCTGCTGTTACTGAAAAATGCATTAAAGAAGGTCACATGGTTTTCCTTGAATGTCAACAAATGATGGCTCAATTAGGCAGATAAGTATCTACAGCCCTCAGCAGAATCTTCAGTCCATTCTCAGCAGTTTAGAAAAGCACTCTGGTTAACATTTGCACTAAGGAAAGGAACACTTGTAATTCTTTAAGCATTTAATTAAATTTTTAAATTCAAGACTGGCTATTGAATGTTTTCAAACACAAACAGTGTGGAAGAAGACTTTTATCATGAACGAGGACTGTATAATCTGTTGTGTATATAAATTTCTTAATGAAATGAGATTATGACATTTCTGATGCACTGTTTGCAGTTTAAATTCTTATAGATAATCCATTTTGCTAATTTTTCTCATCAACAGAAAAAATCTAAGTCAGGTTGCTAATTAATGGGCAGTGTTGGCTTGCATTGAACCAAAAGAGTTCCAACTAAAAGATACAGGAGCTATTGCTGAGTCACCTTATAGACAGAAAAAGTCGGAATACAGAGTATAAAAGAGAACCAGGAAGCTGGAAAAGCCCAGAGTAGTCAAATGCCTAAATATTTAGTACTCAATTTATTTACTATTTTCTTCTAAACATACTACCCATTTATTTAGATTTTTCATACCTTATAAATTAGAAATAAGAAGACAAGGAGGTTACTTGAGGATGACACACTACTAGTTCCTGAAGTGATAAAAATGATAAAGTATCTATATGCACTCAAAACACATAGCAGTTTTGAGCTACTTAAAATAAAAGCAAATAAGTGTATAATAGACTCGACTGATATAACAGTCCAATAAATAATATTGCAGATAATAATATTAAGACATGAAGAAAATCAGAATTATAGTCATAGAATTAATGAAGAAAGACAATTATGAATTTGAAAATTTTTTATATAGCTATACCTGAAAGAATAAAATTTAAAGAAGGTTCAACTTAGTATTTCATGATTCACTGCTGTACTTGACAATTCCAGATAAATGATATATCACTAAGCAAAGTTTCGATAATGATAACAGCAGTGCTAAATTTATCCAAATGAAAAAATATTGTCTACATCATTTATCCCTGTTGCCAGTACAAGGCTACAATATGAGACATCCCTCAATAACATGGAAATAAGGAATTTGAATTAATACTGCCTTTTAGGCAACCATGAAACAGAAAAGTAAAGTAAGATATGCAATATGTCCTGTGTGACTATGTTAATAAATCTAGAGAAAGATTATGTTGAGGTTAGGAGTGGTGGTGATGATAGGTCATGAAAGAGGAACAAAGGCACATGCCAACACTACCTATTAAAGGAGAGCTCAAGAAGCCTTGGCCAATGGACTTTGATTTTTCAATCTCTATTGATGAGATACATTTATCATATTCAAAAAATAAAAATATTAAAGATTAATTTATTCGAGTCCCTTTTTTCTAACTCCATGTCATCATAGCTATTTAGCTCCCAACACAAGTTTGTTTATACATAGAGAATTGCTGATTAAGCAAATACAATAATTTGATTTTATGTGATAATTACATTTCCTATTATAAATTGATAAGGTGACTTACTGGTTTTTGTATATCATTCTAACTTGATCTATTGATTGGTCCTTGCCTCCTCTCCTCTCATATCCAACAATCAATCCATCAGAAACTTTTGTGAGTCCTACTTCAAAATATGTCGAGAATCTGACCCATCTTTAGTAACTTGACTACTAGTGTGAGCCAACATTTTGCATTGCATGTACTACTGTAACAAGCCTAATTGTTCTCCCTTGCCCAAGTACCATCTATTTCCTATACCAAAGCCATAGTGATTTTAAAATATAATTCAGAGGGCCCTAGTTGGATAGCTAGGTTAGTTAGAGTATCATCCCAATACACCAAGGCTGTGGGGTCAGGGCACATACAAGAATCAACCAATGAATTCATAAATAAGTGGAACAACAAATCAGTATTTCTCCCTATGAAAAAAGTCAATAAGTAAAAAACATAATGCAAAATATGCCACTCCCTTACTGAAACTCTGTGATGCCTATCTCACTTTGGGAATAAATTAAAACCTACATGTCTTAAAGGTCTGACTCACAGCTGCCTTTCAGAGCTCAACTCCTTCTGTCTTCACTGTGTGACTCACTGTCCTCCTTTCTGTGTCACAAATACTCCAGACATATTCCCAGCTCAAGGCCTAGGTACTTGATACCTCTGCTTGAAATGTGCTTTCTGCAAATAGCTATGTGGCTTTTCCCCTTAGTTCCTGCAGACCTCTTCTCAATGTCGCCTTATCCGAAAGTCATTCCAAATTCTATTTATAGATAGAAGCAGCTCAGAAAAATGAAAATATAGACAAATGTTCATAGCAGCTTATTTGTAATTGCCTCAAAACAGAAACAAGCTACATGTATTTCAATGAGTGATTAATTCAACAAATTGTGGCACAACCATACCATGGAATACTATTTATCAATAAAAAGGAATGGACTACTGAAACATGCACCAATCTGGCTGACTCTCCAGAGGATTACGCTAAGTGAAGAAAGCCAATCTCAAAAGATGACATACTGTAAGACTACATTTATACAACATTCTTGAAATGACAAAAGTACATCAATGGAGGGCAGATTAGTGGTTCCCAGAGGTTAAGAGGGGTGAAGGGTTGGGGCAGCAGGGAACAGATGTGGCTGTAAAGGGTGCTATGGGCTGAAGGTTCCCGTGTCACCCACCCAGACCCATATCCTAAAGCTCTAATCCCCAACATAATATTTTTTGGAAGTGTAGGTCTTTGTTGTTAATTATGTCATGCAGGCAGAGCCCTCATGAAGGAGATTAGTATCCTTATAAGAAAATAAAAGAGAGACGATCCTTCCTCTCCACCACATAACGCTACAGCCAAGAGGAGGCCATCTGCAAGCCAGGAAGAGGACCACCATCAGCTATCAGCCATGCTGTCACCCTGATCTGCCACCAGCCCTGAGAAATAAGTTTCTATTGTTCAAGCCCCCAGCCTATGATAATGTTATAGCTCCCAAACTAAGACAATGAAGGATTCTCACTATGGATATACTTGTATCTGGATTATATTAATGCCAGTGTAATGGTTGTGTACTATTGTTTTTGTAAGAGTTACCGTTGGGGGAAACTATGTAAAGGGTACATGAGATTCCTCTGTATTATTTCCTACAACTGCATGTAAAACTTCAAATATCACAAACTCATTTTAATTAAATAAAAATGGCTTGGACATAGGAGAGAACCTGATAGGTTCAAATTCTGGGCTGGCTACTTACTAGCTGTGAGACCTTAATATCTCTGTGGCTGTTTCTTCCCATCAATCAGTTGCCTCTTGCATGCCCCAACTGGGGACCAGGCCCTGTAACCCAAGCACGTGCCTTGACTGGGAATCTAACCAGCAATCTTTTGGTTTGCAGGACAATGCCCAACCCACCGAGCAACACCAGTCAGGGCTTCTTTACAATGTTTTTCTCCTCAATTTTTTCTCTACAACTAAAGGACAAGTTATCAAAATTTTCAGTTGGAAGTAAAGTCAAATGTACAAAATAAAAGTAGTACAGGAAACACCCATACATATACACCCTTTACCAAGATGTTCCCGCTTAACCTTTTTACCACATATGCTTTACTATTTGTGTTTCTCAGTACTCTGTCTTGTTATATATTTGTGTATCTTTTCTAATATTTCCCAGTGATTAGATTGAAAGTATGCATTCTGAGCCAGACTATTGCCTAGGTAGTGTTGAGTCCTTCTCAGGGAACCTCCTCAGGAAGAACAAATGGCCTTATGACCATTTGTTGATGACGACGATAACGATGATGATAATTCTGATCACCATGTCAGGTGTTGCCTCACTTCTCCACTGCATTACTGCTGCTTCTCGTCTCCACAATTAATAAACCTATGGGGAGACACTTGAAGCCTATGCAGCTCTGGCTGGTGTGGCTTAGTGGACTGAGTGCCAGCCTGCGAAGCAAAGGGTCACTGGTTCAATTCCCAGCCTGGGTTGCGGGCCAGTAGGGGGAGCAGGAGTGCAACAACACACTGATGTTTCTGTCCCTCTCTTTCTCTCCTCCCTTTCCCTCTGTCTAAAAATACATAAAATCTTAAAAAAAAAAAAAAGACTATGCAAACATCCTCATCAACATGTCCTCTCAGGTGTTGCATCCACTGATGATTTTTGCCTGATTTAATCTTTACCCTGGTAATTGAAAAATAATGGGGTTTTCTGTTTGCTTTCATTTAAATTTTTTCCCAATTCTGGCACATCCTCTACATTTGCCAATCCAACTTTGGCATTCTGCTATAAGCATGATATCGTCCCTTCTCTCTCCCTCTCTATTACAGACTATACCTATCTATTACTGGTATCGTCTCATAAAGCTCCCCCTCCCCCACCCTCACATTGGTCTCTATTTCACTGCTGTATTTAATTACTTCAGTGCTTAAATTGTCCCAAATGTGGCTAGTAGGGAGACCCCTAAAGTTAGTCCCCATGTAGTTATGATAAACCACCCATTATTGTTTTAAGTACTTCATTTGTCACATTACAAGATATTCATCTTGTATTTGCTTGGCCTTAGACCTAGAGCCAGCCATTTCAACAAGGAGTCCTGGTTCCTTTTACTGGGTGTTGTAGGTTGAATTGCGTCCCACAAAAAGGTAAGTTTTGGATTTATGCCCTGTTCTTAATGAATGTAGGCTTTTTTGGAAATGGTTTTTTGTAGATGTATTCAAGATAAGATCACACTGGATTAAAGTGAGTCCTAATACAATTACAGGTGTCTTCGTAAGAAGAGATCTGGACACTGACACACAGGGGGAATGTCATACGACAATGGAAGCAGAAACTACAGTTATGTTGCCACAAGCCAAGAAAGACCAAGGATTGCAGGCAACACCAGTTAAGAGAAAGGCATGGAACAGATTCTGTGCCCCTCCAAGAATTAACCAACCCTGCCAACACCTTCATTTGAACTTCTGGACTCCTGGACTGTGAGGGAATAAAATTTCTGTTGTTTTAAGTTAGTGGTAATTCATTATGATACTCCTGGTAAACTAATAGAGTGGGGAATGGTGTTAGCTGTATCATTACTACTTGACTGACTTTGCTTCTTTGCCATTTCTCAACAGAGCTAGGAAATATATGCATTAACATTCACATATATAAACACACATATACTGATACATATAAATGTGTATATTTACACAGATACCTCTACCCCGATCCATCCCCACAGTATTCTTTCCTGTCTTCTTCCATTCTATATATGTATGTCCTTTTTTCCATAGTGAGAACACAGGTTCCTAACAATACGCAGTCACTTAGTCATTTGCTCAACATAGTTTGAGAATTAGTATTCCCATTCCACTAAAATAAACCTACAAAAAGAGTTCAGGATTTCTCTGTAACACTTTCTTCCTCTCCTACTCTGCCTCAAGCTGAGGACAGTTCAATATTGTGTTCACAAATTACCTGGATTAGTTCCCCCTTCTTCCTTCAATTCTTTTTCATCTTCAGAGTGGTGGTAGTATTTTTTACTTTTGATGATAAAGCTCATTTGTTTCAGTTTGCTTACAGTTTTAGGTCCCTTCCCCTACTGATACTATTTCTATTTAACCTTTTAAATAGGTGAGATATTAACATGCTATCAAAATTTGGAAGGGTACCCCCAAAATATACTCCAAGAAGTGTCATGCTGTCCTGTATCTCATCTGCCCCACATTCTTTTTACTGGTGAAGGTTACTGATTTTATTGCTTTCTGCTTTATCCTTCCTATATATCTGATTATTCTATATGCCCTTGTTCTTACATAAAAAGTAGAACTACATATTCATGCTCTTTTGTGCTTTCCTTTTTGTGTATTATGTCCTAGAAATCATTCCGTAGCTGTTCATTCAACAAAACCCCTGATTGGTTATTTATATAATTTCTGATATTTTGCAATTATTAAAAATGCTGCAATAAATAATATTAACACAATTTTTATATGTCATAAGAATTGGATGACTGGATAAACTATAACTTTTATCTACACAGGTTTTTACCTTCACTCTTACATGAATTCAGTATGGGGGTGTATTGTGAGGAATATTTAATTACATAAGCAAACATTAAATATTAAGAAACAAAAATCATATTATGAAATAGTATAGTATGATGCAAGTTATATAAAAACTCAAAGATATACACATATGTACAAAAATTAAACACGTGTGAGGGTATTACGAGGATTTTAATATTCTCCTTTGTGCTTCTTTATATTTCTCAAGTTTAATGTAACCATTGTGTTATGTTTACAATGAAAAATAAAAACAAATTATATTTGCAAACAATAAGGAGGAATTCTATTTCTGGTAGTAAAACTGACTTTCGCACCGTAATACAGCTCTTGCTCAAAACAACAAATGATGAGGTAAAATAAACAAAAAACAAAACAATCTATTTTGTTTTGAAATATATTCTTGGGTTGACACAGAATACTCAGATACCTAAAACAAGGTAAATATGGCAATATAGGGAGGTAAGCAAACACTCAAACGTCTTTCATTCTAAGATACGCCAAACCCTATGAACTGAGCTTCAGTTTTCACAGCCATGCATAGAGCAGGCAGTGGTAGGCTGGAGCCAGCGTGTGAAAAACTAACTATACATATCTTTGCCTAAATTCGTGTTCAGTGACTTTATGTTGGTAGCCTAAAAATCAGCCATAATATGACACTGTAATATTTTTGTAAAATATTACAAATCAGGACTTTTTCTTTTCTTTTTTTCTCATGAGGGTCAGTTTTAAAATATTTACCAGCACACTACTGAGCCCACGTCTTAGGAGAGAAATCCCAGGTATTCCAAAGATAGGGAGTCTGATTGGAGACCTCCTCACAAAGCTGGGACTCTAGAGAGCTGCATGCTACTGTAAGAGTAGAACTGAATTACGCCAAAGAGTCAGTGAGGAAATTTGCCTCTTTTAAACTTGATGCTGGGTGGAGGTAAAAATATCTTGCCTGGAAATTTAACTACCAGCCCACCCTCATGAAAGTTTATGGATCTGAAACTCACGCTACCTATGCAGGCCACAAAACTTTAAGCCTAAAATTGATCTCACTGTGTTCCCAGGTTGACAGTATCCCCAGCCTTTTGGAAGATTCAAATGCAAATCCTTTCTTTGGAAATATATCTTCTTCTTAGCCTCAGAAATTATAACGAATAATGACTATGAGCTCACACACACAAAAATAAGGCAGCCTGAGTGAGACCTGGCAGAAACAACATACAATGAAATAATAACTACAAAAGTTTTAAATACCTGCACAAAACAGAAAATAAGTTTAATATATTTAAAGAAATTAAAGGATTATAAATAGGAAAAAGGAGTGAGAGTTTACCAAAATAATGAAACAAGAAGCAGGTTTGAGAGAAAAAATGAAAATGAAAGATAAATTAATGAATATTAAAACTCAAATGGCAGATAAAAATCTGCTTAAAATATTTTTAATCTGCTTAGACACTGCTTGAAAGACAATTAGAAACATCATAAGGTAGATCTGAAGAAATTATCCAGAAAGTAACAAAGACAACAAAGATAGGATAACTACTATGTAACAAGTGAAGAGATAGGGCAGTAGAATGATTAGGGATACATATGTGGTTAAGCTATAAAGAAAAGCACAGAATAATCATAAAATTAAAGAAAAATAGTTACCTTCAGGGAGGAGAGAAATATGGGATCATGAGGAGCACAAACATGCAAAGATTTTGGTAATGTTCTGTTTCTTAAGATGGGTGGTGGGTACATAGGTCTTTTGTCTTTAAATAAAGTTATTTTGGAATACTTTTAGAACTACAGAAAAACTCCAAACATAATAGCGAGAGTTCCCATATATCCCTCATCCAGTTTGACCTAATTTTAACATTTTATATTAGTATGGTACCTATGTCCAAACTAAGAAACCAACTTTGATGCATTACTATTAACTAAAACTAGCATTGGCTGGAGGTTCACTTGGTTGGAGCATCATCCCCAGGAACAAAAGGCTGTGGGGCACATACCAGGGGCAACGGATGATATTTCTCTCTCACATCAATGTTTCTTTCTCTCTCTCTTCCTCTCCCCGCTTCCCTCCCTCCCTTCTTCCTTTCCTCTACCTCTGAAATCAATGAATATATCTTGGGGTGAGGATTTAAAATAAATAGATAAAAAGTAGCCCTGGCTGGTGTGGCTCAGTGGATTAAGTGCCAGCCCAAGAACTAAAGGGTTGCCAGTTTGATCACTAGTCAGGGCACTTGCCTGGGCTGTGGGCCAGGCCCCCAGTTGAGGGTGTGTGAGAGGTAACCACACATTGATGTTTCTCTCCCTTTCTTTCTCCCTCCCTTCCCCTCTCTCTAAAAATAAATAAATCTTTTTTTTTTTAATTTAAAAAATAAGCCCTGGTGGCTGGTGTAGCTCAGTGGATTGAGCGCGGGCCTGCAAATCACACGATCGTGGTTCGATTCCCAGTCAGGGCACATGCCTGGGTTGCAGGCCAGTTCCCAGCAGGGGACACACCAGAGGCAACCATACATTGATATTTCTCTCCCTCTCTCCTTCCCTTCCCCTCTAAAGATAAATAAATTTTTTAAAAAATCTAAAAATAAATACGTTAATTAATTAAAAATTTTTAGAAACTACATTGTTGTGACAATAAATTAGAAAACTATCTTTACAGGCTTTTCAATTTGCTATATCAATTATGTGATTATCTGGTCTTAATAGATAAGCTATGCTAGCTGTGTATCATAGATCTAAAGAATTCAATTTCAGAAGGATTGCTCCTCAAATTGACTGACAGGAGAAAAAATTCTTCAGGTTGCTTATTTGCACTCTTAAAAAATACAACATGAGGTTTGGAAGTGTTCATTTTGTTTTAATTTAAATAGTGTGTTAAGTCTGCACAGATTTCACATACAATTTGCGAATCATGTCCTCAAAGGCAGTGTCAACTCGGAAAGCGGTTAACTATATAGGTCTAAGCAGCACAATCTACTTGCTGGAAGTATCATCATCAGTTAAGTACTTTCAGTTTAGCTTTCTCCCCCTGGTGGTAGTGTCTGTATTGATAACATTTTAAAAACTACAAGAATAGTATTTTAATGTTTATGGCTGCTACAGTCAATTATAGGTAAGCAATTTTTGGAGAGAAGTAGATTTAAAAGAAATAGAAGCAGACCTCAACACTCCTCTAAAAGAAGCACTTGTCTCTTACAGTTCTTTTTTTCTAAAATGCAATTATAACCATTACATCATTGTAAATTATATGCTGGGGTTATCTCAGTAGGTATCTGCTAAATGTAAAACTTACAGAGGGTCTCAATGTAATAATGATGTTTTATCATTTTAATTACAAACTCTTTAAAAAAAACTCCCTAAAGTGTACCAATTGTGGTGGTCTAAATTAACAGTATCTTTGTAGCCCAAGGGTAGTAAAAATAGATTGAACTACCAAATTTCATCATACTTATAGCAGCTGTCTTCCTGCCTCTAGGAAGCTAAGTATTTAACAAAGCAGACAGCTTGGCATTGGCACCTGATTAGCAGTGTGTGGGTACTGTCAGATAGAACCGCTTAGCTCTTTTGTTCCAAGGTTTATTAGAAATCTAGAAAGCACTGGCATCATGTAACTTTATTCTTAAGTCTCCTGAAAGGTAAATAAACTGCAATGCTTCCTCTGGTATTATACATGAAAGCTTGATCAACACTTTTTTGGTAATATGTTTTATCAAACCCTAGAAAATACAAATAAAATAATACTTGTTTCCTTGAAAAATCACATCAAAGATGGATTAAACGGGCAGATTTTAAAATCATTTTTGTTAAATATTTTATATATTTAAAATATTTTCACAATAGGGTACTTTAAGTCATATTGAATCCTGTAATTAAAATACTGTTGGTGGAGAAGAAGAATGGTCATTTTAAAGCACATAAAGATAAGATTCTATTCCTAAAAAATATCAACAGTCTAAATGAAGATTCAGAAAAAATTGTAAATGTATATGAACATCTTACTGGAAAAAATAACACTGTTTTATAAGAATAATACTGTTTTCACGCAGGTGCCCAAACATTAAACTATAAAAGGATGACTCTAATTACCTTCTCCCCACAAATTTCTTGGAAAATTTATTACAAATGATTTGCTTATTGGCAGAGTTTAAAATCAGTAGAGTCCATGCAAACAATCTACTTCAATGAGAAGTACATTCTTTTACTCTATCAAATCCATCGAGGTAATCAGACTGGATGTTTTATTCAACAGGGCTGAAGAAAATTGTTCTACAATAGGTTAATTCAAAATGGCAGCATAGAAAATGCATCTGTCAGTGGGGATCAAATTACAGGGCAAGCTCCTCTCAATGCTTAGAAAAACAAGTCTGCAGTTCTACAGATTATGTGCCTGTGTGTGTTTAAAGGGGTGGGAAAGGAGCTAAATATCTGAGCTAACCTCCAATTAAAGTCAATCATAAAAACAGCCAATTTAATGAGTGCGGATTTCTTTGGGTAATTATAACACCAACCACTTTTTTCTCTTTTAAATCTGTAATTCTGCCTTCTTGTTATTGCTTGCTTTGTCATTAATCGCCTCAGGACCTTGATTTCCTAGCAACAGACTGCCACCAAACATTTGGCTCCTGTTCAACATTTTCTTTGTGAAAAATGGCACTGCTGTTGCCGCCTGGGCTGCTGCAGCTAGACTGGCTGTGTAAGTGCTCTAATAATGTATTCCACCGGAAAAAATCACATGATATGGGGTGCAGTGACTGAGCTCAGTTAATTACTGGGCTGGGAAGTTTATCTACAATCTAAAAGCTGTGTTGAGGGGAGAGGGAATCTAAAGATTAAAAAGGTGTTCCTTCCATTATCAATGATGTGCAGATGAAAATTTGCAAAGAAATATTTTATTCTTGAATTGACAGGTTTCTGCTTAAGTTTATTTAGAAATGGGTACAAAAGGCCAATGTCCCCTCAAATGTTGCCTGACAAATTCTTTCTTGACAAAATAAAGAATCACAGAACATTTAGCTGCAATTTTTAAAAGGAAATTAACCTATGGATCTGTCAGCTGTTTCTTTTCTACTTATGGCAAAAATCATGTGAATATGCAAATATTCTGACATGGCAGAATGAGGTTTTCACTCACGACATGAACACCAGACACAATAAAAACAGAGTAATTCAAAATATTGTGTTTGATATATTGTACACTTAAGTAACTATTTTATAATCCATGATGAGGAAAAAAGATATTATTTCTAAAATGATTTAATTGGGATTGAAGGAAATCAGATTCATAATTGGAAATGTACAGATAAAGTAGATATTTTGCCACTTTTTACTTGGTAGATTTATCAAGATTCTCCTTGCTTTAGAAATACTACCACTCCCAGTAATGATAGTTATAGAAATTAACACAGCATGTCAGATATGGTTCACTGATACCCTGCTTTAGTTCTCCGAAATATGGCTTTAAGACTGGCATGTTTCAGAATTGCCGTCAGGATGTGATAATTTGATATACCCAAGAGTACACTGAGCATTATGGAAGCATCTGTGAAACTAATAAGTCAGTGGACATTCCGATTCTTACTGTCTACTGTATAAAAACTTCCCACCAACTACAGCCCAAATTCAGCCCAGATGAGAAAGTGAAAATACTGTAGGCTACCTGAAAACATCACAATGACCACCCTGATACACTGAAACAAAAATGACACTGGGGGGACTAAGGACAAAGGAGCCCTGAGAATTATATGGTCTTTGGTTACACTCAAGTAGTTAAAATATATAGGCATTTTTGGAAGAGAGCAAATGAATTAAAGATATTTAAAGGATTTTGTAAAATTTTGCTTATTGCTAGCACTAAACTATATCATTTCACCATTGAGTCTGATTCCCACTTAAATATATTTTTACAAAAACCAATTTTGGTTGACATAAAAAAGCAAGCATACATATATTCACAATCATAAAAGTTTTAGAAATCCAAAATGGATTTTCAAAAATACCATATTTTCTAATATGGAATCATAACTGGAATTATATACCAATTTAATTCACTATTTGCTATGACAGATATTCTTGACCTGGGCTCCACGAATAAGCAAAAAGTCTTTTAAAATACATGAACTTCAAAAAATCATATGAAAATTTTGTGAGTAAATAAATTTTTCTGGAAGGGTTCAAAACTCAGAAAAGATAAAAACCACTACACTAAGCATATCAATCTATCTGAGAAATACTAGTTGATGCTTGTAAGTTAAATAGTATTTTAAAGATTCAATTTAGACTATTATAGCTGTCAAATGTTAGCCTTACAAGAAGCTACATACCTATAAAAATAATAATTTTTGAAGGATGAATAATGGAATACAGAGTTCTTTTACTTTATTATACATGCATCTTTCTGGAAAAATGAACTAAAAATTGGGGTGGGTAATTCTACATTTTATATTTTATTTGATTGTGACTTTCTATAATGTCCTTTAAATTTAACAATAATATAATAAGACAAGGTGATATTAACTTCTTTATAAAATGAAAAAAGAAATACTCAGAAAAATAAATACACAAAATGACTACTTAGGACAACAGAATTGAACAGGGTTGGGAGGTTGAACAAAAGTTGGATGTTTGGGTAAGGGTATTACAGGGGAAGAGGGGGTCACAGAGAAAAGTATTCAAGGGGTTCTCACAATTTAAAGGAAACCTTGTATAAAAAATCTGTATTAAAAGACAAGAGGAATGTAATTTGTAAAAGCAGCAAGCTATCTTTCAGAATATCTTCAATTATTGAGGATTTACTAATGTTCCCTAATAGGACAATGTCAGTAAAAATAACATCAATATGCCCTGGAACTCTAGCAGGTTCCCTATAGCTGCCAGAAGCTACTTGCAAGGAGTAAAGAGAAAACACATGGTAAACACAAGAGATTAGAGTCAAATGAGTCTTATTATACAGCTGAGAAACCTACATTAATTTGAAATTAGAGAGCAGCAAATATGGGTTTATATATGCACTTGCCTTCTTAAGTACTGAAAAAAAAACCTGATTTCTCATTTTTTCATCTACTTTACCAAATATGTATGTTTAAAAAACTTCACCTACTACATGTCATTCACTCACATTAGAGGCGGGGGGGAACAATAATTGGCATCTCAAAGAATTGACCCCAAAACATGGTAACATGAAGTCTAGTAAAAATAAATAGGAACATAAGCTTAAAAGACCTTCTTTTGAGCACCTGCAAAATAAATGGGCAACAGCAAGAAGTCAAAATAGATTTGTTATGACTTCCATTACATATGTCATAGAACGGACATAATTCATTATTTGTCTAATTATGAGCAATTATATTATTTGAAGCCATAATACCTAGATATCACTGAAACTATTATGAGAACTGTGGATCTAAAATTGAATCCAGGACTTCTGGTCAAGATGGCAGAACTCAAATCCTCCTGTCATCACATCAAAATTACAACTCAACTACAGAACAAACCATCCTTCATAACTGCTGAAATATAGAATGGAAGTCCTAAAACTAGGGATGTAAAAAGTAGCCACAGCCTAGGCTGGGTAGCTCTGTTGGTTAGAGCTCAAACTGATATACCAAGGTGGCAGGTTCGATCCCTGGTCAGCACATACAAGAATGTATAAATAAATGGAACAATCAATGTTTCTCTCTCTTTCGAAAGTTAGTTTTTAAAAAGGCACATTGGGACTGGTAGAAGGGCGTCTCAACCCCAAAACAGGCCCCCCAGCACAGGGTTCCAGAGCCAGGAAGAGAGGTCACTATAACTTCTGGTTGTGAAAACCAGCAGCAATTTGTGGCTGAATGAGACAGAAAGCTTCTTGAATCCTAGGCAATTCCTCTTGATTGACTGATTTTAAGAAAGGGGAAAGAAAAGAGGGAGGGAGAGAGAGAGAAAAAGAAAGAGAGAGAAAAACATTAATCTGTTGTTCCACTTATTTATGCATCCATTAGTTGATTCTTGTACATACCCTGACTGGGGGTTAGGATCTGCAATCTTGGTGTCTAGGGATGGTGCTCTAAACAACTGAACTACCCAGCCAGGGCAAATTCAAAATATTGTGTTTGATATATTGTACACTTAAGTAACTATTTTATAATCCACGATGAGGAAAAAAGATATTTATTATTTCTAAAATGATTTAATTGGGATTGAAGGAAATCAGATTCATAATTGGAAATGTACAGATAAAGTAGATATTTTGCCAATCATGCAGTTTCTCTTAAGGGTCTACATAGACTTAGTAGGACTCACTCCCTCTGAGCTCCAGCACTGGGACAGCAGCTTGAAAGGAACCAGAAACATATAGGAAGTAACTGAATTGTCTGGCATCATGGCAAGAGCTAGGGGTGAGGGGACAGCATTTTGATAGACAGAAGTTCTGGCAGAGGCCATTGCTCCTTTTCTGAGACTGCCCCCACCCCCTCACCACAGAACTAGGAAGCAGGCACCATATCTGAGTTTCTATCAATCTGGCTCACATCGTTTGATTTGCCCCACTATGGTGACTCTCTGAGACCCCCTCCCCACATAGTCCCACCCACCTCACCCAACCTGTGGGCCCATCCAAGGTATTTCCAGTGGCTTTTCCATATAAATAGCCTTCTTGCCTCATGTTTCAGACTTTCCTAAAATCTTTCAAACAAGCAGCATCTGACCTCTGCATACCCCATACCTCTTGTTATGTGGCCCCAGGCCTAGAACTAGCAGCAGCTGGCCTCAGTTTGCAGCTTGGCCTCTCCTGGGCACCTTCAAGCCCAGCACAAGTAGCAGCTGTTTCCATATCACTTTGTAGCCATGCCGGGTGGTCCCAGGCAGGGCACAAGCAATGGCTGATCTTGTACTTCCTGGGAGGCCTCAGAGCCAGTGCACCCAGTGGATAGCTTCAAACCATGCTGGGTAATAGCTCTACCACCTCCACAAGTAACACACTCAAGGGGAGGGCTTGGAGAGCACCAAAGCCCCACTGAAGCAAGTCCTGCTCCATAGGTTCAGCTCTTATACAGCAGATCCTCCACTGCACCCTCCCAATGGTGCCAACAGAAATCAAGGCTCAACTACAACACAGGGACATTCACCCAACACAGGGCAAACCTGGAATGCCCCACTGGGGTGTCTGAGGAGTCTGTGCCCCTGGGCCCTACAGGAAACCTACTACATAAGGCCACTCTACCAAGTCCAGGAGATGGGGCAGCTCTACCTAATACATAGAAACAAACACAGGGAAGCCACCAAAATGTGGAGACACAGAAACAGGTCCCAAATGAAAAAACAGAGAAATCTCCAGAAAAAGAACTCAATGGAATGAAGGCAAGCAAACTGCCAGATATAGAGTTTAAAACAATGCTTATAAGAATGCTGAAGGAACTAAGTAAGAATTTCAAGAACTTAATGAGAACTTCAACAGCATGAGAAAAAAACATAGGAACCACAAAAAAGAAGTCAGAAATTAATTACACACTAACTGAAATGAAGAATAATTTACAGGAAATCACTATAATCAAAATGGCAATTTGGAATACAAAGAAGCAAAAAACACCGAATCAGAACAGCAAAAAGAAAAAAGAATTTAAAAAAATGAAGACGGTGTAAGAAGCCTCTATGCCAACTTCAAGTATTCCAATATTCACATCAGGAGTTGAAGGGAGAGAGCAAGGAATTGAAAACCTATGTAAAAAAATAATGACAGAAAATGTCCCCAGCCTGGTGAAATAAACAGACATACAAGTACAGGAAGCACGGAGTCCCAAACAGAATGAACCCACAGAGGCCCACACCAAGACACATCATAATTAAAGCACAAAAGGTTAAAGACAAACAGAGAATCTTAAAAGCAGCAAGAGAAAAGCTGTTAGTTACCTACAAGGAAGCTCCCATAAGAGTATCAGCTGATTTCTCAACAGAAACTTTGCAGGCTAGAAGAGAGTGGCAAGAAATTTTCAAAGTAATGAAAAGCAAGCACCTACAACCAAGATTAGTTTACCCAGTAAAGCTATCATTTAGAATCCAATGACAGATAAAGAGCATCCCAGACAAGAAAATGCTAAAAGAGTTCATCTCCACCAAGCCAGTATTAATTGAAATGTTAGAATCTTCTTGAAGAAGAAGAAATCTAAAATATAAACAATAAAATAGCAATAAATACATATCTATCAACAATTGAACCTTAAAAAACAAAATAAATGAAAAAGCAGAACAGAAACAGACTCATAGATACAGAGAACATTTTGATGGTGTCAGATGGGAGAGGCACTGGCGGGATGAGTAAAAATGGTGAAGGGATTAAGAAGTACAAATTTGTTGTTACAAAATCGTCATGGAGACGTGAAGCACAGCATACGGAATGTGGTCAGTGATATTCTGGTAGCTATGTGTGGGGTCAGATGGGTGTGGTATTTATTGGGATGATCACTTGAAGAGCTGTATAGTGTCTAGTCTCTGGAGTGTATTCCTGAAACCAATGTAATATGTATGTCAAATGTAATTTAAAAATGATGAAAAAAAAAGGATTGAATCCAGGGGCATGGGATGTAACTGCTATGTCACAAAGTTTCTTTTGTGGGGATGCAAATGTTCTAAAATTAGGTTATAGTAATGGATGCAGAACTCTGTAAATATTCTAACAATCACTGAACTGTATACTTTAAACAGGTAACCTTTATGGTATATAAATACATCGAGAAAGCTGATATAAAAAGATTAAATCTAATTTTATTTATCTAGGAGGAATAGAGACAACAGAACATATGGGTTAAACCATATTACGCTGTAGAGATTCTATGTGTACAGTAAAATATGTTGGAAAAATAGATACACTTCTACAGACACTAAACTGTTTGTGTCCAGTTTATATACAATTTTAAAGAAATGACAACTAGCACATAAAAATGTACATTGCTGTCATAATATTTATAAATTATCCTTCTCTCAATCATGTTTATTAAAGAGATTTAGTAAACATTTCATTTTCCCAAGCAATTACTGGTTGGTCTGAAATGTATAAATAAAGTAAATGAAGTGGAAACATTTCTGTAGATGGTTTGTTAATTCATTTTGGGCTCTATATAAGGGCCTACTATCTTAACAACTAAGTGCCATACATATGTTTATTTTCTTACCATTCTAAAGCAATTAGCACATAGTGTGGTTTGGGTTCCAACTTCACATAAAATCCAAGACTTCATTATAATGCCACAAGTTTAAAATACAAAAACTTCCAATCTTTATCTCTAGAGCTCAAAGCTTCTTCAACCAATGCTATCTTACTCTTAACAAGTAAAAAGATTATGCAGATTAACTAAAAAGAACTTTAATGTTCTACAGATTTCTTGCATCTTAGGTAGAGTTTTACTTTTTGTAGCTTCCAAAAAAAACTTAAGAAAAATTACAGAAATAGAGGAGTAATTTGCCCATTTTGAAAAAGTATTTATCTATAAAAATTACAAAGTATTAGTATCACTAAAAAATGATACGGTCAGAATTTAACCTGCCAAAAAAGAATTCTAGACAAACTGGAAATGAATACAAATAGAATTTCTGTAATCACATTCTCATTTAAAAATTTTTCTAGCAAGAATCAAAGACTGTCCCTGTTAAGGATGAAGTAAGAACAATAATCATTTGTGTGACTCACTGAACATCAATAGCATATGGAAATTTGTTTAAAATTAAATATTGAACTATAATGCTAATATTAAAAAGCAACATAATACATTGCCTTTTTGTATCTCTCCATATTATGTCTTAGCTAAAGAAAGACATCTTCACCACATTATTTTGAGCTTGACATGAAGGAGTATCAAATTGGCACATAAAATTCTAAACCCATGCATGACCAAGATGTGCGTACACTAAGCCTCAGGAATTATACACAAACATGAAATGCTCCAGATAGGAAAAAATATATTTATCCTCATTCACTTTTTAAAAAACTGATAACTATAGTAGTTAAGGTCACCTGCAAGGACATTTTCACATAAAGGGTTAATGAGTAGTCCAGAACAGGATGGTCAAACTTGAGCAAAAAATACAAGAGCAAAGTCGAATATGGTGATCAATATAATAGGGATTCTAATACATTAGAGTCCAAGAACTGAATTTAGAATGAGGATAAAATGAAAAGTCAGAGGTAGTTCAACTACCCTATCTCCTTAACTAATAATATCAGAATATCATAAAGATTAATAAAATCCAAAACTGCTTTGAATTCTATCTAAATGTTTCATAAAGAACTATGACATGCTAAATCAACTGTCACTTACAAACTAGCTTCCTTTAAAAAAATCTATCAGTTTCCTTACTCTAACAAAGTATATTCATTATAATAGTATAGATTTAAAAGGTTGACATTATAAGGTCATTTCCCATTATCTAACATCATTTAAGGCAATAAGTTTAAGTAACTGTCAATATTTTATTAAAATTTCTTCAACTATAAAGAATTTTGGGGGGGCAGAGCTTGATGGGGTAGTAAAACAAATATATATATATATATGTATGTATACACACACACACACACATATATATATATGTATATATAAGTAATTTCTATCTTTCCTTTCTTTTTATGTTATTCCAGATTTCTGCTTAGGTTAGCAGTATAAGACAAATTCATTCACTTTAATTAGAACCTTCTTAAAAACTTTTCATAACAGAGGTAAGATTGCCAGATGACACATACTAATTTTTTAGCATAATCAAAACAATCTTTCATAATTTTTTATTTCTTTTTATATTGTTCAATTACAGTTGTCTCCATTTCCCCCCCCATTACTCTCCCCTGCCTTACCCACTCCTCACCTCCCACATTCAATACTCCCCACCCCATAATCAAGTTTTGTATAAGCATATCTCTTTGTAAATATTACAAAAAGGTAAACAAATCTGTAAAAAATAGCAATTATATATTTCATAATATACTAATTTTAATTTGTTATTCAATGTTTTACTTTCTAACAGTAAAATTTCAAATATATGATATCTTACACTAGATTTCTTATGGTTTATCTTAACTTTAGTTATTGCTTCCAGATTACTGACATAGATAATACATGTAACTGAGTCTAAATAACAGTTCAAATATACATGATTACTCATGACGTCAGTAAGGATTTTAGTAGAAAACCCAACCACAGAAAATAGTTCTTACTGATCAATACTTGTCCTTTATATACAAATATTCCTTTTCCCCCCAAGTATTAACTCTATTCCTTTCCTCTAAGATTGTACACTTCTCCAAACCATATTTCCTCCACCCGCCTATAATCAATCACACCTCCCTTTACCCAAAAAGCAAACTTTAGTAACACTTGAAAACGCTATCCTCACAAAAACCCTACTCCCCCAAATGGTAAGATTCTAGGCTGAGAAGAGATAAAATCAGTCAAGATGGAGTTATAAAAATAAATACAGACAGGTAAACAGAAAATCTGCAATAAACCATGGGAACTGGAAAAATCACAGAAAGAAGGAAACAGGCATACGTGCCAATGAAAATTGCAGACTCCAAGTCCAGTATTCTCAGACAATTATTGACAATTCACTACTCTTTCATTCATAGTAATTAATTTCATTTATCTTTTACTTCTTATTGAATTTATTGGGGTGACATTGATTAATAAAACTATATAAGTTTCAGGTGTATAGTAATTCATTTCAGTGCAGAAGAACAAGCACACACACAGCTGACTTAGTTTATGCAAAATAAGTCAAAAGGCACTGAAAACACTTGTTCAACCTGTATCTTGTATTAATCTCCAAAATTTAAATTTCTCCCTATAAGTCTAAACTTGCAGGCTGATTTGTGCTTTCCAGTGTATTTGAAACTTGAAAGGGCACTTTTTTCTCATGAAAAAAGTTATCAGAAATAATGCATAGATTTCTATGCAAAATCCCACTGTATTCACAATTAAGTCCAAAACATTACAAAAGTTTGATCGAAAATATTAGAAAAATTACTGCAACATTAGTAATTACACATAGATGAACGGCTAGACAATATTAGCTGAAAGCTCTTAAAATTATTTTTAGGTGACAAAATGGAATCCACAAAAACATCTCGGGGAGCTTTTGAGGTTGAGCCAATAGAAGACTAATTTAAGACTAATTTTTCACCACAATTTGGGATTTCCGCTGTTACTTGATTATTCTCTGTAACACATTTATTAGTAATGATTTTGGTAATGATTTTTCAGACATTCACATAGTATAAGGGAAAAAATAAAATTTGGGGATAGGGAAAGAAAGAATAACTAGGTTAACTGAAAACTGAATATGCTGTTTAAAATAAATAACTTGTTCCTGGACAAATCAGTATAGAACAGTGGACACAGAGATAAATCATGGTAAGTTATTAACAGGTTCAAGTTCAAAGTAAAACATTAGGCAATTTTGCAGAAAAAGGGAGCCATCTAAAAAGGGAAAAACAAAGTCAACCTGAGGGTTTCCACTTCCGACCAAGTTGGAATAAATAAGGAATGGATTTACATTTCCCTATAAAAAACAGCTATAAAAATGGACAAAATACATGAAACAACAATATTCAGATACTGGACAGTAATTAAAGAAGGGACCAAATAAGGTAATCCCTACAATTACTGAAATTACTCCCTGGAGAGAGCTGCAGGCTGCAGTGCAGGCAGAGAGAATGTGAACAGAGTCCAGTAGTCCCATATTCAGGGAGGCCAAGGGGCCTGGCACAGGGAAGGGCAGAATACTGAACAGGAGCGAGCTACAAAGTGAGAACTCTGGAGATCTACAGGGGATTCCCACTGAGTCTTCAGTACATGTGTATGAGGAAACAACCCAATGCCAAGGTAAGAGCCAGATAAAAACACATATGTGATAGAACTAGTGGGCAAGGACATAAAAACAGTTTTTATAACTATATTCCAAAATTCAGAAATAGCAGATGGCAACATGAGATGTAAAGTACACATGGCAGGAGTAAAAAAAAGGACCAAATCAAACTTCCAGAGATAAGACTTATGTCTGGAATAAAAAAATACACTAGGTGGGATTAATGGCAGATGCAATAGAAATGATCAGTAATTATACAAAAAGAAGCACAGAGAGAAAATAGAAAAAATAAAAAGAGCATCACTGAGTTATGGGATGGCTTCAATAAGCCTAATATTAAATGAGTCCTCCAAGGTGGATGGATAGGTGTGGACAGAGAACATTTATTTACAGAAAATTTTCCAAACTGAACAAACCCCAATAACAAGAAACAAAAAGAAATTTCTACCAAGGTACATCATAACAAAATTTCTTAAAACCAAGAAATAAGAGAGTATCTTAAAAGTTGACAGAGTAAAAAATGATCTATTAGATAAGGAGGAACAATGATAAAAATAACAATAGATTTCCCTTTAAAAATTAATGCAAGGCCGAAGATAGGAGAGAACAGGAACCGGATTTATCCTCTAGCCTGAAACTACAAAAACAGACTCAATGAATGAAACAATGATTCTCAAAAAACAGTAAACATCAAGAATTAAAAATAGGCATCTCAGAGAGATGGGAAATAATTTAGGTGAGCCAAAAAATCAAATCAGCTTACTGCTTTGAGAGAGCTCCCAGGCTAGAGCACAAGAAGCAGGTACTGGAGTGGAGCCCAATGAGTAGAGGACATGGAGCTAACGGAGAAGACTATAGGGGTGAGAGTACAGAAGGATCATCAGCAAGCCCTTATTATTTGAAGTGGTAGGGACTTAACTGAGGAACAAAAGATGATCAAAACTATGAACAGTAAAATGACAACTATCAACAACTAAACCTAAAAATCAAACAAACTAAGCAAACACCTAGAACAGGAACATAACCACAAAAATGGAGATCACATGGAGGGTTATCAGTGGGGAGGGGATAGGAGGAGAATGGGGGAAAAGGTACAGGGAATAAGAAGCATAAATGGTAGGTACAAAATAGACAGGGGGAGGGTAAGAATATTCTAAAGTGGGGGAATGCTAGTGGGATGGGAGTGCAGGGCCCTTGGCAGGAGATAAATGGGAGAAAGAAAATGGGACAACTGTAATAGCATAATCAATAAAACATTTAAAAAAGAAAGAAAGGGGGGAAAGACGAAGGATGGGAGGATTGAAAGAGTAGTAAATGAAATACAAAATAAGTAGGAAAAAACATGAATAAAGGCAATTAAATCAACCTTGACTTAGATTTCCCATAAAAAGTTCTAGAAGACAGTAAAGCAATGTCTACAGAGTACTTTGTTTCAAAAAATATTATACCAAACATGTTGTCATTAACGGACAAAATCAACAAAAAGTAAATAAAAACTCATGGGGCAGGTGGAGGTGGGCAAAAGGGGGAAAACAGGGATATCTGCAATAGTGTCAACAATAAAAGTAAAGTTAAAAAAAATCAAGCCCTGGCTGGTATAGCTCAGTGGACTGAGAATGGGCTTGTGAACCAAAGGATCGTGGTTCAACTCCCAGTCGGGACACATACATACATGGGTTGCAGGCCAGTTCCTAGCAGAGAATGCACGAGAGGTAACCATACATTGATATTTCTCTACCTCTCTCCTTCTCTTTCCCCTCTAAAGATAAATGAATAAAATCTGGGGAAAAAATCAAGAAGATAGGAGCTCTAAGGCCTTCCTTGGAGAAAAAATGATGATAAAGTGCAGTCAATCGTAAAAAAAAATAAAGGAAAGGGGAAAATGGGGTAAAGTAATTGGAATCATTTAATCATTTAAGTGTAGAATTAAGGTTGTAAGAATTATGGTTACATAACATGATGCAAATATTTAAAATCTGAAAATGTGAAAATAAAATAAAAATATAACTACCCAAAATCAAGAGGCAAGTTGAAACATGGAATGCTAATTTTCTCATTTTCATGGCACATTAATATTGTGTTAAAAAGGAAATAAGTAGTTAGGAAAATCTAATGTCTCTAATTTCCCAATCTTGTTCATAGCCTTGAAAGAAATATTTCAAGTAAAAAAAGAAACAGAATATATGCTAATCTGTTGCTAATGTAAAGAATACCTGAGATTTTCAAAAACATCACATAACCAGTGATCCCTAATCACCTACTAACAAGGAATTTGGTTTAAACATGGACAAACTGAGTTTGCATGCCATAAATGGGACACCTGCTATAAAGCTGGTAAAAAAAAAAAGGCCAACACTTTATTTAAACCAAAGGAGAATACTGAAATATGCACATTCAATTTCAGTTTACCAGGCCATTTTCAATGTGAACTCTGCATTGCAGCTTCACTAGATTATCTGAAAAAGAAAATTATCAAGGTTTTGAATTTTGTTGATGCTCATGACCATTACTAATTTACAGAATAGTGAGAAGGAAAACTGCTGAGTATGTAGATGATCTGGTTTATTTTATTACATAATGCAGACAGATGTCTTAATTTTGGAAACTTACTGAATAGACATACTGAGGTGCTTCCTTAGATCAAGAGCTTTGTGTAACTAAAGAGCTCCCAGAATTTCAACTTGTTAAAACATCAGGAGTTTATGATGATAATTTGAGAAGATTGCTGACCCTACAGACTCTGAAAGTACAGAGCAGTCCACTTGATTTGATTGAGTACTTATAGACTTACTCAATCTAAAATTTTAGTTTGATCCCTTAAGCCTTCTCATCCAGAAAAAAAAAAAGGCTCATGGACACAGACAACAAAAAAGTACGGTAATTGCCAGAGGGAAGGGCAGTTGGGTGAGGTAGAAATGTGTAAAGGGGGCATAAATGGTGATGGAAGGAGCCTTGACTTGGGGTGGTAAACACAAAATCTATATATAATTTTACTAACCAATGTCATTTGCATAAATTCAATAAAAATAAAAAACAAAATAAATTAAAAAATAACATTTTGTTGTGAGAATATGCTTAAAAAAAAAGACTAGACTGGATGATCTGTGTTCAAAGGGAATTAAAGATTTAAAAGAACTACAGAATGGCCCTGACTGGTGTGGCTCAGTGAGTTGGGCATTGTCCTGCAAACTGAACGGTCACTGACTCAGTTCTGGTCAGGACACATGCCTGGACTGCAGACCAAATCCCGAGTTGGGGGCATGTGAGAGGCAACTGATTGATGTTTCTCCAACACATTGATGTTTCTCTCCCTCTCTCCCCACCTTCTCTCTAAAATTAATAAGTAAATAATCTTAAAAATAAAAAATGTAGAATGTCTTCATAGAAATAACATTACATTTCAGAAGATACTTCACAAATTTTAATAAGCAAATATCATGCTCTTAGTTGTTAGCAAAACGAACATTTGTTGAACATCCACCAATAATAAAAGTATCCCGGGTATCCAATATGAGTCTAATATTTTCAGAGCTATTTAAAAATAGCCAAACTCTGAGCAAATCATAGATTTACCTGGAAATGTAAAAGCGCATTCTTTTGCTGAAATAAAAGCTACAAACTAACAGCTATCTTCAGAGATATCAGCTGGAATCCATTTACTTAGATATTTGTTTCTAGCTGAATATACTACTCAAGTTCCAAAAATAGTTCATTTTTCTTTATTAACTTGACTGAAACTAAACCCTTCATACTTTATACAAAATGGCACTTATAAGAATCCCATTCACCCAAACTTGGCTATATGGGTCACATGTGCATAACTGTTAAAACTATGAATTGTTTCCAAGTTAGTTCATAACTTGGGATCCAATTACTATATATTGAAATACAATTATAACTGTCAGTTAAAAATAATTTTCCATCATAATATATTGTCATATGTCATAGTCAGTATAAACAATATAACAAATAATGACAAAATTTAAACCATGTGCTCTTTGAAATCAGACTTTCAAGTGTAAGGTAGTTCAAAATAATATACAAATCTCCCTAAAAAGCTACATTACAAAAATATGCTACCAAGAAATTAACCAACAAAAGAACATTCTGCAAAATAAAATAGATGATCAAGAGAGAAAAATTTTTAGTTTTTGAAATGGTTTTCTCTCAAACTGGCAGAAGTGTAACATGTCTTTCCTCTATACAGTCCTCTCAATGGAAGCATTTGTTTAAGTCATAATGAGGTAGGGTTTGCTGTAGAGAGGAACAGATAACAACCCTGTGAAGCCTACAGCAGTGCTCACAAACACGCAGTAGCAGACAAGAAATTAACAGCAGACTGAAAGGAATAATTGTATTTTCAATAAACACGCTCCTACTAGATAATCAATTTTGTACACATCTTACCAGCTGTTCCACAGATCAGGTGGTGAGGCCAGAGCTATTGTACCACAATCATGCATTATGTGCTTGTGAGGTGCTTTTAATTTTTCATAGATATCTACTAATTTAAGATCAGCCACATTTAATTCATATTAAATAAAAACAAGGTATTCATGGGGTAATTAATTCAGGAGGGTTTTTAGATGAGTCTTATCTTAGAAATAAATTCTTACCAATTATTTTTTATGTCACAAGACTGAGTAATTCAAATTACATGCTGCCCTTATTCCCAGATTTAAGAGATTTGTCACAATCAATGTTTATGAAGTATTAAATTAAAAGGTGTCATGGTAATTGCTATGGAATAAATAGCAATTAAGATTTTTTAGGTAAATAAGCTAAAGCAGTTTGCCGTGAATGTTCATACCACTATTTCCCCATAGAATGCATGTATCATTCACAAGTAGCCCAAAATTATTTTTAAAAAATTGCAAAATTACTTCAAAAGATCTTAAGAAACTGATTAAATATAGAATTTAATGCTTGGTTAAGAAATATCTACATATAATGTATCTAAAATGGTCTAGATACATTAGATGGTAGATACATCTAATGGTAGATTCGAAGGTAAATAATAATTATGTTATTACAGAATGAACATATTATTGTTTTTTATTTTTAATAGTGAACATATGCTTTGAGATGAGCAAATAATTTGCCAGATAAGTTAAAGACAATTACTAAAAATTTTACATTAGCTAACAACTATAATTTATAGTATAAATTTATACCAGAAATTTGAATTAGGTAAATACTTACTGCTATATAATAAACTCTAGCTTTCTCTACCAACATCCAGTTTTTCTCTATATCAAGATGTTTTTCTTTTTTATAACAATTGGCAGCAGCAAGATTAGCCACAAGGGACCTAAAACAAGAACAACAAAAGTCAAGTAGGTTTTCTTTCATATATAAATAGCTAATTCTTTTTATTGCAAACTTATCATGCATTTCTACACAGTTAATTAACAATAATTTCTGCAAACTTTGTTTTACACTTTAATCCTTGAAAATTGTTGTATATTAATTTTAATAAATGTGAATAAAATTAATTTTTTGAAAAGTTTGATAATTCTGTGTTGTCTTTGAGATAAACAGAAATGTTAATACTTGTTCTAAATACTTGTTCTGTTATTTTGAAAAAATGGCATTTAAGTTTCCTTTTTATGCTTAAATGATAAGATTATCTATTATTTACATTTTAATAGTTCAAAACGCAGTTAAGAAATAAAAAAGCTACAACGTCATTATGCATAAAAATATGCAAATAAAAACTTCAGTTTTCAAGTATTAACATACTGTACATTTATTATTTAACCTAATGCTTTAAAAGCCAAGTATGGGACTAATTTAACAAAACATTCCTATATCAGATTATATTTACTATGTGTAATTAATTTGTAAAACATTACATGTTAAGGACTGGAATAAATGTAAAACTAGTTTCCACAGCTGAAAACTCCATGCCCTGGTCCGATTTAACAGCTAAAAATTCTAAGCAGGATACACATTTAAAATCTTCCTACAAATGCCACATAAGAGTTTGTGTTTTTTAAGATTATTTATTTATTTATTTATTTTTAAACAGAAGGGAAGGGAGGGAGAAAAACAGAAATACCAATGTGTGGTTGCCTCTCACGTGGCCCCTGCTGGGGACCTGGCCCACAACCCAGACATGTGCCCTGACTGGGAATCAAACTGGTGACCCTTTGGTTCACAGCCCACGCTCAATTCACTGAGCTATACCAGCCAGGGCACATGTAAGAGTTTTTCACTACTGCTCAATAATTAAACTTAATGAAATAATTATTATTTATATTACATAAAAATTAATAAAAATATTTTTCCTTCTCATTCTGACTCAGAAATGAGGAAACAACTTGACAATTTTTCACTTTTATAATCAATGGTAGCAGTTATGGCTAAAACAATGCACATACAACATCTTATCAGTTAGGATTGTGGTAATATGATTGGCTTCTCTGTTAAGAAAAGAGTAAGTGAATTCTTTACAAAACATATTTCTTTTCATCCATATGTCAATTAATTAGCATATTTACATCTGAGGATACATCTGCTTATGTTCAATTAAATGAATGAAAATAAGAATAATATGCATCAATATATTTATACGCAAATAAGTATATTACAAAGTCAGATTAGTCCTGATTTATAAAAATATATTTAAGTAATCATGACTTCAGCAAAATTTTGACAACCGTAGTTACTAAATAAAAGAAAAATGGCCCAGAGTGGTGTGGCACAATTGGTTGCTCATTGTCTTGAAAAATGAAAGGCTGTCAATTCAATCACCACTCAGAGCACTGTCTGGATTGCAGGTTTGGTACCTGTTGGGGCACATGTGAGAAGCAACCAGTTGACTGTTTCTCTCCTCCTCTTTCTCTCTCCCTTCCCTTCTCTAAATAAACAAACCAACAAATAAAATCTTAAGAAAATAAATAAAAGCAAACAACAGTGAAATTAGCATAGGTAGCTAATTAGTTATTAATAAAGGAAGAGAGCAAATGGATTCAGACTTTAAGCTTAATAAACTAGAAAGTTGAATCAGATATTATGCCTAATCTACCAGGTAGTGGAATTGGACAATAAACCTGATTCGCCAGGAAGGTTCACAGGCTTTACAGGGGTCAGCCGCATCCTCCATGAGGGTACTTAATCCCTGAAGTGGGCAAGGAGAATCAGCTAGCTGGGATTACTGAGGAAGAGCTAAAAACAGCAGGGAAATTCCTTTGCAAGGTATGTGCAGTACAGGCTAGGATGACGCAGGAGTGGGTAAGTGCATGAGCAGTAGAAACCAGATGACACAGCAGAACTTCGGTGAATGTGTAGTAAAAGCCAAAATGGCAACATAAATGTGCCCAGTGAAGCCTGGGAAAAGGATTAGATTGGATGATGGTATGGGATCCTGGGAGATTTAAAAAGGGTTGGTTAGGGGGAAGGCCCAGCATAAGCACCCCAGGAAGCAGGTTGGACAGTCTGAAAGAAAACCTGTGCCTACCTGAAAACCAAGAAAATATATGGAGAATTATCAGGGATCTCAGGGCAATTGCTGCTAGAGCCTGCCTGCCTTCTACACTCCACGGGGTGTATTATTTTCCTCCACCCCAATAAATCTTGCCACTATGCTTAAACTTCTCTCACAAGTATGCCCTTTCAAATTCCCTCCTCAGGATACCGCATGAACCCATTTTCACCAGTATCAGCATCAGCTACTAAACTCTATGTTGATAATAAAACTGGTTTTTGATAGGAAACTACATAGTTTTTCCAAAAGAAAAATACAAGAATTCTTATTATCCAAATTATTTGGTTCAGAGTTTGGAGAATGAGAAACTGGATTAAGAAAAATATTGTATTATCTAAACTCTTTGATTGCTGAGTTTTGCAAAGTGGTAATAAGAGTTACCAGCCCTTTTAAAAACAATTTATTCAAATCTGTTAGGCTTCACAATTTGAATAATGAGTTATTAGAGTTCCCCAGTTTTTGATATCCAATATTATTTGAACAGTACTAATCACCATAACCATAATATTAATATATAAATTAAGCTGTTAACATCTGGGAGAACTAATACTGACAGAACTGCTCTTTAAAATAGCAATTTAGCAACACAAATAATGTATCAATTTTACTCTGACCTGAGCAGTGGCAGAGGCAAAACTTGATCCACACCTGTCTAACGGGAAAACTTTGCACCTGCATATTAGTGTTGGTTTTAGGAAAACTAAAAAGGGGAAAGGTCTAAATAAGTATATTTCAAATATGTTTCAACAATAGACGGTTTATCTATTAAATTTTAAAATTGCAACATTCTTTTATACATAAAAAATAAAATCACAAAAGGGTTGGAAAGATTTTAACACTATTTTTGAATGTTACATTTTAGTTCTTTAATGACTACTGCCCAGAACAGTGTCATTTTCCTAACATACCCCTGCTGGAAGTCAGAGAATAAGAAGAAATAAAAGAGGTTATGGAAGGGGAATTAAAAAAGAGGAAGAGTGAGAAGGGAAGAAAAAGTGGCAAATTAGACAGGAGGGAAAAGAAGAAAGACAGGAATACAAAATTCCTAGTGAATCACTAAAAAAGATCATCTTTGGTGATTCTAACAATACTTAGACTTTGTTTTTCCCTTGCAAAGGAAAAAAAAGCCTATGCTGATGAGCAATATGGTAATGATGCTGTTAGCAATGTATGAATGTACTGAAGGAAAATCTCCATGCAACTGCAAAAGACAAATACAACCAATGCCTAGAAGGCCCTGAAAGACATATTCAAAGTTCACATAAAAAAGAATTTTTATTAAGTAAAATTGTATAGAAATGCAATGGGTTGTTTTTCTTTTTTGTATCCTAAACCAACGATGTGTTTATTGATTTTCAGAGAGAAAGAGCAAAGGTAAGAGAGGGAAACATAAATATGAGGGAGAAAGCACATATACGAGGGAACAGATCAGTTGCCTCCCATATGTGCTGCAACTAGGGATTGAACCCCACAACATAGGTATGTGCCCTGGCCTGGAATTGAACCCACAACTTTATTGGTGTACAGGATGATACTCCAACCAACTGAACCACCTGGTCATGTCAAAGAGTTATTTCTTCACTGGCGTATTACTCATGACTGAAGTTGTTTAATATGGATGAATGACTATTTGCCAGACATGCCTTAGATGACCTAATCTACATGAGACTGGATATAATGTAGTATTTTATGTAAAAAAATATGAATATATATGTATTCTAATATTCCAATTTCAAGATATGGTGAAGAGAATATTTCTTTCTAATCCCAGTTGGGCAAAATAAACTACCTACAAAACATTGAGTAAAATGTCTTGTAGATTCTAGACTAGATAATCTAGAAAATCTAATTAAATTTTACCTCATGAAGACAACAGCAGGCTCAACAAAGGCAGTATTTTTTAAAAAATGATATAAGAAAGCTTATTTAATATTAAAAGCAATTATGAACATGAGTCTCAGTTCCAAATACAGATTGGAATTCAGGTTTTACCAGTATTTAAATAACCAGTCAGTATAAGCTTCCCCTGGAATTACACTGACCTGTTGCCACCAGTGATGCATGCAGCACAGGTTCCTGTCGGTTGTTCATTCTGCTCATAGTAATGAGCATCCACGTGGGCTTCAGCAGCTTTTTTCTTCAGGATCTCCCCAAATTTATCTATCCCAATGCATCCAAAAAATGTTGCTGCTTTCTGTGGCTTCTGAATCATCCACTGAAAAACAGAAACATAAATCATTTTAGTGATTCAGAAAATGGCGCACCATAATTCAGTGTGCCATAGACAGGCATAAAACGGGTATCTTATTAGCAGCTGTGGCTATTATGAATGGAATTCCAAACCTGCATTACCACTTACGATAACAAAGCTGATGTAACAACTACATAAAATCTTATTACACTACTTTTGGGAAGAGAAATAGAGCATTGGTCAAGAACTCAGAATCTAGTCAAACAGAACTTAGGTCAACGGGACTTCACAGAGAAAAGTGACAGTGATTACCAATAGAAGCAGCATAGCCATGCAATTCACTAAAAGCCCAGCATCTACAAAGAAGACTGTCTGGATTCAAATCTTGGCACTGTCACTTATTAGCTGCACGAGCAATAACATGTCACTTAGTATTTCTACACTTCATTTTCCTCATCTGCAAATGAAAAAAATTTTAAATATACCTCATAACATTGTTGAGAACTAAATTAAATAATGTAAATTAAGGTAAAAGCATTACTGAGCCTAATACACGCCACATAGTAAATGATTTGCATTAGCTGTGGTTGTCACTACTATTGTCATACTTGTAGTAATTGATGTATAAATTAAGCTAAACTATACTTATGTCTAGTAAATTATTTTTAAAAATTTTCAGTCATAAGAAAAGATGAAATAATGCCACTCATGACAACATGGATGAATCTTGAGAATATCATACTGAACAAAATAAGTCAGACAAAAAACATCGAGAACCATATGATTTCACTCACATGTGGAATATAAAACAGAAAGCAACAAACAAAACAAAAAAAACAAAAACTTAATAAACACAGACAACAGTATGGTGGTTACCAGAGGAAAAGGGGGTGAAGGGAGATTAAAGAGGGGCCAAATACACGGTGATAAAAGGAGACAACTTTGGCTGGTGAATGCAGAACTCAATACACAGATGATGCCTTACAAAATTGTACATTTGAAACCTACATAATCTTATTAATCAATGTCACCCCAATACATGTAATGAAATTTTTAAAATCACAGAAATAAAATGTTGAAAATTCTAATTTTAACATCTCATCTTTCATGAGTCTCATAACATTAATTTCTTTGCAATAAATTAATTACTGGATTTCTTCTAAAGTGCATATTTTTCACTGATATAAAACATTAGATTTCATAATTAGCTTACATTGCTAAGGTTTCCAATTAGCAATTCTAAAGCCACCATGTATTTTGTTTCTAAGACTTACAGTTTAAAAAAATACGCAACAAATGAAGCCAAAAGACACGAAATATATCACATTCTCAAACATTTGGTGAATAAAAGAAATGTTGGTATATCTGAAAGTTAATGGGATGATAACAGAAACAAAAGATAACACAGAGAAAACTGTAAGATAAAAGATACAGTAACTATCTGACAATCTAGCAATCCTACTTCTAGGGATTTATCATGAAGATAAGTGTTTACAAATGTAAGACAACATATGCACAGGTATTTTCTTTTAAATTAGTTTTGTTTCCTTGTAGTTTCTTACTATGGCCACTGAATATTTAAAATTACAGGTGACTCATATTCAGTTTCCTAAGCCTCCCTTCATTTTTTTGAATTCTTGTTTCTTCATTCTGTTCTGGTTGAAATTTATTTCTTCCTTCTCTTCCAAATCACTACTGTGAGTCCGAGTTTCCTTCCCTTCACTGTTGGTTCCCTGTATATATTTCTTTATTTCACTTTTCATACCCTTCACTTCTTCTGTTATTTTGTGTCCATACTCAATCCTTTCTGGGAGAATTTGATTACTAGTGTTTTGAAATCTGTATCTGATAGGCTGGCTATCTCCTCACCGCTTAGGGTTTTTTTCTAGAGTTTTGATCTGTTCTTTCAATGGGCCATTTTTTGTATGTGTCTGTGCACCTGTTTCGCTGTAAGGGGTGGAGGCTTAGCTATTAGCCAGGGTGCAGCAACCCACTTTGCTGCATTGTGGCGCTATATGTGGGGAGAGGTTTGAGAGGGAACAATGCTGCTTGCTCAGCTCTTAGCTGGCTTTCAGTCACTTCCCCTGCNTTACTAGTGTTTTGAATTCTGTATCTGATAGGCTGGCTATCTCCTCACGGCTTAGGGTTTTTTTCTAGAGTTTTGATCTGTTCTTTCAATGGGCCATTTTTTGTATGTGTCTGTGCACCTGTTTCGCTGTAAGGGGTGGAGGCTTAGCTATTAGCCAGGGTGCAGCAACCCACTTTGCTGCATTGTGGCGCTATATGTGGGGAGAGGTTTGAGAGGGAACAATGCTGCTTGCTCAGCTCTTAGCTGGCTTTCAGTCACTTCCCCTGCTACTCTCACAAGCAAATTGGCCCCTTCTGGGGCTGAGTCCGGGGTGGGTGGGCTTGTGCACATTCTGGGACCCCATGGGTCTCCCCAATGAAATCTCCAGCCACTGCAACCCCCACATCCATACCCCATCTGGGGACCAAAACCACAACCTCAGTGTGTGCCTGACTGAAAATTGTACTCCCAACCTTCTGGTGTATAGGACGATGCTCCAACAAACTAAGCCACCTGACCAGGGCATAAACTTGACTTTTGAAACATTAAAAGTATGTATTTTCACAAGTGAAATTCAATTTAAACTTAAATTTCAAATTCAAATAGAAAAAAACAAATGATAATGTTGAATATAACAGAAATTTTAAAATCAATGAAAATATCAAATTATAACTACATGAAGAAAATACAAATGACATGTCAACATATTATAACTTTTGAACATACTAATTAATATAAGGAACAAAACCAAAAAAAATCCTGAACTTTAATAGTAGGTTTACTGTTGATAATGCTATTGGTAAAACTATTTTGCATGCATTGTAGGATACAGAAAATTAATACAAAGTTGATGCTGTTAATAAGTACGCTTCCACTGTATAAAGGCAATAAGATATGGAACGGAGCAAGGGAAGAAGGTTGCAAGCAAAAAACCTGAGGGATACTGTCTTAAACAAAAGGTTTAATTTAGCATCATCAATAAGGCAAGAAACTAACATTATGTGTCTTGTGCTGTGATGTAATAAGAAATACACAGCACCATTTATGTAGCATTCATGCCAAAAATGTATAATCTGAATCTAATGACGAGGACACAATGAAATAAATCCAGACTATGACACATTTTCTAAGCAACTAGCAAATCTTCTTAAAAGAAGGAAATACCTAGAAAGAGCTCCCCCCTCCAAAAAAAGGTGGGAGGAAGAATTGTTACAGATCAAAGTAAAGAAATATGACAAATACATGCAATATGTAATCCTTACTGGATCCTGGGTTAAGAATAAAATCAAACAGCTATAAGGACACTACTAATATTACTGAAATTGGAATACTACCTATTATATAAAAAGAACTGTAACAATTCAAAATTTCTCAAACAGGCGATGAATAGTTCAAGAATATATATTTCTAAAAGAGAAAATGTGATGACATTTTAATAAGTGGTAGATCTATTTAAAGAATATACAGAAGTTCATTTTACTACTCTTGCTACTTTTCTTTAAGATAGAAAATTTTCAGAATTAAAGAGTGGGCCAAAGACACTATGATTAAATCAATCATTCTGTATAAAGAATAATAATATCTTAAATTAATCTATTCAATTTTAAAATTTTCAATCCATTTTCTAAAATGAGTAAATCACATGAAGTAGTTAATATTTTAAAATGCATCAATATCAATGGCTAATATATTTCTCTCCCTCTCTCCTTCCCTTCCCCTCTAAAAATAAATAAATAAATAACTATATGCCATCAAAATAATAGAAAATGTCATTCAGTGAAAATGAAGTCATTATAATGTAATTCAGCCTAATTATAATAAAAATTTACATGTTCAAATTATAGACTGAAAAAGAGGCTATATCAACTCACTAGCAGGCCTATTTCTGACTTTTAAAACTTCCATAATCAGGATTTAAATGAATTGAAATGTTTTCATTATAAGTAAATATTACTTAAACCTGCAAGACAAAAATGAACAAATAATGAAAATATTCAGCAGGTTTGTTGCATATAATTTGATTGCTAAATATTTCATCGTAAGAAACTGGCTAACACTCTGGCTATTTTTGTCATCTGCATATTTAGGATCCTGACAAAATGTGAGACCTTTACATTTGACCAGTAATTTACATGCAAAAGTCAGTATTAAATTTAAAATGAAGAGTTTACTAAGCCAAAGTAGACACACAAAAGAAACAGAAGCCATGCTCAGTGCTTCAAAGCACTTAATAATCTAGCTGAGTAAGCAAAGATGATATATACAAGAAAGTTGAACTGGATTAAAAATCAATTATTTGAAAGTTTATAAATTAATTTGCTAGTAGTTCTGTTAAAATGTTAGCACATCTCTACCATTATCTCAAACACAATGTGCTTAACCAACACCTAACCAGTCTGCTTCCTACCATTCTGACATCCAGTCAAGAAACATTTAATGCATGTCTACTAGAGGAAAATGACAGTGGCCCTAATGCAAAGACACCAACACAACATTTTCAGATTCTCCAAGGAAGCGATTCAACCTTGTTCAAAACCTCTGATTATGTTTCTTCTTTGACCTAAAACAAACTGCCCTGCCTCTTTGTTTGTAAGTGTACACTGCTTCCTTAAACACCTGCCTTTCACTTCTACTCTAGCCCTGAGGGAGTAAAAGGGCCCAGAATTATCCTTGTGTTGTGAATAACTAGAAAACAAAACTACAAGGAAACAACAGAATTTCCAAACAGTAGACAGGGCAGGACTGTCATCTCTGATACAAAACAAGGTGAGTCCTGACATCATGCAGGTTCTCTGCCAGGGGCAATCTCCAGACTATGGTGCAGAGAGGAAGAAGCCAAACAGAGCCTGACACTCTCACTGAAATTAGAGACAGAAATAAAACATTCAAGAAGAGTCAGAAGAAAAGAAATTGTGAAAAAGAGTCTCAGAGTGGAATGAACTGAAATCCATATAGAGTCACTCTTGAGGCTTTGACAGGATACCAATCTGTGCATGTTTAAGGAACGTATGAAATTGTAAGAATCTACATAAATGCTCTAGGATTACACAGTGACTTTATCAAAGTCTCAGGATTCAAGATCAATGTATACAAATTTAATGTAATTATATACACTATCAAGGAACAGCTGAAAATTAAAATTAAGAAAATAATGTCATTTACAACAGCATCGAAAAATGAAACATATTGGGACAAATATAAAGCTACCATTTAAAATGGAAAGGCAGATAAAGTGCTTCCCAGATAAGGTCAAGTTAAAGGAGTTCATCATCACCAAGCCCTTATTATATGAAATGTTAAAGGGACTTATCTAAGAAAAAAAGATGATCAAAAATATGAACAGTAAAATGACAACAAATTCACAACTATCAGCAACTGAACCTTAAAAAAAACCCCAAAACTAAGCAAACAACTAAAACAGGAACAGAATCACACAAATGGAGATCACATGAAGGGCTACCAGCAGGGAGGGTGAAGCATGGGGGAAAAGATACAGGGAACAAGAAGCATAAATGGTAGGTACAAAATAGACAGGAGGAGGTTAAGAATAGTATATGAAATGAAGCCAAAGAACGTGTATGTATGACCCATGGGCATGAACTAAGGGGAGAGGGTACTGTCACGGCAGGGACAGCAAACGGTCACAGAAGGNATTATATGAAATGTTAAAGGGACTTATCTAAGAAAAAAGATGATCAAAAATATGAACAGTAAAATGACAACAAATTCACAACTATCAGCAACTGAACCTTAAAAAAACCCCAAAACTAAGCAAACAACTAAAACAGGAACAGAATCACACAAATGGAGATCACATGAAGGGCTACCAGCAGGGAAGGTGGAGCATGGGGGAAAAGATACAGGGAACAAGAAGCATAAATGGTAGGTACAAAATAGACAGGAGGAGGTTAAGAATAGTATATGAAATGAAGCCAAAGAACGTGTATGTTTGACCCATGGGCATGAACTAAGGGGAGAGGGTACTGTCGCGGCAGGGACAGCAAACGGTCACGGAAGGAAGGTGCAAGGCAGAGGGGGAGAAAAGGGAGAAAAAAATGAGACAACTGAAATAGCATAATCAATAAAATATACTTAAAAACATAAGATAATATGCTGAAGACCTACAGATAAAACACTACTTTTTCAAGAAGTCTGCTTGAAAAAAAAACTATATAAATCTATACTATGTGCATAAATTAGAAAACTCAATATTCTTAAGATAGAAATTCTCCCCAAGAAGATTCATGGAGTCACTGCAACCTTAATCAAAATCTCAATAGGTTTTCTGAAGGTACCAAAAAGCTGATTATATAATCAGCAGTAAAAGGAGAAGGAACTAGAATAGCCAAAGCTTAAGAGGTATGTCAGTGTTAATAGAAACCAACATGGCTAAATCCCAATTTTTTAACAATATAATGTTAATAATGCAACTGATGAGCTTGGAAGCATGTTTTAAGAATGTGAAATAGAATAAAAGGAAATGTACTTTAGTTCATTAAATGATACCTATTATTACAGAAGGGTCAATTTTATACTGTAAGTAACCACACCTAGCTGTAGAACAAGAAAACCACAGCTATAATTGGTAACTTTAAATAAATACATGAATATATTGTGGAAAAACAGTTGAATTCAATTTTAAAAGCAAAAGAAAGGCAGAAAACATAAAAGAGGGAAATTAATTGTATCTGAAGGGGACCAGAAAAGGCTTCCAGAGATGGGTGACGTTATCAACTTGTATTTGAAGGATGGGTATAATTTTCAAAAATGGCTATGAACTGGAAGTAAAGGTACAGCACAGACTACATGCCTCCTTTCCTGTCTTGGAAATTTTATCCTGGTTTTCCTAAGGTCACAGAAATTCTATTTATTAAGTAGTTAGTTCCAAACAACTTAATAAGTATTTATTTCCTAATAACTGAGCACCTGTTGTGCCCTGTAAAATTCTCAAAATTTGGAATCATTTCTTGTGTCACATTGATTTTTGTGCAATACTTGTTTTTAACCACAGAAACCACCGAAAAACCCAATTTTTCAAAGGATGTGATACCACCAAAAGGAAAGCAGCAATGTAATGTTAAAATGAAAATATCTGGAGCTAGTGGTTCATGCTGTGCCTAATCTGTCATGTTTCTCTAGAAAATTTTAAATAACCTGCAGACTCAATGTGGGCTTGCTAAAGCACCCAAGGGGTGTTACCACACAGATGGGAAACAGAGGAGTATAGTGTTAACAAAACAATGAAAAGGAGAAGTAAAGGACTATTAGGAGTGTAACGACAGAGCACAATGTGGGAGGGAAGAGACTAATATGAATAGCAGATCTAGCCTAGATCATTAAATGCCACTTGAAGAGTTTAAGCAGCATTCAGCAAGAGTGCAAATGAGGGATTTTGAGCAAAGGAATCAGATGATAAGAAATGATGCCTCATTAAGGAACCAGGAAGAGAAAATTTATAACTCAATTTAAATGGAGGCTAAATGACATAGTAAGCTTCACATCAAGAGTCTTTAAAAACATATGCAAGATTTCTATTAATATTAACTTCACTTCCAGATGAGATCCCTCTTTGTCACCTAAATGCAGTATTTAGAACAATGTAATTGACAATGATGCTAAACAGCCAGTCACTTCTAAAGTAATGCTATATATTTAATTCATAACAGAATGATGAAGAATAGTAACTAGAAACTAAATTAACAGCAAGATAAGCCAAACACAAGAAATTTTCTGCCAGAAAACCCAATGAGGCGTTTCAGGAAAACTAAAGCACAACGAAAAAAAATTAAATGTAAAATCTGGGTAACGGTAGCAACAGATTGCAAAGGGTAGTGAAGAAACCCAAAGTGAAGAAGTCAATTAGGAAAACAACACTTATCACATAGCTTAAAGCAGGGGTGTCAAACTCATTTTCACTCGTGGGGGATTGCCACATCAGCCTCCTGGTTGCCTTCAAGGGAGCTCCTTGTCCCTAGTTAAGGAATAGTTACATTTATACAGTCCTAAAATTATATTCGGCCCTTTGAAGGCAACTGTGAGGCTGATGTGACCCCCAGTGAAAATCACTTTGACACCCTTGCCTTAAAGGATTGCTTCTCTCGGAGGACTGCTTATATTACCAAGTGAGGCAGGGTGAAACAAAAAAGTTGTCCTAAATATTATTAAGTATCCATTTTCACTCAATAACTAGTATGTTATGCTTCTCTCCTGCCAAAACTGCTCCATTTCTACTGTTTGCCAGCACCCTATAATAAAATTGATTCCCAATAATCCTACTACTATCCCAACAATGGTTCTTTTGCTATTTATATTGTTAAATACCTGTTAACACCTTTTCAAAAGAAATTTTGAGAAACGTTGGCCTAGTGGAAAAAAAGATAAACTTTTGACTCAGATACATAAAATTCATCTAGTCCTTTGATGGTAAATTACATACTCTATCAGAGATTATATTTCTTGTACAATTATGAGAAGTGAAAAAGATAATGTAAGCAAAGTATTAATGTATTAAAGAGTACCGATGATGATTATAATAACAGATCACTGAGGTATAAAATAATTCTTAGTATAACTTCATTTAATAGATTGTATAAATATGTTTTGATTACCTACCATTTTTTGGACAGTATTTATTTTATTTTATTTTTTAAGTATATTTTATTGATTATACCATTACAGTTATTCTATTCCTCCCCTTCATTCTCCTCCACCCTGCACACCCCCTCACCCACCCTTCCCCCCCTTTAGTTTATGACCACTTGTCTCAAGTTCTTTAGATTCTATATTTCCCCTACTATTCTTGCCCTACCCCTATCTATTTTTTACCTAGCATCTATGCTACTTATTTTCTGCATCTTCTCCCCCCTTCTCCTCCTCCCACTCCCCTATTGCTAACCCTCCATGTGTTCTTCATTTCTATGGTTCCACTCCTGATCTAGCTGTCCTCTTGGTTTGCTTTTGTTTTAGGTGTAGTTGTTAATAACTGTGAGTTTGCTGTCCTTTCACTGTTCATATTTTTATCTTCTTTTTCTTAGATAAGTCCCTTTAACATTTCATATAATAAGGGCTTGGTGATGATGAACTCCTTGAACTTGACCTTATCTGGGAAGCACTTTATCTGTCCTTCCATTCTAAATGAAAGCTTGGCTGGATAAAGCAATCTTGGCTGTAGGTCTTTGGATTTCATGAATACTTCCTTCCAGCTCCTTCTTGCCTGTAAGGTCTCTTTTGAGAAATCCACTGACTGTCTGATGGGAACTCCTTTGTAGGTAACTGTCCCCTTATCCCTTGCTGCTTCTAGGATTCTCTCCTTCATTTTAGTCTTGGCTAATGTAATTATGATGTGCCTTGGTGTGTTCCTTCTTGGGTCCAACTTCTTTGGGACTCTCTGAGCTTCCTGGATTTCCTGGAAGTCTATTTCCTTTGCCAGATTGGGGAAGTTCTCCTTTATAATTTGTTCAAATAAGTTTTCCACTCGTGGCTGTTTCTTTTCCCCTTCTGGTACCCCTATAATTCAGATGTTGGAACATTTGAAGATGTCCTGGAGGTTCCTAATCCTCTCCTCATTTTTTTAAATTCTTGTAACCACTTTTTCCTGTTTGGCCATTTCTTTCTTCCTTCTGGTCCACTCCCTTGATTTGAGTCCCAGTTTCCTTTCCATCACTATTGGTTTCCTGTGCATTTCCCTTCATTTCAATTAGTTTAGCCTTCATCTGTTCCTCTAATTTGTGGCTAAAATCAACCAGTTCTGTAAGCATCCTGATCACCAGTGTTTTGAACTGTGCATCTGAGAGGTTGTCTATTTCTTTTTCGCTTGGAGTTATCGGCTCTGGGGCTTTGAGTTCTTCTTCAGCCATATTTTGGACTGTTTGTGCCTGTTATGTATGAGGAGCAGAGCCCTACATGTTCACCAGGGCTGGGTGACCCAGTCACTGGGTTATGATGCTATATGTGGGGGCGGGGCCAAAGGAAAGAAATGGTGGGCACCCTTTGCTGCCTCCTGCCGCCACCGCGGGCCTCGCGATTTGTCCCACTGAGCGCAAATGGGCCTCTTGATTCGTCCCACTGCTCTCGAATGTGCGATCGCGGTCCGCTGCTGCTGGGTTCATTGCTGGGGACTGAGCGGTCCATCTCACTTCTCACTCCCACCATCCGGAGCCCTCACTGGGTCCGTCTGAAGCTACCAGGGATGCCTGGGCGCCTGGGATCGGGAGATCTTTCCTGCCCACCCCTGCTCCGATGCTGGTTCCGCCCCTCTTACTGATCCAGTAGAACGGTTTGTTGTTGTTGGATTTCCGTATAGTTCAATTTTCTGTTCTTTGGCTGCGTCTTTGTTCTCCAAACCTTTGTTGTATTCAAACTTAGTTGTGGGAGAAGGCACAGTGTTTCCACCTACGCCTCCATCTTGGCAGAAGTCTGGACAGTATTTAGTAAAAAAATAAATAAAGCATCATTTCTCTACTCCTTTTGCAGGTTCCTTTTCTTCTGATCTTCTACTGTTCCACAGGCCTGGGTCCAAGGATTACTTACCTGTTCTTCTCACCCTACAAAATTTTTCTGGGTCTGATCTAACAGGGGTGTGTGTGCACATGTGTGAGATATATATCAGTACATGAGGGCAGCACATATGGTAGACTTTGGGGAGTGGCCAAAGATAATTTCCTAAGAAAAATATGCAGAATTGTGTCCATGTTGAAACTTGAAGAAACTAAGAAACACGGAGGGTCTTGCAGGAGATAGTTAATTTTCAGAGGAAGAAGGATAAAAAAGAGGTGCAGAAAAAGAGAAAAAGAAGGCCACTGGAATTAGAGAAGTGAAAGTAAAATTCAGTATTCCAAACATGATTTTGGTAACTTATAAATGCAATGAATGAAGATGAATAAGAAACCTGTCAAGATGCCATAATCTTTTCCTTAAATCTGTTTTCTAAAGATATAGTATTCCCTAGAACTCATAATAAATGCACAGTGAATATATTTCACATGTCATTAATAATATACCATTAGTAATAAGAACTTCCAGTTAAGATGGAGTCATGTGTAAACACACTGTGCCTCCTTGTACAACTGCAGCAAAAATTACACCTAAACTACAAAACAAATTATTGCCCCAGAAACATCATAAAATCAAGCTGTATGGAAGTCCAACAACCAAGGATTTCAAGAAGCCACATTTATCCAGATGGATAGGAGAGGCAGAGACATGGAGTGGCATGGAGAGGTTCAGAGATATGGAACAGGCTATTGCACATCCATGTACTACAGATAAAAATTGGGAGGGATTTCTCTGGACAAGGGAATCCAGTTCCAGGTTCCCACACCAGAAAGATAAGTCTCCATAACTTCTGACAGGAAAAATCAATGGGAGTTGGGGCAGCAGAACAAACTGTGGGACTCTCAGGAGATTTCACATAAAGAGCCTGCAAGGGACTTAGGACTTAGGCGGACTAGTCCCATTTGGGATTTTAAGCACCAGATAAGTGGCAGGAATGATACCAGTGGCACATGGGGAGAAAGTGAAGACACTGGCAATAAGGCCACTGCTGGGACACAGCTGCCTCTCAGGCAAAACACCAGAGGCCAGGCAGTGGCACTGTCCCCTCTCTAAGCCCTCCCTCACACAGAGCCACCAGTGACAAGAGTTGACCCACCCCAGTGATTACCTGAGGCTGTGCCCCATACAACATACAGGTGCTCTTTCTACAATAAGCCATTGTACTAAAACAGGGAGTCCAAGCAGCTCTACCTAATAAACAGAAGCAAACACAAGGAGGCTGCCAAATTGAGGAGACACAGAAACACAGCCTAAATGAAGAAAAACAAAACTCCAGAAAGAACGAAATGGAAAGGAGATAACCAACCTAAAAGATGCAGAGTAAAAACACTGCTGATGAGGATGCTCAAAGAACTAATTGGGGATTTCAAGAGCATAAAAACAACCCAGGCAGAAATGACAATTACACGAAGTGAAATAAAGAAAAATCTGCAAAGAACCAACAGTGGGGGGGATGAAGCCAAGAATCAAATCAACAAGTTGCAATACAAGGAAGAAAAAAGCATTCAATCAGAACAGAAAAAAAAACAAAGAATTTATAAAAATGAGGACAGTATAAGAATATTCTGGGACATCTCCAAACATACAAACATCCGAACCATAGAGATGCCAGAAGGAGAAGAGGAAGAACAAGAACAAGAAAATGAAAGCTTATTTGAAAAAATAATGAAAGAAATTTTCCCTAATTTGGTAAAGGAACAGGCATGCAAGTCCAGGAAGCACAGAGAGTCCCAAATAAGTTGAACCTGAAGAGGAACACACAAACACACATCATAATTAAAATACTAAAGGTTTAAAGATAAAGAGAGAATCTCAAAAGCAGCAAGAGAAAAACAGAGATTTTCCTACAAAGGAGTTCTGGTAAGACTGTCAGCTGATTTCTCATAGGAAACTTTGCAGGCTACAAAGGAAAAGCAAGAAGTATTCATGTAATAAAAAGGAAGGACCAACAACTTATATTACTCTATCTAGCAAAGGTTTCATTTAATGGAAGGGCAGATAAAATGCTTCCCAAAGTATAGCTAAAAGAGTTCATCACCGCCAAGTCACTAGTATATGAAATGTTAAAGGAAATTAGATACAAAAAAGAAAATCAAAACTATAGACATTAAAATGTCAATAAATTCACAACTATCAGCAGTTGAATAAAAAACAAACTAAGAAAACAAGCAGAACAGAAACATAATCATAGATATGATAAGGAATTTTATTTCATGTAATAATGGATTGTTGATGATGAACTCCTTTAGCTTTACATTCTCTGGGAAGCACTTCATTTGCCCTTCCATTCTAAATGATAACTTTGCTGGAGAGAGTAATCTAGGGTGTAGATCCTTGCTTCACATCACTTTGAAAACTTCTTGCCAGTCCCTGCTTGCCTGCAAAGTTTCTTTTGAGAAATCAGTTGAGAGTCTTATGGGAATTCCTCTGCAAGTTTTTCTGTTTTTCTCTTGCTGCTTTTGAAATTCTCTCTTTATCTTTAACCTCTGGCACTTTAATTATGATGAGTGTTGGTGTGTTCCTCTTCGGGTTCAACTCGTTTGGGACTCTCTGTGCTTCCTGGACTTGCATGTCTGTTTCCTTCACCAAATTAGGGAACTTTTCTTTCACTATTTTTTCAAATAATGAAAGGAATAAACTTTCATTTCCTTGATCTCCCTCTTCTCCTTCTGGCATCCCTATGGTTCGGATGTTTGTATGTTTGGAGATGTCCCAGAATATTCTTATACTATCCTCATTTTTATAAATTCTTTTTTCTTTTTGTTCTGATTGAATGCTTTTTTTCTTCCTTGTATTGCAACTCGTTGATTTGATTCTTGGCTTCATCCCCCCACTGTTGGTTCTTTGCAGATTTTTCTTTATTTCACTTAATGTACCTTCATTTCTTTTATGCTGTTGCCATCCTCAGTGAGTTCTTTGAGCATCCTCATCACCAGTATTTTGAACTCTGCATCTTATAGGTTAGTTATCTCAGTTTCCTTCAGTTCTTTGTCTGAGGTTTTGTTCTATTCTTTCATAATGACCATATTTCTTTGCCTTCTCATTTTGGCAGCCTCCTTGTGTTTGCTTCTGTTTATTAAGTAGAGCTGCTTTGACTCCCTATCTTAGTAGCATCGCCTATTGTACAAAATGAACCTGTAAATTGTGTGGGTTGGAGTCTTAGGTAATCATCAAGGTGGGACAACCCACTTCACCACTTTCTGGCTCTGTGTGGGGGAAGGGTTCATAGTGACGACAATTTCTCTGCCTGCCTTCTGGAGATTTGCCCAGCACTTGCCCCATTTCCAGTTACTTCACTTATTCACCATATGCAACTAGGGCCCTTCCAGCTATTGCTCTGGTGGTAATTTCCAGAGAGGGTGGGTTTGTGTATGTTCTAAGATGCTAAAGGTCCTTTAAGCAGAGTTTCATGAAAATTGGGCTGTTTCCTTTGCTGCTGCAACTCCGCTGGTTTTTGCAGCCAGAAGTTATGGGGTTTTATCTTTCTGGCACTGAAACCCTAGGCTGTGCAGTCTGGCCTGGGGTTGGGATTGCTAGCACCCAAGGTACCCCTCCCAGTTTTTATCAACCATGCATGAACAAAGGACCGCCTGGTCCATCCCTGCAACCACCTCTTCTCCGCACTATACCACATCTCCTCACCTCTCTACTGATCTCCACAACACCGCCCCTCCTAAAGGTCTGGATGAATTTGGCTTCTTTAAATCCCTGGTTGTTGGACTCCAATCAGTTAGATTTTCTGACAGTTCTGGGTGTTACTTGTTTTGAAGTTTGGTTGTAATCCTCTCTGTGGTTGCACAAGAAGGCAAAGCATGTATATCTACGCCATCATCTTAACTGTAAGTCTCCCATAATTACTTCTAAATTTATTTCATCATTTTCCCATTGTACTCCAGACATTCCCCCAATAACTTGAGAAAAATTGTGGTAAATCTCAATATAAGCCAAAGTTTGCCAAAAAACACTATGACTGTCTGAAGATGAGTTAGAAACAACAATATAATTAGGAGCTAAATTAGTAAGTACTTATTATATGTTTGGCATATGCAAGCCATTTAGTCACTACATTACCCCAGTAAATCTGAACCGCCTAGCCTGCGATAGATATTTACTGAATCAATTTCACAGGTGAGGGAAGAAAGGAGGGTAGATCATACAGAAAGGAGTGTTGTTAGACCTCAGACACACAGCTGACTTGGAAAAGAATAACCGTGTGGCCACGTATAAGTAGTTTCATCTCTCCAGCTATCATTGTCCTCAACTGTAAAAGTCAGGAAATTACAGTGCTTTGCTAAGAGATCCATCACTTCAAGCAATAAAAAATAGAAAAATATACTATATGTAAAAATTTCAAAATCACCATATAAGTTTATTGCACCTAATTAAAACTGAGACAGAGAGCTGAAGAGAGTAAAATACCTTCAGAGACAAAATACCGTGGGTCTTTAGAAGAATGTCACTCAGATGCACTTGCCCAGAAATCCTACAAATATGCCAACTAATTACCAAAGAGCAAGAAAAAAATCTGAGAAGAATCTTCCCCCCTTTACCATTTTTAGCATACATTATAAAAAGCAAAATCCCTTAAAGACAGTAAACATCTGCCCACAGACAGCAACATTAAAAATATAAAGCAAAATTTATTGACAATGATGAACTATGACAGCCTCTATTAAATTACCTCTTCCTTCAAGGTGTATGTGATCAAAGCTGCAAAGATATTTTCCCTCAGTAACATAACAAGCTATTTGTTGAGATTGAAACATCTGGTCAATATCTTCTAACACTGCAATTTCATGCACAGTTAGCATTAGGACACATTTCTTCTCCTCTTCTTACAGGGTCCATAAGGGTAGCACATATGGCTGATCATTTCATTCAAAACGGATTCAATTCAAGGCATTACACACAATCGTCTGTGCTTTATGATGTTTTAAGTCTACTTGCCATCGTTTCCATCATCACTGCTCACTGCTGTTCTTTTCTGCTATAAAAGAACAGCTCTGCAAATATGACAGAGCACTTAAAGCTCAACAGCTTTCCTCCACTGGGGCTGGAAAGCATTTAAGGCAAAGGAATCTGTAAAGTGGCAGGACATTTTCTATTGTCAAAAACTCCCAATATATTAGAGTATTTACCATTTTATTTACCACGTAGGAACAGATCTAGTACTGATTAGAAAAGTAATGTTTAATGTCAAATCAAATGTGTAACTATCTATATGACATCTATAAAAGTATATTCTTTTGGCACGATTTTGGTTAAATAACTTGAAAAAAATATAATAGAAACATCTAAAATTAATTTTCACAGGGGTTGTCACCATATTTTTTAACTCGACAAAAACAATTCCGTATTAAGACAATAGGGATGCTACAATTTTGTAAGTCCCATATGTTGAAGGTTTTTCAATTAAAATCCATGTCTTATTTGTCATGGTAACAGGGTCCTTTCTTAAACACTTGCTGTGCTAAATCTGAACTCACAACTCAGGTTTCTCTTTTTTCTCCTTCTTCCTTTAGGATAAGAGATAGCTTGAAGGGTAAATAGGGGTAAGCAGTAGTATCTTCAAAGATAATGTTTCACATTTCCTTTGAAACATTTCCAAGACAGGTGGTATAACTGTATGAGTATAGATACCTTCTGAAAATAAAAATTTGCCGAGATGTTAATATCTGAGTGAATGTCAATGAAGAAGTATTCTTCTAGTGATAAACAGTCATTTATGACCATCTTACTAGAAGCAATATGTAATGGCTGATTAAGGAAGGAGAACATCAAAATAATAAGACAGAAGTGAAATCTATGATATAATGTACAGCTCTGCTATTATATCAGATAAGGTAAATATTCTGGGGATCAAAAATGGCGGCATGGTAAGAAGAAGCTACTTTAACTTCCTCCCAGAACCAAACTGGAATTATACCTAAATTATAGAAAAATAATTTTGAGCCCTGGCTGGTGTAGATCAGTGGATTGAGCACAGGCCTGCAAACCAGAGGATCATGGTTTGATTCCCAGTCAGGGCACATGCCTGGGTTGCAGGCCAGTTCCCAGCAGGGGACGCACGAGAGGCAACCATACACTGATATTTCTCTCCCTCTCTCCTTCCCTTCCCCTCTAAATATAAATAAATAAATGAAATCTTTAAAAAAAGAAAAAATACAATATAAAAATTTAAATATGGCATATTCCCAATGAAATAATTTTTATAATAAAAATATTTTGTTTGTTCATTTGTTTATTAATGTAGTCAGTCAATCCGATCTGAAACTATTTATTGAATAGTTCTATGGGCCAGGCACCATCCTGTCACCGGAACGCATTGTTGAACAAGTCACACATGGTCTCTATCTTACCTCATAGAGATTTCAAACAAAATAAAATGAAAGCAAACAAAACTTAAACAGTACACAGGTAAATAAAACAATTGTAAGAAATGCTATGAAGAAAAAAACAAATGGCTGAGCACAATGGGTGGGAGACAGGAACAAGGAAAGAATCTACTCTAAATAGGCCTGTCTAAAGATATTTAACAAACAAAAGATGCAAATGAGCTAATCAGGCAAAGAATGAGCTTGGGGTTGGAGAGAAAAGAAAGAAGAGCCAAGTGCACGGCTTCTGAGAGAGGCTGCCATACTTTTTTTAAAATGTGAAAATCAGTGTGGCTAGAGCACAGTGAGGGAGATGGAGAGTAGCTAAGTAAGTCTGGAAGAATATGCTGGTTCCAGATCATGCATTCTTTGTTGGCTATGTTAAAGAGAATAACATTGAGTCGGGGTGCAATAGGATGCCACTGAAGGGTTTTAAACAAGAAAGTGAAATTATCAAATCCATATAATGATCCCTGTTGCTACTATACATAAAAGTATGTTCATACTGTACATTAAAGAGGATGCAATAAGGAGATAAATTAGGAAAGTGTTATTCACATCCCACCTCCAGTCTTTTGGAAAAGCAATTAGCTCTGAAGGGTAACAAAATACCTGCCCCTAATGTGCCACTATGGCATGTGGATTAGTCTGAGCTGAGAGAAATCAAAACCCTGGGAATTAAAAAAAAAAAACACAACGTTTACCTCTCCCATCACTACCCTACATAAAGTTAGATAGGGAACCTGGCTCAGTAAGGAAGCTATTACCAGAGACAACTTTTATCTGAATGACCTATGTGTATGGCAGGACAAGTATGTGCCAAACACCTGCACTTCTCAACTGTCCCATGAATTGCCCACCTCCCCTTTAAGTCCCCTTGCCCCTATCCCATCCCTTAGCTCAGGATGGCATATAACCCTCAACTGCTTGACTTCTCCTTAGATGTCATATTTTTATGGGGCTCCTGTATGTACAAAATTAACATTTTTTCTTCTGTTAATCTATCTTATGTCAATTTAATTATTAGATCAACCAAATAACCTAGATGGGTAAGAGGAAAAAAATTTCCCCTCCAATAGCTCTATCTTGAAATTATTTCCAGATTTTAACCACTTTTTTTTCAACCACTTTTCATTAATTCCCCCACTGTTACCCATCCAATTTACCAAAACCTCTTTCCTGGATCATTGCAATAGTTCCCTAATCTCCTTGCTTCCATCCTTGACATTTTCCTTTAAAATTTAACTCAGTGAGCTTATTATTCATTCGCTTATTCAAAACCCTCAATTCCCTCCACATCACTCAATAAGAAGCAAAAATCCTTAAGTGGTCCATGAGGCCCCTCAGGATCAAGCCTCTCTTCTCAACCTCTTGTTGCCTTTCTAACCTCACTTATTCTTCATACTCTGCCCCAACCATACTTAACCACTTGCAAATTTTGAAATATGCCAACTATGGACCATGTGCTCCTTTAGCAAATGCTGACATTTCCACTATACTAGACTTCCCCAGCTTCCCATATGGCTCTTCCCTCATCTTGGAAGTCATTACTCAAATCTTACCTGCTCAACCAAAGTGTTCTAAACACCCTACTTAGTACTGTAAAATGCTCCTTTTCTTCCTATATGTCCAACACTACAAAAACAGTTATACTTTTTATACCCTTTCTTTTACACCTTCTAATTTACTTACAAACTACATTCACTATATTTCTCCCTCCCACAAAAATGTGAGATCCATAAAGACAGGAATTTTTATCTGTTTTCCTCATCAATGCATCCCAGCACTTGACCCACAGTAGATAACTGTATGTATTTAATGAACTGTATATCATTAACATATCAACAGACCCCCAAACAGAGATCAACAGATACCCAAAACTTATTTTTAAAGGCTTTGTTTATTTATTTTTAGAGAGAGGGGAAGGGAGGGAGAAAGAGAAGGAGAGAAACATCAATGTGTGGTTGGCTCTCTCACATGGCCCCCACTGGAGACCCGGCCCTCAACCTAGTGCCCTAACTGGGAATCGAACCAGCGACCTTTTGGTTTGCAGCACAGGCTCAATCCACTAAGCCACACCAGCCAGGGCCAAAAACTTATTTTTATAGTATTTATCATATCCCTAAAACATACTCAGTTGTTGTAAAACAAGAATAAAATAAAAATAGCACAATAATTAAATAATACTTCAATAAATATTTGCTATTAATATTATTGAAGGATTCATGTTATCTAAACTATAATTACACAGTGCACAGCCGGTATAATTATATTCTAAAATTAAATAAAGCAACAAAATATTAAAAAGGCAAAAAGATAATGTCACAGCCTACAAAAGAAATGGAAATTTTAAAAACAAACACTTATTTTCTGCATATTATGGGAAATAACACATTTACTCTCCCCTTACCCTCATTTACTCTCATGCACAGAAAGGGTAAACAAGCTCCCAGGACTTAAATCTAGACATTCTACCAACAAAGCCCAAGGTTGAACAACTCTTCTGTAATAGTCACTGAAGGAAATGCACTAAAAAATTATCAGAAGTAATAAAGTTAGGTTAGGTAAGATGTTCAGTTACCAAAATATGTGCTTTAAAAACTTTCTCATATACCAATAATAACTTACTAAAAACAATAAAAAGATGTAATGTACAACGTGATGGCTCCAGTTACCACTGCTATATTTATATATATGAAGTTGTTAAGAGTAGATTCTAAGAGTTCTCATTACAAGGAAAAAAATTCCTTTTTTCCATTTCGTTTATTGTATCAATATGAGATGACAAATGTGAACTAAACTTACTGTAACAATCACTTCCCAATACACATACCTATATGTTGAACCTTTATACCATATCCCTGAAACTCATACAAGGATGTATGTCAATTGTATAATTATAATTTGTCAATTATATCACAAAAAATAAAAACATAATTAAGAAAAACTTCTATATGCAATAGCAGCACGAAGAAACCATAACTGAAGCCACTGGTCAATCCTAGCTTTCTAAAAGCAGAACAACCAGATGTGGGAAGAGATATAAGAGAAATGATAGAGTAGCACTTAATGAACTTGGGGTTCATTATATAGTTCTTTCTATTTCTGTGTAGGTTTGAAATTTTCTATGGTGAAAAGTTAAAATATAGAGAGAAAGGCACAGACACATGAAACAGACTGACAGCTGTCAAAGGGGAGGAGGGAAGGGTACTAGATGAAAGTAGGTGAGGGGAGCCAAAGAACATGTACGCATAACCTGTGGACACAGACATCAGTGTGGTGATGGCCAGAGGGAAGGGGGACCAAAACAAAAAGGGGAATGGGGACATCTGTAATAGTGCAAACAATAAAAATAAAGTAAATAAAGGTTAAAAATTATACATATACAAAATGGGAAATTAAAATGAAAATCTTGATATAAGACAAAAAAATAAATATTCACTTAAAAAATTTATTATAAAATGTTATTTCTCTTTAATGAGCTTGTAAATTCCAATGTGATATTTTGAATACATTAATATGATCCTTAAATTTACCTGGTAGCATAATAGGAAAATACATTCTGAAAAAGATAAGTAATAACAATGAAGGGAGTAGAGGATTTAATACCAGGTATTCAAATGTACTACTTGGCAACTGTAATAGAAACAATTTGGTACTGACACACAAAATACTTAACAGATTTTTTAAAAACTGTTCAAATACAAACCCAAGTACAATTTAGAATACAGTACAACACAGAATACAGATGACAGCACAATATAGAATACAATATAGGATAAAGATGAGATTTCACTGAGATGGCAAAAGAGGGAATTATTGAACAGATTGGGCTGGGATAAGTATACAGCCATTGGGGGGAGTATTCTTTCACCTTACACTTTAACCAAAAATGTAAAAAACCCAGAAAGGTAGAAAATTCAGCTACTAATTTTAATGAACTTTAAAACAGAGATCTCCTAACCATGGCAAGAATGCCAAATGATATAAAAGAAAGTACTGCTAGCTGTAACTAGATACAAACTTAGGATCACTATACAGAACAAAGAAGTTATAATCATGGCAGGCGGGGCTAGAGAAAGTCAGTATCCTTAATGGATGAAGTGAAATCTATATTAAGGAAGCTACTATTGATGTTATTTCCTATTCATAGTCAGGATGATTAAGGTCTTTCAAAAAGCTACCTTTACCATTCTCATCACACTGCTGAAGTGTTTATGCCATTCTAGCCCCTCCTGATGGACTCTAATAAGAGGCTTTAGCTTTGAGACTGCACATCCACCAAGTGGAAATAAGTGGTAACAACTATACCACAGCCCTGAGTGCTGGTTTGTAAGGCCAGGTGAATCTAAGGACAATTTCCCAGGCAAATCCCTATCTCCTAGACCTACACTTTAGCCCACCTGTATCTATTCTTACAAAGAAATAAAGAGTACTGGGCAATAAAAAAATGTACTTTTTGCACAGTAAAGTAAGATAATTACACAAGAGCATCAAATAGTTAAAATGTATAAAGTTATTTTAGGAAAAAAATTACATGCAGAGAGATCAAGGAGAATCTTATCGGTGGCTCAATCATAACATCATCAAAATAAAAATGTTACTGGGTGCCCACCATAGAATTTTACACTTGTTAAGCTAGCAAACTTCTATTAAGCCCTTATACCGAAAGTACTCTGTGAGAAATACAATCCTGCATAAGACCTTGAGGAGTTCACACACTAGTGCAGGAGGCAGCAGGGAAACAATTCGAATCCAATGAGCACTACAATAGAGGTATATACAAAGTATTCTGAGAGCATCGAGAAGTTTGGGGAATTATGAAAAAGTCAAAGAAAAAATGACAAATAGGTTACTTCTTGAAGGTAAAGATTTTACCAGGCTGAGAACAAGAAAAATACAAGTTATACAGAGAAAAATCTATGTGCAAAAACATATATGTTCACAGCTCACTCCGTAATTCATAACACTGAAAATGAGAATAGGATTGGAGAGTTACAAGATAAAATGCAGTTTATAAAAATACATTTTGGTAACAATGTTCAGAAAACAAATAACAACTGTTGAAAGTAAATTCACCAAGGGTCTTCATGTCTCTGGAGGTCTTTATCAGATTTTGTTCTCTCTTTTAACAAACATCCTTGTTAAAACTTTTTTTTATTGTTGTTCAAGTACAGTTGTCTCCATTTTCACCCCACCATGCCCCGCCCTGCCACATGCATCCCTATCTCCCACCTGCAAACCTACCCCCTTTGGCTTTGTCCATGTGTCCTTTATACATGTTCCTTGATGGCCCTTCCCCTATTATCCCTCTCTTCGTTCCTCTCCAATACTGTCAGTTTGTTGTTTATTTCTATGTCTCTGGTAGTATTCTGCTTGCTTGTTTGTTTTGTTGATTAGGTTCCAATTATAGATGAGATCATATGGTATTTGTCTTTCACCACATGGCTTATATCACTTAGCATTGTGCTCTCCAGTTCCATCCATGGTATCCCAAAGGGTAGGAGCTCCTTCTTTCTCTCTGCTGTGTAGTATTCTACTGAGTAAATGTACCATAGTTTTTTGATCCACTCATTTACTGATGGGCACTTAGGTTACTTCTAGCACTTGGCTATAGTAAATTGCACTACTATGAACATTGGAGTGTATAGGTTCTTTTCAAGTGGTGTTTCAGCATCCTTAGGGGATAATCCCAGCAGAGGTATTGCCAGGGCAAAAGGCAGTTCCATTTTTAGTATTCCGAGGAAATTCCATACTGTTTTCCACCATAGCTGTATCAGTTTGCATCCCACCAACAGTACACTAGGGTTCCCTCATCTCCACAACCTCTTCAACACTAGCTGTTTGTTGCTTTGGTATTGATGGCCATTCTGACTGGTGTGAAAAGGCATCTCCTTGTGGTTTTAATTTGCATGTCTCTGATGGCTAGTGATGCTGAGCATCTTTTCATGTCTCTGGGCCCTCTGTATGTCCTCCTTGCAGAACTGTCTGTTCAAGTCTTTTGTCCATTTTTCAATTTTTTTTGTCTTCCTAGAGTGGGCCAGTGTGACTTCTTTATATATTTTGGAGATCAAACCCTTGTCCGAGGTATCATTTGCAAATATGTTTTCCCATGATTGGCTATCTTTTGATTTTAATGCCATTTCCTTTAGCTGTGCAGAAGCTTTTTATTTTGATCAGATCCCATTTGTTTATTCTTTTCCTTTATGTTTTGCTCTAAGGGACATATTGGTGAAAATATTGCTGTATGGAATATCTGAGATTTTCCTGCCTATGTTCTCCTCTAGGGCTTTTATGGTGTCAAAACTACATTTAAGTCTTTTATCCACCTTGAATTTATTTTTGTACGTGGTATAAGTTGGTAGTCGAGTTTTATTGTTTTGCATGTAGCTGTCCAGATCTCCCAACACCATTTGTTGAAGAAGCTATTTTTACTCCATTTTATGTTTTTTCCCCTTTGTTAAATATTAATTGACCATAGAAACTTGGGTTAGTTAAAGCTTTATCTCAGTGTAAAGGTTAGGCAGGGTTCCAATAACCACTAAGATTGGGGCTTTTTAAATTCAGGAATCCTCAATTGTGACGCAAACTCTACAAACAGAGCGCCACCTGCATCAAACTCCATGTTGCTGCCCAATGAGCAGGAATGTAAGCAGAATCAGTGGGAATATGCAACTCAGGCAGCCTGCTGTGCCTTTCGTAAGCACTTCCCTTGTGTCTGATTCAGGAGGTTGTTGTCTTCTACCAACACCTATAAAACTGTGACAGACTAATTTGTTAGCTTGCAAGTGTAGGAAAATCCAAGACACTTCACAACTATTGAAAAAGCCTTCTTCAAAAAGAAGAGGAGGATCAGGACAGAATGCAAGAAGACCAATTACCAAGTCAAGTAGAACCAAAAAAAAAAAAAAGAGACAAGGATCTCACCCTTAAGAATTTTGAGGAAAGGAGGAAACAGATGTAAGAAGTTCTTTTTGGAGGCAAAAAGGACAAGACTTGAAACTGATTGAGTGAGGGAGGTGTAGTCTCAGTCTGACTACAATGTCCGTAATTGGATGACTGATGGATAGTTATGCCATTAATAAAGATAACTTAAAAACATAAGAGCAGATATAGTGTAAAAAGCCAGAGGACAGTGAGTTGAGTTTGGACATATGGAATTACAAGAATAAATCTTTAGAGATATCTACTGAAACACTAGAAACAGAAGTTTGTAGTTCCAGAAGGAGGTCATTAATAGAGAAAAATATTGACCTATTTTTTACAGAAGGGTCTGCAGACCTCTAGAATACCCTGAGAACTTCTCAGAGGATCAACAAAGTCAACCTAATTTTCACAATAAATTAAGCTGTTATTTGCATTTTTTCACTGCGTTAACATTTGCCTTCATAGTGCAAGTTCAACAATGGGTAAAAGTGCCAGTACCTAAAGTCAAATAAAGGCAATGGAACCAAGCTGTACTGGTAGGCATTGAATTATTTACAACCCTGTGCTCAAATTAAAAAGATACCAATCTAAGAATTTTTTTAAAGATTTTATTTATTTATCTTTAGAGGGGAAGGGAAGGAGAGAAGGAGAGAAGTATCAATGTATGGTTGCCTCTTGTGAGTCCCCTGCCGGGAACTGGCCTGCAACCCAGGCATGTGCCCTGACTCGGAACCGCGATTCGGACCTGCGAACCTTCGAACCTGCGAACACTGTGTGGTTCGCAGGCCCGCGCTCAATCCACTGAGCTACACCAGCCAGGGCCCAATCTAAGAATTTTTTTAAGAAGCAAAAATCATTGATTTGTATTAAATATTAACACTGAAAATACATCTTTTAAATTCCACGTGTAGGAAAATGGAAAGTATGAATGAAATACAATGTTTCCCCGAAAAAAGCACTCATGTAATTGAATTTCTATGTCAACTAGCTACTTTTTCATGAAAAAATATTTTTTCTTTAAAGTAATGACTGATAGACAAATGATAATTATTCAGACTTGGGTATTTGGCAGACATTTCCTTGAAATAAAAATAAGTAAACCTGTCACTTAAAAAATAACTATCAGGATTTACTGCTAATAATAAAAATTGAGCTTTCAATTGAAAATTACAATTATGTAAAACTCTTATCAACTATAGTGAGATTCCCAATATACAGAAGACTATTTTCTTGAGATTGGTAATGATATTAAACATGAGAGTCAAGATGGAGGTGAAGGTAAACACACTTCACCTTTTCACACAATTACAGAAAAATTACAACTGGACCTCAAAACAAATAACACCCAGAACCATCAGAAAACAAGCTACATGGAAGTCAGACAAGCAAGGATGTAAAGAAGCCACATTCATTCAGACAATAGCAGGGGCAGAGAGGTGGAGACAGGCTGAGAGTCGCAAACATGCAGTGTGGCACAATGTGCGAAAGTGGTCTCATGTTCATGTGTGGTGGATAAATACCTGGAGGGATACCTCAGAAGTGAGGGATCCTAGCCCTAGACCAGACCACAAAGCCAAGGGTTCAAGCACCAGGATTGTCAGGAGACTCCACTTAGAGGTCCCACACAGACTTAGAACTTACGCACTTATGCACACACTCACTCTGGGATTCAGCACCAGGGCAGCAGCTGGAAGGGCACCAGTAGCACTAGGGAGTAATCAAAGTGACTGGAAACAGGGTGAGTACTGGGCAGAAGCACTTCAGAAGCCAGGCAGTGGCACTGTCCCTTCTCTAAGCTCTCCTCTCACACAGAGCCACGAAGTGGTGAGGGGGGTCACCCCACCCTGGCAATTACCTAAGGCTTTGCTCCACACAATTTACTGGGGCCTTTACTACAACAGGCCACCCTACTAAGACAGGGCGTCACAGCAGCTCTACCTAATACACAGAAACAAACGCAGGGAGGCTGCCAAATCAAGGAGACAAGAAATATGGCCCAAATGAAAGAACAGAACAAAACCTCAAAAAAGAACTAAATGAAATGCAGACAACCAACCTATAAGATGCAGAGTTCAAAACACTGGTGATCAGGATGCTCAAAGAACTCACTGAGTAGAACATCAGCACAAAAAAAAAGACTCAGGAAAAAAGGGAAGTTTTCACTTAGCTACACTAAGTGAAATAATGAAAAATCTACAGGGAACCAACAGTGGAGGGGATGAAGCCGAGATTCACATCAATGATTTGGAATATAAGGAAGAAATAAGCATTCAACCAGATGGCAAGAAGAAATAAGAATTCAAAAAATGAGGAGAGAATAAGATGACTCTGGGATATCTTCAAACATACAAACATCCAAATTATAGGGATGACAGGAGAAAGTAAAAAATTGAATACTTATTTCAAAAAATAATTTTAAAAATTCCCTAATTAGTGACAGAAATAGTCATACAAATCCAGGAAGCAGAGAGAGTCCCAAACAAGTTAGACCCAAAGAGGACCACACCAACACACATCATAATTAAAATGCCAAAGGTTAGAGATAAAGAATCTTAAAGGCAGCAAGAGAAAAGCACAGTTACCAACAAGGGAGTTCCCATAAGACTCTCATCTACTTTCTCAAAAGAAACTGTTCAGGCTACAAGGGACTGGCAAGAAGTATTCAAGGTGATGAAAAGCAAGGACCTACAAACTAGATTACTCTATCCAGCTAAGTTACCATTTAGAATGGAAGGGCAGATAAAATGCTTCACACACAACATAGAGCTAAAGGAGTTCATCATCACCAAGCCATTATTATTTGAAATGTTAAAGGGACTTATTTAAGAAAAAGGAGATCAAACCTATGAATATATTTTAACCCATTTTAGGTAACAAGTTCACAACTATCAACAATTGAATCTATAAAAAAACAAACTAGGCAAACAACCAGAACAGAAACAGAATCAGAGTGATAGGGATCATTTGGAGGGTTATCAGCTGGAACAGGGAAGGGGAATATTGGGGGAAAATGTGCAGGGATTACAAAGCAGAACTGGTAGGTACAAAATAGACAGGGGGATGTTAAGAATAGTATAGGAAATGGAGAAGCTAAAGAACTTAAATGCACAACCAATGGACATGAAGTAAGGGTGGGGACTGCTGGAGGGAATGGGGGTACTGGGCAAAGGGTGGCAAAGGGGAACATTGGAACAATTGTAATAGCATAATCAGTAAAATATACTTAAAAAATAAAACCATGAAATATCACCTCACACCTGTCAGAATGGGTATCATCAATAAATTAGCAAATGACAAATGTTAGCAATAATGTAACCCTCATGCACTGTGATGGGAATGCAGATTGGTGTAGCCACTGTGCAAAACAGTATGGAGTTTCCAAAAAAATTAGAAATAGAACTGCCTTATGACCCAGCAAATTCTCTTCTGGGAATATATCCAAAGAAACTGAAAACACTAAATTGAAAGAACATACACATCACGGTGTTCACCTCAGTGTTATTTACGATAGCCAAGATTTGAAAGCAGCCCAGTGTCCATCAGTAAATGAGGGGATAAAAAAAAGGCTGTGGTACATTTACACAGTGGAATACTACACTACTGTAAAAAAAAAACAAGAAGGAAATCTTACTCTTACAACAGCATGGATGGACCTAGAGATTCTTATGCTTAGTGAAATAAGCCAGTTAGAGAAAGCCAAATACCATAATTTCATTTATATGTAGAATCTAACGGACAAAATACATAAAATTTAAAAAAAAAAAAAGAAAATGAGACATTTTACACTTGTAAGACTGCATCATTTAATAAACAAAAACTTTGCAAAATGAACAATGTCTTATAATAAAACTCATGTGTAGGTTAAATGAATTCAAAGATTTAAACATATCAGTGCAGGAATTCCAGACAAGATGGAGGCATAGGTAGAAACCCTTTGCTTCCTCTCACAACCAATCCTCCAAAAGGAGGATAGCAACCAATCTAAACAACCAGGAGCTCCAGAAAAATCAAACTGCATGGAACTCCGGCAACCAAGGGAGTAAAGAAAAAAATCAGTCAGAACAACCAGACTGGTAAGGCTGCAGACTGCATGGACTAGCCCATAGAGGAAAAACCCTGGCCAGTGGGGGGAGTTTGGGGGCGGTGTGGCGATGGGAACATAATCAGAGAAATGGACATCACATGGAGGGTTCTCAGTGGGGAGGGAGAGGGAAGGAATAGGTGGGGAAAGGTACAGGGAAGAAGAAGCATAATTAGTAGGCATAAAATAGATGGAGAGATTAAAAATGGTATAGGAAACAGAGAACTCAAAGAACTTATATGTACAACCCATGGACATGAACTAAATGCGGGGAGTGCTGGGGGGGTCAGGGGTCAGAATAAAGGGAAAATGGAGAAAAAACTGGGAAACTGTAATAGCATAATCAATAAAAATATTTTAAAAATAAACATATTGGTGCATATTTTTTAACATAATAGCTTTGTTGAGACACATTCCACATACCACGCACTCATATTTAAAATGTACAATGCAATGGCATTTAACATATTCTCAGAGTGTGCAAGCATCACCTCATCAATTTTAGAACATTTTCAACACTCTAAAAACAACCCTTTATTACTTAGCCAGCACACCCGAAAACCCCTATTACCACAAGCTCTAAACAACCACAAATGTATTTTCTGAAGCTATGAATATGCATATTCATATTACAAAGAGATACAGTAATAAAATATGTGGGCTTTTGTGAGAAGTTTCTTTCACTTAGCATAATGTTTTCAAGATTCATCCATATTGTGGCATGTATCAGTACTTCATTTGTTTTATTGCCAATAGTCTATTATATAGATACTCCACAGTTTGTTTATCCATTCAGCAGTTGGTAGACATTTGGGCTATTTCCACTTTTTTGCTATTATGAACAATACTACTATGAACAGTCATGTACAAGTTTTTACGTAAACATATGTTATCATTTTTCTTGGGCTATATGCCTAGAATTGCTGGGTCATATGGCAAACCAACCTTTGTCTACTTTTTCACTTGGATTTTTCTATTCTCCTTAATCATATGAAGAACCTATTAGTCTTTTTATATATTAGGAAGGTTAACTCTTTGTGCGATATATCTTGCAAATATTTTCTTCCATTTCATCTTTGTTTATGATGTCTTTCACCTACATTTTGCATTATGTACTTTCATCTTTATGATTTATAAGATTAAAAATGAGAAACTGACATAGAAAGGTAAGCCAGTAACGGGCGCAGAGAAAGGATAACCCAAAGGGTTAACAAGAAGGGAACCAAGTGCTATCTGTCCTGAGAGCTAATCGAAGACAGTTTCAATATTGGAGGAGTAACAGACAAAGAAATAACATTAACCAAGTCAATTAGGATCCAGATTTTTTAATGGCCACTGGGATTGGCAATTATATTATTAGTAATTGTTGCAAAAAAAAAGGTTCCAAAGAGAAATAAGACTGAAGTCCCACACTGAAGTTTCTGAATAAAGAGTAAGTGGGAGGTAGAGCACGGGTAACAATGAAGGTTTACCCCACTGTCTAGGTATCTAAGAGAAGGTGGGGAAGTATAACAATTTGAAGTTCTAGAGAAAAAAAGAGCCCTGGCTGGTATAGCTCAGTGGACTGAGCCTGTGAAGCAAAGGGTTGCCAGTTCGATTCCCAGTCAGGGCACATGCCTAGGTTACAGGCCAGGTCCCCAGTAGGGGACACATGAGAGGCAACCACACACTGATGTTTCTCTCCCACTCTTTCCCTTTCCCTTCCCTTCTCTCTAAAAATAAATAAATAACATATTTTTTAGAAAAAAGAAATGGCATAAGACAAAATTACATGAACAAATTTCAAAACAAGAGGAGAAAGAAGGTAAGTAATTGATACTTCATGATTTCCATTATATTTATAGAAAAGATTATGAGGTCACTTGCTAAGATTAGGGTAAAATGGTTCAACAGATTGAAAAAAATATTGAACAACACAAAGGAAAATAAGAATTGGAATACAAACTGTACTGTAGACATGTATGAGTCCCTTATAATGTCTAGAAAAATGCCTTAGACATAGAGACTCCATAAATATGTATAAAATTTAATAAATTTTGGATAATTAAAAATATAAATGCTCTAAAAATTTAGTTTTAATATAGTGTTTAACATGTCTTATGTAAACCAGTATGCTAATAAGATAGTTACTTTGTGATATGACATCCCAAGGAGAATATATAATTCTATTTATTCAATTTCTATAGTCAAATCATTTCCATAATTAAATCAAAAGTAAAAAGTACTAAAATTGCTAAACAATGGTAAAACTTATTCTATTCTATCTAAATAGAATAAAGACTTCACTAAATGTCTTCAGCTACTAAATATACTCTGTAAGTAATAAATTAACATGGGGGGACATAATTGAGTAGGATTACATTTGAATTCTCAGTACTACATTTGAAACTTTTTTTTAAAACCAAAGTTATTCCAGATGAAATGTTTCTTTTTAAAAACTAACAAAAAGCATTTTATATTTTAACTTTTTATTTATTTATTTTTTCTTAAATACAGGAAGTGACTGAGATTTATTAAAGTAACTCCTCATAGCCCTGGCTGGTGTAGCTCAGTGGATTGAGCACGGGCAGGCCTGCAAACCAGAGGATTGAGGTTCGATTCCCAGTCAGGACACATGCCTGGGTTGCAGGTCAGTTCCCGGCAGGGGACACACGATACATTGTGCGTCCTCACATTGTGCGTCCTCGGCAGAGGCAACCATACATTGATATTTCTCTCCCTCTCTCCTTCCCTTCCCCTCTAAAGATAAATAAATAAAATATTTAAAAATAATAATAAAATAAAATAAAATAACTCCTCATAGATTTACCCCTGGGTTCAAGGATAGTTCATCATATACAAATCAATCAATATGATACATCACACCAATAAAATGAAAAAGGAATCATATCATCTCAATAGACGCAAAAAAAAGCATTTGATAAAATTTAGCATCTATTCATGATAAAAACTTAACAAATTAGGTACAGAAGGAATATATCTCAACATAATAAAAACCATATATGGCAAGTCCACAGCCAACGTCACACTTGAAGATGAAAAGTTGAAAGCTTTTTCTCTAAGATCAGGAATAAGAGACAGGGGTGCCCTCTCTCACCACTTCCACTCAACCATGCTACTGGAAGTCCTTGCCAGAGCAATCAGGCAAGAGAGAGAAAAAGGTATTGCAGATGGCATGATTTTATATGTAGTAAATCCTTATGACTCTACAAAACAAACTGTGACCTATGGTTACCAGAGCAGAGGGTAGACGGAAGGGAAATTGGAGTAAGGTGGACAAAAGGTACAAACCCCCAATTACAAGATAAACAAGTGTTAGGGATGTAATGTGCAACATGATGACTATAGCTAACACTACTGTATGATATGTAGAAAAGTTAAGAGAGTAAATCCTATTTTTAACTTTTTATTTTGAAATAATTTTATACTTACAGAAAAGCTGGTGAAATAATGCAGAGAATTCCCAAATACCTTTCAAACTGCTCTCCCTAATATTAACACATTATATAACAACAATAAAATTATCAAAATCATGAAATTGCTGTTTGTCCCTCATATCATAAGTCTTCTGATTTATAAGAAGACCATTTTAATACTATTTTATGGTATTTTTACTAAAAAATTTCTTTGACATAGCTTGTTGCTGTTCATCTCAGGTGACACATAAAAGGACACATTTTCATCTGCAAGCACAGTAAAAAGTAGAGTAGACTTTTCACCTATCAATTACATTCTTCAACTTTCTAGAATATATTCTATTTTGTAAATAGGTAACATCCAAGTAAATGGATAATTATTTATTTAAAAATGTAAAAGACTTATATTAATCTTCAAAAGAATGTTTAGGGGGAAAAAACCTGACACTTCCCAAAATGTTACAGGAAGAGCTAAATGAGGGCTTGGAGATTAGAAATTTGTAATAGGATGAACCCATACAATATTACTATGACTTTCATCTAACAGCCTCAATATCCAAGATAAAACAGTGGTAGATGGTTAGACTGATCTAGAACTGGTGGCATTGTGACAGGAAAGCACACACAAAATTGAGAAGAAAAAAATTAAGTCCAGTCAAATGAACTAAGTGCAGAGAAATGGCAAATTTGGCAGTAGTAAAGATTAGAGGGGAAAGGGCTAGAAGTATTTTGTGAAATAAAAGAACTGAAATAATAGGAGAAAAGCCAGGGAAAGGTTTCAAAGGGTAAGAGTAGAAAACTAAGCTTTTAGATTTCCTTTATAGAACTATAAGGGATAATTATTACAGCAGGTAGACATCATAGAGTATGGTTAAAAAAATGAAGTTCAACGAACTCAGAAGCTAGGATGATGATGGCCAAATTACAACAATGCAGTCAGACCATTACTCGTGAAATTATTCTTTACTTAAGCCACAATAAAATTTACTTAAATATCTTTACACTATAAGAATATAAAAGAAATAACAAAGATGAAAAGAGGTGTATTATACTGTGCTTTAATTTTATCAGCTTTCAATCTTTCAACAATAAACAAAGTGTTATCATTAGCACTTCATAAATGTTATATATCAGGTGGAGGAGGTTCCACTCTATTTCTAGTTTACACAGCAATTTGCAAGAAGCGGATGTCGGATTTAGTCAAATGCTTTTCTGTATGTACAGAAATGATCATATGACTTTCAGGTGGGAGGGTAAACCCGGTATTTGTTACTCCATCTCGTTAGAAAAAGAGAGTCCCAAATTCCGTTAGTTTTGAATAAATGAAAAATATAATTTGATTCGATGAATGCAATCCAGTAGGCAGATGTACAGATCATATTTCAAAGAAAAAGACCTGCTTCTAACCCTGCATTTATTATGAATTAGTAGGCCCTCAGATAAAGTGACTAACCTTAGTCTAAACGGTACTGATACTCTGTAGGTGTTATATTCCAATATACTGTATGATGAGCAATAACATTTCAGAGAGAAATGTGAAACAGACCAATGAATTCTGGCAGAGCTAGAATGTGTAAATCTGAATCCCACTTAAATCAATAGCATTTATCATGTTTATGTTAGAAGCATCTGGTGTGATATTAAGAGATGAATGATGTACAGTTCATTTTAATGTCAGTATATATTCACAAAAATACAAATTAAGAAATAATAAGTTTAACTAGAAAAGACTTCAAAAGGTCAACTCAACTGGCTTGGTCTTCTTGGCTCTCACCTATTACACCTGATTCTTGTTATCCCAGTCTGGGTGGCAAAAGGTGCCATCGACACTGAATTTGTGGATACTGAGCCATTGCTCCTAAGAGAACTACAGACTTAGGCCTCTATAATCTTTTGGTTACATTTTGTCAACCAATCAATATTAGAACATAACTTTGTTTTATGTGTGTGTCTCTTTGCCAGCACATTGTTTTACATACATATGTACATATAAAAAGCTACATATAATGACATATTAATTTATATACCCATACTTATATTTAATTCTTTAACATTGAACTTACAGTCCTATAACTAATGCCTGAACAAAGTGCATTTGGCAATTATTTTCTCTGTGAGGGACATCACAGCTTTCTAGAAGCTTCCTAGAAACACTAGATAGCATGTCAACACTATGCTTGAAGGCCATTATAGACAACAAAAGGCACAAAAATGAAAAACAAAACAACATGGCACTAAATGCACCACAAAGAAGGACACTGGTTTACAGCATGAGTGCTGAAACAAGAAAACAGAGTGTTGCCTTGTCTGACCTCAGACGGTGACGTGCACATCAGGCAACTCCAACGTTTTGCTGCTCCATGCAGTCATCTGTGAATGACTGCAAACTGCCTCAGAACAGATTTCAGAATTACAAATAAGTTTTTACAGAGTGGGCAAACTTGCAAATACAGAACCTATAAATAATGAGGATCAACTGTATATATAGTGGATATATAGTATCTATATATATAGATCCACCAAGGCCTTTATCAACATTGTAATCAATGCTTCTTCATCATTTTATTTTTCAAGGCTTGAACTCTTTTGAGAATATGATAAAAATTATTTATCTTCCAAATGGACTTCCATTCGAACACATAATTCATGAACCACAGTTTAAAACTGCCAGCTTTAGTTTGTAAGCAAAGAATTTTTAAAGCATCCCTTGCTAACCATTTTCTATTTCATATTTACAAAATAGTAATTGCTGTACCTATCACCAGCTTACATTTTCTGAGCACATAGTGTAACAATGATTGTGGTTTTCCAACTAGATAGAAGTGACAGAACATGCAGTGTCACAGAGGATAAAACACATTTGCTTTTCTCTTATTTTCCAGAGCAAATTTTTTTGCCTTTCTTGCAGAATTACTATTTTTAAAAATCTACAAAACAGAAACTGAAAAGCAATACATAAACTAATTTAGAGAGCTCTACTTGCTTCTTAAAATGCCCCAATTTTGGTATGTAAATACATAAAGTGTGAGGTTTCATAGCACATTGCTTTATATCACATTTATAATTCAAGTAATCAAAAAAACAGAGAACTGCCCTAGCTGGTGTGCCTCAGTGGACTCAGTGCCAGCCTGCAAACCAAAGGTTCACAGGTTCAATTCCCAGTCAAGGCACATGGCCAGGGTTGTGGGCCAGGTCCCCAGTACAGGGCACGTAAGAGGCAACCAAATATTGATGTTTCTCTCCCTCTCTTTCACCCTCCTTTCCCCTCTCTCTAAAAATAAAAAAATATATAATTTTTAAAAAATAATAATAAAAAAACAAGACTATATAATAGTAGAGCACTTCAAAGGTCAAAATGTGGCTCTGCTTTGATAATCATTAAATCAAGCAGGATCCTTGATCTGATCATTGTAAAGATATTTCCAGGTTAAAAACAGAAAGATTAACAATCAAATAAAAGTGGCAAAATAAGCTGAATTGACAGTTTTCCAAAGAAAATATACAAATTACCAACAATTACTTAAAAAGATGTTCAATATCATTACCGAGTAGGGAAATACAAATAAAAAACACAGTGAAATACAACTTTATACCCGCTAAGTAGGCCATGTTAAAATAAAAGAAGAAAGAAAAATAACAAAGAACAGCAAAAACTGGAACCTGCATACATTGCTGGGTAAAACGTAAATTAGTGCAGCTACTATAGAAACCATTTTGGGGCTTCTTTGTAAAGTTAAATGTAGATTTACTATGTGACCCAGCAATTAAACTCCCAGGGATATATTCAAACACATCAAAAAGAGGCACTCCAAAGGCAGAAACAATTCTTTACCATTTATAAAGGAAATGTGTGGAGGGGTCACAAAGATGCAAGTTTTCCAGGGTGGAAAAAAAACCCTCACATAGATACTGGAATATTTTGGGGAGAGTTAATCAGGCTGTGCATGTGATTCATTTCAGGGCAGCACAGGATTTGCTACACCGATAAGATAAAAATTACTATCTTGCCTCTGGCTGGAACTTATTCCAGATGCTCAAAAGAATGGTGAGTTTACTTTTTCTGTTCCTATATGAAACTTCTGGTCAACATTAATAATCAGTACAGAAACTAACCACTGCCACAAGTTTAGTTGTTTGTATTACAATTCATACCCCAATTTGTATAATACATTTATGTCTATCTTAAGGAGCCACATTTTAGGTTAAAATCTACAAATAGAGTGAAATTAAAAGATATCATGCACACAACTACAACATGCTGAAGAGCCTATATGAATATTAAACAATAGACATAAAAATAAATTAGGAAAGTTAGATAAAATGGATAGATTCCTAGATCACACAAACTACTGAAACTGACACAAGAAAAAAATAGGTAATCTGAACAGACCTATACAAGTGAAAAGACTGAATTAGTACTCAAAAAACTACCCATTAAGGGACTTCCATCTAAGATGGAGGCATAGGTAGAAACCCTTCACTTCTTTGCACACCAAAGGGAGGATTACAACCAATCTAAAGTTAATAAACAACCAGAAGTGCCAGAAAAATCAAACTGCATTGGAACTTCACCAACCAAGGAATTAAAGAAACAGTCAACCAGGACAACCAGACCGGTGATATGGGCGGACAGACAGAACCTACAGTAAGGTGCTGGACCATATGGGCAAGGTGGTGGACTGTGAGTGCAGGGCTGGCTGAGAGGGAAACTGAGACTCAGAGCTGAATGTGCACTACAACAGGGGTTGCTGCAATGGGAGAAACTCCCAGTCTCACATTAGAGTTCACTGGAAAGTGGGGCTGAGGCCTAGGAGAGAACTGCACTGTTCCCTCTCTGGCCCCTCCCCCACAGGCAGTGCTGCAGAGCAGCAAGGAGGGTTGCCCTGCCCAGGTGAATACCTAAGACCCCACCCCCTTACAACTTAGCAGGTGCACTGAGACAAAGAAATAGGGCCCAAATTAAAGAACAGAGCAAAACTTCAAAGAGCTAAGTGATGAGGAGATAGCCAACCTATCTGATGGAGAGTTTAAAGCCCTGGTAATCAAATGCTCACAGAACTGACTGAACTTGGTCAAAAAATGAAAGAACAAATGAAAGATACCCAAAATGAAATAAAGCAAAATATTCGGGGAACCAACAGTGACCAGAACTCAAAGCAACAATTTGGAAAAAAAAAAAGAAGAAACAAACATCCAACTGGAAAAGAATGAAGAAACAAAAAAAATTTTTTTTAAGATTTTATTTATTTATTTTTAGAGGGGAAGGAGAGAGGGAGAGAAACATCAATGTATGGTTGCCTTTTGTGCATCCCCTGCTGGTAGTTAGCCTGCAAGGAACCGGCTTGCAACCCAGGCATGTGCCCTGACTGGGAATCGAACCGCGATCGTCTGGTTCGCAGGCCCGCGCTCAATCCACTGAGCTACGCCAGCCAGGGCTAAGAAACAAAAATTTTTAAAAACAGAAGAGAGGCTTAGGAACCTCTGGGACAACTTTAAGCATTCCAATATCCAAATTATACGGGTGCCAGAAGGAGAACAACCGCAAGAAATTAAAAACTTATTTGAACAAATAATGAAGGAAAACTTCCCTAATCTGGCAAAGGAAATAGACTTCTAGGAAGTCCAGGAAGCCCAGAGAGTCCCAAAGAAGTTGGACCCAAAGAGAAACATACCAAGGCACATTATCATTAAGTTACCCAAGATTAAAGGAAAGAATCTTAAAAGTAGCAAGAGGAAAGGAGAGAGTTACCTATAAAGGAGTACCTATAAGACTATGACCTGACTTCTCAAAAGAAACCTTACAGGCAAGAAGAGGCTGGAAAGAAGTATTCGAAGACATGAAAGGCAAGGACCTACTTGCAAGATTACTGTATCCAGCAAAGCTACCATTCAGAATGGAAGGACAGATAAAGTGTTTCCCAGATAAAGTAAACTTAAAGGAGTCCATCATCACCAAGCCTTTATTATATGAAATGTTAAGGGGACTTATCTAAGAAATTGAAGAAGATCAAAAACTATGAACAGTAAAATGACAACAAACTCAAAACTACCAACAAATGAACCTAAAAAAAGAAAAACATTGAAAACAAAAACTAAGTAAACAACTAAAACAGCATCAGAATCAGAGAAATGAACATCACATGGAGGGTTATCACTGGGGAGGGGGAGAAGGAGGGGAGGAATGGGAGGAAAAGGTACAGGAAATAAGAAGCATAATTAGTAGGCATAAAATAGATGCGGAGAGGTAAAAAATGGTACAGGAAACAGACAACTCAAAGAATTCATATGTACAACCCAGGGACATGAACTAAGGATGGGGAATTCTGGAGGGTTGGGAGGTGCAAGGTAGAGGGGAGACAAAGAGGGAAAAATTGGGAAAACTGTAATAGCATAATCAATAAAATATACTTTAAAAAAAGTACCCATAAAGAAAAGCCCAGGCCCAGGTAGTTTCATCATTGAATTCTAACAAACTTTTAAAGAAAAATTAATACACACTCTCCACAAACTCTTCCACAAATTAGAAAAAGAAACATCCCAATGCATTTAATAAGGCCAGTATTACCATACAAAAACCGATAATCACAAGACAACTATAGAACATTATCTCTTATGAATATGATGAAAAAATCCTGAATAAAATACTAACAAAATATAATCTAGCAACATATTAAAAGAATTATATAACATGACCAAGTGAGATTGACCCCAGTAACACAAGGATGGTTTAACAAACATCTCATAATCAATAAATGTGATAAATCATATCAATTGAATAGAAAACGAAAAAAATCACACAATCATCACAACAGAAACAGAAAAAGCATACAGCAAAAACTAACACAATTCAAGTGAAAACAGTCAACAAACTAGGAATAGAAGGAAACTCACTCAATCTGATTAAAAAAAAAATCTGAGAAAAACCCACACTAAACATCATGGTGAATGGCTGGATGCTTTCACTCTTGGATGAAGAACAGGAACAAGACAAGGACATCTGCTCTCACCACTTCTCTTCAACATTATACTAGAGGTGGTAGTTAAGACAATTAAGCAAGAAAAAATAAATAAATAAAATTTTCAAATTGGAGGGAACAGAGTAAAACCATCTCTATTGGAAGATGACATGTTTTATACGTAGAAAATCCCAAAGAATCCACTGGAAAACACTACAACCTAGCTCTGTTCAGAGAGGCTACAGCATACAAAATCGGTATTTTAAAAATCAACTACATTTTATACACTTACAATGAACAACTCAAAATTAAAATTACAAAAAAATTCTATTTACAATAACCTCAAAAAGAAAAATAATTCAGAGTACGTTGTTTTAACATACAAAACATATTATCCTGAAAATTAACATTGTTGAAAAAAATTTAAAGATCTAAATAAATGAAAAATATTTCATTTTTATGCATCATTACTCTTAACATTGTTAACATGCCCAGTACTATCCATATTGATCTGAATAGGAATCTAAGCTGTAGTCTTTGTAAAAAAATGGACAAGCTGATGGTAAAACTTACAATGAATTTCAGGAGATCAAGAATAGGCATGGGGAAGAGTGGTATATATCTAGTGAATAGAATTAATCTTAACAATCATTAAGAAGCATTTCTTAGGGAAGTAGTTAGTGGTAGTTTTTTTTTTTATAAAATATTCAAAAGACAAGGTCCAATGTTCTGTATGTTATACTATTACTTGGATAATTATATTTTGCAGTTGAACAATTAAATATTCATTAAATAAATTACTCCTGAAAAACTTGCTATTTTAATTTTTCAAAATTATTTACTTAAAATTAGTATTGCACAGCAAGTTATAAAAATGATTAAAACAGTAAGAAAGTGCATGGATTGGAAAACAATTCTCCCACAAACAGTAATTAGTCCTCAGTTTTCCTCCACTGTTAGCCAGTTTTTATATATTCTCACTGAATTTCCATTTCTATTTCTGCTTATTCCTTTACTCTGATCCCCTGATCTGCCCATTATATATATACACTGAAACTATGTAGCCAGATAATATATAAACATTGAAACTATGTATCCTAGATTTTCCAAAACAGTCTAGTCTTCTACTCACTTTATCAACGCATATGGTGCTTATTTCCTCACTTTCATAAAAATCTTCTTGTTTACAATTTTGAACTAAGAGTTCCCAAAGTAGGTACCAGAACATCATCTGAAACCTGGTTTAGAAAATATTTTAAAAATGAAAAGTTTCTAGGTGCAGAAATGAAAACTGTCATACTATTCAAACTGTCAAAAAGACATGGAAATACAGGGAAACAACTGAGATTTTCTCATATTATATAAATAATACAAAATGCAGACAGATGATGAAACATATTTAACCAGTATTCTATTCCTTCCTTCCCTTCACACTCACCAAAAAACACTACTTTTCTGGTGAATAGAGTTGAATCCTAAAATTACACTAAATGTATATAAATCAATACATATTTTTAAATAAAAATAAGATAACTGATAGTAATAGAATATGCTACTATCAGCCCAAACCGTTTCAATTCCCTCATATGTAAGAGAAAAATGGCCCTTCAAAATGGAAGCAAATTTCATCAACTGGTTTAAAAATAACAATGCAAAAACAGCAAAGAGACAAGAGTACTCTTGGCCTCTGGCTTCCTTCAATACAGAAGATGTATTATTAAGGAAAAGAGTAAGCCAGCATTGATATTGTAAAGAAAACTCCAGTTTAATAAATCATTTTTTCAGGAAAAGGAGAAGTCTGCAAAACCTGTGAAAGTGATTTATCTTCAGGTGAATAAAATGAACAGCCATTGATCTTGTACCTAGAGAGTGATTCTTCTTCTACAAGTTACAAATATATCTCTGTTAAATATCACTAGAATAAGTGGGGTAGTCTCATGTTCTGAAAAATTTATTGTACATTGAAGATTTAGGATATAGTCTGAAATTTTATATACAAATGCCACTGTTTCGGTTGGGTTATTAACTTGCCCATTACTTGGTCACTTTGGACATCTAGGAAATGAACCCCGTACGGTACGGTAGCAGAGAGGACTGGTACCAAACCCAGATTTGGGGAAAAGAGTACATAAGAAAGTGACTTTTAAGTTGATACATATAAAATGGGTATAAACTAGTCAAATGAAGGAAAAGAACATTATAGGGGGAAGAGACTGCATGTTTATGCGAATAAGATGGGTAACCACCAAAAATTTCAATTTATAGGACAGAATTCTGAAGAAATCATGAGTGTCCTCTGATTTAGTCTATAAAGTGGATCATTTTGAAAATAAAACTATTTCATTTATATTTGTAATATTGGGAAGAGGTTAAAAAGTCATAGACAGGAAAACCAGTTTAAAAATTTAACTTCATGTCATGAAAGAAGACATTTTCATGCCTTCTAAGTCTTTGCTTGTTACATATATAATGGGATTATTCTGTCATTAAGAAAGAACTAACTTAGACATAAATATGTAAAGAATGTAAATAAATAGGATTTACTGAATAGCCAATTACTAATCTTAGACTCATAAGAAGTTGCAAAAATAGTAGAGAGAGCTCCCATGTTGCCTTCACCTAATGATAATATATTACATAACCAAAACCAATTTTAAAATCCAGGAACTTGACATTGGTAGAATATTAAACTACAGACCATATTCATATTTCACTTGTTGTTACACACTTATTCGTATGTGTATACAGTCTATGAAATCTTACCAGCTGTATAGATTTGTGCAACCACTATTACAATCAAAATACAATAACTGTTACACATCACCAGCAAGAAGCCCCCATGGGCAATTCCTCTGTAGTCACGCTCTCCCCCTTTGCCCTTCCACCCCCAAATCCCACAAACAATATTGTCCTCCCAACTATATATATGTGTGTGTATAATATATAACTATGTATAACTATATAAATAACTATATAAATATTTTGTTTTCCCAAACTATATATATTAAATATAAATAACTATATATAATTTCAAGAATATTATATAATTGGAATCATAAAAATGTAACCTTTTAGAAAAACAGTTTTTTTATTTCACTTGGTATGATATTGTTGATATCAATGTAAATTGTTGTCTGTGTTAATATTTCATTCCTTTTTGAAACTGAGTAGTATTCCATTATACAGCTGTATCACTGTTTGCTTATTCATTCATCTGATGGAAGCTATTTGGATTGTTTCCAGTTTGGGGCAATCACAAAGCTGCTACAAATATTTGTGTAGCAGGTTTTTACAGGAATGTAGTATTCATTTCTGGGTAATAAACATTCAGGAACATGATTGCTGAGTCATATGGAAATGTATGTTTAATGTTAGGAGAAAAGGCAAACTGTTTTTTCAGTGACTGTGTCATTTTACATTCTTACCAGCATTGTATGAAAGCACTAGCTATCATCAGCATCTGTACATTTTAGCTGTCTGAATATGTGTGTGTGTGTGTATATGCAGTGATTTCTCATGATTTTAATTTGCACTTCTCTATAGCTAAAGATATTGAAAATAGTTCACAAACTTATATGCCTTCTCATATATCCTATCATTTAACATTTTAAAACACATTATCTGAAGAGAGAATATCCAAAATATTTCCAAGTGTGCAATTAGTTCTTCTAGGTCATTAAATAGCATGACAACAGGGATAAGTATAAAAAGGTTAATGAGGCTGTATAAATAAAAAGTGGACATAAGCATAAGTACAGAAAATAGATAATTTATTTAGAAAAATATCATTGCTGAGGTGGTTTTTTATTATATTTATTGGGGTGACAACAGTTAATAAGAATGTATGTTTCAAGAGTACAGTAATGTGGTACATGATCTGTATATTGTTTTGTGTGCCCATCACCCCAAAATTAATGCAAAATGGGTCAAAGACCTAAATATAAGACCTGAAACAATATACTACATAGAAGAAAACATAGGTACTAAACTTATGGACCTTGGTCTTAGAAAAGATTTTAGGACTTTAATCCCAAAGGCAAGGGAAGTAAAGGCAATAACAAATGAATGGGACTACATCAAACTAAAAGCTTCTGCACAGCAAAAGAAACCAACAACAAAACAAAAAGGCAACCAACTGATGGGAGAAGATATTCAGAAACTAGAGCTCTGACAAGGGATGATTTGATTAAAGCTATTTATTATGATAACCCAAGGGAGGCACTTAAAAGTCATAGGACATCAGATTCTGTGAATTACCCCCTATCCTTTAGACCTAACCATTTACCCCCTTGCTCCAGATTACTTCCAACAGCTAGTATCTTCCTCTCCAAGTGTGAGAGGGAGCTCTTCCTGTGAACTGATGAAATCTGGTATGCCATTCTGTGCAGTAGGCAAGTGCACAGTCCTGCCTGGACTGGACTCGACAACCAGTGACAGGAAATAAATTCACATTTATGTTGAGTTCATTCTGAAACTGATTTTGATACTGGTTTTTCTCAAAATTTCACCAGAAGAGCTCTGGCTGATGTAGCTCAGTGGATTGAGCACGGGCCTGAGAACCACAGGATCGAGGTTCGATTCCCAGTCAAGGGCACATGCCTGGGTTGCAGGCCAGTTCCCAGCAGGGGACTCACGAGAGGCAACCATACATTGATATTTCTCTCCTTCTCTCCTTCCTTTCCTCTCTAAAGATAAATAAATTTTTTAAATCTTTAAAAAAAAAGAATTATTTTTAAAAAATGTCTAAAAAAAATTTCCCCAGAAGATAAAGCTTCAGCAACTTATCAAGGTAGTACCTTAACAGCTTTCTATTACCTGTACTCTCTTCCCTAAATCACCTCCTGTCACCCATGCCAGTATTACCTACATCTCCTAAACAGGCTATTTATTTGTTTTATAAAATACTTGTTCTAGGTTCTGCGAGAAGACCTATATAATTTCAACCACCTACCACCAACCACCTAACAAAATAAATCTCATTAAAATAAATATTATGAATATTTTTCATAATAGGGAAAATAAAAATTATAAGTAAATATGAAATAACTCAACATCATTAGGAAGTATAAATTAAAATGAGATATAACTCTACCCCTATTTTAATGAATAAATATTTAAAATAAAAAGTGGTGACAATTAATAAAATGTATAAGCATTCTTTTTTCCACACTTACTATTTCTACATATTAGGTACTATTTCAAAACTCAACTGTAAATTAACAGCACTTTTCCTCTATATATTGAAACATAATTATAATAAATATCACAAAAAAGAAACATATCAAATCAAGGATTACTATAAAACTGCAATAACCAGGACAGCATCATATTGGAGAAACAACAGACACACAGATCAATGGAACAGAATACAGAATACAGAAATACAACTATATAATTGATTTTTGAAAAAAGGTACAAAGGCAATTAAAGCAACTTAAAAGACTTCAGGGGAAAGTTCTGGCTGGAATACTTGGATATCTGAAGACCAAGTGTGTGGGGATTGGTGGGGAGGAAAGGGCAGAGAACCTTGTTCCATATCCCATCCTACATATAAAAAAAATTTACTCAGAATAGAAAAAATAAAACAACAAAATTTCTAGAAGAAAAAAAACAGGATAAAATCTTTCTGACCACGGATTAGCCAAAGAATTCTTAGGTATCACATAAAAGTATAAACAATAAAAACAAACATGAACTGATAAAAACCTCTACTCACTGAAAGACTCTCTTAAGAAAATATAAAGACAAGAACAGACTAGGAGAAAATACTTACAAATCACGTATTTGATAAAAGACTTGTATCCAGAACATGTAAAGAACTCTCAAAGCTCAATAATAATGAAAATAAACAACTCAATATCTCAAACTGGCAGAAATTTGAACACACACTTCTCCAAAGAAGCTACAGAGATAGCAAAACAGAAACAAACAGAAATAAAAGACAAACAGAACAGAAACAAACAAAACAGAAATAACTCAACATCATTAGGAAGTATAAATCAAATCAATGAGATATAACTCTACCCCCATTTTAATGGATAAAAACTGAATGCTGACAATACCAACTGCTAGCAAGTTTAGTGGAGACACTAAAATGCTCCTCATAAATTCCTGGTCAGAATGTAAAATGACACAGCCACTTTGGCTAATACATAGTTGGGCAGTTTCTTGTGAAGTTGAACACAAACTGACCATGTGACCCATTATTCTCTCTCCTGGTGAAATAAAAATGTATTTGAAATGTAAAGCTGCAGATTTTTATAGCAGCTTTATTCATAATTGTCCAAACTGGAAACACCCCAAACATCCGCCCACTGGTGATAGACACTCAGCTGCAGTACCTCAACACAATGACATACACTCAGGCATAAAGCGAACAAACTGCCGACACACAACAAAATACTGTATTTTGTCATCTATGATGCACAACTGTGGTTTTTGGCCTAAACTTTCAGGGAAAAAAATCTTTCATTTCAATTTTTTAATTCAATTTTTATTCATTTATGTTTAGAAACGAAACCTATTATTGTACTCCAGGGTATTATTTTGCACATGGATATCAATATTACTTCCTAGTGCTATACTCTTAATGTAGGAACATAAATAAAAGAACTAAAAACATTTACCATACTTTGCCATGTATAATGCACACCCACATTTCTGGCCCAAATTTTCAGGGAAAAAAATCTTTCATTTTAATTTTTTAATTCCATTTATATTTATCTATATTTAGACTCTTGTTTTTTGCATTACAAAGGAATTTTAGTATTTATTTTTTAACATATTACAGTTTAAGAAACTTTACGTAACAAATAATTACAAAACAGAAGAACAGGTGCAAGGTATTTCAGGCATTACTCGTGTATAATGTGCACCCTTATTTTTCCCCTCAAAAATCTGGGCAAAAAAAGTGCACATGATACCTGGCAAAAAGCAGCATACAGATATGGAATTAGTACTACCCATGTATAATGCACATCCTTATTTTTCCCTCAAAAATCTGGGCAAAGTAGTGCACATTATACACAGCAAAATACATAGATAAATCTCATACGCATTTATGACAACTGAAAAAAAACCAGAAACAAAAGCTATATACACTGCATGATTCTACTTCTGGGTGTCAGGAATTCAGGTGAGCTTGAGGGCTGATCTGCCAAGTGCCAGAATGGTCAATCAAGACAAGCCAAAATGAAAGTACATAACAGTCAAGTGTTTCATCACTTAAGTGTATAAGAAAGAGACTAAACTAGAAAACAGTGCCAGCTCCCACAGTTCCAATCCCACTAGTCAAAGATCAGGTGGATCAGCACGGAAGTAGGGGTCATTTCACCACCATGGAAGCCCACAACAAAAGGCTCCTGCAATTTTCTGACCCTGGATCCAGGGTATGGTAGAGGGGAAAGAGCTAGGAGTGGAAAACTAGTAAGTCACAGTAGAGAAAGGTATTTTCAAAGTTCCCCCTCACTTCCCCAGTAAGGTTTTGACTCAGTGAAAGCCCCAGATAAAAGGGGCTCCAAATGAAGATCTTTAAGCTAGGAATATAGATGTGTGTAAGAGCACGCGGGCTGGGGGTAGGGTGAGAGGGCTCATTCTTGACTGCAACTCCCATCAGAGACTGAAGTGCACTGACTTTGCAGCAAGCCTGGTATGGAAAAGACAACTTTCCCAAGTAAAACCCATCAGATAAAACGTTTGTAAATACCTATGACTGGACCTGGAAAAAACAAATCACACATAGATTTGTTGACCAGAAGCTAGATTCCTCAATATGAACCACTAGAAAAGGGAAAACATTAGAGACTGAAAACCATGATATATGATTTTACCTTGTTTAAAAACTAACAAAAAAGTCTGTTACTAACTCATGGATAAGGACAGAAGACATGAGACTCCTAGGTCAAAGACTTTATTACTCACGGAGAGCCACAGGAACATGAATATATTTGTACCAGTTCCCCTTCTCCCACATCCTTATTTAGGTGAGATGATGTGATTCAGACAGATGCTATCTATGTATGCAGTGGATCTGCATTTTCATTAGCAGGTAAGGAACATCAAGCTTGGGGAACCCACCAATTTTATAGCAAACAATAACTAAGTCTGCTCTTTGTCTTCACAGAGGCAGTCACCTCCGATCTTAAATCCACCAGCTGCACAAATAACATGAAGAAATGTCCCAGGAAAAGAACAGTCAGAGCCTTATAGGCTTGGCACTCAGAGCAAAGAGGATGGTCTGTGCCAACAAAAACACAGCAGTGATTGCTAAAAGTTAGGATGGGGAAAAGGTTGATGCTAAGGAGGGATGGTGAAGTTCTGGGGTGATGGAACTACTCTATCTTGTTTCTGGTATTGGTTACATGACGATGTGCATGCCATATCTTACAGAACTATACATTTAAAAGGTCAGTTTAACTGTATGTAAATTATACTTAAATTTTTTTAACAGAAAAAATACTGAAAAGGTAAATCTTAAAAGAAAAAATACTTAGGACCTTGTGTTAACATCCCTAGTGGCCCTTTCTGGATAGGTCTACTTTCTGTTGCCAATCACTTAATGATTCCATCTTTCTTTTAAAGTTAATTAATTATTCTTTTAGATAGACTTAAACCACCTTTTCAGACTTATTAAATCAGGACCCACGCTTTCTAAATCTCTTAGTTTTCTTACAAATTTCTAGAAGGAATACAGACTAAATTTATAAAACATAACAAATAAAAATAGTTTACTGTTGGCTTTTAGCTTTTTAAATTAAGATATCCAAAACTAGGCCCTGGATGGTATAGCTCAGTGGATTGAGCACGGGCCTGCGACTCAGAGATCGAGGTTCGATTCCCAGTCAGGGCACATGCCTGGGTTGCAGGCCAGTTCCCTGCAGGCCAACTCCCAGCAGGGGACGCGCGAAAGGCAACCATACATTGATGTTTCTCTCCCTCTCTCCTTCCCTTACCCTCTAAAGATAAATAAATAAAATCTTTAAAAAAAAAGATATCCAAAACTAAAATAAAAATTGGCAAGCTTCCCTTCAGTCTGCCTACCACCAGTATTAACTGACAAACAGAATAAATTTTCAAAATCATTAAATTGCCATTGTTCACATTTCTCCTATTGACCAGTGATGTAAACATTCATTTCGGTTAAGAAGGTTTTTAATAGAATGTAACATCTGTTTTATGTTACATGGGAGACAGCAAAATTCTTCCTCTCTGACTGGATTATTAATGTTCATGCCTTCTATGGAGTTATTCTGCATTCCCATCCCACACTAGCTCTCTACAGTGCAACACATCCCCTGATGTAATACATTTTCCTGCTAACTTTACAACACTGTATATACCATAACTTTAATGTGACATGCTGGTATTTCTTTATAAACCACAAATGCATTTCTTACTCTCAATCACAAATTTAAATTTCCTGTATACTCCCAGCCCACTGGGCATTTTTCTTTTAAAACAGCTGAATAAAAATAGATGATTTCATTTTTTTATTTGTCATCTCATGTTTTATAGACCTCTCTTCAACTCTTAGAATGGAAAAGTGAAAAGGTATTTATCTTTATTGCTTAAATAAACTTGAGCTTAAGAAACATTGTGAACTAACCCTACTTCTTAACAGTGATGTAAATAAGTCCATGACACACATAAAATTATTTAAAATAATATTTGCATTAAATTCAAGGCAGACACATTTAACAAAGGCATTCCAGTGTTCACTCTAGAATTATTTTAACATGAATGTTTCTGTTTTTAAAAGTCCTCAAAATTTGACATACGTTCTTCATTTTGTTTCTGAGATTGACACCTAGATTTATTTGAGACCATCTTACACTTCATTGATTAAAATGAAGACAATATATGCCAAATAGAGGGATTTGTATTACCTTCGGTTTTTCTTATTATACAATATTTTGTTCATTATGAACAGATTCTGACAAAATTGAGACAAACTACACTATTATTGTTGATTCTCAATTAGTTCTTCAATTCATTTCCCTTTCCTAACTCTAAGAAAACTACATATGGTTTAAACCACCGGTATTTTTTACTTTCTGCCAATACACAAACCATGCTTTTTTTGTGCTGAAAACATTCCCATGAATAATTATAGTAGTCTCCAAAGAGACCAGATGGCAATAAACTCTAGAACAGATCTGGAAGCTAACCATAAATTTACCTTTTCATAGTCTCACCATAATAATACAGTTCTTTGTGCTATGCCATTAAAAACTACTGGTGATAGAAACAACATGAGTATACACTGTAGTTAAGTAAAAAGATATACAATCATGTTATGAGGGTCTTTTATAACTACACACACCACTCATCTTATATTGCTATCCACAATTTTTAACAGAGGATCAGCTTGACAGACTATGGCATTTCTAATCACATTATGTAGTGATTTTTACATTAGCAAAATTGCTATTAAAGTAAAACTCAAAAAATATAATACAGCTAATGGCAATAAATGATTTGAAGTTAAAGAAATAAAAATATAGGATAACATTATACAGAATTGCCACTAATTTTTATTTTGTTGTTCTTCTGGGAAACATAATTAAATTACACTGGCCTTGCTATTTCAATAGAAGTAAAATGACTTGTATAATCATTTATCACTCTATTCATTTAAGAGTATCATATTTGTGAGCCCTGGCTGGTGTAGCTCAGTGAATTGAGCACAGGCCTGCAAACCAGACGATCGTGGTTCGATTCCCAGTCAGGGTTCCCAAGAGGGGCCAGTTCACAAGAGGGGACACATAAGAGGCAACCATACATTTATATTTCTCTCCCTCTCTCCTTCCCTTCCCCTCTAAAGATAAATAAATAAAATCTTTTTAAAAAAGAGTATCATATTTGTGAGAAATAAGAATCAAGAGCAGTTTTAAAACTAGAAGCATAATTCAAAACTTTCAAAACAAATTGTGGTATGTAAAATTAAATTTTAGGCATTTCCCCACATCTGTAAAAACCAAAAGTTACCCAAAGAGAAGCTCATTTTTGTATTTTTCAATTTAAGTTACAATATTAATGTGTAACATTAGCTGTATTTTCTGTATTTGTTGTAATATTGTCATCTATAATGTTTCTAGTATATTATCCTTATAGCTCAAAAAATGAATATATAAAATTGCATGGCAATTGGATAATAGAATAAAAAATAGAGAAAAACACAAAAGGAAGAAAAACAGTTTAAATAGAAGCAGTAAATATAAATCCTGGTAGAAGGCAGAGATTACAGAAAACAAGAATAAAAATGATATATCCAAAAGAGATATTTTATCTTTTTGTTTGCTAATGTAAGTGAGGTTTATAGTTAGTCTATTAATTTAAGTGCCTGAATATTTTATTTAAAATCCAGTTAATTTATTGATTCTTTGTTTATAACAATTTTCACCTCATTCTATTGGAATTTTTCACAACAGATCAACAAAGATAAGTGTTATTTTATTTCCCTATTTTATCATAAAATATGATCTGGCATTGGAGTTGAAAAACAGATTCTTGTCATGTTAAGAAAAGCATATATTTATTATCATTAATGGATGGTGTATTAGTATCTACTGAGAAGATACTATTTCTCTTTTGTTTTATTGGTATGTGACCAAAACTATAGATTTCAGAATACTGAAACATCCTGCATTCCCAGAATTAACCCTACTCCCCAACTTGATCACTATTATGAATGTGGTATTAGATTCTATTTCCAAATATTATATCTAGGGTTTCTTTCACAATAGTCATAAATAATATTAAGCTATATTTTTCCTTTTTGTTTTATGCTTGCTTATTTTTCTTTCTGCTATCCTTGTTGGGCTATGCTATCAATGTGAGACCACCTTGAAATTCTAAACCATTCACCTATGCTGCTGAATGGTTTCGAATTATCTTAGAACTACCCGCTCCTCACAGATCCGGTGCGTTTTCCCAGAGCAGTCACCCAGGACTACTGTGCTTATGGGAAGGAAGCTCTTTCCTAATATGTTCTAATTCTTATATGAGCATTACACCATTCAGATTTCCTGTATCTTTTTAGAGTTAATTTGGCAATTTATTTTTTGGAAAACAGTTCATTTAATCCCAGTAATTCTAATTCATCCAGAGAAATGTAAATGCAAACTTTCAATGAGATACTATCTCTTACATGCCATATTGATAAAGAACACTGAATATCAGCTCTGGGCAAAGGGAAGAGGAGAAATGCAGATATACATACAATGCTGTCATAATAAATATAAAGTAAAAAAAGAACACAGAATATCTGAATTAGTGAGAATGTATTAAAGCAAACACATTTATTTAGTTCTGGTGGAAATAAAAATGGATAAAATATTTATAACATTTTGGCAACTTCTACAAATTTGGCAACTTCTATAAAAATTTGCCATACCTGAGCTCTTTGAAGCCAGAGATTTTATTTCTAGTAATAAATTAGAAAGACATACTTGCAAAAACAGCAAATGACATTTATATTGAAATACTAAAACATTATAAACCATCTAAATGTACAAAAATAGGGGACTCGTTAAACAAAGTATAACACTGCCATAGAATGGACCATTATAGCCATGAAAAAGAATTAGCCAGATCTATTTCAAATTGATATGGAACAATCTCCAAGACATAATACTAACAAGAAGAAAACCTATGAAACTGAGTGTATAGTATCACATATGTATATATAAAACACATTAATATATATATATATGCACATAGTTTAAAGGAATATAGTATTTCTGGAAGCATGCACAAGAAATTCATTACAGGGATCACATCTAATAAAATGAACTGGGCCAGTGCACTATCAACACAGGAAAAAACCCAACTCTTCACTAAACACTCTCTGGTACAAAATTTTAAATAAATTTTGGTCTTTGTGTACATTAATTATCTGTTGCTGCCAAACATAGTAGCTTAAAACAAGAAATATAATCTCATAGATTTTATGGGTCAGGCATCTGGGAGTGGCTTAGCAGAGCAGTTCTGGCTCAAGATATCTCATTAGGTTGCAGTGAGTATGTTTGCCAGGGCTCTGATCATGAGGATTTGACTGGAGCTGGCTCCTCCACATGGCTACTACTGCTGGTGCTGGTTGGTGTTGGGAAGCTTTAGCTCCTCTGCACATGCAACTCTACAGAGGCTGACTGTCCTCCTAACACTGGAGAAGACTTTCCCATTATGAGTGTTCCAAAGGAAAATAATGTGGAAGCAACAATGCCTTTTATGATCTAGCCTCAGAAATAGTCCACCATTATTGCCAACACACTCTACTTGTTAGAAGGAAGTTACTAAGTTTGGCACATTTTCAAGAGGAGGGAAATTAGGCTCCATCTTCTAAACAATGTAATGTCAAAGAACTTGTGAACATACTTTTAGATAGAAAAAAATGTACGGACTATGTTTTGGAAAATAATTTTACAATATTAAATCAAAAGATTCACTTCATTCTGTGGTAGACAAACTCTTATCATTAATCAAAAGGATGATGAAGAGTTTTGGGAGATTTTATGAAATGGTAATACATTTCAATCCAAGATGAACATATGTTGACATCTAAAATCCAACCATAATACTGTGCTTCTGAGAAGTCACAGTAGGTAGAGCAGCAATTGAATAAATACATAACTAAAAATAACTTTAGAAGTGTGTGGGAATCCAAATACAGTACTATTTTGAAACTGGCATTGCCCGGTGCAATTTATCAATGTGTGTCACCTACTTCACATAAATAATTCTTGATAATACTAAGCAATTAAATCACATAGTCTTTAAAGATGCTAATTATGACACTGAATCTAATTAAACCTATTATCATAACATTTTTATGTGCCAGCACTGTACTTACTGTACATACTATTCATATCCTTATTTTGCACTTTACGCTCACACTCCCACAAGTACAATGTACATTGTACAGTGTACAAATGAGCAAACTGAAGCAGGAAGGCTAAGTTAAGTTGCCCCAAGTTATATGCACCATGTAAGAAGTTTGTCATGTATTCTAAAATATATGATTTCCAGAAGTGAGCATTACACTAAAGGAATATACTATTCCAGCTCTGGCTGGTGTAGCTCAGTGGATTGAGTGCCAGCCTGCAAACTCTAGAACACTGGAGTCACTGAAAACAAAGAGTCACTGGATCAATTCCCAGTCAGGGCACATGCCTGGGTTGTGGGTCACATCCCCAGTAGGGGACACTCTAGAGGCAACCACACATTGGTGTTTCTCTCTCTCTCCCTTTCCCCTCTGTCTAAAACTAAATAATTAAGTCTTAATATATATAATATATATATATATATATATATATATATATGCACACATATATACACACTATCCTTAGTCCATTTTCCTTTATTTGGAATACTTTTTACACTATTTTCCCTAAGACTGTGTTTTGGAGGCTCTGTAAAACTACATGACATAAACTGAATTTACTTCAAAAAGCTAAGCAAAGTGTTTTCTCCTCCAGACAAATATAAAATTCTATGTTTATAAGATACAGCATCCATTTATAATTTAAAAACTCAAAATAGGTACAGAAGTAAAGAACCTCAACATAATAAGGCCATATACAACAAACATTCAGCTAACATCATATTCAATATGAAAAACTGAAAGCTTTTCCAATAAAATCAGAAAAAAGACAAGGATGTCCACTCTCATCGCTCTAATTTAACATAGTACTGGAAGTCCTAGCCAGAGTAATCAGGCAAGAGTAAAAAATAAAAGGCATTCAAATTAGGAAGGAAGAAGTAAAAGTGTCACTTTTTGCAGATGACATGATTCTTTATGTAGGAAATCCTAAAGACTCCATCAAAAAAAACTATTAGAAACAATAAACAAATACATTAAAGTTGCAGGATACAAAAATCAATGAAAACTCACTGCATTCCTATATAAAAACAATGAAATTTCAGAAAAAATATGAAAAAAATTCCTTTTGTGATAGCAACAAAATGAATAAAATGCCTAGCTCTAAATTTAACAAAAGATGTGAAGAGCCTATATACTGAACACTATGAGGTATTATTAAAAGAGATTTTAAAAGGCACAATGAAATAGAAAGATATTCTGTGCTAATAGATAGGAAAAATCAACATAGTTAAGATGGCCATATTACCAAAAACAATACACAAATTTAATGGGATCCCCATCAAAATCCCAATGACATTTTTTAGAGAAATAGAACAAAAAATTATCAGACTTAAATGAAACACAAAAGACTGTTAATTGTCAAAGAAATCCTCAGAAAAAAGAATGAAGCCAGAGATATCACACTGCCTGACTTCAAACTATACTACAAAGCAATGATAATCGAAACAACATGGTACTGGCAGAAAAACAGACACACAGGCCAAAGGAAGAGAGTTGACAGCCCAGAGATAAAATCACAGGTTTATCAGCAAAAAAAATTTCTGACAAAAGAGCCCAAAACATGAAATGGGGGGAAAAAAGCCTCTTCAATGAATGGTTAGGGGGAAATTGGAAAGCCATATGCAAAAGAGTGAAACTAGACTACAGTCTGTCCCCATATACAAAAATGAATTCAAAATGGATCAAAGATCGAAACGTAAGATCTACAATTTGCATAGAAGAATAATACATAGGTACTAAACTTATAGACCTTGGAAGATTTTCATAAATTGGACACGAGGACAACTTCTGGTCAAGAAGGTGGCATAGGCAGACACCGATCACCTCTTCACACACCCTTATCAAAATTATAACTAAAATATAGAACCACCATCACTGAGGAATGTCAGAAATTGAGCTGAATGGAAATCTGACAGCCAAGAAATTGAGTTGAATGGAAGTCTGACAACTACAGAATTAAAGGAACCACATCCATCCACACTGGTAGGAGGGGCACAGACTCAGAACACCCGGGCCACACACCCACATGGCTAAAAATTCAGGAGGGATATACCAGGAGTGAGAAATTCCAGAGCCTCATCAGACCCCTCAGCCCAGGATTCCAGTGCCAAGAAGATAAGTCTTCACAAGTTCTGGCTGCCAAAACCAGCCAGGATTGAGTCTCTGGAAGAAACTTCTGAAGACTCAAGCAATTCCTCTTAAAGAACCCACAAACAGACTCACCTACTCAGACTTACTCCCTCTGAGCTCGAGCACCAGGGTAGCAGCTTAAAAGGCACCAGTGTTATAAAGAAAGGAACTGAAGTGTCTGGCATCAAAGCAAGCAGAGGCCATTGTCCCTTTGTTAACCTTCCCCCCACAGAACCAGTAAGGTGGTGCCAAATTTGAGACTCCATCAACCTGGCTAACACTGTTTAACCCACCTTGGAGATCCCCAGAGGCTGTGTCCCAACTTCTAGGTCTACCCAAACTTCTATTCCATAAGAATGGTGGGTCTTGGCTCCTAAATGTTACCAAACAAGCAAAAGCTGGCTTCAGTGAGCCCTAGCAGCAGCCAGATTAAATTCACAGGTTAGTTTCAAGTGGGAATCTCCAAGCCCAGCACAAGTAGATATCTTAGACTGCTTTAGGGCTCGGGCAGCGGGGCTGAGCTGGTGGGGGCTGACTTTGGCCTGCAGCACCCAGGAAACCCCAAGGCCAGCCTACCCAGTGGACAGTTAAAGACTACACTGGAGCACCAGCATCTTGCCCGTGCACAGCTGGTCCTCCACAGATGGTTGGCGAAAAGTGGTCACATAAAATCCTTTTAGCTGACTGAGCTGGGTAAATCCCTCTAACTGATCTGCAAACACCAACCAAGAGAAGGGTGTACTCAACCCACAAGAAGAGTGCATCTTGAGTACACAACTTAGAAGATAGGGGAGGCTGTGCCACTGGAACCCAATAGGACACCTACTACATTAGGCCACACTACCAAGACTACCGAATCAAAGCTACTCTATCTAATACATAGAAACAAAGACAGGGAGGCTGCCAAAATGAGCTAAGAAACATGGCCCAAATGAAAGGACTTATCAAAACTCCAGAAAAAGAGCTAAATGAAATGGAGATAAGCAATCTACCAGATGCAAAGTTCAAAACACTGGTTATAAGGATGCTCAAGGAACTTAGTGAGGACCCCAAGAGCATAAAAAAGAGCCAATCAGAAATGAAGGATACGCTAATAGAAATAAAGAACAATGTACAGAGAAAACAACAGTAGACTGGATGAAGCCAAGAATCAAATCAACGATGTGGAACATAAGGAAGTAAAAAGCATCCACATAGAACAAGGAGAAAAAGAATCCAAAAACATGAGGATAGTACAAACAGCCTCTGGGACAACTTCAAGAGGTTCAACGTTTGCATCATAGAAGTGCCAGAAGGAGAAGATAAAGAGCAAGAAATTGGAAATCTATTTGAAAAAACAGTGAAAGAAAACTTCGCTAATTTGGGGAAAGAAATAGACATGCAAGTCCAGGAAGCACAGAGAGTCCCAAACCAGATGGATACGAAGAGGCCCACTCTAAGACATAACATAAGTAAAAGGCCAAAGGTTAAAAATAGAGAGAAACTCTGAAAAGCAGCAAGACAAAAGAAGTCAGTTACCAGGTGGTTGCCAGATGGGAGGGAGAAGGGGGAGAATGGGTAAGAAGGTGAGGGGATTAAGTATGAATAGGTAGTTGCAGAACAGCCATGGGGATGTAAAGTACAGTACAGGAAATGAAGGGGCCAAAAAACTTACATGCATGACCCATGGACATTAACAATGGTGGGGGGACTGCCTAAGGGAGTAGGGTGTGGTGAGTAAAGGACGACAAAAGGGGAAAAATCAGAACAACTGTAATAGCATAATCAACAAATTATTATAACTTAACAAAATAAATTTAACACCAAAGGTAAAGAAAGTAAAGGCAAAAATAAACAAATGGGACAATATCAAACTAAAAAGCTTTTGCACAGCAAAAGAAACCTAACAAAAAACAGTTGGCAACCAAATGAATGAGAGATATTTGCAAACAACAGCTCTAGCAAAGGGTTAATATCCAAAATATATAAAGAAATTATACAACTCAATACCACATAAACAAACAATCCAATTATAAAATGGACAGAGGACCTGAACAGACATTTCTCCTGAGAAGACATACAAATGGCAAACAGATATATGAAAAGATGCTCAACTTCACTAGCTATTATGGAAATGCAAGTCACAACTACATTTAGATACCACCTCACACCTGTTAGAATGGCTATTATTAACAAGACCAGTAATCACAAGTGTTGCAGAGGTTGTGGGAAAAAAGGAACCCTCATTCACTACAGGTAGGAATGTAAACTGGCACAGCCACTATGAAAAACGATATGAAGTTTCCTTAAAAAATTAAGAATGGAGTTACAATATGACCCAGCAATCCCTCTTCTGGGAACCTATCCAAAAAACTTGAAAACATTTATTTGTAAGGATATATGCACTCATATGTTCACTGAAGCATTATTCATGGTGGCCAAGAAATGGAAACAATTAAAGTGCTGGATAAACAAGAGGCAGTACATATATACAAGGGAATACTACTCAGTCATAAGAAAACAAAAAATATGGCCATTTGAGACTTGGATGAACCCTGAGAACATTATGCTAAGGAAAATAAGTCAGACAGAAAAAGCTAAGAACCATATGATTTCAGTCATACGTGCAATATAAACTGAAACTCATAGACACAGACAACAGTATGGTGGTTGCCAGGGGGAAGGGAGCAGAAGACAGTAAAAGGTAAAGGGGGCCAAATATTCAGTGACAGAAGATCATTTGACTTTGGGTAGTAGGCACACAATGCAATATACATACATATCCATGCATCAGAGAAATGAACACTTGTAACCTATATAATCTTACTAACCAATATCACCCAATAAATTTAAATATAAAAATAATAAAACATTCACACACACTGATGCACATGCAACAGGAAGACAAAAAAAGAGATTATTGTCATATTTTCCTTTCTCTAATTTTCAATGTTCTAATATGTTTAGTTTAATGATTAAAAAGATTAAAATTTTAAGGAGTTCTGATACAGGTGTGAGAGTAAAGTGTCCATCTGCCACAGCTTCTTAGACGCCGGATTTAATTATGTGTTGAAGAGCCCAAGACCAGAGTTTGCTTCCCCATCTACTAAAGAGTCTCTCCAAAAGTATTAGCTCTGTCAAATCAGAACCTCTGTACATTGGCCCAAATCCTGTGTGTTACTTATACCCACTGCTGCGATAAATTTAAGATTTGCCCCTTAGGGGTCTCAAGGAGATAGTTAAGATTGATAGTTCCTGCTGTTAAAAAACTGCAACACTGGCTATATTATTAGTGACTATTATCTTTTCACATTTAGTAAAATTTTCCTCAGGGTAGAATTGCATCTATAAGTTTTCAGAAGGGAAAATGACCCATTTAAAATAATTTAAAGAAGTACTCTATATACTTAAAATTTTTAAATATTTCATTATTTAAGGCACATGGCATATTTATATAAATGTTTCACAGAAATATTACTTTTTAAAATTAATGTTAAAGAGTGAGGAAGAGAGACAGAGATGGAGGGGTGGGGTGAGCGAGGAGAGAGAAACATGGATGTGAAAGAGAAACAATGATCAGCTGCCTCCCATATACACCTTGACCGGGGATCAAACCGAAGCCTAGGTATGTACCCTGATGAGGAATCAAACCTGCAACTGTTTGGTGCACAGGACGATGCTCTAACCAACTGAGCAACCTGGCCTGGGCAGAAAAATAACTAAATCACATACAGTAAGTCCTCACTTAATGTTGTCAAATAGGTTCTGTGACTTTACACAAAACAGCATGTATCAAACCAACTTTACCACTGACTACTTGATATAAACAAGAGTTAAATTTCCATGACATTTCATTAATATTATAACAAAATGACATTATTCAAGGGCATACTGTACAGAAAAGGAAAACAGGGAATAAAAATTATGGTAGGAAAAATAAAAAATATATACAAATAAGTGAACTGTATTTATAGAGAGGGCCTTTAAAAAATAATTAGCTTAAAACGAAGCCATTTAGGTGGGCTCTAATCCAATGGGACTGGTTTCCTTATAAAAATAGATAAGCACACAGAGAACAACACCCGGGGTCTGCACACAGAAACAACTATGTGAAGAGGCAGCAAGAGGAGAGGACTCAGGAGAAGCTGCGGATGCCCAGATCGTGGACTTCTAGCCTCCAGAGCTGTGAGAAAACAAATTTTTCCTGTATAAGCCACCAAGTCTGTGGTATTGTTATGGAAGCCAATGGAACCAATACAGTATGTATTTGAAATTATATATTGTTCTGTATTATTTACTTTTCTGTTACATAAGTGCTATTATTTGAACAAAACAATAGTAACAGTTACTAGTGGTAATTATTAATAATTAAAACTATGACTAATTAAATATGAGAAAATATAATAACTGTTATCATATTTCTTTTGTTAAAATATATACAACAACTTATTTTAACTTTTCTTAACTCTTTGCAGGATATTTAAATTTTATAGGTCATATGTATATTCTTAACATACATAAATGTAAGATTTTTAAAAAGAAGAGAAAGTACAGTTGGATTAAACAGATATTACCAACGTTCAGTAAAAAATGATGACAACATTTTTCTTTTCGACCCATGAAGTAACAGAATATTTTTATTCTGTGTGTTTCTTTTCCAATAATACTTCTCTGAACTGACTGGAACCATTAGGATATCTTTGTTTGTGGTAAAACAATATAGTTAAATGGAAATTTCACTGGGACTACAGCTCTGCTCTTACCAAGTCCACATTCGTGGTGTTAGTCCAAATGTGACCGCACCAAACTAAATATCCTCCCAACCAAAGTGTTTGAGCTGGTATTTCGATATAAGAATTCATTTCTAGCTATACAAAATATGGATCTACCTTGAATCTAAATGCTTGTTTTTATATTCCAATTATTTATCAATCACACCCTTCTGTTTACAGATTCACTATACATGCTACCCATCTCTAGTAATAAACAACAGAAGTGATTCCTGAAAGTATGGTCTTCACACTGTCCATATGTAAAATGGCCATCATTTCAAAACAATCCGAAGTACATTGTTAATTTCAATTTGTGCTGTTAAAATTGGATTCCAATCCAAGTAAGTTACAGTTTTAGTAAAGAAATTGAGAAAGCCTTATTTAACTCGCCTGCCCTTCTGTAGTGACCTTTTCTCCCACTTAAGTTATACAGAACTTATATTATACAAAAATGAGTCATTTGTTGTATGAGATTTTTTTAGCCTCCTATGGCCTATTCAAACGTCATCAAACACTTCAGAAAAAAATGGCATATAAATTTCTGTTATACTGTAATCTTTCTCCCCATTTTCATCTTCTATGCATTACCAAATTAGACAAGGATGTTCTTCTCATCTCACATTGAAGGACCATTTTACTGCAGCACAGCTTATCCAAGTCCAGCAGCAACAACAGCCATTGTCTAGGCACACGTCCAAGGAGGCTATTTCCTCCCATACTTTAAAGTCAAAAATCACATGAAGTACATCTATACATATTGAGAATACTGAAAAGCGACCAAAACATTCACTAGGAAAGCGAAAATATCACAGGTAAGCAAACCACACACCCTTTCCGCACTGTTGTCCATAAAGTATGCAGGATATGTAGCAGACGAGATCTTTTTATTTTCATTAATAAGACACTAAATGGAATTTGTCAAAATTTACATTTGTACTCTGTCAAATATGCAGATGAAAAAGTCCAGAATTGTATTTGGGTGTAATAGCTACAATATTTTATTTTATGCTGCTTACGTTTTCATTAAAAACTTTAACAACATGATTTAACAAATCAAAATATCTAAGAGATAATGGAAACAGTTTCTTGCTGACATGATTTGCCATATCACTTGATATATCAAAATATGATTGTTGGTAAGATCTGATCTATTGAGCTCTACGTTATAGACTGTTGAACTTTTCTTTCCATATTACTTCCAGTTTACATTTCATAGAGTTGGTGATTTTTGCAAATAATATTCCCTTTCAATGTTTCTGCATATTTTTCCATAGCTACCATATAGGTTTTGGGTAACCTACTGAACAAGGAGAATCTATCTAATCCTGGTGTTTTATGGAGAAATCACCCCGAAGCACTGTTAGCCTCCAATTACATAAGCAAGCAAACTATCCCAGAGGCCACCGAACAGAAAGGGACTACCAACCAAATTAAGATATGAAATCACAGATTTACCAATTTAAGACACACAGCAAGAAGCAGAGGAAGAGCGGAGGGATAACTTAATATGGGGTACGACAGATACTATAAGGACCACACTACCTGAATGTTCAAACACCCTGTCTCTCTTTACCTCATCTGCCTTTACTGATGATGATGATGATGATGATGATGATGATGATGATATAGTGATGAAACAAACAGGGTCACGATATGGAAAAGGGGGCACATTGATAGTAGCAGTGTACTCACTCTCTGGAGGAGACTCAAAGACAAGGATGTTAAAGCTTGAAATAGGAAATAAAGATGAAATAGCCTGCTGAAGAGTCATGGTTTTAATTGCCTTTCTCGGGTACAGTGTATGTGGGGCCAGAACTAGCACGTATGGAGTGTCACTAATGAGTGATCAATCTGAGAGTGATCTAACTGTCAGCCCAGTGGTACCTGATCATGACATGTTCTTTCCATTCCATTCTATGAGTAATAATCTTACTTGTTACAACACAGTTTTTCTTTCTTCTATCTTACAGGTTACAAACTTACTTGCTATTAATATTTAACACAGCTTGTAAAGTGTGCCTGCTCCCCAAGCTACTTGCTTATTTACTATCTATACTTATAATATCTGTGAGTTTTGTGTAATTCTCACAAGCCACCAATTTAATATCTAAGAATTCTATCATCCTGCTTGTTTTTCTTATGTTTATATAATAATTTAGTATTTTCAAAATACATTATTACAGAAAACACATTTTACACATAGTATATAGCAAGAAATATATAGAATTATATAGAAAGTATATAGAAATATATAGAATTAAATGATATATGAACACTTGAATGATGACTGAATTCTTATCTTATTTTAGACCTTATGCTATTTTAGATCTCAGTTCACAGCACCCAGCAGGCACTCATTGAGCATACTTCTACTGGACTAATACTTTTGCCCAATTTTGCCTCTTCAATAATCTAGATAGAATGTTAGAGAAAAACTAAAGCTCTAATCCAGCTGTTTTCTGGAGTGAAGGATAACCCAAATGGATAAGAAAACCAGAGCCCAAAACCAACCCATCAAACACACAAACAAAACCCAGCACCTTCCCTGGTGGGCTGTGCCTGTCGACTCTTTTCTATTGCATCTGCCTAGACTTTTCAGATGGATTTAAAGCAACCAAGACTATTTTAGGGTTGTTACCTTTAAGGCTTTAAATACTTTTTTCATATTTTGCTTACAATTTAGACAGGACAGCTTAAGTTACCAGTTTCTATTTAGGTTACCAATGACTAAAACATAGAAGAAGATGCTCAATGTTCAATGTACAATGGAATAAGTTCTATTAATGACTGCCACTGACAATCTGAGAAATTCTCCTTCTAAAGGAATATTTTTCAAACTCTGTGGTTATCCTCATCATAAATTACAATTTGGCAATTATGTAATTGGCTCATCAATCACATGGAAAGGAAAAATACTCTCAAAATATTAGGAGAACTGAAAAGCTAAACAAGATGTTCAATTGAGGACTAGACTGAAATAAGTATTTTTAAGTGGATAAGAACGACAAAACTGGTTGTTCTGTCCATAAGGGGTAAATTAAGTATTGTTAAAATGAAGCAAACTCAAGAAAAAGAGGGGGGAAGCCTTCAATGCTACTGGTTTCCAAACTTTGTTTGAAAAGCACTGTAATTTTTTTAACATTCATTATCTCATTAATCCTTATAATTTCCATCTGAGATAAGCTTTAGACTGCATATTTACATATGAAAGGCCCAGAAAAGTTGAATAAATTGATCATGGTTCAATAGCCAGTAAAGTGACAAAGCCTGATCTTAAGCCCAGTGCTAATGGACTCTCGTGATCCCAACAGCAACCCCATCCTCTTATGTTGCTTCACTGATTGTTAAATAAGCAAATGAAACCTATAAATGAATCAGGCTAATATCATTCCCTACTAAAGCATTTCTAGAACCTATTTGAAAAAATTTTTAATTGTGCTAAAACAGACAAAACACAAAATGTACCTCTTTAATCATTTTTAGTGTACAAGTGCAGTGGTACTTAGTACATGCACATTGTGGTACAGCCGTCACTACTACCCATTTCTAGAACCCTTACTTTTTTCAACTTATAGAATGAAAATTCTATGTTCATTAGGCAGTAACTACCCATTCCCCTTTCCTTCCAACCCCTGGCAATCATCATTCTACTTTCCATCTGTATAAATTTGATTAATACAGGTAATTCATATCTGCGGAATCATTAGTATTAGCCCTTTTGTGACTGACTTACTTCACTTGGCAGTAATGTCTTCAAGATTCTTCCATGTTTGTATCATGTGTCAGAATTTCCTTCCTTTTTAAGGCTGAATAATATTCCACTGCGCACGCACGCGCGCGCGCGCGCGCGCACACACACACACACACACACACCCCTATATTCATTCATCCACTGAAGGACATCTGGGTTGCTTCCACCTTTAGGCTATTATGAATAATGCTGCTTTCAATTCTTATAAAGTAATCTGTCTTAATCTGCCCAGGCTTTTATTACAAAATACCACAAACTGGATGACTAAACCAAACTGCAATTTATTCCTCAAGAATTCTGGAGGCTGAGAAATCCAAAATCAATGCGTAGGAAGTTCAGGTCCTAGTGAAAACTCTCTTCCTGGCGTGTAGATGGCCACCTTCTCAATGTGTCCTTGTGTGGTGGAAAGGGAGGAAGGGAGAGGGGGAGAAGGAGAGACAGAGACAGAGAGAAAGGCAGAAAGCTTTCTGGTGTGTCTTCTCATAAGGGCATCCCTTATGACCTCATCTGGCCATAATAACCTCTCCAAGGCCCAATCTCAAGGCATTTGATGATCAAGTACCACAACACTGAGTGTTAGGGCTTCAACATACGTATTTAGGGGACACAAACATTCAGTCCATACCATACTCAGAAGTGGAATAGCTAAATCAGGTAGTGATTTTATTTGTAATTGTTTCAGGAAGAGCCATACTCTTTTCCACAGTAGGTGCACAATTCTTACATCCCCACCAACAGTGTAAGGAATCCCAATTTTTCTACATCCTTGCCAACATTTGTTATTTTGTGTTTCTGTAATAGAAGCCATCCTAATGGATGCTTTATGGGCAGTGAAACCTTTAAAAGCTAATATACAAAATTTTGAAAAAGCGGAATTATTCTGCTTTTAAAGCAAAAAAGCTAGAACAAATCCAGCATTACCCTTACCTCCCCATGACAGTCTCTGAGAGGCACCACAGTTTAAAATCTTTAGAAAACAGACTGATAAACCAGTTTTATGCTGAGGGGGGTGGTTCAAGTTGGGTAGAGAAAAACTGCTATTCAGGGTATCTCTTTCAGTTTTCCTAGTTCAAGTTTAAAACTTCCTAAAATCTAGGACATGAGATAAAAATCCTACTGAGAAAATTGAAATTATTGTGATTCAGCTAGAAATAGAACATTACGTTGGAGGTGTACTTGGGAAGATATTCAGAGTTTTGCCTTCAAGTTTCCAAAAACTGAAGAAATCAGATATATATCACATGAGTACTGATATATTTTTATTCTGGTTCTTATAATTTTTTGTTTGTCTTTTAGGGATGGAGAGGATTGCTGCTATCACATTATATTGTATTTAATAGTTTATGGTTCTCTCTATCTACCCCAACACTCCCATTCTCCAGTGCATTTTCACCACAACAAAAGCTCTAAGGGTATGGGCCAAGTCAATTATCAGCTTTTGCAACACCAACATCTAACTAATCACCTGGCACACAGCAGAAATTTAACAAATGGCAAGGAGTAAAGGTGAAAAAAGAAAAAAAAAAACAGTTCTTGTACATGTTGGCTGAACTGAACCAAACTGAATTTTAGCACTCCATATGCTATAAAAGAAAGACTGCTAGTCTGGCAATCAGGATAAAACTTCAACTACAAATCCTGGTCAAGATGGAGATGTATGTAAACAGGCTTTACCTCCTCTTGCAACCACAGAAACAATTACAACTACACCTCAAAACAAATAATACTCAGAACCATCAGAAAATCAAGCTATATGGAAGTCTGACAACCAAGGACTTACAGAAGCCCATTCATCCAGGCAGGTGGGAGGGGTGGAGACACAGAGACACGGTGTGGTGAGGAGAGGCGGCAGAGGCAGAACAGGTAGTCCTACATTCACATGTAGTGGATAAAAGTCAGAAGGGATACCTCCCAAGTGAGCAATCCCTGTTGCAGGCCAGACCATGGCCCAGGGTTCCAGCACCAGGAAGATAAATACTCATAACTTCTGGCTATAAAATACAGTGGGGACTGGGGTGGTGAAAGAAATTGCTGGACTTTCAAAAGACTACACTTAAAGGGGCCATACAAACTTAGAACATACAAAGATCCCTACCTTGTGGGTATCAGCACCAGAGCAATAGCTGGAAGGGCACCAGTCACATACAGGGAGTAAGTGAACTGACTGCAAACAGGGCAAGTGGCACGCAAACCTCTAGAAGCCAGGCATTGGCATTGTCCCCTCTCCTAGACCTTCCCCAACACAGAGCCACAAAGCAGTGAGGCAGGATATCCAACCCTGACAATTACCTAAGGCTCTGCCCCACACAATCTACAGGTGCCTTTTCTACAATAGGCCATACTACTAAGACATGGACTCAAATAAGTTCTACCTAATATACAGAAACAAACACAGGGAGGCTGCCAAATTGAGGAGACAAAGAAATGTTGACCAAATGAAAGACCATAACAAAACCCCAGAAAAAGAACTAAATGAAACAGAGATAGCCAACCTATCAGATGCAGAGTTCAAAACACTGGTGATCAGAATGCTCAAAGAACTCACTGAGTATGGCAACAGCATAAAACAGACCCAGGAAGAAATGAAGTGAAATAACAAAAAAACAGGGAACCAACAGTAGAGTGGATGAAGCTGGGATTCAAAATGAGTTGGAACATAAGGAGGAAATAAGCATTCAACCAGAAAAGCAAGAAGAAACAAGAATTCAAATAAACAAAGACAGTATAAGTCATCTCTGGGATATCTCCACACATACCAACATCTGTGTCATAAGGATGCTGGAATGAGAAGAGGAAGAGCAAGAAATTGAATACTTATTTCAAAAAATAATGAAAGAAAATTCCCCAATTTGGTGAATGAAATAGGCAAGCAAGTCCAAGAAGCACAGAGAGTCCGAAACAGGATGGATGCAAAGAGGCCCACTCCAAGACACATCATAATTAAATTGCCAAAGGTTAAACATAAAGAGAGAATCTTAAAAACAGCAAGAGAAGAGCAAAGTTACCTATAGGGGAGTTCCCATAAGACTGTCTGCTGATTTCTCAAGAGAAACTTTGCAGGCTACAAGAGAGTGGCAAGAAATATTCAAAGTGATAAAAGCAAAGACCTACAAGGCAGATTACTCTATCTAGAAAAGCTATCAGAATCGAAAGGCAGATAAAGCGCTTCCGAGATAAGGTCAAGTTAAAGGAGTTCACCATCACCAAGCCATTATTACATGAAATGTTAAACAGACTTATTTTAGAAAAATAAGACCGTCAAAAATATGAACAATAAAATGACAACAAACTCACAACTATCAACAACTGAATATTAGAAAACAAACTAAGCAAACAACCCAAACAGGAACAGAATCATAGATATGGGTATCATTTGGAGGGTTATTAGCTGGGGTGGGGAAAGGAAAAAAGATGCAGAAATTAAGAAGCATAATTTGCAGATGCACAATACACAGGAGGATGGTAAGAATAATATAGGTAATGAAGAAGCCAAAGAACTTATATCCACAACTCATGGACATGAACTGAGAAGGCAAATTGCTAGAGAGAATGGGGGTAGTGGGCGGAGGGGTATAAACGGGGAAAAAATTGGGACAACTGTGAAAGCATAATCAACAAAATATACTTAAAGAAAAGATTTAAATTACAAGTATATCACTAATAAAATAAAATATTGCATGAGCCACTCAAAACTTTAAATTTTATGTACTTCTTCCTTGCTAACGATAGAAACAAATAAACCAGTATTAGAGTACATTGTTAAAGTACAATGCATGTAAAGTATTATAAAAATTGCAAAATAGTAACGGTTGGGAACGATTGCTTAATTAATGAGACCAATATCAGGTAAAAATCTAGTAACGATGTTAATTATATAAATAATAAACTATGAGAAGGTAGAAATTGATAAATATGCTCAAGAAAAAAAAAAACAGAATTCATTAGTGGACAGCCAATAGTCTCCCAAATCTACAAAGAGAAACAGCTGAAGGGGCAGTAGAATGTGCTTTGATAGACTGAGGCTTTAAAAAAGGTTATCTGTTATGAACAGAATTATGTCCCCGTCCTGGAAATTCATAATTGAAGCCCCAAACCAGTGACTATCTTTGGAGACAGGGCCCTTCAGGAAGAAATTAAGTTAAATGAGGTCATAAAGGTGGGGTCCTTGAACAATATGTCCTTACAAGAGGAAGAAAGACAAGAGATACCGCTCTCCATGTGAGCACAGAAGAAAGTGCATGTCAAAACACAGAGAGAAGGCCACCATCTATGAGCCAAGAAGGAGACTGCTCCAAAAAGCAACCCTGATGGAACTTTGATCTTGGACTTCTAACCTTTAAAACTGTGAGAAGATAAATTTCTCTTTAAGCCAACCAGTCTGTGATATTTTGTTATGGCAGCCTGAGTGAACAAACACATTATCCTTTTTCTATCAACCTGAGCTCACAAAGTAGCCAGCAGGATGTTCTACAGAAAAAACACAAATCAACTGACAAACACAAAAACTCCTCAAGCCACTGCAAACCAATGGCCACTTTAAAGAATAATTTGTACAACCAAAACTATTTTAATGCAATGATTAAATGTGAGCTTTGTCAATATGCAAGAAAATTATAGTGTGTCTAAATCAACCAAGATTTATTTCAAAAAATGAAAACTGTTCAACTTTTATTTGCCATTTTCCACTTCCCCAGTCCTTAAAGATAATAAAATTCAAAAGAAAAACATTAATCAATGAAAAATAAAAATGGTCCAGGTCCATCAGAATTGACCTATGACTGTAGTGAGTGGGATTTTCAGCTAGTTTTTAAGTTTTTTCATGTCCTTTATAATTGGAAGTTTAAACAGAACACTAACCTTCTCACTCAGGATTAAGTTAGGCTGGTGACTTGAAGAGTGTATGTCAAAAAAGTTTATCCAATTACCCACTAGAAAATACAGATATGGGTATAGACATAGATATATAAATTTATACATACAAATTTATGTATGTATACATGTATATAAAGGTATACCCAGATACAGACACACAAATATAAATATACCTATTTCCTGTGTACAAATATATGTATCCACATGTAACACAAGAAAACTTATAGTATGTCATTATCGAGTTGTCCTTCCTAAGCACTATATGAAATGCAGAAACCACAAAGTTCAATTATATTAAAAAAATTAAAAACTTCAGCACAGCAAAAGCCACTATAAACAGAGTTAAATTACAAATAAGAAATACTTTCAATCTAAAGAATAAAAAGCCATACTACCCACAATATGAGAAATTGTACAAACCAACATGAAAAATCATAGTCAAAGAATCTGACAACTAAGAATAAATGTAAATGAACAATAACCACACTAAATGACGTTCAAGCTTACCAATAACCAAAGAAATACCAATTAAAATAAAGTAATTTTTGTTGATTAGATGGGAAATGACTGCTAATATCCTAATTCAAAACCAATAAAACTATTCCATAGCAACAAAACATAGATTGGAACAACTATGTACAGTAACCAAAAGTCTAGAATAATTTTGAATCCATTTATTTATAACTTTAAAAATAATTAACCAACCTGGGCCACTTTCATTGAATTCTGGGTAGAACCACCAGCATGATATTCGACTTTGAATTTTTTTACGAGTTCATCAAACCTGTAAGAAATCACAGCAGTAAAAGTAAGTTAGCATCTGTCAGTTTTCACAATGCAAATTCTTCTGATGAAAAGCACATTAATCACAATTAGTGGAAATTTTAGATTATATAATTATGTTGCATAAATGAATTAAAATACTGTATAAAAATCTTTGCTAAATATCCATGCTTAAGATATTTATTATATAAATTTACAACTATAAGAATTTAAAATATGTAGGCTTTTCATTATTAATCACAAGCTAAAGTGAGAAATAAAAACTCATGATTATAAGCAATACATATTTTCCTACATTAAGTGGTGCTCTCTAGAATCCCTATAAATATATATTCCAATAAGATTTAAAAGTCTTAGATATCATAAGGACTAAAGGTTTATAATTTGAAGAATCAGAAAACTACAGTGAGTTGTGTGATTCTAGGCAAGTTGCTAGGTCACCAAATGAATAAAAGCATGGAGAAAGATAACCTAAGTTTTGAGACTTCATTATTTATCTGATAAAAGCTATAGAATTTCGCTCCAGGAAAATAAATATATTCATTACACACAGAATTCACTACACACAGAACTTTTCTTATAAGATTATCAATATACACCCTTCCTTAGTCAAGGGACTAAAGACAGTGATTGAAATAAGGGTCAAATTAGATGATATTTACTAATCTGGATCACAGATCAATATTCCCCACTACATGTCTTTAACTTGTTAAATGCTGTGAAAGATACGCAAGAGGCATGTACTTTAATTTCAAAGGATTTACAAGCTTTGGAGGGACAAAAGAAGGAATACATACGACAACATAACAACATGTAAGCAATGTAGACAGTAAGTGCTACAAGAGGCCAGTCAAAGGAGAGAGAGATTACAATGTGAGTACAATATTCAAGAAAGATTTCAGTCTTGAAAATATTTTCAAAACTTCAAGTATAAAAGTAGATTCTGCTATTCAAGTAAAACATGCACAAAATAAATACACACACACACGATAAATTCAGAGAGAGTTAGATATGGGGTAGAGAAAATGGAGTTATAGCCAGTTCAATACCTCTAATTGCCTTGGGATTCCATCTGTAAAACCCTGAGATGTTAATGAACACAATCAGAACTCTGACAGCTATATTTGTATATCCCTAATACTACTAATGGAATAGTAACAGTAGAGAAGACAAAGTACATAGGACACAGATACAGATAGGTGGACAATTTTGGTAGTTTAGTAAGTTGTCCTCTAATTACTTTATTAACTACGTATCAGCTAAGACTGATGTTAGAGCTTGGAGGACAAGCGGGGTGAGTGGACAAAGTAAATACAGAGTAGTCAAATGCTAGGTTCATTTGAGGTCCTTCTACTTCCCCAAGCTAATCCTCAAAAGCTTTTAGACCACATTTATAGTGGGTTGAATGGTGGTCTCCAAAAAGATATGTCCCCTCAGAACCTGTAGATGTAAACTTATTTAGAAAAAGAGTCTCTCCAGATATAACTAAGAATTAATTAATAATTCTTAATTAGCCCTCTTGTATTACCTTAGGTGGGCCCTAAATCCAACGACATGTCTTCTTTTAACAGACAGAAGAGAAGACACAGTGAAGAAAGGCATGTGAAGACAGTAGCAGCGATTAGACTGATGTGGCCATAAGCCAAATAAGCCAAGGAATGCCAACACCCACCAAAAACTAGAAAAGGCAAAAAAGGATTCTGCCCTAGGGCTCTTTAGAAGGAGCACAGCCATTCCGACACCTTGGTTTCAGACTTCTGCCCTCCAGCAGAACAGAATAAATTTCTGTTCTTGTAAACCATCAGGGTTTGTGCTGGCTGTGACAACACCATCTCTCCTCACTTTTTAAAGAATCTCTTCCCTGATGTTACAGCCTTCTCTTTTTAATCATCAATTCGTCCCTTCCAACTAAGAATCAAATAGCTGTAACATTTTGGGAAGAACTAGATGGGCCTAAATTTGTTATAGATACTAAAAATCACATAAAACAACTATATTTTTTAAAACTTGGTAAAGTACAAAAAATGTAAAATAAAATGTCTGTGTTGGAAGGCATACGGCATACTCCTCAACAGCAATATGAGTACATAATGGAATGCTCGTTGCACTACTTGTATGACCCTGGCCACAGCAGTGGCTTCGCTGTTTCACTTTCCTGATTTAGTAAAAAGGGGCTTATAGTACCCACCTCACAACCATGTAGTGAGCCTTAATGGGAGGGGTGGGGGTGAAGGAATGAGGGACATCTGTAATGTGTCAATAGTAATAATTGATTAATTAGTAATTTGGATAAAATGTTTAAAATAGTAACTTTAGGCATATAGTAAATACTATACATAACTATGGAATCTAATCCTTAAGCCTCAGAAGGTTCTGAGATGATGTAAGTTTTAGAAAAACTGAGTACTAGTTACAGGTTCCTTTGTTTCAGACTATCTCAAGGCCATTAACATGCTGATATTCACTGGAAAAATACAAGATAGAGATAGAGCTCACACATTTCCTAAGCTTTCTTAGTCATGTAGTCCTTTTTCTCTAGAGCATCTAGCAAAGCTAAAATGGTAATAGTTTAGAACCATATTGGTCCAATAAAGTAGCTCCTAGCCTCATGTGGCTACAGACATTTAGATTTGAACTAATTACAGTTAAATAAAATTTAAAATTCCATTCATCAGTCTCAGTAGCTATACGTTCACTAGCCACATGTGGCTAGTTGCTTTCATAGTGGGCACACAAATACAGAACATTCTCACATTTTTAAAAAAGTTCTATGGGATGGTGCTGAGAATTCAATAACAAAAGCAAAGTAAACAGAGTAAACATGATCAATTTCACAGCTGAGAGGGACCTAGTAGAGTGCTTTCATTTAATGAATGGGGGCTGTGAGGCATAGTGTACCTAAGTAGATTGCCAAACAAAGGTCATATATGGTGCACTGGCTAGTCTAAATCAGAACAACAGACTGAATTACTTGCTATTAAAATACACAGAAATTAGTGTGTATTTCTACTCATTCTGGTCAACTAAGAGTTTTCTATGAGAAACCAAAATTTTGCTTACTAATGTTCTCTTTGGAATCAGTTTAAGAAGTATAAAAATTACAGGACCTCACATTTCAAGACAAATAATGTAGTATAGGTTCAGTTCTTTTTTTTTTAGTCTTACTGGCTATCAAAAAGCATGTTTTAACCCTGGCTGGTGTAGGCTCAGTGGATTGAGCGCCGGCCTGCGAACCACAGGATCGCAGTTCGATTCCCAGTCAGGGCACATGCCTGGGTTGCAGGCCAGTTCCCAGCAGGGGACTCTTGAGAGGCAACCATACATTGATATTTCTCTCCTTCTCTCCTCACTTCCCCTCTAAAAATAAATAAATAAAATCTTTTTTAAAAAGGATGAAAATTCTAGCTGTCAAAACATTTTTAAAAAGCATGTTTTACATATGTAAAAATAAACAAAAGTACAACAGCATCACATATACAAAAGATGCCACAGAGACCACAATTTTGAGAAAGAACAAATTCTAGTTTAACAGAAAGCAAACACAATACATTGACACAGCAGTGACACGAGACATAATAGCAGCAGTACCTTCTTTAAACACTAGTCTTAGGAATACCAATGTAGCTGCCTAACCTCTCTTAATTTACAAGAGTTAAATTTGTTTAAATGTTCCAACCTATCATAGTAAAATCCTCCATATTCCTGCAGTTGTGTAGACTCTTAGCCCGCCTGACTATTTATTTATTTATTTATTTATTTATTTATTTTTGGTAATGGCTTTATTGAGATATAATTCATGTACCATATAGTTCATTCACTTAAAGTCAACAATCCAATCATTTAAAATATATTCATAGTTGTACAATCATCACCATAATCAGTTTTAGAATATTTTCCAAAAGAAATCCTACATCCTTAAGCTATCAAAACCAATCTTCCTATCATTCTCCCCCACCCTAAACAACCGCTAATCTACTCTCTATTTCAATAATTTTGCCTATACTGTACATTTCATATAAATGCAATCATATAAGGTATATATGGTTTTGTTGATTGGGTTCTTTTACTTAGAATAATGTTACCAAACTTCATATGTGCTGTCATACATGCTGTAGAATATATAAGTACTTCATTCCTGTTTATGGCTAAATAACATTCCTTTATGTGGATATATCACATATTGTTTATCCATTTATCCATTGATGAACACTTTGGGTTGGTTTCACCTTATCACTATTGTGAATACTGCTGCTATGAACACTGGCACACAAGGCTTTTTGTGGACAAAATATTTTCATTTCCCGTGACTCTATACCTGGGAATAGACTTTCTGGGTCAAATGTTAACCCTATGTTTAACTTTCTGAGGAACTGCCATACTATTTTCCACTGGCTGCCCAGTTTTTTCTAAGAGACAATACAGGGAAATATGCCTGTCTAATTACTATATGAAAAAGAAGCAAATCGGAAATAATAAAGTTTCCATACATTAACTTTGCCACCTGAGTAATAAAAAAGCATAAATAAAAAATAAGGTGAAAGAAATCAAGTTGAAGTTAAGAAAAAATACTAAAAAATTGGGTATAAAAGATAAAAGATAAATTAAGTATAAAAGAGAAATTAAAAGGCACAGAGAATGATTCAGGTGGCCCAAAATCCCCTCAAAAGGAATAATAAAAAGGGAGAATAGAGATAATGAAGGGTAAGAAGGAAATACCAGAAAAAAAACGTTTTCAAAACAGAAAAAAAATAGTCTTCAGATCTGTCCAAATACCAAGCAATTCTACTTTACAGTGGGGACTAAGATCTATACTTGGACATACTTGTTACATTTCTTAACTCTCAGATAAAGAGAAAAATCCTAAAAGGATTTTAGGATCCTAAAAATCTCTAAAACGAGTAAAAATATCACATTATCTAAAAAGGAGTAAGAATCAAAATAATACCTGACTTCTAAAGAATATAGAATGCTAGCCCTGACTGGTGTGGCTCACTGGGTGGGGTCATCCCACAAACCTAAAGGTCCCAGTTTGAATCCTGATCAGGGCACATGCCTGGATTGGGGGCCAGGTTTCCAGTTGGGGGCATGTGAGAAACAACTGATCAATGTCTACCTCGTACATCAATGTTTCTCTCCCTCTCTTTCTCCCTCCCTTCCCCTCCTTCTAAAAATATAAATAAAGTCTTTTTTAAAAAGAATATAGAATGCTAAAAGTCAATGGAATATTTTATCCTATGCTAGGAGAAAAGATTTTCAAAATAGAATTCACTATCCACTCATATTATTAATTCACTGGTAAAGGAAAATATTTTCCCATCCTTTAGATGGAAAAAGCACTAGATGAAAAGCATTCTAATTCTCTTTTAATTTAAAAGAGTCCATAAGTAACTCAGATGTTAATAATCAATTTTTAAAAGAGATTTTAAGTATATTGTTGAAAGTCAATCAATAGAAAAATATATAAAGTAATGTAAATAAAACAATAAGAAAGGAAAACAAAAAATAGTATATACTATAATCTTCATCTTCAAGGTGAATGTGAGTAGACATTTACATTTGTTAATTCAAGGATGAGGCATAATTACATTACTTAGATTTATGATGGTAAAGTAAAAACATGAACTTAGTGTTTGCAGCTCTATAGAATGGAAGGAGGTTTTATTGTTTTTTATTTTATTTTGTTTTAATAAATTCCTTAAGGGCATCTACAATAAATGTCAATTTATAAAATACAGTCATGTGCTGCTTAAAGATGGGATGCTTTCTGAGAAATGTGCTGTTAGCAGACTGCCCATTGGAGCAGCAGTCAGATTAAGGAACTTTCTGATACTTTTTTTTTTTTTTATAAAAAAAGAGGGTGTTAGCCCTGGCTGGTGTAGCTCAGTGGATTGAGCGCGGGCCTGTGAACCAGACAATCACGGTTCGATTCCCAGTCAGGGCACATGCCTGGGTTGCAGGCCAGTTCCCGGCAGGGGCCAGTTCCCAGCAGGGGATGCACAAGAAGCAACCATACATTGATGTTTCTCTTCCTCTCTCCTCCCCTTCCCCTCTAAAGATAAATGAATAAAATATTTAAAAAAAAAAAAAGAGGGTGTTTAACATGGAGAGGGTGCAGAACTGAGGAATAAATATTTTGACCTTGGAAATTTGTTTTTGGTTCCTCTGACCTTGTCTGGCACAAAGGGCTCTCTATGGCATTGAACTGATAGAAGAAATAAAATTTATCTATGCTTCACATCATTACAACCTGAAAATTCTTCCAAAGTACAAAGGCAGACTGGCTTCATACTACCACAGAAAACTTTTACTGAAGTAGCACTTCATATTTGTTAAGGTGGCTCTATGAACCTGTGTTCTTGTACCAACCCAAGGTCCTCCATGAAGAACTTACAGCAATGTTCTGAAGACTAACGAGTTAGATCTGTGAGGACTGCAGCGCCTTCTGAATATGTACCACTGAGGGGACCAGCTCTTCTCTGCTGAGCAGGTCAGCAGTTCCCTAACTGCTGTCATCATTGCTGACATAATCTGTACTCAAAATTGAGGTGTTATTAGTGGAAGGGAATCAATTGCTAAGCCCCACAGATATTTCTCCTTTCAGAGGCAAAAAAAAAAAAAATCCTCCCAAACTGCATATGCTTCCATTTCTTAGAGGAAATTCAGTTCCATTGTAATAATCTTATGGAACCACTGTAATATATACTCAGTCTATCATTGACTAAAACATCATTATGCAGCACATTACTGTATTTGTAAAGTGAGCACCTGTGTAACCACCACCGACAGATTAGATAGATGATAGATAGATAGATAGATAGATAATGATATATATGAGCTTAATGATTTCTGGGCTCTTTACTCCGACTCTGTATCTGTATCTAATATGCCTACCACTGCACGAACTCCATTTTGTCTTATTACTATCACTTTAAGTCTTAGTGAAAGGACAAGTGTTTTCATCTTGATCTTCATGAGTACTTTGGATATTGGTCCTTTTGTACCTCCACACTGACAAACTAGTCAATTTCTTAAAAAAAAAGAAAAATTGCCAGAATTTTGGACTAGGATTACATTGATTATACAGACAAAGAAAAAAGTGGTATCTTTCCAATATCAAATTGTCTAATCCATGATCACGTATATTTATTGAGCTCTTTAATATGTCTTGAATATGTTTCATAATCTTGCCATAAATCCTGCATAACCTTTATTTTAGAGTCACCACCTCACACTTCCTATATTTTAATACTATTGGAAGTAATGTCTGTTTAAACCTAATTTTTATTTGTTGCTGATATTTATAAGTAAAATTATTTACATCAAGTTTTTTCTAGCCAAGTTCCTAACACCTCTAATTAATTCTATTGTTTTATCTGTTTTTGCCACACAAAAATAATTATCATTTGTGAATAATGATAGTTTTCTCTCCCCCTTTTTTGCCTTAGTGCAGAGACTAAGACTTACAATACTAACAAGCATAGAGAAAAACAAAGTAGTCGCCTGATAAATCCTGGTAAATCTCCATGAATGACAGGGTAGGTCCATTTGCCAAAACTGAATGTTTTTGACAAAAGTATTTAATTTTTCAGTCTAATTAATTTTTACTGTGTGTTTATATTGCTTCTACCAAAGAGTTAAATTTTTTAAATGTCATAGACATATCTTCTATTAATAGATATTTTCCTTCCAATTTAGAAATCTTAAGCTATAAAAATATTTACATAATATAATTCAACAAAATTACAATTTACATTTGTAAATTGCAAACAAAATTATACTATATATATATATATATATATATATATATACTAAAAAAAGTATGTTGATAGTAGTTAGCTCCAAGATGTTAATAGTAGTTAGCTCGAAGGTAGAAGCAATTATGGATCTTGTATACATTTATTTTGATTATCTGTGTAATAAGCATAAAAATTATTTTTGTAATAAAATCATTTTAAGTCTATTTCATTTTATAATGAAAGAACATAGTAATTTTTCATACAGTTATTTAAAAAGAACTACATATAGAACAAAGCTGAATAAAAAGCACAGAGCAGAAAAGTAAATGGTTCTGAATGAAACAGGCAAGGAAAGTTTAACATTTGAACTGGAATTTGACAGATAAGGGACAAAAAAATACTCAGCACTGAAGGTAAAACAAAAAAATGACATATTCAGAAAGACAATTTAAACACAGACTAAAATATAGGTCAAAATCAAAGTAGTAAAAACTGACCAAGAGAAGATGGGTTATTCTCTCTGCCAGGCTAATAAATTCAGACATTATTCAGTAGACAACTAAGAATCATTAAAAATCTGTTTACTACTAATGTGAAAGGCAGTTTAAAAAAATGATGATAGCACTGTTTGGAGGACAAGGTGGAATAAAGAAAGTAACATAACAAATATAAGATTGTATACAAATTATACTTAACTTCAAAAAATTAAAATGATATAATAAAGGTAGGTTGCCTGACTTTAGTTCATACCACAGAAGATCAGCTGCTGAGCTAAACAGGGCTTGACAGAAGTGATCAAGCTAAGGAGTCATTTCCTATGCTAGAGAAACAGCATGTGATAAATAACTGCAAATGAAATATGTCACAGAGGGATGACAGTTCGGAGATTTCTAGTTTGGATGACTAGTTGGATGGTGGTAGGAAAAGAAATTAGAGGAGAGAAGAAGGACCATATGGAGCAAAGGGAAATCCTAAGTAGCTGTCTGATGAACCAAGCAACATTTCTGTTTAGGGAACTGGCTGAAATGAGGCAAGATTTGTTCCCTTTTATCTTTTGCATGAATTGGGTACATAAGTCATATCTTGGTTTTCTTTTTATATTTTCTAGCTGTTAGGTTTGTGTATGAATGGTCTACTTTGCCAAAACTATCATGGACCTGGTGGAAAATATTTTAATGAAACACAAAGTTCAGGCTAAAACATTAACAACCTCAAAACCACAAGTATAACTTCATAAGGAGATAATGAATTATGTAAAAACCTTAAATATTTTTTAGCTGTTTCGGGATGGAAGTTTATGGTATATTTATATTTTAGGAAAAGCTAAGTACTTCTACTATGTAATTTTTTTTCCAGAGGAAATGACATGGCAATTTTGTACTTTATAGATCCTTACTTTCTCCTTTTGGTTGAGCTCCTTTCTCTGAATGGAGTGGATATATGAAACACCTCAATCAAAAGGCTGACAATTAAAATGAAAGTAGCTGATCCATTTTCCTACTACCAATCTATCTGGAAAGGCCAAATTTAAAAAGTACATAGTTTTATGATGTTAAAAAACATTCCAGAGGGCAAGTAACTTAAAGCACTAGAGAAAAAGTGAATTCAGTGTTTTATCAAACTCCTGGTTGAGTTTACAGTTGACAGAAGAAAAAACACAAATAACTAATTTAATTATATAAATATATTTAAAACTTTTCTATGTTAAAACAAAGTCAAATAAAAATGTTAAATATAAATAAATAACAAATGTGAAAGATAATTTTTACTTAAAATATTTAAATATTATTTTATATATTAATTTAACTTTAGATGATTTTATTAACTTAACATTTTTGGTTTTTACTTATATTTTATTATGTTATTACATTTGTTCTAATTTTTCCCCTCTTCCTCCCTTCCACTCAGCACCCCCTCAGGAAGTGCCCTCACCCTTCTTCATATCCATGGGTCATGCATACAAATTCTTTGGCTACTCCCTTTGCTATACTGTATTTTACATCCCCATAGCTATTTTGTAAACACCTATTTGTACTTCTAACCTCCTCACCCCTCGCTCATTCTCCCACCCCTCATCTCTTTATTTTTAACCTTTTGCATTTTAATTATGATGTGTCTTGGGGTGAGCCTCTTTGTATCCAACTGGTTTGGGACTCTCTGTGCTTCCTGCACTTGCATATCTATTTCCTTATTACCAGATTAGGGAAGTTTTCTTTCATTATTTTTTCAAATAGATTAGCAGTTTCTTACTCTTTCTCTTCTCCTGGCACCCCTATGAAGCAAATGTTGGATTGCATAAAGTTGCCCCACAGGCTGCTTACACTATCCTCATTTTTTTGGATTCTCTTTTCTTCTTATTGTTCTAATTGGTTGTTTTATTCTTCCTTGTGTTCCAAATCATTGATTCTTGGCTTCATCTACTCTACTGTTGTGTCCTTGTAAATTTTTCTTTATTTGAATTAGTGTATCTTTTGTTTCTAACTGGATCTTTTTTATGCTCCTGAGGTCCTCACTAAGTTCCTTGAGCATCCTTATAATCAGTTTTTTAACTCTACCACTGACAGATTGCTTATCTCCATTTCATTTAGTTCTTTTTCTGGAGTTTTGATCAGTCCTTTCATTTGGACCATGTTCCTTTGTTTCCTCTTTTTTGGCAGCCTCCTCCATGTATTAGGTAGAGCTGCTTTGACTGTGGTCTTGGTAGCGTGGCCTAATATAGTAGGTGTCCCATAGGGCTCCAGTGGCACAGCCTCCCTTATCATCCAAGCTGTGTACTCGAGGTGCACCCTTCTTGTGGGCTGCATACACCCTCCTCTTGTAGTTGAGGCTATGTTGGTATTCGAAAATCAACACGAGGGATTTACCCAGGTCAGTTGCAAAAACTGGCTGTGACCACTTACCACCAACCTCTACCCCCTGTGGATGATCAGCTATGCAGGGGTAGGATGGAGGTGCTCACACCTGGTCTATACCTGTCCACTAGATATGCTGGCCCTGGGGTTTCCCAGGAGGTTCAGGCCAGGATCAGCTCCCACCTGTGTTTTGCCTGGGGCCACCCTGCCTGGGCTATGAAGCAATCTGAGATGGCTGTTACTTATGCTGGGCTTGGAGATTTCCAGGTGAAGTCAAGCTGAATCTAGGCTGCTAGTTGTGGGCCCGGGGCTCACTGATGCCAGGGCTTCTTTGTTCATTTGGAAAAGCAGCTTGGGTTGGCCCATGAATTGAGTGGAATGGAATCTCTGGAGATCTCCAAAGAGGGTCAAACAGTGTTAGCCAAGCTCATGGAATCTTAGATACAGCACCACACTACAGGTTCGGGCGGGGGCGGGGCGGGCAAGGAAAATGGCCTCTGCTTGCCTTGATGCCAGACACCTCGTCCTCCCCTTACATGCCACTGGTGCCAGAACCAGTGGGAGTGAATCTGAGTAGATCAGTCCATGGGTGGGTTCTTAAGAGGAACTGCGTGGGGCTCCAGCAGTTTTGTCCACTGACTCAATTCCCACTGATTTTTGCAGCCAGAAGTTGTGGGAACTTATCCTCCTGGCACTGGAACCTTGGGCTGGGGGGTCTGGTGTGAGTCTAGGACTCCTTGCTCCCAAGATATCCCTCCCTAATCTTTATCCACCACATGTAGATATGGGACCAGTTCATTCTGCATCTGTGTCCCTCCTAGCAGTCTGGATGGATGTGGTTTCCTTAATTCCGTACTTGTCAGACTTTCATTCAACTTGATTTCTGTCAGGTCTGAGCAATGGTTGTTCCATATTTTAGTTGTAATTTTGTTGTGGCTGTGCAAAGAGGCATGCCTATGCCACCATCTTGACTGAAAGTAATTTAATATTTTTAAAATATTGTTGTAATATTCTCATACAGAGTAAAAATAAAATTATGTCTCAGATAAATGAACAAGAAAATAAAAATGACCATTGTTGAAAACAGTCTTACTCACTAATAAAATACATAAAAACAGATTTCTGTACATTAAATTAGTCAAAAATATAAATCATAATACTCAGCATTAGTAGAGATGTGCAAAATCCAACATAACCACACAGTGTTAGTGACAAAACTCTTTTGGAAAGTAATTGTGCAATACATATCAAGAATCACAAAAATGGAGAGTTACAGACAAGATGGAGGTGTAGGTAGAAACCCTTCACTTCCTCGCACAGTCAAAAAAAGGATTACAACCAATCTAAAGTCAATAAACAACCAGAAGTACCAGAAAAACCATCTGCATGGAGCTCCAACAACCGAGGAATTAAAGAAACAGTCAAACAGAACAACCAGACCAGTAAGAACAACCAGAGAGGCATTGGACCTCGAGAGCCAGGCTGGCTGAATGGGAAACTGAGACTCAGGGCTGACTGTGGACTACAGCAGTTGCTGCAGTGGGAAAAACTCCCAGTCTCACACAACAGTTCATTGGAAAGTGGGGCTAGAGTCCAGCAGGAAAGCTGCACTGCTCCTTCTCTGGCCCCTCCCCCACAGGCAGCATCACAGTGCAGCAAGGAGGGTTGCCCTGCCCTGGTGAATACCTAAGGACCCGCCCCTTTACAACTTAGCAGGTACACTGAGACAACGAAATATGGCCCAAATGAAAGAACAGAGCAAAGCTTCAGAAAGAGAGCTAAGTGATGAGGAGATAGCTAACCTATCTGATGGAGAGTTTAAAACTCTGGTAATCAAAATGCTCACAGATCTGATTGAGCTTGGTCAAAAAATGAAAGAACAAATGAAAGATACCCAAAATGAAATAAAGCAAAATATTTGGGGAACCAACAGTGACAGGAAGGAAACCAGGACTCAAAGCAACAATTTGGAACAAAAGGAAGAAATAAACATCCAACCAGAGCAGAATGAAGAAACAAGAATCCAAAAAATTAAAGAGAGGCTCAGGATTCTCTGGGACAACCTGAAAAATTCTAATATCTGAATTATAGGGGTGCCAGAAGGAAAAGAACAGCAGCTAAACACTGAAAACTTATTTGAACAAATAATGAAGGAAAATTTTCCCAATCTGGTGAAGGAAATAGACTTCCAGGAAGTCTAGGGAGCCCAGAGAGTCCCAAAGTTGGACCTAAAGAACACACCAAGGTACATCATCATTAAGTTACTCAAGATTAAAAATAAAGAGAGAATCTTAAAAGCAGCAAGAAGAAAGGAGAAAGTTACCTGCAAAGCAATTTCCATAAGGCTGTCAGCTGATTTCTTAAAAGAAACCTTGCAGGCAAGAAGGGGCTGGAAAGAAATATTCCAAATCATGAAAGTCAAGGACCTACATCCAAGATGATTCTATCTAGCAAAGCTTTTATTTAGGCATAAAATAGATGGGGAGGGGTCAAAAATGGTGTAAGAAACAGAGGACTCAAAAAACTTATATGCACAACCACGGACATGACCAAAGGCAGCGGCAATTCTGGAGGGTTGGGAGGTGCAGGGCAGAGAGGGGATATAGGGAAAGAAATTGGGGAACTGTAATAGCATAATGAATAAACTGTACTTATTCAATAAAAAGAATCATAAAAATGTTTATGTCCTACTGTCATAAAATTCCATTTCTAGGACTCTGAGGGAAGTAATCCAAGTCATAAATAATGCTACCTAAAAGAGCTGCTCAACCTACCATACACATAATAAAGTAAAAACAACATAAATATCTGAAAATAGAGGAATGACTAAGTAAACTATGGTAATTATCTTGGAAGAAATATAATAAAGCTCATATAATAATTATTTATAGTCTACATTATTCCAGGAAGAAATTGATGGTTTGTGAAGATATCTACAATACAAAATAAACACATTAAATAAATATCTGACAATGACATTAAAACAAAAGTAGCAAATTAAGAGGAAGTTGAAAGAACACAAAACATTAAACATGAATACTTTTAGTTTATGAAAACCAAACTATAACATGGAATACCCTTATATTTACTATTCAAATACAGTATCAGAATATAAAATGTATTCAACATGTTTAGTAGTTTTCTTTAGAAATTTTTTAAAATGACCAGAAGAAAATACATTAATTAACATGCCAACAGTATTTTTTATATAAGCCTTTCCTTTATATTTTCTACAATTTAATCATGTGCTTATTTGAATTTACAATGAAAGAATTTTTGTTAATAACTTTTAAATAAAAATTAATATCACTAAAGTTTAATTCATAATTTCTTGAAAATGACCTTTATGGAAAAATGTAAAAACAATAAACTACTTCCTTCTAAATAAGTTTTAACACTTATTCTAATAAATGTCCAGGAGAATTTAAATTCTAAGTAATGTTTCCCACTCTTATACCAGATATTACTAAATAAACAATTTAGAATTCCTGATAATATGATGGATATATATATATATATATACATATATATGTACGTACGTGTGTGTGTGTGTGTGTGTATGCTTTACTTTTGAGAAAAACATTAAAATACTGGGAAGTGGAGAAGGTTTCGAATACTAATGTGCTGAACAAAGCTTTAACTAAATACTAGGCTTTGGTTCTGGGTTTTTGTTTTTGTTTTTTAAGATTTTATTTATTATTTATCTTTAGAGAGGAAGGGAAGGAGAGAAGGAGAGAAATATCAATGTATGGTTGCCTCTCGTGAGTCCCCTGCTGGGAACTGGCCTGCAACCCAGGCATGTGCCCTGACTGGGAATCGAACCACGATCCTGTGGTTCTCAGGCCCGTGCTCAATCCACTGAGCTACACCAGCCAGGGCTGGTTCTGGTTTAGTATCAAATCTCTGGAGATACCATCCCACCTCAGAGTGGTATTATGCACAAGAAAAGGCATCAAATATGGAAATTAAGGTCTACTAAGAGATAACATCGTTTCTGGTAAAAATAACAATAATACTGATTATCATAAGCAAGTTACTACTAGCAGCACCAAATAATTTCTAATTGAGGAACAGCTGGTCAGTTACTAAATAACCAAAGTAAACATAGGCAAGTTAACATAATCCATCCCTTAGAATAAAAAGCTCTTTTGGCATTGAAATCAAGGTACAAGTATTAATGGAAATAAATGCAGGGTAGTATATTACAAAAACACCACCTTTTCTAAAGCAATAATTATTATAGTAATTACAACATGTGCAGATAGGTCATAAAGAGAAAACTTGAATGGGAAAAACTTAGGATGTTATACTGAAGAGAGAGTAGCTAGAATTTGCTGCTTGTCATTTAAGTGTGCTGATTTTTTATTTCCTGACATTTCTGAAAAAACTAAGTGCCTGACCAGTGATGATATTTTTCATATTACATAAATTCCTGACAAGTCTGACATCCTGTGTTCACTCTGAGTATGTCAGAGTGAGCCTAGTGATTGAGGATACTAAAGTACATTCATAGTTTCTGACTTAAACATGCTTGATCTATTATTTTATTTATTGTTATAGAAATAATTAATATTTACTATAAGTATTAACTTCAAGAATGTTATACTATCCAGAATATATAAAGAAACCTCAAAATTCAGTAATGCTAAAACAAACAATCTAGTAAAAACTGGGCAAAAGATTAATAGAAGCCTTACCAAAGAAAAGGCACACATAGCAAATAAACATAGATTTAACATCATTACTCCTTACAGAAACCCAAATTAAAAGCTTAAGAGATACGTCCATTAAAATGACTTTAACAATTGATAATACTAAGTGCTGACAAGAATGCAAAGCAACTGAAATGCTCATACATTGCTGATGGAAATGAAAAATGGCTCAGCCTCTTTAGAAAATAATTTGGCAATTTCTTAAACATTAGACATGTAGTTACCAGATAATTCAGATACATGACTGTTTATAACAGCCTTATTTATAATCACAAAACACTTCAAACAACCCAAATGTCCCTCAACTAGTGAATAGATAAAGAAATAGTGGTATATACATATAAAGAATACTATTAAGCAATAAAAAGAAACAACCAACAATTCAAGAACGTGGATGAATCTCAGAAATATTAGGCTATGTGAAAGAAGCCAGACATAAAAGGGCTTCGTACAATACAATCCCATTTACTTGACCTTCTGAGTAAGCCACAGCGAGGGGGACGGAAATCAGAGTACTGGTTGCCAGCAGCTGAAGGCAGAAAAGAAATTGACTATAAAGAAGTACAAATTTGGGGGGGCAGTGGAAATGTACTATCTTGGCGATGGTTACACAAACTATATAATTTGTCTAAACTCATAAAATTTTTCACATAAAAATGAATTTCAGCCTGTGTTAATTATATCTCAATAAACCTGACTTTAATATTAAATTCACACATGCACAATCTAGGTAACTAATTAAGGAAATTCCAAAAGATCACTTCTCCCTCTATGCATTTAGATATATGCATATGTACATATATACCTATGTGCCTCCACAGAAAGACATAAACATGGACACACAGAGACATATGCAAAGCACACTAGAAACTCGAAGCAACCTTATAAGTAAGATTAATACAATTACCCCAATTTTCCACATAAAGGCACGAATTTAGAGTTTTAGTGACTCATTTTTAAACTTGTCATTTTGAAATGGTTTCAAAGTATGAAAAGGCTGCAAGAATAATAGAACACCTACACGCCTGCCAAAATTCACCGATTTTTGCATGTTTTTCCTTTTTCTCTATAGATACAAAAATGTTTAGTTATTCCAAATCATTTTGGAGTAGAATGTGTATACGCGTATAATATACTTTTATTATTTATAATACCTCAATGAAAATTTCCTCAGAAGATAGTTTATATCTATGAAATCATTTGATTTTATGGGTTTCTGTGTCTATGTCCAATTAACCCAACCCAACCCAAAGCTATTGTCTGACCTCATTTCTTGTCATCTCCCTTCCCATTATGTATCCCTCCCCCAGTGAGACCCCTTGCTCTTAGATCCAGAACAGAGCTCAGTACCCCTACTGGACAAGCTCCTTACAGGGTGAAAAAGAGGACTCTAAATAAAATGGACTGAGGATGATACACTCGGAAGAGGGCTTGACTCATCCTGCTCTATGTGCAAAACATAGGTCTTGGATCTGTGATGGCCTTTTTCTTTTCAGGAGTGATCGTGTCTGTCCTTGAACTACACTCTCCACAATTGCTGTATTTTGCCATGTATAATGTACTCCTGTGTATAGTATGCACCCAAGTTTTTTGGCCCAAACTTTCAGGAAAAAAAAATCTTTTATTTTAATTGTTTAATTCAATTTTTATTTATTTATATTTAGAAACAAGACCAGTTATCATGTTCCAGGCTACTATTTCACATACAGATATTGTTATTGCTTTCTAGAGTTACACGTTTAAAACATAAACATAAATAAAAGAACCAAAAACACTTATATAGACACAGAATTAGTACTACCCAAGTATAATGCACATCCTTATTTTTCCCTCAAAAATTTGGGCAAAAAAGTACATATACACAGCAAAATACAGTAACTTCTTTTCATGGTCTCTTAAAGTCTCCCACCCACCTCTATTGTCCTAATGTACAGACATATAGAATCAGTAAGAGCTACACTGGAATACGATGCTTCTTCTTCTACTTATAAGAAATTAAAATTCTTAATATATTCTTTCTCCTAGCAATTTTAAACGTACAGGTTATATGTGATTATAAGTGTCTCTTGTTTTAACAACAGTGAGAACCTGGCTGGTGTGGTTACACCCTCCTGTAACCAAAGGGTTGCAGGTTTGATCCCCAATCCGTGTGCATAGCATCCCCAGTCCGGGAGCGTACAGGAGGCAGCCAATCCATGCTTCTCTCTTGCATGGATGTTTCTCTCTCTCCCTTCCTGTCTCTCTAAAAGCAATGAAAAAAAAAATGTCCTTGGGTGAGGATTTTTTTAAAAAAGCATGAGGAAATTCATGTTGATTATCCTCCAAGCTCAGTTTGTGATGTTTGATGGATTTCTGCCATTTAATACAATTATTAAATAGCAGACTTGGTATATATTAAAGAAGATGTAGCCAATAATTAAGAAAACATTAAAACCATATAAAATAACTATGGCCTAGAACTACATAAATTACTTTTTAATAAAAGACAGTTGTTAATTATTTTTAAGATGCACCCAGAAGATGCATTCTATAAAGCCAGAAAGACAAGAAAAAGAACAAAGAAAAAGAGAAAGAAGAGCCTGAAGAACATAAATACCTCTTTAAATTTTAATGGCAATTTTTTCTAGTTGTCTGATATGAAGTAAATACTACTTGAAGTGAGATTGTATAACTTTGCACCAATAATTCTTATATTTAAAAAGTCCTTATAAATAAGATATAGGAAGAATTGTGAATGGGAAAATGTACACAAAACCACCCTCTACATTTTCTAGTTCTATCTTAAGGCAAGTGTTCCCATCTTTATTTACAGTAACTAAAGCCTTTTTTATTCCAGTCTTGGGGGTGGGGGATGAGAGTTCAGAATATATCAGTAGACAAAGAATATCTCACATTGTGCTAACATCACCACAGCACAGAAACAAACATCAACAATTTTAATATTTCATAAAGGGAGACATATGAAAGATATGACACAAGTAAAATCTTTATAGTAAAACAAAAAAATTAACTTCCTTAAGAATGCATTCATAACTGCCAAGTAGTGCTTTGCATGAAGTTCTTTCCTGAACTTCTCATCTAAGCAAATAATAAAAAAAAAACCAGCTAATTCTAAACAGGTTATACTTATTAGGACCAAATGCTAATAGAATAACACGGGGTGGGGGTGAGTCCATAGGCAATTGTAAGATTCAAAGCTTTGAAATCTTTTACCATAAATGTTTAGTGAAGTAAAAAAAAAAAATTTCACTTAAATGTCAGTTTGATAAAAGCCAAAGGAACATTTCCCACATGTGTTTACACTTAAGCATATTTTAAAAAGATGGAAAAAGTAACAGTCATTCAAACCTAAGGTTAAGCTATTAGTTCATAAAGATTGTAATTTAAAGGTATTTCTCCAACTTCTAACTTTATTTGCTTTGATAAGAAAGCAGTTTTAAGCATGTGTTGCCTACATAAGTCCTTATTCAATTCTAAAATGTTTCAGGGTTTAATTACTCCCATTTATAACACTAAAGATGAACGAAGATTTCTGCACATAAGACAAAAAAATACTGTTGACAAGCTCTCTGTATATAAGCATAGATGAGTAAAATAAAGTGAATTATTCCTAAATTAAGGTGCATGATATGTGCACGAGGCTTCTACCCATTATAAAAATGCACAACAAAATTTTATTTAACAAATTTAGAATTTTTATTAAATAGTAAAATTGTTTGACATTACTTTTAAATCCTACAAGAAAAAGCCATATATAGGGAAAATACCAATACTGTAGGACAGGGGCTCTCAAAATGAGCTGTGTAATCTTCTGGTAAACCTAAACTGTCTTCTGTATGTCTGCAGGCAGAGCCAAAACATAAATTTTACCTTCCTTCTGCTCTATCAGTTTTGTCTCAGCTGTTTTTTTCTCTATCACAGAATCCATGGTTTGTAATTCATGGCCTTAGTGTCTCTGATCACAGAAAAATTTAGAAACATATGTTAACAGATATAGAGAAGGTATTCAAGCAATAATCTGTCATTTTTTCCTACACCAATTTTTTTTAAAAAGCATTCATCAGAAAGTCAAACTTTTAAATCTCTTATCACATTATAACATGGACTTTCTGATTCTAAATAGCATATACAGAGACACAGCCAGCATTCCTACTGATAACAACTAGAAAAATCATATAAATTATAATCACTAAAAATACCAAAGAGCTGTGGAAGCAAAAAGGACCAAATGAATAAATTTCCAGGGAGGTGAGAGCTGTTCAGAGGGCAAGCCAGACTGGCAGCTGTTTGTCTGACCTGTCCAAATCTGTAGTCAGTAGCATGGGGTTAGAGAGACAAAATTTGACATATCGGAGACTGCAAACATTTTGCATATGGTTTGCCCAGTAACACATTGGCAAAATTCTGAAAGTGAATGGTAAGCTAAGAAGGGTAATCAAAAATCACCTAAAAAGCAGAAAGTTCTCCCGGCCAGGCAGTGCTTACAAAACAAAGGCCAGGAGAAAAGGAACTAAAAACATAATAGGCAAGAAATGAAAGCCGTGGGAGGAGTGGAGATTAAAAACTAAAGATAAGCCCCAACATGCCAAGGTTGTGGGTTTGACCCTGGTCAGGGCACACACAAGAATCAACCAATGAATGCATGGATAACTGGAACAAATCAATGTGTGTGCGTGTCTCTGTTTCTCTCTCCCTCCTTCTCTCTAAAAATCAATTAAAAAATATACTAAAGCTACACAGACACTTTTCCCTTGGGCACTGAGAGAGTGTATGTACCTCTATTGATTACATCCAGAATTTGAAAATTCAGATTTTAGTCTTAGCAGAACACTGGGATAGGGGTGGAAACCAAGGTTAAAAAGAAACAAAAGGTAGAGATTTCAGCCACTACATATTACTAAAGGGATAAACTGGACGCTGAGGGCTTAAGCTGACAAAAGGTCACTCTCCCACTTGAGATGTTTGCCACATTTTGAAGATGGATAGGGCAGAAGGATAAAGAATTAAAGCTGTAAACGTCTTAGAGAAGTTCACGTGCCCTTGTTCTTAGCAGACAGTTTCAGAGCTGATAAGACAAAGACGCTATGATCTCAATTAAAAGTCCTGGAGGGCTAAGCTCTAGGAAGAGAGACTGAGTAGACTGGATCTATCAAAACTGAAAAGCAACTTTGACCTAAGTTAATCCTTGATTATTGGCCTCATAAAGAAAATAGTGAACACTCTAGTAGAGGATAAAATCTGAGGGATCTACTGCTCTTAAATAAACAGTGTGTGGAGAACAATAAACAACTGATAGTTATACAGAGACAAAATAATTAGACTTTAAAGTAAAAAAAATAAATAAATAGTTTCAGAAATGATTCAGACACTGGAAATAAATAAAGGGACTTCAAAAGAACTATAATAATTTTCAAGGAAACAAAGGATGCAAAAACTAGATAAAAGAATGGAGAATTTCAACTCTGTTGAAATTATAAACAACAAGAATAAAATAAACATCGGGGACTGAATAATTTGATGTATGAGTTTAAAAATTCACTCAGTAAGCTTAAATTTAGACTATTCTCTCTTTATCTTCCTACTACTTCACCAGATACAGGCTCAGTCGTGGACGTGTATGGCAGATAGGGGAAAATAAAATGCCGGTTCTCTGGCCAGGGCACCAAAAAGAACTACAGGAGGTCACAAAGTACTAGGAGTCTTGAAACAACTAGAAACAATGAAAGAATCAGCAAAAATATAGAAGATATAGAGAAGACTGAGAGTAAAAATTGAGTAAGTGAAATTTTAAAACTCACTAGATACACTCAATAGGAAAATGAAGAAGACAGATCAATAAAAATGTTTCAGACTGAACAATAGAGGCAAAACTGATTTTCAAAAAAGTGAACAAAGACTCAGACAGCTATGAATAATATTAAAGGTCTATTATTTATATTGTTAGAGTACCAGAAGAAAAAAACAATATAATACATAAAATTTTTTTGAAGAAATAATGTCTTAAAAACTCCCAAATTTGATTAAAGGCACACTCCTATAGGCTTAAGATGATCAGAAACCCCAAATAGAATAAATAAAAAAAAAAATCTATGCACAGACACATAAGAAAAACCCAAAGAGTGGAACTGGGTACATTATCAATATGTAACACAAAAAGGTAGTGGCAGAAAAGAAGAGAAACAAACACCCACGTACAAAAAAAAAGCAAGAAAGCAAGAAAGGAAGAAAAAAAAGAGCCAGGAGAAAATGAGATTTTAGGAAGAAAGGAATATCTAGCATCACCAAATCCCTTACTAAGAACATGTAAGACAAATTGGATATTAACATGATTAAAATATAATATCATATTATAATCCATCAGAGTAGACAGCATTTCTTAATGCCGTCAGACTTGGTGTTAATATCATGTTCATCTAACTTCTGGTCTGACATAAGGCAAGTAACTTAAATTCTTTGAGATCAGGTTTCCTAAGATTTTCTTTCCTAAGGTATCCTTAGTTTCCCTCAAATATTTTTTAAAACAATTTCACACTGATTTGGATTTTGCCTATGTCCCACATACATACTGAGCACCAGGTAGAAAGCTGAGGCAAAAGAATTTTTTAAAAAATATGAACACAGAACAGTTATCAAAGAGAAAATCAACTATAAGACATAAATTTTAGGTTAACACTTAGATGTGATGCTTCATGGTGAGAAAAAACAAAATCAACTTGTTTCTAAACAACTGAGATTAAATAAGGTGCTCCTAATGGCTTCTCCTACAAGGGACTCTAGATGAGGAAAAAGCAGAGTTGTATGTAGTGCAGCACGTGTCTGTGTTTGAGGCACGACTTCACTCTTTCATCCATTAACCCCCTTATCTTTCAATTAACACAAATACCACCACTCCACCGTGAGGATTATGCCAGTGCTTTGAAAATAAGCATTCAAACGTTACCAATTGTGTTTACACTTGTGAAGGAATAACTTAGTTGCTGATTTTGCAGAGAATATTCAATGCAGCTATCCTTTAAAAAAAAACTAAGTGGTTGACATCTTTGCAATTTTATATTCAAACTTCCCAAAATCTTGGAAAATACTTGATGCAAAACATTCTCAATTCCTACTTTACTAACTCATGAAGAATGAAATATATTGCATAAACCATTAAACAATTAACCAAATGTTACAGCTATAAAATGCCTTTTATAAGCAAGGATTTTGAAAATTTATCAGTATAGAGATTTTATCTTATGTCTACACAGCACAAGACATTAACATCAGTATGAAAAGGGTTTAGATACTTAAGTGATGTTTTCTTTCATCTTCCGAATACTACAAACAGAGATTACAATAAAGAAAACCACAAGTTTGCTAAAGTTCAAAACATCTGGGGAATATCTTAAACTATTCATTCTTAAGAGCTCCATGTAAATGAACAGCCTGAAGGGTAGATGATAAATCTGCTCTAAAAGTGGAAGTGTGTTTTTAATCCCATTGAGTATAAACAGATTTAAGAAAGAAAAGGGAGAGAGAAGGAGAGGGGAAAAAATGAAAGGGGAAGGAAAGAGGAAGGGAGTGGAATTGAAAGGAAAAGGAAGGGGAAGGAAGGGGAAAAAAACTAATGCAGGAGAAAAGTGGCAAGAAACAAAAATGCACTATAAAAGGAAACTTTAAAAACAAATCTGGAGTTTGGGGGAAGGAAGGTATAAGGATACCTTAAGGTACCCTTTGGTAAAAATTTGGTAATTTAAAAACCATTACCAAATGGTAATGGAAAAAATACAATAAAAAATATAAATAAATACTAGGGCTTAAATATAAAATACATAGGACTTAACTCTAAAATAATCATCAGACTACAATGATTTTAGAGATATTAGCAACTAGATGACTGTCAATAATCCTTTGTATGTATTAAGTTTACTTCAAAAGTTAATTTCAAAATATATAATATAGAATGTATTAAGACATGACATATGAGATCCTGAAGCTCATATTTCCCAAAGAATTTAAAATAAAACTGCTGTGATGTTTATTCATTTGAAGAAACTATTCATATTATTTTCTAAACCAGCCACCAACACTGGACTCAGTACAATGTAGAATATAAATTATTTTCAGTAAATACAAAATTTCAGAAGTAAAGAACTTTGAGCAAACAAACCATCCTCAGTCAATCTGGAAGCAAACACAAACAAAAAAGGTAAAAAAAAAAAAAAAAAAAAGCAAAGCACAAAGCCCAAGAATTCCAGTTATTCAGTTACTACAGGAGAAGGGACTTGTTGCAGGATACCCTATAGGACACACTATACTGACATGTACATTATTTGCAGGTCAATGGCTTGCCCAACACTTCAGCTAGTTGTGGGTGGGTGGAGGTGAGGGGGTGGAGGGATTGAGCAAAAAGAAAAAAAGACTCAGGGACATGGACAACAGTGTGGTGATTGCTGAGGGAAGGACGGTCTAAGCAGACTAAATGTAATGGAAAAAAATACAATGAAGATTAAATAAAAATGACATCAAAAAAATATGAAAATTACAAAACATTTGTTGAAAGAAATTAAAGAAAATCTAAGTAAACAGAAAAACACCTCATATTCATAGATGAAAAATATAATATTTTTAAGATGGCCGTACTCCTCAAACTGATCTATGGATTCAACACCATCCCCTCAATATTCTAGCTAGCTTCTTTGAAGAAGTTGATAAACTGATCCTAAAATCTGTTTGAAAATTAAAGAGACCCAGAATAGCCATAACAATCTTGAAAAAAAAAGTTGGAAGACTGACATTTCCCAATTTCTAAACTTGTTACAAAGCTAAGTAATTAAGACAGTATTGTACAGGCATAGGGACAGACATAAAGATCAATGGAATATAATTGAAAGTCCAGAAAAATTGAACACATATCTATGGTCAAATGATTTATGTATGACAAGGGTGTTAAGTCCATTCAATGGAAAAAGGATAGGCTTTTAAAGGAATGATGCTACAACACCTGGATACCCACATGCCAGAGAACAAAACTGAACCCCTAATTAATACCAGATATGAAAATTAAATAATAATAAGTCAATCACCAGAAGCTAAGAGCTAAAACTGTAAAATTCTTAGAAGAAAAACATAGGCGTTCTTCATGACCTTAGATCAGGAAATGGCCTTTTACATATAATGCCAAAAGCACAAGCAACAAAAGGAAAAAATAATTAAGTTAGACTTCACCAAACTGAATGTTTTTGTACCTCAAAGGACATGACTGAGAAAGTAAAAGAATAACCCACAAAATGAAAGAAAATATCCACAAATTATACATCCAATAAGGGACCTGTAGTTAAAGTACTCCTAAAATGCAATAATAAAAAGACAAATAATTTAATTTAAAAATGGGCAAAGGATTCAAATAGACATTTCTTCAAAGAAGATATGTCCCAAAAGCACATGAAAAATGCTCAACATAAATAGTCATCAGAGAAATATAAAAACCATGAAGAGATACCACTTCACAATCAATAGAATAGCTATAATGAAAAAGATTGATAACGGTAAGTGTTGGCAAAGATGTGATGAAATTGGAACCCTCGTACACAGCTGGTGGCAATGCAAAATGGTGCAGTCGCTTTGGGAAACCGTATGACAGATGCTCAAAAGGTTAAACATAGGAGTTACCATGTGGCCCAGCAATTCTACTTCTAAGCATATACCCAAGAGAAACGAATACTTATGACCACACAAAAAACTATGCATGAGTAATCACAGCAGCATTATAACAACTCTAAAGCAGAGACCCAATGTCCACCAACTGATAAATAAATACATCTATAAGTAAAATGTGGTATATTTATACACTGAAATACTACTCAGTAATAAATGGAACAAAGCACTGACAGATGCTACACCATGGATAAACCTTGAAAACATTAAGCTAAAAAAAGAAGCCAGTCACAGAAAACCATATACTGTATTGATTTTGTTTACTTAAAATGTTCATGACTGGCAAATGTATAAAGACAGAAAGTGGACCAGTGGTTGTAAAGGGTTGGAGTAGGGGGTGGGAGGTAGAGGGGTGAGAAGAACAGGGAAGTGATTGGTAATGAGCACAGGGATTTTTTAGGCAGGTGATGAAAATGTTCTAAAATTCTTTATAATGATGGTTGTACTCTGTGAATATACTAAAACCCGCTGAATTGTACAATTTCATTAGGGGAAGGATACGGTACATAAATTATATCCCAAATAAAGTGGTTATTAAAATATTTAAATTACATTATATAGGCAATAAAATCTAATTTAAAAAATTTTAGAGTTTCATAAATGCAAGAACACTAAATGAGAATAAAAGACAAATCAATGTGTAACTGGTTTCTAATTAGGTATACTATCATTTTTTTAGGAAGAGAAGGAGTCCAGAAACTTTCTCTATAAAAGGCCAGGTAGACCCTAAAATGGGAGCTGAATAGTTACAAGCTAAGTCTACCTGCTTTTGCCCCCAACTTGGATTTTCAGCTGATCTACTGACAATTACCCTGAATAACCAATGAAACCTTAGCTGATAGGAAGTTTTGAAGCCAAGGAGTACAGAAGACGCTTCATACCTTATGGTAAGGAGATAAGCTGAAGGGAAAATACCTGGTGTGTGGTGCCTGCAGCAGACAAGAGACCAGAGAGAAATTGCAGCTTTAGAGCCACCTCCCATAGTGGAGCAGGGTTCTCTAGCCCCGCACAGGGATCCCCAACCCTAACTAAGAGTGACTTGCGAAGATATATGGAGTCTGGGAAACACAGGCTACACACACACAGCAAGAGCACATCCATGATGGTAGCACCAACCTGCAAAGTTCCAAACAGGGACTCAATCTCTTAAAACAATCAGGTTGCTGCACCTGAGTTTATCAGAAGGACCAGCAGGCTATAGGTAGCAGTGACCATGAGAGATAAACTGCTTTCTGGGGAGGAGGTATGTGAAGAGAGCCAGACACCAACTCAGTACTGCAGTGTGGGCACCACACAGAAACTGTTTAAAAAGGAGTTGAAATGTGGCTGGGCAAAAACCCTGCACCCAGCCTCTCTCCCAGCAAAGACACCAGACTGAAAGCAGTGTTTGTTCCCACTGAGTCCAGCTGGGCAGGGAGATCAGAGAGATGTGCAACAAGGGGTTTGCTGGGCCCTACCAAGCTTGGCTAGAAGGCTGGGGGCTGCACAAAACACAGAATTCTGGACTATGCAAAGGCAGTGGGCTGGGAGTTAGACAGGCAAGAATTGAGTAAACCACAGATTCTTTGAAGCCGGCAGACCCCACTATTGCAGAGTAACAACATCTGGGAAGGGGGAAGGCATGTCCATTCCCCTCTTGTGGAACAGTGCGGCCAAGCTCAGGAGTCCCCTGCAGGGTGCACATCCAGAGGGGAAAGAAAGGGTGACACCAAAGGGGGTGCCTTTCTGAACTTTTCTCAGCTGCAACTAGACACACTGGTTCATCGGGCCCTGTTCCACTGAAACCAGCTGGGCAGAGACTGCAGAAATTGGCACAGCAAAGTGTATTCAGGGCCCTGCCCAGCCTTGGCTCTCACACAGAGTTGCCATCATGCCAGGCAGAAAAGAGCTAACGCTTTTACAGGTTGGCCCCTGACATGAAACGAACAGCTTACTTATCAGAAGCTGTACATTATTGGAAATAACCTGGGACCACCAAGACCTGTAGCAAAGGGGCAGTAGAACATATCTACCCTCTTCCCTAAAGTCTGAACAGCACTTCCCAGGGGAGACCAAAGGGCTCCATTCTCCCAGTCACACCAGAAACCCTCAGAGAAACAGACATCAGTGGTAAGGCTAAGACTAATAGCAGGACTGCAGATAGAGGCAGGTAGAAGTGGTCCCATGCTGCTCTCAGATGTTGGATGACTCACCCTGGGCCTTGTGCCTATGAAAATCCAGCAGGGCAGAGCAGCAAGGACCATATCAGATGCAGGCAAGCCTGAAGGAGACAGCCACACACTGTGGATTGCTTCTAGCCTCAATCAGGCTGCCTAGAGCTAAACAGGGATAGCATCTGAGATTGACAGAGTTGGATCCAAAAAGAGAGGCCTCCAGAAAGCACTGGACTCTGCTGAGATGAATTCCACCTCATTCTTTTTCATTGTTTGCATTATTTTTCTTTTGCATAGCTTTTAAATATTTTTATTCAATTTTGTTACTATTAGTTCACTATCTTGTAATTTCAAATCCCACATTTTACTCTTCCCTTTTCTTACACCATTTTGCCTATTTTCCCTTTCTTATTTTTTTTTTAATTTAAAAACTCCCTCTATCTTCTCAAACTCATTTTTCTTTCCTTTGGTCATTTCATGTTCTTTTTTCTCCCTTGTAATATTTTTATATTCTTTCTACCTTTGTGACCTTTGCTCATTTGTTGTTGATATTGCAGTGGCTGTTACTTTTCCTCAATTTTGTTCCTACTTTTACACAATTCTTCCTTATTTTTAATTATTTCAAACCTCTTCCCTTTTTACTCTTCCCATATTTTACTCTTCTCTTTTTTGCTCCACTTTACCTTCTTTCTTCCCTTTCTTCTTTACATTTTAGGTTTCACTTTTTCCCTTTCTTTCCCTTGTTCCTATTCCCTACTCTTCTTATTTCTCTTCCATCTACTCTCTCAAAATCATTTTCCTTTCCTTTAGTCATCTCATAAACTTATCATTTTTATAGTTCTCTTTCACTCCACTTTTATTAATCTCTGTTCATTTGTCATTGATATTGCTCTTGTTACAGGGCACTATTTCTGCTTGCGGGGGGTTTGTTTTCTGTGTTGTTTTGTTTTATTCTGTCACCACCTGCACAACAGCACATGAAATCAAGGAAACTGCACCACTGAGTCCCACAGGACTCCGACCACAGAAGGCCAGCCCACAAAGACAGGGACTCAAAGATGATCAATGTAATACATAAAAAAAAATAAGAGTGACCTAAAATGGAGAGACAAAGAAACCACCCCCAATCAAAAGGAAAAAATGAGAGCGCGGGCCTGCGAACCAGACGATCGAGGTTCGATTCCCAGTCAGGGCACATGCCTGGGTTGCAAACCGGTTCCTTGCAGGCTAACTACCAGCAGGGGATGCACAAAAGGCAACCATACATTGATGTTTCTCTCCCTCTCTCCTTCCCCTCTAAAAATAAATAAATAAATAAAATCTTTAAAAAAAAAAGAATAAAAAAAAAAGGAAAAAATGAATCCCCAGAAAATGAGCTAAATGAAATTGAGGCAAACAATCTATCAAACACAGAGATCAAAGTAATAGTTATGAGGATGTTCAAGGAACTTAGTGAGAACTACAAGGACCTTAGTAGGAACTATATAAGCATTAAAAAACATGGAAACTACGAGTAGGAACCAGAGAGAAATGAAAAATACAGTGTCTGAAATGAAAAAAAAAACACTAGAAGGAACAAAAAGCAGGCTAGATGAAGCAGGGGATCAAATACGTGAATTGGAAAACAAGGTAGAAAAAAAAAAACACCCAGTCAGAGCAACAGAAAGAAATACGTCTCAAAAAGAATGAAGATAGTTTAAAGGAGCTTTGGTATACTATGAAACATAGCAATATTCACATCATAGGATACAAGAAGAAAATAAGCAAGGGATAGAAAATCTGTTTGAAAAAATGACAGAAAACTTCCCTAACATGGTGAGGGAAATAGCCATGCAAGTTTAGGAAGCACAGAGGGCTTTAATCAAGATGTAGCTAAAGAGGCTCACTCCAAGACATATCACAATTAAAATGGCAAAAATTAAAGACAAAGAGAGAATCTTAAAGGCAGCAAAAGAGAAATAGTAACATACAAGGCAGCTCCAACAGGCTATCAGCTGATTTCTCTACAGACACACTACAAAACCAAAGGGACTGGCACAAAATATTCCAAATAACGAAAAGCAAGGACCTGCTACCAAGACTATTCTATCCATCAAGGAAGGCTCTCACTCAAAATGGAAAGAGAAACAAATAACCTCTCAGACCTGCCCCCCACCAAAAAAGCTAAAAGAGTACAGCTCCACCAAACCAGCATTGCAAGAGTTGCTAAAGGGACTGCTTTAAGAAGAAGAAGAAAGAGAAAGACAGACAGACAGACAGACAGATAAAAAGGGGGGAAATGGCAATGAATAAAATACCTAGCAATAATAACCTTAAATGTAAATGCATTAAATGTCCCAATCAAAAGACACAGGATAGTAGAGTGGATAAAAAACACAACCTGCACACATGCTGCCTACAAAACCCACCTCAGAATAAAAGATTCACACAGGCTGCATGTGAAGGGATGGAAAAATATTCCAAGCAAACAGACAGAAAAAAAAAGCTAGGGTAGCAACTCTTATATCAGACAAAATAGACTTCACAACGAAGGCCGTAACAATAGACACAGGGAGTTATTACATAATACTTAAGAGAGTAGTCCAACAAGAGAATACACCTTTTAAACATATATGCACCCAATATATGAAGAAAATCCTGGAGGGCTTTAAGAAAGAGACTGACAGCAAGACAGTCATCATGGGGGATTTTAACACCCCACTATCAACAATGGATAGATCTTACAAAGTATCAACAAGGATATTGCAGCATTAAAAGACACTCTATATCAAATTAACCTAATTGATATGCATAGAACATTTCACGCCAAAGAAGCCAAATATACATTCTTTTGAAACACACATGGATCACTTTCAAAGATAGGCCACATGGTAGAACACAAAACAAGCCTTAACAAATTCAAGAAAACTGAAATCATAACAAGCATTTTCTCTTATCACAATGGCTTGAAACTAGAAACCAACATCAAGAAACAAAAAACCTCAGAAACATTCAAATACATGTAGACTAAATAATATGTTACTAAATAATGAATGGGATGATGATGAAAGCAAGGAAGAAATCAAAAAGTACCTGGAAACAAATGAAAATGAACACACAACAATCCAAAACCTACTGGACACAGCAAAAGCAGTCCTGAGAGGGAACTTCATAGCAATACAGGCCCACCTAAAGAAGATTTAAAAATCTCAGATAAACAGCCTAACCATACATGTAAAAGAACTAGAAGAACAACAATAAAGACTACCGCAAGTATAAGGGAAAAAATAATCAAAATCAAAGCAGAATTAAATGACATACAAATTGAAAAAAAAATTCAAAGGACCAATGAACCCAAGAGCTATTTCTTTGAAAGGATAAGAACATTAAAAACCCTGACAAACCTTTATCAAGACTCATGAAGGAAAAAAGAGAGGACCCAAATAAATAAAATCAGAAATGAAAGAGGAGAAGCTACAACCAATACCACAGAAATACAAAGGATTGTAAGAATTTACTATGAACAACTACGTGCCAAGAAATGGGAAACCTGAGTAAAATGGACAAATTTCTAGAAATATAAAATTTTACAAAACTAAATCAAAAAGAAGCAAAAAAGAGAAACAGAATGATAACAACTAACAAAAATGAAGCAATAATCAAAAAACTCCCAGCAGACAAAAAAGCCCTGGACCAGATAGCTTTACAGGCAAATTTTACCCACATTCAAAGAAGAGCTAACATCTATCCTTCTTAAACTATTCCAAAAAATTCTAGAAGGGGGAAGACTCCCAAACTCTTTTTACGAGGCCGGGATTATCCTAATTCCAAAACCAGGTAAACATACAAGGAAAGAAACTTACAGGCCAATATCTCTAATGAATATAGATGCTACAGTTGTCAACAAAATATTAGCAAACTAGATCTAGCAATACATTAAAAAGATCATACACCATAATCAAGTGAGATATATTCCAGGGATGCAAGGATAGTACATTGATTATTTGCAAATCAATAAATATAATACATCACATAAACAAAATGAAAGACAAAATCATGTGATTACATTAACAGATGCTGAAAAAGCATTTGATACAATCCAGCACCCATTTATGATAAAAAACACTCAGCAGAGTGGGAATAGAGGGAGCGTACCTCAACATAATAAAAGCCAAGTATGAGAAGCTTACAGCCAACATTATACTCAACAGGCAAAAACTAAAAGCTTTCCCCTTTAAGGTTAGGAATAAGACAAGGGTGTCTGCTCTCACCACTACTATTCAACACAGTACTGCAAGTTTTAGCCAGAGCAATCAGACAAAAAAAAAAGAAAGAAAAGGCATCCAAATTGGAAAGGAGGTAAAACTGTCATTACTGGCAGAGGACATGATAGTGTACATAGAAAATCCTATAGTCTCTAACAAAAAACTACCTGATCTAGTAAATGAATTTGGCAAAGTAGCAGGATGCAAAGTCAATATTCAGAAATTGATGGCATTTTTGTTCACTAACAATGAACTATCAAAAGAAAATTCCATTTACCATAGCAACAACAACAACAAAAAATAAAGTACCCATGAATACATTTAATCAAGGAGGTAAAAGACCTACATTCATAAAACTATAGAACAATAAAAAAGAGAAATTGCGGAAGATACAAATAAATGAAATCATATACCATGTTCACAGATTGGAAGAATTAACATCATTAAAATGTCTATACTACCCAAAACAATCTACAGATTCAATGCAATCCTATTAAAGCACCAATGTCATATTTCACAAATCTAGAACAAATACTCCAAAATTTATATGGAACCAAAAACGACCCCAAATAGCCTCAGCAATCTTGAGAAAGAAGAGCAAAGTAGGAGGGATCCCAATACCTGATACCAAACTATTTAACAAGGCCACAATAATCAAAACACTATGCTACTGGCATAAGAACAGACACCTAAATCAATGGAACATAATAAAGAGCCCAGAAATAAACCCAAGTCTCTATGGTCAATTAATATATTACAAAGGAGGTATGAGCATACAATGGAGTAAAAATAGTCTCTCCAATAAATGGTATTGGGAACCCGGACTGGTACATGGCAAAAAATGGAACTAAACCATTAACTCACACCACACACCAGAATAAATTCAAAATGGATAAAAGCCTTAAATATAAGCTATGATACCATAAAAATGCTAGAACACAAAAGCAGCAAAATTTCAGATATACATTTGCCGACACACTACCTAAGGCAAGGGAAATAAAGGAAAAAGTTAACAAATGGGACTATATCAAATTAAAAATCTTCTGCACTGCTAAAGAAACCATCATCAAAATGAAAAGGGAACAGACTGTATAGGAGAACATATTGGCCAATGATACATCAGAGAAGGGCTTAATCTCTAAAATACATAATGAACTTAGACGCCTCAATACCAGGAATACAAAAAATCCAATTTTAAAAAATGGGCGAAGAATTGAATAGACACTTCTCCAAGGAGGGCTAGTAACGGTCCAAAGACATATGAAAGCATGCTCAACATCACTAGCCATTAGAAATGGAAATTAAAACCAAAATGAGATGCCACTTCACACCTACCAAAATGGCTATCATTAATAAATAAGCACACAAGTCTGGCAAGGACATGGAGAAAAGGGAACCCTAGTTGCACTGTTGGTGGGAATGTAGACTGGTGCAGCCACTGTGGAAAACAGTATGGAAATTCCTCAAAAAATTAAAAATGGAACTATCCTTTGACCTAGCAACCCCACTGTTGGGAATATACCCTAAGAATCCCAAAACACCAATTCAAAAAAATGTATGCATCCTTATGTTCATAGCAGTGCTCTTTACAATATCCAAGAGTTGGAAACAGCCTAAGAGCCTGGATTAAAAAACAGTGGTACATTTATACAATGGAATACCATGCAGCAGAAAGAAAGAAGGAACTCCTGCCTTTTGCAACAGCATGGGTGGACCTGGAGACTATTGTGCTAAGTGAAATAAGTCAGTCAATAAAAGACAAATACCATATGATCTCACTTGTAAGAGAAAGCTAATGAACAAAATAAATCAATAAGCAAAATAGAACTAGAGGCGTAGAATCATGGAATAATCTGACAGTGGTAAGAGCACGGAAGGGAACTGTTTGAAAGAATGTGAAGGCATTAGTCAAGAAACATATATCAAAGATCCATGGACCTGAACAACGAGTTGGGGATTGACTATGGAAGTAAGGGCAGGCTGGGCAGAGAAAGACAGAGGGGGAAATAACTGGAACTGTAAAACATGAAAAAAAAAGGCCAGGTAATAAACATTTTAGGCTTTGGGGGGAAAATGCCTCAAGGATATTACAGTATTTAAGTAATTGTAGAACAAGAGAGGAAACAAATTTCACAGATGACTAATAAAATATAACTGAGTAATTTTTGTTTAGTTGTAATTCAGGTCTTTTAATAAGAAGAATGTAATTGGGGGTGTTAATAATATTTAATTGGTGTTCAAAGTTACTGTTCCTTATCATCAAAAATGATTACAAATGTTCATCTGTTAACATTGATCTATAATGAGGTTTTACATGTTTCAACTTTGAAATGTCTTTTCACACAGAGAGATACTGCCAAATACTGATTTCTATCCACAAGCATATGATTTGAATTGAATATATTCATCACTTAGAAGTCATTTATAGAATTCTCTTACAGTGGCCTCTTGATATTTGCCTTTTAGAATGTCACTACATTGTAGATTAATCGCTTGAAACACATTATGTGAAGGCTCTTCAATTGCACTGCTTAGAGGATTTTGAAATTAAGTTTCCTTTGCATTTCTATCAAAATTTGAAAAATACTGCTGGAACTGGAGTTTCAGCCTGGAAAATATATCTGCTACAAATATATGTGGAATAGAGATATCACTTCTTATTCTAACTTCTCACAGAATGAGACATATAAAGTAGACTGATATTATTGGTAATTCAAACTACATTTAGTTGCTGACAAATAACTACTGTAGTGTAAGTTTCACATGTAAGTGCTGTTTTTCCTGCCAATTAACAAACTATCAATTATATCATTAAGAACCAATACAACAACTGAAACACAAGGTAATTTTCAGAGACATTCAATGTTCCATACAAGTAGTTACCCTGTCTTGAAAAATTTGAACCTTGACTATGAGCTAAAAAATTGCAATATTCAAACAGGTAAGTGGTATAACATGTCAAAAACCTCAAATGTCTACAAAAACGTATGAAATTATCTCTTTATGAGAGCAAATGAACTCTGTTTATTTTACCAGTTGAATAATAAATGACAGATTCAAGTATTTTCTACAATTTTAATTGTAATAATACAATAACCATAGACTTAAAAATCACCATTTTCACAAACTTTGTAAATATGTCCAATTAACTTTTTTGTTCCACAAATTTTTATCATCAGTTGTAACACACATTAACAGATTCCACTCCACACTACTTTTTTTTTCCATTTCTTTTCCTCATCTGAGGACTTTTTTTTCATTGTTTTTTATAGAGAGAGGAGAGACAGACGGATAGACAGACAGACAGTCATCTATGAGAAACACTGGTCAGCTACCTTCTCATATGTGCCCTGATAGAGGACTGAACTCAAAACCTGGGTTATGTGCCCCAGCAGGAAATTGAACCTGTGACCCACCAGCTAGGAGGCAATGCTCCAACCAGCACAGCCACACCAGCCAGGGCTATTTTTTTTATTAAATTTATTGAATTGACATTGGTTCATAAGGTCATATAGGTTTCAAGTATACATTTTTGTGACACATGATCTGTGTATTACATTGTGAACCCATCACAAAAGTCAAATCATCTTCCATCACCATATAGTTGGTCCCCTTTACCCTTCACTACCGTCCCCATCCCCTTCCTATTGGTAACCACCATGCTGTTGTCTGTCTGTGTCTGAGTTTCAGTGTTATATCCCACATGAGTGCAGTCCTATGGTCCTTAGCTTTCTCCAACTTATTTCACTTAGCATAATATTCTCAAAATACATCCACATTGTCACAAATGGCAGTATTTCATTTTTTTCTTATGACTGAGTAGCATTTCATTGTATTTGCGTACCACATCTTCCTCCATTTCTCTATCGAAGGACAGTTTGCTTTTCTCCACATCTTAGCCATTGTGAATAAGTTTGTAATGAACATACAGGTGCATATGTCTTTGAGACTAAATGTTACCGACACCCAGAAGAGGAACCACTGGGTCATATGGTAACTCTATTCTTAATTTTTTGAATTAAGAATAAAACTTAATTCAAGTTTTATGAATAAATTATGATAATTTTATTCATAATTCATGAGAATTATGAATAAGCACGATACTGTTTTTTCATAGTGGATGTACCAGTCTTTGAATGAGCGTTCCTTTTTCTCTACAGCCACTCCAATACTTGTTATTACCTGTCTTGTTGGTAATAACCATCCTAACAGGTATGAGGTAGTATCTCACGGTAGTTTTGATTTGTATTTCCCTAATAGCTAGTGAAGTTGAACGCATTTTCATGCATCTATTGGCCATCTGTATATCTTCTCAAGAAAGGTGTCTCCTCAGGTCCTCTGTCCATTTTTTAATTGGATTGTTTGTTTGCTGTTGAGTTGTAAAAGTTCTTTATATATTTTGGATGTTAACCCCTTGTCAAAGTTGTCATTTGCAAATGATTTCTCCCATTCGGTTGGTTGCCTTTTTATTTTGTTTCTTCTGATGAGCAGAAGCATTTTAGTTTGTTACATTCCCATTCTTTTTTATTTGCCTTTATCTCCCTTTCCTTCAGGGTCAAATTCATGCCCTGACCGGTATGATTCAGTTGGTTGGGTATTGTCCTGCAAAGCGAACAGTCACGGGTTCAATTCCCAGCCAGGGCACATGCCTGGGTTGTCGGTTGGTCACTGGTCAGGGCACGTGATTCATTGTTTCTCTTCCTCTCTTTCTCCCTCCTCCCCACCGCCCGCTCTAAGAATAAATAAAATCTTTTTATTTAATTATTGTTCAAGTACAGTTTTCTGTCTTATATTCCCAGCCCTGCCCACCCTGCCAGTGCTCCCCACCTCCCTCCCATTTCCACCCCCCACCTTAGTTATTGCCCATGTGTCCTTTATACTTATTCCTGCGAATCCTTCTCCTTTTCCCCTGTGATTCTCTCCACTCTCCCCTCTGGTCCCTGTCAGCCTGTTCTCTATTTCAGTGTCTTTGGTCATATTTTTCTTGCTTGTTTGTTTTATTGTTTAGGTTCCTGTTAAAGGTGAGATCATATGGTATTTGTCTTTCACCATATTTGTCTTTCACCACCTGGCTTATTTCACTCAGCATAATCCTTTCCAGTTCCATCCATGATGGGCAGAGCTTCTTCTTCCTTTCTGCAGCATAGAATTCCATTGTGTAAATGTACCATAGCTTTTTGATCCAGTCATTTACTGATGGGCATCTAGGTTGCTTCCAACTCTTGGCTATTGCAAATTGTGCTGCAATGAACATTGGTGCGCATAGGTTCTTTTGGATTGGTGTTTTCAGGATTCTTAGGATATACTCCTAACAGTAGAATTGCTGGGTGAACAGGCATGTTCATTTTTAGTTTTCTTAGAAAATTCCATACTGTTTTCCATAGTGGCTGCACCAGTCTGCAATCCCACCAACAGCGAACTAGGGTCCCCTTTTCCCCACAACCTCCCCAACATTTGTTGTATGCTGTTTTGTTTATATGATGGCCATTCTAACCAGCGTAAAGTGGTATCTCGTTGTGGTTTTAATTTGCATCTCTCTGATAGCTAGCGATATTGAGCATCTTTTCATGTGTCTCTGGATCCTCTGTATGCCCTCCTTGGAGAAGTGTCTGTTCAAGTCCTTTACCCATATTTTAATTGGGTTGCTTGTCTTCTTAGAGTGGAGTCATGTGAGTTCTTTGTATATTTTGGAGATAAACCTTTGTCTGAGGTATCATTGGCAAATATGTTTTCCCAAACAGTTGCTTCTGTTTTTATCTTAATACTGTTTTCCTTAGCCATGCAGAAGCTTTTAATTTTGATGAGATCCTATTATTCTTTCCTTTATGTCTCTTGCTCTAGGGGACATATCAGTAAAAATATTGCTGTGTGAAATACCTGAGATTTTCCTGCTAATGTTCTCCTCTAGGACTTTAATGGTGTCACGGCTTATATTTAAGTCTTTTATCCACCTTGAAATTATTTTGGTGTATGGTATAAGTCGGTGTTCAAGTTTCATTTTTTTGCATGTAGAGGTCCAGCTCTACCAACACCATTTGTTGAAGAGGCTATCTTTACTCCATTTTATGTTACTGCCCTCTTTGTCAAATATTAATTGACTATAGAGATTTGGGTTTATTTCTGGGCTCTCTGTTCTATTCCATTGGTCTATGTACCTGTTTTTAGAACAGTACCAGGCTGTTTTGATTACAGCGGCCTTGTAATACAGTTTGATATCAGGTATTGTGATCTCTCCTACTTTGTTCTTCTTTCTCAAAATTGAGGCTGCTACTCGGGGTCTTTTATGGTTCCATATAAATTTTTGAAGTGTTTGTTCTATGTCTGTGAAATATGCCATTGGTACTTTAATAGGTATTGCATTGAATCTGTAAGTTGCCTTGGGTAGTATGGACATTTTGATAATGTTAATTCTTCCAATCCATGAAAACGGTATATGTTTCCATTTGTTTGTGTCTTCCTTGATTTCTTTCTTCAGTGTTGTGTAGTTTTCTGCATACAGGCCTTTTGCCTCCTTGGTTAGGTTTATTCCCAGATATTTTATTTTTGTTTTTGCTATATTGAATGAGATTTTTTTTTATTTCTGCTTCTGCTGATTCATTGTTAGTATACAAAAATGCCTTTGATTTCTGGATATTGACTTTGTAATCCACTGTTTTGCCAAATTCATTTATTAGTTCGAGCAGTTTTCTGGTAGAGTCTAAAATAAATAAAATCTTTTAAAAAAATTATAAAATGTTCTCTACAACCAGGGTCCATAAGTTTAGTACCTATGTTTTGTTCTATGTACTTTATTGTTTCAGATCTTTTATTTAGGTCTTTGATCAATTTTGAATTGATTTTTGTACAAGGGTGCAAGCTATAATCTAGTTTCATTCTTTCGCATGTGGCTTTCCAATTCTCCCAGCACCATTTATTGAAAGGGCTTTCTTTTCTCCACTGTGTGTTTTTGGCTCCTTTGTCAAAAATTATTTGCCCATATATCTGTGGTTTTATTTCTGGGCTCTCAATTCTGTTCCTCTGGTCTGTGTGTCTGTTTTTCTGCCAATACCATGCTGTTTTGATTATTGTAGCTCTGTAGTATAATTTCAAGTCAGGTAGTATGATACCTCCAGCTCATTCTTTTTTCTCAGGATTACTTTGGCTATTCGAAGTCTTTCCATACAAATATGAAGACTTTTCACTCTATTTAATACAAAGAAAGAAGACATTGGGATTTTGATGGGGATTGCATTAAATCTGTACATTTCTTTAGGTAATGTGGACACTTTGTGTTGATTCTCGCAATCCATGAACATGAAATATCTTTCCATTTTACTGTGTCTTTTTCACTGTCTTTTAACAATGCCTGTAGCTTTTAGTATATAGGCCCTTTACATCCCTTGTTAAGTTTATTCTTAGGTATTTTATTCTTTGGGTTCTAATCACAAAAGGAATATTTTTTTCATTTTTTTCTAAAGTTTTACTGTTAGTATAGAGGAAAGCAATGAATTTTTTGTATATTGATTTTGTATCCTGCAACTTTACTTTTATTTGTTATTGTTTCTAATAGTTTTTTGGCAGAGTCTTTAGAGTTGTCTACATACAGAATCATGTCATCTACAGACTGCATATATTAAAACAATGTTATCTAAACTTTTTGGAAAATAATGTTGCCTGCAGTTTTTCTACAGACTTTTCGTGTTCAGTCACTTGAAACTCGGCATTAACTTTTGTAAGAAATAAAAACTGAGCAGCATCAGTAAACATATGTTGATTCATTAAGAGTCAAAGAAAAATCACTCAAAATCATTATCTTCTTTAATTGATTATTGCTGTTCCTACCAATGAGCTCAATTTTTAAAGGCTTATAGTCTTAAACAAATTTATTTTCTCCGAACATATTTCTTAGGCTGCTACAATACAACACAGTATAATTAACTCATCATTGGCAAATGGCTCTCTTTGTCTAGCTAACCCAATGAGCCACTCCAAACCTCACTTCAGTAGCAGCCTAATTTTTACTTTTTATGTTTGTGAAAAGCTTCTGCTGTGATGAGATATTTTATATTTTTGAATTTTGTGAGGACTGCTCTTCTGTGGGTTTGTAATAATATAAGTGCTTAGCTTAGTAATGGCAATGTATATTGTATTCTTTTAATTGAGTATAAGAAGCCAAATGTTTTACCATCTAACTTAATCCAGGGTCCCCTCACCATTAAAACTATGAGATTCAGCCCTGGCTGGTGTAGCTCAGTGGACTGAGCGCAGGCCTGTGAAGCAAAGGGTCACTGGTTCGATTCCCAGTCAAGGCACATGCCTGGGTTTCCGGCCAGGTCCCCAGTGGGGGACGCATGAGAGGCAGCCACACAGTCATGTTTCTCTCTCACTCTTTCTCCTTCCCTTCCTCTCTCTCTAAAAATAAATAAATAAAATATTTTTTAAAAACTATGAGATTCAAAGTCCCTTTTCTTGTTTTGACATAATGGATGTGAACTAGTAATAAAAAACAAAGTGTTATAGCTCAGCGATACACGTAACATTGGAAATACTACTGAATTACAATCGCAGCACTGAGATGTGTAGTGTGCCAACCGACAGTGTAAATGAAGCAACCACTCGACACTGTCACAGTGGCGGGAAAGTAGCCACAGACAACAACACCTAAATGAATAGGCATGAAAATCTTCTAATCAACTTTCATTACAAACAGTGAAATCAGAATNCTCTAAAAATAAATAAATAAAATATTTTTTAAAAACTATGAGATTCAAAGTCCCTTTTCTCTCCTTTTCTTGTTTTGACATAATGGATGTGAACTAGTAATAAAAAACAAAGTGCTATAGCTCAGCGATACACGTAAACATTGGAAATACTACTGAATTACAATCGCAGCACTGAGATGTGTAGTGTGCCAACCGACAGTGTAAATGAAGCAACCACTCGACACTGTCACAGTGGCGGGAAAGTAGCCACAGACAACAACACCTAAATGAATAGGCATGAAAATCTTCTAATCAACTTTCATTACAAACAGTGAAATCAGAATTCAGTGTAACTTTTATGTCATGGAATAATACTGTTTTTTTCCTTAATCATTAAAAAATAATTATTATTCTTACTTTTAATAGACTATACAAAAACAAGTGGTGGGAAAGATTTGCCACATAGACTACAGTTTGCCAACCTCTGCTTTAAAGAAGTTAATTATCCACTTGGGCTAACTTCACTCTTCTGTAAGATGTAAATAAAATAATGACTGTACGTATCTACCACAGAGGTTATGAAAAAGATCATCAAAGATAATATGTCAACATGTTATGAAAACAAATGTTTGTTTGTAAATGTCCATTGTAAAACAAATGAAATGTCTGTCAGCTAATTCTACTTTGCATTCACATAATATTGATCGTACAACATTCAGTGTGTATGATGCCAGGAGTGTAGAGCACATCATGTGCATACAACATGGTCCATATCTTCTATTTTCTATGAGTTTACAATATAACTGAGAAAAATACAGTAGAGCCAAAAGAAATACTGAATAGCCTGTGTTAAATACCAGAAGTCAATACAATTCCATAAACAGGAAGAAGCACACACTTACTAAGCATTTACCTATTCAAGACGCAGTTAGGCAGTTCAAAAGTTCACTGTGCATATACAAAACACAAATATTTCGCCCACAAACCCTTTTAAAGATTTATTTATTTATTTATCTTTAGAGGGGAAGGGAAGGAAAGAAGGAGAGAAACATCAATGTATGGTTGCCTCTCGTGAGTTCCCTGCTGGGAACTGGCCTGCAACCCAGGCATGTGCCCTGACTGGGAATCAAACCGCGATCGTGTGGTTCGCAGGCCCGCGCTCAATTCACTGAGCTACACCAGCCAGGGCCACAAACCCCTTTAATAAAAAATGTATTTCAGCAACCAATCCTTCCTAAAGTTTATTCTGTAACAACTAACACCTACGGCTTCCCTCTTTTTAGTTGCTTCAGTTTTCCACTGAATAGTTACAACTATCTCTAGAATAAACATTTTGGTTTTGTTTAATTTTTTTGCTTTTACGTGTAATATGAAAACAAACATCCTCACCTATATGTACAGTTCATAAATCAAATGTCATTTAAAGTTTTAATAAGTAATATAAATTGCTCCTTCAAAGAGGTTGTAGCAGTATTTACAGCACCATATTATGAAAGTGCCTATCCTCTATAACCTCAATATCATATACTGGATTTATCATAAAACATTTATTTTGAATTCCTCTTATGAGGGGAAAATGAACATCTTTTCATATATTTCACTGCCATTAATTTTAACTTTTCTATATATCATCTGTTTACAGACATTGCTCATTGTTAACATATAATCATTGCTCTTTTCTTCTTGATTTCTAGCTCTTTACATATGAGAAAGAAGGACTCAGACTCTGATGTAAATGGCAATTCTTATTTTTTTTATCAGTTTGTGAATTGTCTTCTGGCTTTATGAAAAATTTTTGCCATGTATAAAAACATTTTTATATGGTCAAGCATCCACTGCAAGAATATAAAAAGGAAGGTAAGGCAGGAGGGAGCGAAGGAAATTACACCAAAAGAAACAGGGAGATGAGATGAATGTGCAGAAATACAAGAGAAAATAAGCATGTTCTACAGTGGAACAATAAAACCAAACATGGTTCTTTGAGAAGGCTAATAAAACTGATAAACCCTTACAAAGAAGAAACAAATAACCATCAGCAGAAATGCAAAAGAGTACATCTCCATAGATTATATATTAAAAGATCACAGAAAAATACTATAAGCAACGGTATGCCAATACATTTTAACATTTAGACAAAATGTACCAATACTTATAATACAAATCTTACCAAAGTTGATAAAACAAGGACTGAAAAAGTCTACAGAGTTTTTAAACTATTTTTAATGAAATAACCCCACAGAGAAACCTCCAGGTATTGAGAACATTCTAACAATGAATTCTCACAAGCCTTTAAGAATTCTAACAAGCCTTTAAGAAACAAATAACACCAACCATAGGCAAAATCATCCAAAGAGTAAAAAGATGTTAAGGACAGCAAAGAGTATCCACAGTAAAATGAAGAACATCTGGTTCATTAAAAGATACAATAAAGAGGGTGAAAAAGCAAGTCTCAGGGTCAGAGAAGGCATTTACCAAATAGGTCATAGCCCGAATATATACCGAATTCCTATGAATTGATAAAAATTATTAAATACTCAATAGAAAATGGCAAAAAAGAACTTAAACATGTAATTTTTTAAAAGTATATCCAAATATTCAAAACGAATAAGAAAATGCTGAACTTCCTTGGTGGTCATGGTCAAGAAAATACAATTAAATTGATGATGACATACCTATTCACCCACTGGTATGATAAAACAAGAATTTGAAAGACTGAAAAAAAAAAAACAGTGAAACAACTGAAACTCTCAGCTCTGCTAGTGGAAATACAAAACTTTGGAGATCTTTTTGACAATATCTAGTAAAGTTTAAGACAAGATAGATAGACAGACTGGTTGGTAGGTAGGTAGGTAGGTAGGAAGGAAATAAGTAAATTTGAGAAAAAAAATAAATTCCAATTCATGGTGTTAGTGACATACTCTTCTGTGCCCAAGACCTGATATGCTGAGCATACATAGTATTTCCATTCCTACATATAATTCCAACAGAACTGTGTGCGTATGAACACCAAAGGCACATACAAGAATGTCTACTACTATCATTATTTGTAATAAAGCCAAACTAGAAGCATCGCAAAAAGCTATCAAAAGCAAAATACAAAAGTAAACTGAGATGAATTTATACGGTGGAATAGGACACATTAAAGAAAGTGAACAAAGCACGACTGCATGCAATTATGTGGGTAAGTCACACAAGGATGAGCCAGGGAAGCCAGAGACAAAAATACACACTTATGATTCTATTTATTTAAAGTTCAAAAAAACCCAAAATGCAAAGCTAATCTCTGGTGTTTTAAATCAAGACAGTGGATACCTTTCGGGAAGAAGGGGGCCCAGGGGTACTTCTGGGCTGTTGGCCAAGTTCTATTTCTAGAACTGTATAGCGGTTAAACAAGTATGTTTACTTTGAGGTAATTCTTTCAGCTGTACACTTATGATTTGTATACTTTTCTATGTGTGTTATACCTCAGTTCATAAAAACTTAATAAAAGAAAGACGAATGTTGAATTTTGCAAAGACATTTTTAGCATCTATGAAAATAATCATAGAAAATTTCTCCCCAAATCTATTAATATGGCACATTGGTCTGGGTCCAATCAAAAGATTAAAACCACACAGGAAGTTAATAGGAAAGGTTTAACTTATAAGAATTATTAACTATGATAAAAGAGTGTCTGTAAGATACAAGACAGCTCCATATGGTCCTCTAGGGCTGAGTGAAGAGTATCCCAGGAAGGAAAAACTTGTGAGTAATCAGACCTCATTTGAGAAGGTGTGGTTTAGCCACCAAAGCAGAGTTCATTCATTTAGCTCGGCTGCGTGGACAACAGAAACCCTCTGGGCAGCAGCTGTGAGGAGCAGGCCTAATCATATGAATAGATTCCCTAATTCTAAACTGTACTTTCATTTGGGAACACACGTTACTTTTACTTGTCCCTTGGTATGTGGCTGCACTGTGTTTATATTATTGTCGATGTATCATTTGTGGCCCTTTAAACAAAGAAAGTATAAAAAATATACTATTTGTATTAACTTTATAATCACCTAAGTAAATGTTCTTCTAGTTACTTTTCATTTGATACTTTTTGAGTTTTACAGAAATACAATCATTTTACCTGCAAATATTTCCCTTCTTCGCCATTTCTATCCCTTACTTATTTTCATCAGGGTGTTGTAATCTGACTTGTTTTTAAAATGCCAACCTGGCCTGCTGTGCAAAGGCTATAAGGAGCAAAGGTGAAAGCAGAGAAACTAGTTACGAGGCTTTTATAATAATGCAGGCAAAGGATGCTGACAGCGCCACAAAGCTGGGGGCAGATGAGTGTAGCAGGACAGATAGTGAGTTATTGAATTCGGGGTATGTTTCAAAGGTACTTCAGTAGGATGTCTGAGAGACTGGATAGGTTCCATAAGAAAGAGAGAAGAATCACAAATAACTCTAAGGTTTTTAGCCTCAGCAACTAGATGGTAAAGTTGCCATCAAGTCAAACAGGGTAGGATGAGGATGGAACAAGTTTGGGGGGAAAGATTAGTTCAGTTTTGGAAATGTTTAGTTTAGGATGTAAAAAAAAAAGACACATTCATTAAATAAATGCTGAAAGAACAAATGAAAAGAACAATTCAATTAATCTCTCCAACATGACTGATTCTCCAATATTCCAAAACTGCTATGATAAAAGACACAGAGGTGTATGCCACAGTACACACTCCACTTCACTGCAAAGAAATGATTCTCTGAAACTTGCCAAAACAAAAAACAAAAAAAAACAAGAAGCTTCACAACATGTACTATCTTCCCATGGGAGAAACTGGCCTAAATCCTCACTGCTATGTGCAGGGAGAACCACCACAATACAGGCTTTCCTAGGACAAAACCAGAAGTCTCCAATTCTCCTGCACTATATTCCATATGATCTTTCTACATGAATAAAACAAGTGAAGGGCTGGCATCTTGGTATAGCAGGTAACACTAAGCTCACAATAGTTAGATACATAGATACATACATACACAGATAGATACATAAATAGATAAATAAATAAAGAGATTTGAGAAAAAGAAAAAATCTCAGTTTATGGTGCTAGTGATATTTTGTTCTGTGCCAAACATCATCTGACAGGTTTACTTCAAAGCAGACATCTTGCATCAAAAATCTGAACTCTAAGACCTTAAAATTTCCTATTTTTCAGTATAATATACTTTTCTTTATTCCATGCTACCTCCTTTCATTTCTGCAAAAGTCATAAGGAACAAAATATTGTGCATATGAGAAAATTAAAGTTTGCAACCACTGTTGACATATAAAAGTAGCCAAAATTAGAATTGGTGTTTCTCACATCCTCTGCCAACAATATTCTCTCAAAGAATTTCTTCCCTTTCCTCATCTCCCTCCTCTCCCTTCCCCTCCTCTTCCTCTCCCTCCTTTTGAAATGAAGACATAAAGATAATTTTAAAAACTGCCAGAAATAAAGATATTAGGCTTCTTGGACTGTAGCCATCCACTTTAGGCTGACTTCATGCTCTTTTTTTATGCTCATTGTTGTTCTATTACACTTGTCCCAAATTTTTCCCCGTTGCCCTCCCCTCCCCTGCCCATCCCCACCCCACTCCCACAGTCAATCCCTACCCTGTTGTCCATGTCCATGGGTCCTTTATACATATTCCTTGACTAGACCCTTCTTATCCATTGGTACAAGGGAAAGATGCTACTGGTCCCCATCTACAAGTCCCTTCACCCCTAATGCAAACTATGTCTTTTCTAATGGACACTGCAGTCATTCTCTGGCAAATTTACTACAGTGCATGTGAATACATCCTCTGTGTTCTTTCTCCTATCCTTCCCACCCTCTCCTCCATCCACCCTACTACAGTGACCAACTGGTTCCCCACACCCTTTCCCCTGAGCACTGGATCCTACATTAGGCAGCGGACAATGAAGCCAATCACTCTAAAGCTAACCTTCCTTCACTGGCATCCAGGTGCCCATCACTTACCATCTGTATTACTGAGGGTAAGTTACTTTATTTCTCTATATTACACTTTCCCTTTTGTAAAAGGGGGAAATTAAAACTACCTACACTGTAGAAATCTTAATAGATTTGATGAGTTTGAACATATGAAAAACTTTAAACAGGGCATCTGAAAACAGAAGTTTAGTCTTTCAGGTATCCTGTTCAATAAATAACCAAGCTATTGACAGACACTTTGAAAGAAGAACTCAGGAGTTCCAAAGTACAGAGTGATTAATTTGGACAAGCTTTTAACAGAAATCATCACGGTAACCTTGTATTCCCATCCACTACCACCTCCTTAAATAGAGTGGTCATGTTACTGTATCTTTTGTATTACTTCATTTAGTCATTTACAGATGTCAGTCCAAGTTAGAATGGTAAGATTTTCAGGGGGGTGAAACAGTAATAACGGGGGATGCTAGACAAGTCAGAATTCATTTTTACTAATAAAAATAATTCCCAGTGCCATTTTCAAACCTTACTGGTTAGGAGTACAAGTGGAAATGGATAAAAATAATACATGGGTCTAAATTTCATTGATGAGGATACTACACCGTGGAAGTTCTTAGAAGTTAAAAGGAAGAGTTCTGGAGTAGCAGTTCAGTAAATATTCTTTTTTTTTTTAAATATTTTATTTATTTATCTTTAGAGGGGAAGGGAAGGAGAGAGGAAGGAAACATCAATGTATGGTTGCTTCTTGTGCATCCCCTGCAGAGAACTGGCCCCTGCCGGAAACTGGCCTGCAACCCAAGCATGTGCCCTGACTGGGCAGTAAATATTCTTTACAATAACAATGATGAGTCCAGCCAAGATGGAGGCATAGGTAGAAACCGTTTGCTTCCTTGCACAACCAAAAGGAGAATAATAACCAATCTAAAATCAATCAACAACCAGAAGCACCAGAAAAATCAAACTACATGGAACTCCAAAAACCAAGGAATTAAAGAAAAAATCAGCCAGAACAATCAGACTGGTAAAAGCCTGCTGCAAGTCCTGCCTGTGGATCCGGCTGGCTCAGAAAAAAAAACACAGTGAGGCAGGAGACCATGCAGGTGGAGCTGACAGAAAGTGAAATTGAGACTCAATAGCTGACCGATATTGAGACTCAATAGTTGAACTCAATAGTTGAAGTTTCTCCCAGGGTGGGAGAAACTCCCAGTCTTACATTAGAATTCATTGGAAAGTGGGCTAGAGCCCAGCAGGTAAGCCACAGTGATCCCTCCCTGGCCCCTCCCCCACAGGCAGCTCTGCTGCACAACAAGGAGGGTTGCCCTGCCCTGGTGAATACCTAAGTCCCTGTCCCCTTACAACTTAGCAGGTGCAGCAAGACAAAGAAATGTGGCCCAAATGAAAGAACAGAGCAAAACTACAAAGAACTAAGTGATGAGGAGATAGCCAAACTATCGATGGAGAGTTTAAAGCCCTGGTAATCAAAATGCTCACAGAACTGATTAAGCTTGGTCAAAAAATGACAGAACAAATTAAAGATACCCAAAGTGAAATAAAGCAAAATATTCAAGGAACCAACAGTGACAGGAAGGAAACCAGCAATGATTTAGAACAAAAGGAAAAACAAACATCCAACTGGATCAGAATGAAGAAACAAGAATCCAAAAAAAATGAGGAGAGGCTGAGGATTCTCTGGGACAACCTGAAACATTCCAATATCCAAATTATAGGGGTGTCAGAAGGAGGAAAACAACAGCAATAAATTGAAAACTTATTTGAAGAAATAATGAAGGAGAACTTCTCCATCCTGGTGAAAGAAATAGACTTCCGGGAAATCCAGGAAGCTCAGAGAGTCCCAAAGAACTAGAGTCCAAAGAGGAACACACTAAGGCACATCACCATTAAGTTACCCAAGATTGAAGATAAAGAGAGAATCTTAAAAGCAGTAAGAGAAAAGGAGACAGTTATCTATGAAGGAGTTCCCATAAGGCTGTCAGCTGATTTCTCAAAAGAAACCTTACAGGCAAGAAGGGGCTAGAAAGAAGTATTCAAAGTCATGAAAGGCAAGGACTTACATCCAAGATCACTCTATCCAGCAAAGCTTTCATTTAGAATGGAAGGACAGATAAAGCGCTTCCCAGATAAGGTCAAGTTAAAGAAGTTTATTATCACCAAGCCCTTATTATATGAAATGTTAAAAGGGACTTAACTAAGAAAAAGAGGATCTAAAATATGAACAATAAAATGACAACAAGTATCAACGAATGAACTTAAAAGAAAAACAACTAGAACAAGAAAAGAATCAGAGAAATGGACATCATATGGAAGGTTTTCAGTGGGGAGGGGACAGGGAAGAATAGGGGGGAAAAGGTACAGGGAAGAAGCATAATTAGTAGGCATAAAATACATGGGGAGAGATAAAAAATGGTACAGGAAACAGAAGACTCAAAGAACTTATATGTACAACCCATAGAAATGAACTAAGGGTGGGAGGAAATGCTAGAAGGCTGGAAGGGCAGGGTACAGGGAAGGAAGGGGAGAAATGGGAAAATTGTGATAGCATAATCAATAAAAAATACTTTAAAAACACATTTAAAAAATAATGATGATGGTATTATATAGCATGTAAATGAATGTTCAAGCTCAGCACAAACTAGTGGATAAAGATTTTCTCCCCTCTAAGTCATACAGGTTAACCCATGAGCTAATGCTAGTGTAACAGGGCGTAGCCAAGAGGGGGGGCCCAAAAAGGGATTTGGAATGGGGTGCAAAACTCAAGGTATCCAGGAAATACTAAGATGTCTTCACCTCCCCCGAGGTGTTGGAGTGGCGGGTAGGGCGGGGCGGAGGGGGGGCGCGGTATAGACAAATGGAGCAGGGCCATTGAGAGTTGCTTTGCATAGCAACAGTTTTGCAGATAAACTCTAGAATGGTCATTTAACATATCTATAACCTTTAACTGGTTTCATAGATATGTTAAATAGCTGTGGCCCTGCTTTGAGCCAGGAAGAAAGGAGTGATTTCCACCCAGGATATAACTGGGAGGCAACACCCTCTGGTTCTGACCCCAGAGTGTAAGCTCGGAGTTGATTGGCTCCACACCATGGGGCCACACCTGCCCAGACTCACTATGGCAGCCCAGTAAAGCTGGGAGGATATGGGAGTCCTGGCAGGTGTGACCAATTGTAGGAGGAGTCGGAAATGGGGCTGCAAAGGAGGACTGGCACAGGGATTTAAATGCAGACGCAGCAGTCATTGAGGGGAGAGCCACCCGGTTTTGGCAGAGTGAGAACTTCCTCTTGGCCACGTGAGAGGGAGAACCACACACTTTCAGCCAGAGTGGAGATTCCCTCAGCCATGTGAGAGAATCACCATGTGGCTTTAGCACAGAATCGCCACTCGGCTTTAGCGAGTGGCGACCCTACCTTCTCCACAGCTCTGGTGGAGAGAAGAACCATGCAGTTTTGTCCAGAGTGCAGACCCCTGCAGCTCTGGTAGAAGAGGATCACGCGGCTTTGGAAGTGCTCCCTTTGGCTGCGTGGCCTGGGAAGCAGCAGAGACTTTGCCCAGAAGAAGGGTGACAGAACTCTTTGCCAGTAGACCACGAGAAGGTACCACATGGCTTTGGAGTAATTAGAGATCCTGCTTGGACAGCAACACAGCTGACAGTGCCAGCAACCTGAAACATGGACATGTGCTTCTCTTTCTGAGATCTGGTACCCCGAATTAGGGCAAGGGGGGAAGGAAGTACTGTGGGCGTCTGTAGTTATCCTAAAGAACTTTGATATATTAATGGGGACATTGGGTCACTACTTCAAGTCTGTATAGCTTTAAATAAACCTTTCCTTTTCTTTTCACAAATCTCTGGCATTGAGAGATGTCTGTCCTCTGGCAGCAGACAGATGAGCCCAGTAGGTGGTCAGGACAGTATTAGTATACTGTCCTTGGGAGGGGCCCCTGTTGTTCTGTAACAGTTTTTGGCATCCCTGGGTGGGCCAAATATTGCCCCCCCTTGGACCTCTGTTCTGTAACACTAGATCTTAGAGGAAGTGAAGAGAGTTGTTTCTGCCGTGTAGCTTCTCACAGTCCCTATTTAAAAACTGTTCTTATCTGAGGTCAGCAGACCCTCCACTGTGGATCAAAAAATTTCTAATGTTGTAAAGCTTTCATACTAAATTACATATGCAGTGACAAAGAAAAACCATAAAATTTAGCACATTTGCAAAATCCCAACGAGTTTTTTTTTTCAGAAGTGGAAAATCCCATCCTAAAATTCATGTGAAATCTCAAGGGAACACAAATAGCAAACACAATCTTTAAAAAAAACCTACAACCGCAGGTTTATACTTCCTGATTTCAAAACTTACTACAAAGCTACAATGGTCATAGCAGTGTGCCTGACATAAGACATGCTTACAGAACAAAAGAATAGTATAAAGAGGCCACAAATAAACCCTCACATGTATGAGGTCTGTCTGGAAAAGTCCAACCATTGTTAATATAACGAGAACAGTTTATGTGACATCAGTGTAACCTGGCAGCCAAGGAGAGTGGAATGAAATGCGCATGTGTGAACAATGACAACTGCGCTGTACTAGTCAGTGGGGGCCACAGATGCTGTTGAGTGTACTCTGTGGCGGCCACAGTCACAATGACTGAGTAAGTAGAGCAATGAATCTGCATCAGATTTTGTTGTCAAGTTTGAACACTCCTCCACAGAAACTATCTGGATGATTCAAAAGGCCACAGGTATGAGCAAGTGCTGATTGGCAGCTTCATTACAACAATGCTCCCATTCATACATTATGTCTGGTGCAGTTTTTGGAGAAACTCAAATCGCCCAGGTGATTCAGCCCTCCTATAGCCCAGATTTGGAACCCTGTAACTTCTGGCTTTTCCAAAAACTAAAATCACCTTTGAAAGAGATTTTAGACTGTTGATGACATTCAGGAAAATAGGACAGGATAGCTGATGAAGACTGGGAGAACAGTATGAGGTTCCAAGGTGCCTACTTCGAAGGGGACAGAGGTGTCATTGTTTTGTGTACAATGTTTCTTGTATCTTCTTCAATAGCTGTTTCTATTTTTCACAGCACATGGCTGAATATTTCCTGGACACACCTTGTAGTCAAGAGATTTTTGACAATGCTGCCAAAACCATCAATAAAAAAAGGCAGTCTTTTCAAAATATGGTGCTAAGGAAACTGGGAATCTACATGCAAAAGCATGAAATTAGACCCTCTCTAACATCATATACAAAAATTAACTCAAAGACCTAAATTTAAGAGCTAAAATTATAAAACTCTTTAAAGAAGCAATAAGACAAACCATCACAATTTTGGATTTTGCAATGATTTCTTGGATATGACACCAAAAGCACAGGCAACAACAACAAAATAGACAAATTGAACTTTATGAAAATTAAAAACCTTTGTTCATCAAAAGCAGTATCAACAGACTCAAAAGGCAACCCACGAAATGAGAGAAAAATACATATTTAAAAATCGTATGTCTCATAAAGCATTAAAATCCAGAATATACAGAGCATTCCTAAAACACAACAACAGGAAATCAAACAGCCTGTTTGAAAATTTGGTAAAAGACTTGAATAAATAGTTCTCCAAAGCACATATACAAATGGCCAATTAACACAAGAAAAGATGTTCAACACTACTAATCTTTAGGAAATGCAAATCAAAATTATAATGAGATACTACCTCACATCTATATGCATTACAATGTCTTCTATCAAAAAAATAAAGAAAGAAAGAAAATACTTAGATGGAAGGGGAAATAGCCAATAAAAATAAATAAATAAAACTGTTGCCAAGAATATGGAAAAACTGGAACCCTTGTGTACCATTGGTTGGCATGTAAAATGGTATAGACATTGTGAAAAACAGCATAGTGGTTCCTCAAAAAATTAAAATTGAATTACCATATGATACAGCAATTCAACTTTTGGGTATATACCCTAAAAAATTGAAAGCAGGGTCTCAAAGAGATATCTGTACATCCATGTTCATAGCAGCATTCTTGACAACTGCTAAAACATGGGAGGAACTCAAGTGCTCATGGATGAATGAATGGATATGCAAAATGTTGTGTATACATATAATATTATTCAGCCTTAAAAAGGAAGGTAATTCTGACATACACTACAACATGGATTAACCATGAAGATATTATGCTAAGTGTAATAAACCAGTGACAAAAATAAAACAAATAGTGTATAATTCCACTTCTAGAAGGTACTTAAAGTAGACAAAATCCTAGATACCAAAAAGTAAAGTGGTGGTTCCCAGAGGTGGCAGGAAGCGGGGAAAGAAGAGTAACGGTTTAATGAATACAGAGATTCCGTTTCTCAAGATGAGAAGAGTTATGACATGGATGATGGTGATGGTTGCACAGCATCATGACTGCATTTAATGCCACTGAACTGTACACTTAAAAATGGTTAAGATGGTGGAGTGCCCATCTAGTTACTAGTTGGGACTCTGTCTGATTCATGAAATAAAGCCAAGTAGGTCTTCAAATGTTTTCCAAAAATGGCTAAGATGGTAAATTTTATGTTATCTATATTTTACCACAAATATTAGAGAAAAATTAAGCAGATGTAATTTTGACTTTTTAGAAAATCAATACTTTAATACTCATAATACTTTTCCCAGTTACTGACAATTATCATTGAGAGTTGACCACTGTTCTCTATCTGTATATGAAAGAATTTCATGAAGTTTTTCCTGGCTTCCCACTTCTCTATAACTCATAATGATCTAAACAATGTTTTAATAGAAAATGCTTTCTTTTTATTATATCTGACATCAATATTATTATTTTTTTATCAGCTGAAGATAATAAGCACAATGCTTGTATATCCTTTAGCGTATATTTTACATATGGGCAATAAAATGTACTACAAAACTTTTTCCATTTTAAGTTCATTATTTGGCAGAAAATCTCCCACAGTATTTAACTTATTACTTCCTACAGACTCTTCCTAAAAGCAAGAGGCAGCCCTTTTCTCCAGATGACTCATTATTAACTAAAGGCACAGTAGAATGAAGTGTTCCAAGTTGAAATACCACCAGCTAAATATAACCTCCTCTACATTAGAAAATGCATTGCTTCTGTTTAGTCTATAAGAACTTCTGACTCTATCCTAAAGAGTCACCTTAACAAAATACATTCATCACCTTCAGTGATCAGGAAAATAAAACCTGGAACAATGTGAAATTTTTTTAAAAAGCATTAAGCAGAAATGGAGAAACTTTGTAAATCACCAAAAAAATGTTTTTCTCATTCTTTAGGTAAAATATTTATCTCCTTCATATATGTGTTTTAATGCCTTAGAATAGGAATACTGGTTACAAATACTAAAATTTATCTAGTGCTCCTTTGTGTGAAATAAAAGGTTTTTTCAGCCATTAAACAAATGAGAATCAAGTTATGGTTATTCATTTGAGATTATTCTTTTGAAGAAGAGTGAAACATATAGTAAATTTTATAAAACTATTACACCAAACTATTTTTTCTGGAAATCTTGCATATAAATAAATTTAAAACATTTGAAAAACATTTGTAAAAACATTTGAAATTATTTGTTAATCAACAGTACTATAGTTTTTCAAATGAGCAAGAAGAAAAACTAGCACAAGACCATTGCAGACACCATAAGCCAAAGTAAACGGAAGAAGAAGTATAAAAAGCAGTCTGAATTGAAGATAGCTCTCAGGGACAAAGGAAAGGACTGAAGAAAGAAAAATCTGACAGCTTTTGAGTCTTTAGAATTTAGTCATCCCTAAGGCCCAACTGTACCCAAACATGTGTCTGTATGTACAATTTAGTGACTTGAGTTACTAAATTCTTTTTTTTAGCCTAAGCAGTGCTAGTTAGGTTTCCTGTCACATGTAACCAAGAATCCTAACAGTATAAAAATATTTAAGAAAGTGTATACTACTAATTGTCCATATATCTACAGAAATGAATCAATTTTCAGGTGTATTATGCCATTATACATTACATCTTCCCTCCATTTTCCACAAAGGAGAATATTTTTCCTCTATTTTTAGGAGAGAAGAAGGAAGCTTTTAAAAAATCATTTTAAAAGATTCACTACAGAAGATCACTTCATAATCAACTTGTTTGAAAGGAGTCAATTTAAGTAAATAGCAACTTTCCTGAAGTACTCATATCTTTTACAAATAAATGTAGTGCCATTTTTAACAGAAAAACTAATTGAAAGGGAATACAAAATAACAGAAGTATTATATTCATGGTGTAATTACTGGTGATCTTTATATATTTTCATTTTATTTTAATGTATTTTCTCAATAGTCAATAAGAAACATGATTCTTTTTAAATAAGTGTGCATTTTAAGTAATTTTAATATTTATCATAGTTAAAGGAAATGTTTGCTTAGGCTTAACCTTCATGTAGTTTTTAGAGGTGAAATGTTTATTTAATTCAATTCAACAAATATTTATCAAATATCTGCAATGTATAAAGCAGAGGATCATAAGAAAAATGATATGTAGTTTATGGAAGTAGCCATAAGTAAGACTTCAGTGAATGTATATTTGTTCACATAGTTGTCTGTGGGTATGTTATTTGAGTTGCAATAAACTGGCTTAATCCAGGCTTTATGCTACAACAATATTACAGTTCAGTTCAACTATCAAGTGTGAGCTGCTTCACTCTGATATTTTGATTTCCCACCTACTGGCATGATTTTCAAAGTACTCACCCTCTCCTAATCAGCTTCAATACAGGCCCATAAAACATTATTTACTTTTCATATAATCTCTTCAATAATTTAAGGCAAAATGACTTTCATAGATTTTAAAAAAGAAATGTTACCCATTTTAGATCCTAGTTACCAAGGTTTCACTCCAAAAGTACAGTTTAACTTCACTGCAATCTTTTTTTCTCCTTTTTGTTGAATTTACCAAAATGACTCTGGTTAACAAAATTATCAGATTTCAGGTACACAATTCCACAAAACATTGTCTGTATACTGTATTGTGTGTTCACCACCCCAAGTCAAGTCTCCTTCCACCACCATTTATTCCCCTATACCCTCCCCTACCTCGCCCACACTCCACCATCACCACACTGTTGTCTGTGTCCATGAGGCTTTTTAAAGGTTTTATTTCTTTTTAGAGAGGAGAAGGGAGGGAGAAAGAGAGGGAGAGAAACATCAATATGTGGTGGCCTCTTCCATGCCCCCTACAGGGGTCCTGGCCCACAACCCAGGAATGTGCCCTAAGTGGGAATCGAACTGCAGACCCCTTGGTTCACAGGCGGGCACTCAATCCACTGAACCACACCAGCCAGGTCTGTGTCCATGAGTTTTTTCTTTCTTTTTTGCAATATTTGAATAGTTTATAAATTTGGACCAAAAAAAAATTTTTTCAGGTGAATGAGTCTATAGCAAAGTTTTAAAAATTTACTTCCAGCCCTGTCTCGTGTGGCTCATTGGATTGAGTGCTAGCCTGCAAACCAAAGGTCGCCAGTTTGATTCCCTGTCAGGTCACATGTCTGGGTTGTGGGTCAGGTCCCCCCCAATAGGGGGAGTACAAAAGGCAACTACACACTGATGTCACCCTCTTTCTCCCTCCCTTCCCATCTCTCTAAAAATATATAAAATCTTTTTTAAAAATTTACTTGTAGATATTATAGTCATTTTTTTAGCCACAATACTGATTTATATGATCTCTAGTAAAAGTTTGTTTCCAATGCTGGAGAATAAAAACTGAACGTTCAGAAGCTCTTTACATTGAAAGATTCAACTAGATGGGTAAGTTCTAGAACTTCCACTCTACCCCCTCCCAGGACCCAGAATATAACTGGGCCCTTGGACACTCAATTAAAATTTGATAAATTAAAAAGTCTCAGTGCTCCAGGTGTCTTAGGTGTTTAAAGAACAAATTTCAGCCCTGGCTGGTGTAGCTCAGTGGATTGAGCACGGGCCTGCGAACCAAAAGATCACGGTTCGATTCCCAGTCAGGGCACATGCCTGGGTTGCAGGCCAGTTCCCAGCAGAGGACACATGAGAAGTGACCATACATTGATATTTCTCTCCTTCTCTCCTTCCCTTCCTTTCTAAAGAGAAGCAAATAAAATTTTAAAAATTTAGAAAAAAAAGAACAAATTTCAATAAAAAACTTGGAGACGATGTAAAAAGCAGTTTATGTAGATTTATTTGGAGTCTATTAAGGCCTTAAGGATGTCCTACATTATATACTATGTCATTATTAATATGCTTTATCTCAGATTGATACAATTATTCTCCCAGGCTGAGTAACCTGAGTAATCATTTCTCCCACTCACTTTTTACACCACTAACTCTGTTGATAACATCTCCCTATCGCCTTAAGGTCCACCTCTTTCCCCTTCAAACTCATTGCCACATTTCAGGGTCTCACTTCTTATTCGGATTATTCCAACAGTCTAGCAGGTCATTTGCAAAAAGGTTTTTTCTCTATTCCATTCTCTATACCACCTAACCAATGAACTCTCCTACTTAAATCATCCCCATTGTATACTAAAAACAACAACTAAACTTCTAAGCAGGGTATATATATATACCTTTATATCTACTAAAATCACTCTTAATGCCCCACTCATACACTATGCTTCAGTCATATTTAGGTGTTCCCATAAAATTCTTTCACTTATCTCTGCACATCTTTCGCAAAGACTGTCTGCAAGTATAACTAGGCCACATACATAGCTTCCTACATGTAACACTTTCTTTGTCTACCTAACTTCGAAGTTTGTCTTTAAAGACTCAGTTTAAGGCATCATCTTCTTTGAAGCTTATCTTAACTGTCAATCTTCCAATCCCAAACTAGATATCGCTCCTCTATGCTCGTAAGAGATGCCTTTTCCAGTATTTTTTGTAACACTTATCACCTTAAATTTCTAGCTGTATGACTACTCAAAAGTCTCTGAGACTCACTTTGCTCATCTGTAGTGACTAATAATATCTACACTGAAGGACTTCTGTAAGGATAAGTGCAGGAAGTACCTAGCACTTAATAAAAGTTCCAGTAAAAGTTAGATGTACTGTGTCATCAATATTTTTCTCAAAGACAAACACCTTAGCATTAATCTTCCTATTCCAGTAGCTAATGCCATATAGGGTAAATGGAGGCAGTCTGGCTTCCTCACCCAGATGCCTGGGCAACTAAGAAAAGCAGTTTCCCATAACCTTGAGAATGGGCCTGATAAGTAGTGTTCTCATAGCCTTGAGACTGGGTCCGATAAATGGCTCCCATAACATTAAGTGGGCTCCCATGTGCATAATATCACTGTTACACAATGCATCCTGGCTCCCTGCTGGCTTTGTTTGTACGTAGTATATTAGGGGGTGGGGGGTTCCCACTGAGACACACGCAGCTGGCAGTGTGTGTGGATCGCCCACCCTTGAATAAAGGCATGTCAAGCATCCTCACAGCTCTGCACATTTTCTCCCATCTTCCTGAATCCAGAGTGGACCTGCCTGGCCTTGATAGGCTGTAAGACACCCAGTATCCAGCAAAAAATAAGTTACTATACATTTGTAAAGTGAATACATCCACTTTTCAGGAATATGACTCCGATAGCACTACAGAAGATGGAATTGAGGAAGGCCTGCAACTGACCTGTTAGGACTTCGAAAGAAGGAAAAGAATCATTTGGGGTGTTTTTAAAACAAAATACACACTGCCCAGAGACCCAGAAGATTTAGTGCCTCAGCTGAGAATTACTACTAAAGTGGGCTTCTCTTAATTAAGAGGGTAGTGGGTAGTTAGATGAGGGTCTGGTCCCTCACATATTGTTAGGATAGAAAAACGTTGAAAGAGAGAACCACTGGAGAAATGGAGGCAGATGAAGAGAGCTGGCTATAGTGCTTAGTGCAAAATATGATGATTCAGGCAACAAACGTGACAGTAGCAAAGAGGGATGAGATTTGAGAGCCATGTCAAATGGCAGTAAGAGCTAGAGAAGGTTTATGAAGGTTTAAGGAGATGGATCAAAGATGGCTGGAAATGTTTACGATGATAAAGTTAATTGTTATAAAAAGTAGAGAAGCAAGGCACACAATTAAACTGACCCAGATTTAGAAACTGGCAGGGTCAAAAGGAAAGCCGAATTGAAGGAAATGGTAAAAGGTAACTGAAATAATAACTGACCGTGCCACTCAGGCTGCATAAAGAGAAATGCGAAAATAGGAAGGAGCTAACTAAACAGGAAGCTGACACAGACTTTTTCTTTAAAGCAGTTCTGGGTAGGAACTAGGTTCAGAATATGAGAAGAGGGTTGCTGTAGTGGAATGGAGATAAAGGCGGTTAAATAAAGGAGTTTAAGGAAGCGTGATAAGTAGCACTGGAAATTTTACCCACATAAGAATTAAGAAGATAGAAAATAGAATATTTGTAAAACAAGTACCAAGGTTTTCAAAAAAACATGAAGAGGTTTAAAAGGGTGACAACACTACAATCTTTGGTTCCTAACAACCTTTTCCTTAGCATTACCCAGTGCGTGCGCCTTATGGATTAAACAAGTCACCTGAAGCTTGCTTCTACCTCTAATTTCCTGCTGTCCTCCAGAACAAGACTTCCCTGACTACTTTCTGGTATTTTGTTTCAATAGATAATTCATACTCCATAGCTTATTATGGCCATGGCCAGGTGACTTTCACATATTGTCTAAAAAAAAAAGCCCAATTTTCATCTAAACCTCGCATATTTCACAATCTTATACTGGAGGATACCAACGAACAATTATTCTAGTAAGAGAATGGCTTAAATGAAAACAAGAAAAAAGTGCATATATATATTTGATACATCTGTGAACACTTCTGCAAAAATACGTGTTTCTGGAAAACTTGAACTGTTCTCATAACCATACTGTATCAATGACTATTCTTATTACCATGTACAGCTTTAAAAGCAACAAAACAATTTCTTATTAAGACGGTTAAATCCAACAAAGGAATAAAACTAAATCTCACAACCCTTACAAGCTTAAGGGAATTATTACAATTGATGGCTATTCATAATATTTTAGTACATTTTAAATGATCCAACTACAGCGTCTTTTCATAAGTACATTGGTATCACCATGCAATTTTAATCCATATGCTCAAACCTCTTTCACAGTTTACAGAACAAAGCAGTTTTGATTCACAAACAATGCCCTGCAGTCAAATACGCTCATGAGGTATTAATTTACAACTTCATCTGTGATCAGTTAAACTGCATGTGAAATCTTAAACATCCTTAAAAAGCTCACCACAAATAGTTCAATAAGAGATTTTTTGGTTAACATTACTTTAACTAAAAACATGTAAGATTAAATTCTATTGTAAAATAAAACCAAATGCCACTTGCTTTTAAGGATAAGCCACTAACAAAACAATCTTTTAAACTGTCACCTTTGCATCTATAATATTAATTAAAAATACAATGCAATTTCAAAAACAGATGCTTCAAAAGCATTGGCAAGACAAGGCACAGATAAAAAACAAAGTCAATTTAATAAAGAAAATGTACATATTTCAACAAAAAGGCTGTTTCTGTAATCAGTCCTAGGAGCTAGATTTATTAAAATGTCAGGTCAATCTGAATCATACCAGAACAAAAGATTAAAATTACCAGTTTTACCTAACAACTCGAATGTCAGATCCACACTAGTTATGGGCAAAGACAACAATAATAAAAGAACAGGATATAAATTTCCAATTCAGCTGAGTTTAGTGAAAAACAATCATCACTAAATTCTCAGAAACCTGCAGTTTTGAGCTTTAATATTTATGAAATTTGAGCCTTAGAATATTTACTTAGGATTTTTTTTGGCTAGCTACAAGTAATGGTTATGTTGATTGGTTTTCTACTACAAAGGAATTACAATGTCATGTAACAAAATGTCCACAACTACAGCAGCTCAGGGACTGGTTAAGCTATAACTCAGCATTGTCATGGACATTACAAAGGTCCACGGTTCTTTCCAGGTTTTCCCTGTACCATCCTTACTGTGTTGACATCTGTCTCTTAACAGTTCAAAGTACCTGCAATAGTTGAAAAGTTTCACTTTATCTAAAGTCCATCGATTCGAAGAGAGATTGCCCAAACTTCCCAGTGTTAGTGGACACACATTACTAAATCAATCACTGGCAAAAGGGAATGAAATAACTATGATTGGCTTTGATTAATGTCAGATTCAGCCCCTGAAGGTAAAGAAAAACCCTGCTTCCCATAAAGCACATGGGGCATCTGATGAGTGATTAAAAACTAAAGTACTGTGCTGACTGGTGAAGCTCAGTAGACTGGGCACTGTTCACAAAGCGAAAGGTTGCTGGTGTGATTCCCAGTCAGGGCACAAGCCTGGACTGTGGGTTCAGGTGCCCGTGGGAGAGCATATGAGAAACAACCACTCGATGTTTCTCCCTCACAACTCACACGGAGTTTCACTCTCTGTTTCTCCCTCCCTTTCCCTTTCTCTAAAAATAAATAAATTAGAATCTTAAAAAAGAAAACTAAAGTATCAAATCAACTGTAACAAAAATAAAGCACTAAATTAAAGTTCTCAGAAGTGAAGAAAACATGAAAATATTATTTTCATGCACTGCGTATAATAATATACNCCCGTGGGGGAGCATATGAGAAACAACCACTCAATGTTTCTCCCTCACAACTCACACGGAGTTTCACTCTCTGTTTCTCCCTCCCTTTCCCTTTCTCTAAAAATAAATAAATTAGAATCTTAAAAAAGAAAACTAAAGTATCAAATCAACTGTAACAAAAATAAAGCACTAAATTAAAGTTCTCAGAAGTGAAGAAAACATGAAAATATTATTTTCATGCACTGCGTATAATAATATACAAGTCATTAATTTATTTACATGTTTCAAATGAACATTATACATATCAATGTGGCAAACCCTTTTTGTAAACTTTAATGTCTAAATATCTCACTAGAAAACATAATTACATAATGCAATAGTTTTCCACCTAAAGCAGTAATTCAAACTAAAGTTTGAGACATACTGCACGCACTTTAGTAAAAAACAAGGGATTAAACTTCTCATTCCTCCTGAACCCCACTAAAACTACCATCAAAGACAAAAATAACAGAAAAGGAAACAATGGTGACAAAATCTGGATACTGGAAAACAGAATGAGGAGTAATGATTAACTCAACAGACTCAAGGATGCTGAATCCTAAACAGCAATGGAGAGAGACAGAAGCTGGGAAGTAATTAAACTTACACTGCCGTACCCACAAAAAGGCACCAAACTGGCTGACAATAGGAATCTCTAGGAATGAGAGTAAAAGTAGGGCATAAAAGTTTCCATGAAGAAGCTAGATTTCCAGATGCTGTCTCTTACTCTGCATATCAGGGCAAATATCTCTCTTCCTCATCCCAGACTGAGGTTCTTCTCTAAAGAGAATTAAAAAGGGGGGCAGGACATATTGAAAACATAAAGATAAACTGAAAGTTGACACAGTAAACTTTTAGACCCAATTTTCTTCTCTTTCTTGGCTCCAGAATCCATGAAGTTGGAAAAGAAAACTTACCATATAATCAAACTAGTCTAAGAAATAGTCTAATGATATCAACATGGAATCCTGCTACAAAAAGCCCAGCCAGATCATTTAATAGTGACATAAACAGCTGACAACTCCTACCCATACACAGTGACTACCTTTCAATTTCCCAAAGAGGCAAATATTTCCAGACATTTAAAAATCTCTACTGCTAAAAGAAAATAAGAGGCCAAAAAAACACCAACATTTAAAATGACAACTTGGAGGAAAGGAAAACATGCACTAGGAAAACAACCTAAGAAAAAACTTTTTCTTATCCTTTTTATTCTCAGGAGAAAAAATACTACTTCCATGAACAAGAACAAATGCTACTAAAAAGAGTATCAGAATAATAAAAACCTTTTAAAATGATGAGAGTGGAAATAAAAATTTTCCCCAAAAAAGTAGAAGAGAAAAAATAATTTAGAGGACCAACTAAGATGCTCATAACTAAATAATTGGAATTAGTTCCCCCAAAAAAGAGAACAAAGAAAAGTTTTTTAAATCAAATACACAGTTCAAGAAAAGTTCTCAGAAGTGAAGGGTATGATCCATATCAAAAGAATCCCCCACCACCGTGTCCAGCAAAATGGATGAAAAGAGACCCATACAAAACATTATCAGGATGAAGAGATTAAAGGGTTTTATAAAAAATAAACAAATGTTTCAAAGGATCAAGACTCAGAATGACACCAGATTTCACCATACCACATTAAAAGCTGGAAGACGATGGAGCATTGCCTGGAAAATACAAAGGCAATTTTGACAAAAATCAAAAATGAAACACACTACTAAACACTACTGCCCCTAAAATGTCTGCTTTAAGTAAGCTGGTTTTACGATAACCAGTGCCCCAAGAAAGGAGTAAGCCCATTTCAATCTGAGCAACTCTAAATATTTCAATTCTATACAGAGAACAAGAAAAATGAAGGTGTGGTTTAATTCAGAATGCTCCCAACTCTCAGGTTGAAACTTCTGACTAGAACATCTAATGTTCACGGAATACTTTCTTCCTCCTACTGGAAATCATGCAGAAATTAAAAGTAATAAAAACAGCACTTACTTTTTGGTCATATTAGGAGAAAATATAGTCAGTAGGTATTGCAAATGAATAAGAAAAGGACGGAGTAATCAGTGAGGGCACAGAACAACATAAATATAGACTGTAAACTCTATCAAAAATAGTTGCCATGCAGTAGTAAGAACAAGTACAGAGCGCGGCAAGAGGGTACAGCGGTGGCAATTCACTAAAAAGGGCCTATAAAAGCATACTTTTTGAAGGTGAGGAAAATACCATGAAATGGGTAACTATACCACTGATCTGCCAAGTTAAAAATAAGACAGGAAACTCCCCTGTTACCACTACCATTTAACATCCTATTGGCATACTAGACAACACCATTAAACAAAATGAAAAAAAAATAGAGGTATACCCTAAATATTCTGAACTAAGAGGTAAATCTATTGAAGTTGTTGCATAGCTAAAATTTTTTTCAAAAAATATGCAACAGATAACTTACAAACAATAGGAAAAGATGAGATATAAATGAGTAAAAAATTAGTATATAAAGTCAGTAACTTTCATTTATTAATACATAAATCAAAATCACTTTTAAAAATCCTGATTCACAAAACAAATAAAAAATAAACTTAAAAACATATTAACCCCTGTAAGAAAATAAATGTAAAACACTTGTAAAGACATTAATAGAGGACTTGAAACAGTGAAAGGACGAACCACGTTCTTGCTTACTTGACTCAGTATTAAGATGTCAATTTACATTCAATTAATTTCTTACTTCAATATAATAGCCATATCAAGAGCAACAAGTTTCAGATATTTTTGTGGGATACATGCTGCAGATGAAACAACATGATAATGCATTAAAAAATAACAAGTAAGGATAAACTGAGATGCTCTAAAAAACTAAAGATATGACAGAGAACAGCCCAATTAAGAATAAAACTATTATAATGCTTCAATAATTAAACTGGCACATGAATAAAAAGGCATGCCAATGCAACATGGGAGAAAATCCAAAAGCAAATCAGAATACACATGAAAATTTAAATAACACAGTAACACATGGTTAAAGTGGCATCTCTCCATAATAAGGAGATGGAGTAGTCAATAAGCAGTATGGAACAACTGAATAACCAGTTATGAATAATAAAGCAGGATCCAAACCCCATACTATGTGTGAGGATAAATTATAAATACATCAAATATTTAAGAGTAAAAGACTTAATTTTGAAGTCTTTGAAGAAATGATTAATTCCATTATATAATAAAATTTAAATTGCCAAAAAAATCAAAATAATAATCTTGTAAAAATGTTTGCAACTCATGCCACAAAGGGCATATGTTCCTAATGCACACAAAGCCCCCTAAACCACTAAAAACATCATCTATTCCCCCCCAAAGGGAAGCATAGCACAATAAATTAAGATAGAAACAGACATGTCACAGAAAAAAAAAAGCAAATTTTTTTAAAGAATCATCAACTTCACTCATTAAAAAAAGAGATAGATTGAAATACCATTATTTAGTGATCAACCTAGCAAAAAAAAGTTTAACAACTCTGTTAGTAAGGTTGCGGGTAAAAGGCACTCAATTTTTTTAAAGGCAAGAAAGGAGAACAAAAGACAAAAAGTAGAACAAATTATTTAATTCACAATTATTCTAAAAGATAAAGACTTTAAGATTACATAAAGAAAAAATAATTCACCCAGACTGGTGTGATTCAGTGGGTGGGGTATCTTCCCGCAAATGGAAAACTTGCCTGTTTCCTTCCCGGTTGGGGCACATGCCTGGACTGCAGGCCAGGTCCCCTACTAGGGGTATGTGATCAATGTTTCTTTCCCTCTCTTTCTCCTTCCTTTCCCCTCGCTCTAAAAATAAATAAATAAAATATTTTTTAAAATAAGAAAAAATCCAACTAATGGTTGTTATAAAAGATATATCAAAAAATGTAAAGACATCTAATGCTCTAAAGTGAAAGAGGGGAAACAATAAACTGGTCAAATGTTAACCAGAAGAAAAACATTTAACTGTCATTATCAAATAAAGTTTAAAATAAGATACCAAATAGGATTGAGAAGGTCACTATACAAGGATTTTAGGTTCAGTATACTGGAAAATAGAGTAATTCTAAAAGTGTGTGCACCTAATAAAATAATCTCAAAATATATTAAGCAAAAATAAATAAATCTAAAAAAGAAATCAACAAATCTAGCATCATAATGTATCTTTACATACCTCTGTTCATTATTCAGCAGTCAAGTATACAAGTAAACAAAAAGTATATGCAAAAAGTAATAATTAGCAAGCCAGATCATGAATAACTCATCTGATATAAAGACTATAAGGAATTCTTCATCAAGAATATATGAGGACTTCCGGCCAAGATGGAGGCGTAAGTAAACACACTGTGCCTCCTCGCACAACGAAAAGAAGGACAACAACAATTTAAAAACAAAAAACAACCAGAACTGACAGACAATCAAACTGTATGGAAGTCCAACAACCAAGGAGTTAAAGAAGAAACATTCATCCAGTCTGGTAGGAGGGATGGAGATGAGCAGCTGGGCAGAGAGGATTCCTGGCAAAGTGGCAGTGGAAGACCGGGGTGAGCAAGGCTACAGCTGGCTGGCAAGGCGGCATCTGGAGGACCAGTGAGGCAGCCCAGCTAGGGGTCCCACATTCACATGCGGATAAACTGGGAGGAACAACTGGGGAGCAAGACAGACCTCGCAACCCAGGGTCCTAGCTCAAGAAAATAAAGCCTCAAATCACCGATTGAAAACACCTGTGGGGGTTGAGGTGCTGGAAGAGACTCCCAGTCTCACAGGAGAGTTTGTTGGAGAAACCTACTGGGTCCTAGAGTTTACACAAGCCGACCCACCTGGGAATCAGCACCAGAAAAACCCACTTTGCTTCTCAATAGTGGGGGAAGTGACTGAAATCCAGTAGAGAGCGGAGCAAGCACTACTGTTCCCTCTCAGACCCCTGCCGAACATACAGTGTCACAACCCAGCAACAGGGTTGCCCCGCCTTGGTGAACACCTAAGGCTCTGCCCCTTATACATAGCAGGCAGTTCAAAGCTCCAGAAAAAAATACAACTAAGTGATGAAGAGATAGACAACCTATCAGATGCACAGTTCAAAACACTGGTAATCAGGATGCTCACAGATTTGGTTAAATTTGGCTACAAATTAGATGAAAAAAATGAAGGCAATGCTAAGTGAAAGAAAGGAAAATGTACGGGGAACTAATAGTGATGGGAAGGAAACTGGGGCTCTAATCAACAGTATGGACCAGAAGGAAGAAAGAAACATTCAACCAGAAAAGAATGAAGAAACAAAAATTTTTAAAAAATGAGGAGAGGCTTAGGAACCTCCAAGACATTTTTAAACATTCCAATATCCAAATTATAGGGGTATCAGAAGGAGAAGGAGAAGAAAAGCAAGACACTGAAAACTTATTTCAACAAATAATGAAGGAGAACTTCCCAATCTGGTAAAGGAAATAGACTTCCAGGAAATCCAGGAAGCTCAGAGAGTCCCAAACAAGTTGGACCCAAGGAAGCACACACCAAGGCACATCATAATTACATTACCCAAGATTATAAACAAAGAGAGAATCTTAGAAGCAGCAAGACAAAAGGAGACAGTTATCTACAAAGGAGTCCCCATAAGACTATCAGCTAATTTCTGAAAAGAGACCTTACAGGCAAAAAGGGGCTGGAAAGAAGAATTCCAAGTCACGAAAGGCAAGGACCTACATCCAGGATTGCTCTATCCAGCAAAGCTTTCATTTAAAATGGAAGGACGGATAAAAGCGCTCCTCAGTTAAGGTCAAGTTAAAAGAGTTCATCATCACCAAGCCCTTATTATATGAAATGTTAAAGGGATTTATCTAAGAAAAACAAGATAAAAAAACATGAACAATAAAATTACAGCAAACTCACAGTTATTAACAACTACATCTAAAACAAAAGCAAACTAAGCAAACAACTAGAACAGGAAGAGAACCACAGAAATGGAGATCACATGGAGGGTTATTAACAGGGAAGTGGGAGGAGAAGAGAGGGGGGAAAAGGTACAGAGAATAAGTAGCATAAATGGTAGGTAGAAAATAGAAAGGGGGAGGTTAAAAATAGTATAGGAAATAGAGAAACCAAAGAACTTATATGTATGGCACATGGACATGAACTAAAGTGGGGGAATGTGGGTGGGAGGAGGTGTGCAGGGCAGAGGGGAATAAAGGGGGTAAATGAGACAACTGTAATAGCATAATCAATCAGATATATTTTTTAAAAATATATAAGAATATACAGAATGTATATTCTTATACAGAATAAGTAACATATTTAAGTAACATAAAATGTTACAAAAATAGTTGTGTAGTGATACAGAGGAAATATTTCAAAAATTTCCAAGAGCAGATATCACATGGAACTTGTTCTCTGACCACAATGTGTAATTAAGTTTACAAAACAGGTAACTCTTTTAAAATCCATATTTCAAATTTTAGATAATTCCCAAATAATCAACGAGTCGAAGAAATCTAAAGTGAAATTTAAAATACTTAGAAATAAATGATAATTAAAACACTGTCTCTCAAAATCTGGATGACAGAACACAAAAGGTGTTTTATTGAGAAAAATGTATACACTTAATTGCAAATATTAGAAAAGAAAAACAAGTTGTGAATGAGTGAGCTCAGTGTTAAATATGAGTGTTGATATTAAGATAATCAGAAAAGGAACAATAGAGAAACCCAAAGAAGTAAAAAGAAGGACATAAAAACAAAACTTGATGAAACAGAAAACAAAGATACAACAGAGATCTGTTTTAAAACACACCCATGCAACTACAACAGATACAGATAAAGAAACCATGGCTAAAGCTAGCAAGCTACAACTCCAACTAACTGAATTCAGCCAACAGCTTAAATGAGCATGGAAGCATTTATTCGTCCATACAACCCCTGGGAGCAATGCAGTCCTGCCAATGTTTTGGTTTCAGAGAACCAGCTGAGTGAGACACACTGTACTAACTTCTGACCTGCTGAACTATGCGATAATAAATTGGTGTTGTTTTAAGCTGCCAAATTTGTGGCAATTTGTACAGCAGCAACAGAAAACTAATACACCTCCTTGTTCAACAGTTAAGTGCTGCTCCTGAGCCTTTATTTATTCCAGAGTCCTATCAGCCCCCTTGCTACTGGAGAGTCCGGTTTTATAGAAGCCTCTCTACCATCGGTCCCCACGTACAGTAAGCGGCTACTCTTCAGACTCCTCTGTGATTCTGGTGCTCCCCCATCATTGCATTTCCTTACTGCTTTATTGGTAAATAGAATGTCTAATACAGCAGATCCATTCTAACACGCTCACTTCTCTGAGTCGTTTGGTCCCTTGCTCACTGTCTGCCATACAGCTCTTGACATCTCTACTCATTTAATATGGCCAACACTTTTTCTAAGCTTCCAAGCAAGAGCCATTGCAGCAGCAAATGAGTACCAGCTCCAGTGGCCTCTGCCACAGTGTTAACTGCTGTGTCACTAGAAAGAGAATGCTTCCATATCAACAGTGCTTTGACTTGAATGGTGACCAAAATCACTGAAATCACTACCAACTAAACAGTTTGGGGTACATAGTGTTCACTAGGGATCAAATCCTGTGAAAGCAAGGAGGAAAGCAGGATTGTAAAGCAGGAAGTCAAATTATGATACAGGCTCCACAAAGCCTCAGGCAACCTGGAAGGGATCTCTGGAGGTACGTTACCTACCAGTTTGTTTCAGGTATGAACAGAACGGCTGGGCCATTATACATCCATCTGGATCAGCTGCATGATGAGAGCTGTCCCTGGGAAGGGTAGGACATTAGGCAAGGAGACTTTATGTAGCAGAGGCCAACCTTGAAAGAGCTGACAGCTGAAAGTTTTCTGATTACCATCCTCCCCACAGCTGGGCTGCAATTCTTCCTTGAAGGAGGATGTGGACTGCATAACTTCAAGACTACCATGCTTTTACTTAGGAGACCTGTTTCATTCATTCCGAAAAGCCTCTCCTTTCTTGTACTTTCTACTTCTCTTTTCCATTTCTTCTAATTACACCACTGTGCTTGCTTATGGCAAAAGTCCAAGCAGTTGTAGCAGAGAGGATCTGCACCATAAAGACCTCACCAGAGGCCCACCATACACCATGGGCAGACTACAGTTGGACACGGGTAGAAGGAGCCCCACTCGGAGCAACAGGAAGCCCCATGGACCTAAGTTTATCCGTAAATTGCTAACTAAAGCTGTATGAAATAAGTAATTACATAGGACTCATTGACAAAATTATCTAACAGCAACTCTCTGTAAGCAGCATAATTTTTCCACCAAACCCTACTGGAATTAAACACAGGATAGCTTATAATTTACCCACCATGACAAGGAGCAGTAAAATATTACTATTTGAGGACTGTATCATTTATAATATTATCTTTTTAATTATAATCAGAATTCAAAAATAAGGCACAGGACTCTTTAACGTTTTCAACTATTTAAATATAACCTTCCTGTTTACCAGCTATGTTCTAGGAGATGGATATACAAGTCAACAGAACAGAGCTCTTGCCTTCAAGAGACTTACAGTCCACTTAGAGGAAACACATAATAAACAAGAACACAAAATCAATTCAGGTATGGATTAGTAAGTGCTATGAGAAGTGTCAAATGAACTGAAAACTGAAAGAAGTCCAAAAGAACCATAAGAAAGAGCATTCCAGAAGCATTATGCTGAGTGAAATAAGCCAGGCAGTGAAAGACAAATACCCTATGATATCACCGTTAACAGGGATCTAAACAAAACAAACAAGCAAGCAAAATATGACCAATGAAACTCAATTACAGAACAGGCTAACAGGGTCCAGAGGGGAGAGGGGAGAGAATCATAGGGGAAAAGGGGATGGACTCACATGAACAAGTATAAAGGACATATGGACAATAACTAAGGGTGGGGGGTGGAAATGGGAGGGAGGTGGGGAGCATGGGGCGGGGGGCAGGCAGGGTTGGGAATATAAGACAGAAAGCTGTACTTGAACAAGAATTAAATTAAAAGCCCTGGCTGGTGTAGCTCAGTGGATTGAGCGCGGGCCTTCGACTCAGATGATCGCGGTTCGATTCTCAGTCAGGGCACATGCCTGGGTTGCAGGCCAGTTCCCCGCAGGCCAGTTCCCAGCAGGGGACGCACGAAAGGCAACCACACATTGTTGTTTCTCTCCCTCTCTCCTTCCCTTCCCCTCGAAAGATAAATAAATAAAATATTTAAAAAAAAAAAGAAAGAGCATACCAGGAAGTGAAAACAACATATGCAAAGATCAAGGTAGGAATGAGCTCCTGTTCAAGAAACAAAACATATTATCAGTGTCACAGAAGCATTGTAAGCAAGAATGGACTTACATGAAGTAAGAGTTGCACATTTTAAATGTGAAATAAATAATCTTGAAGAATATGCGTTCTAAAGAAAAATAACCTATGTTAACATTTAGTAAAAAGGAGTTCAAGCCAAGATGGAGGCATAGGTAGAAACCCTTCACTTCCTCGCACAACCAAAAGGAGGATAACAACCAATCCAAAATCAACAAACAACCAAAAGCACTAGAAAATCAAATTGTATGGACCTTCAACAACCAAGGAATTAAAGAAAAAATCAACCAGAACAACCAGCCTGGTAAGAACCCGAGGCGAAGTGTCGGACTGCACCTGTGGAGCTGGCTGAAGGCGAAACTGGGACTCAGAGTTGACTGTGCACTATGGTGGTTATAGTCAACCACCATAGTTGAGAAATACTCCCAGTCTCACATTAGAGTTCGTTGGACAGTGGGGCTACAGCTGAGCAGGGGAGCTGCACTGTTCCCTCTCTGGCCCCTCCCCCACAGGCAGCACTGCAATGTAGCAAGGGGGGTTGCCCTGCCCTGGTGAATACCTAGGGCCCTGCCCCCTTACATCTTAATGGGTGCACCCAGACAAAGAAATAGGGCCCAAATGAAAGAATAGAGCAAAACTTCAGAAAGAAAGAAAAGTGATGAGGAGACAACCAACGTATCTGATGGAGAATTTAAAGCTCTGGTAATCAAAATGCTCACAGAACTGATTGAGCTTAGTTGAAAAATTAAAAAACAAATGATAGATACCCAAAATGAAATAAAGCTAAATGTTCAGGGAATGAACAGTGACAGGAAGGAAACCAGAACTCAAAGCAACGATTTGGAACAAAGGGAAAAATAAACACCAACCAAAACAGAATAAAGAAACAAGAATTTAAAAAACTAAAGAGAGACTTCCAAACCTCTGGCACAACCTGAAATGTTCCGATATCTGAATTATAGGGGTGCCAGAAGGTAAACAACAGCAAAAAATTGAAAACTTATTTTAACAAATAGTAAAGAAAAACTTCCCCAATCTGGTAAAGGACATAGGCTGTCAGGAAGTCCAGGAAGCTCAGAGAGTCCCAAAGAAGTTGGACTCAAAGAGGAACACACCAAGGCACATCATCATTAAGTTACCCAAGATTAAATAAAGACAAAGAGAAAATCCAAAAGAAGCAAGAGGAAAGGAGAGAGTTACCTACAAAAGGGTGCCTATTAGGATATCAGCTGATATCTCAAAAGAAACCTTGCAGGCAAGAAGGAGCTGGAAAGTATCTGAAGTCATGAAAGGCAAGGACCTACATGTAAGACAACTCTATCCAGCAAAGCTGGATTCCATCTAGAATGGAAGGGCAGATAAAGTGCTTCCCAGATAAGGTCAAGTTAAAGGAGTTCATCATTAGCAAGCTCTTATTATATGAAATGGTAAAGGGACTTATCCAAGAAAAAAATGATCAAAAATATGAACAATAAAATGACAACACACTCACAACTACCAACAAATGAACCTAAAAGAAAAGAAAAACAACAAAAAGAAAACTAAGCAAACAACTAGAACAGGAACAGAATCAGAGAAATGAACATCATGTGGAGGGATTTCAGTGGGGAGGGAGAAGGGAGGAATGGGGGGAAGTACAGAGAAGAAGAAGCATAATTACTAGGCATAAAATAGAGGAGGAGAGATTAAAAAAATGGTATAGGAAGGGCTGGCTGGTGTAGCTCAGTGGACTGAGCGCGGGCCTGCAAACCACACGATCACGGTTCGATTCCCAGTCAGGGCACATGCCTGGGTTGCAGGCCAGTTCCCAGCATGAGAGGCAACCATACATTGATATATCTCTCCTTCTCTCCTTCCCTTCTCCTCTAAAGATAAATAAATAAAATCTTTTAAAAAATGGTATAGGAAACAGAGAACTTATATGTACAACACATGGACACGAACTAAGTGGGAGGATGTTGGAGGGTTGGGAGGGTGCAGGGCAGAGGCGGAATAAAGGGGGAAACTGGGAAACGTGTAATAGCATAATCAATAAAAAATACTTTAAAAATCATTTAGTAAAAAGATCGCAAAACAAAAGAAAGCTTTATAATATGCCTAAATAAAAATTGAAAACAATTTTTAGGTTAAGTCCCATTTGTTCCTTAATCTAACATGACTAGGTCCCTATATACGTTGTGTCAAATAGAAGATTACACTGTTACCCTGTATTCCTAACTTGCTGGTACATGTACTCTATTTGTCTTTTCTCTCCAAAATATTCTAGGTTTGTCTATATTAAAAATTAGTCATGAAGGACAATTGTCTCTTTTTGATGACCTCTGCACAAGTCATATGAAACTTTTTAGCAGCTATGGTATCCATCCTACGACTTACTTGAAAATCACCCATGGATTGAAAGGGCATTAACCCTTACATAACTATCTCTGCCTGTGGCAAGTTTGATCAATAGCACCTAAGCATTACTTTAAACTTTAAATTCTCCTACTCTTAGTCTTTTAGTATAAGGTGAACAGACATCTGGTACTGATGCTCAGGCTGCTGTAAATTCAAAAGAATCTCTACCAATGTCGCTTACTGATTACTTTCAATCACGCAGAATAACAGTTCTCAAAGCAGTTTATAGAGCACAGGAATCCCTAAAATTCTTTCAGGGAATCCGTGGGTTAAAACTGTGTGCCTTTTACTGTTATTCTTGCATAACTGTACAGCAAAGTGTTCCAGAGGCTGTATAACACATGATGACTTTGCTCTGAGGGCTAACGAAATGGAGGCTTGTATATTTTTGTTTTGAGAATTTTTTAAGGAATTAGATCTAGGATATTAATATATGTCTTTTTAGAGATTAACTAAGTATGTTCTTACTACTTCTACTACGCTCTTACTAGCTATATCTGCTATAATCTACACATCTGTGTGAGGCCAAACTGCATTTGTATACATCCATCAAACAATATACTAAAACAGACTGAATACAGAAGCAGATGAGACTCCATTTGCCTTCTATTAAGTCAGACATTAAACAAATCTGTAAAAAGGTTAAACAATACCTTTCTATAATATTTTTTGGCTTGGAAACTATAGTTATTTTTCACAACAATATTATTTATGTTAACATATTTATTACAATGATCTTTAAATGTATTGATAAATATTTTCAAACATCTCTTAATTTTTGATATGATAAATATAAATATATGTAATTCATTAACCAATTGCTCTCTGAGGCATAGGCACACTACAGTGATGTTCAATCACTGGCTTTGTCTTCAAAATAATTACTGTTTTTGCATACCAATTTTCACCATATTCAATTTTTTAAAAATTGCCCTTTTTTTAAATTACCATCAGATTGACAGATACCTCTTCTCCTTATGAGCATTTCATTTTCCTATTGCTTCTATACCTACATAGTACAATAATTTTAAAAATAAATTGTAATAAAAATTAAATAGATTTCAATTAAAATACAAATAAAGCAAACACAGTACAGATTAATGAACACAATAACCACCAATAAAATGATGGACCAAATCAGTTTATAGCATTCTTTGATGCTATAAATCCATGATGTGGATTTATTTTTGTTTAAAATTTTTTATATGGTGAAAAATGGTAAAAAACAAAGAACATTTATATACCTTACATCTATATTTATCAATTTTGAATAAAAGATACCAAGATAACACAGCTTACTGCCAACCACACCTAAATGTCAAATAATGATGTACTACACCACTATATTTATTATAAGGAAAATAATTAATCCTATTCCAACACTATTAAGAGTTTCATGTGTATTGCTACTTATTAGAAATGTGGGTTACCAAATATCTAATATCCAACTAGTTTAAGGACTATTATAAAGATTCTTTTCTAAAGATTACACACAATTTAGCCTAAATGAATTATAAAGCCTTATAGTTGGTAAAAAAATTTATGATAAATATAAGCAATATTTTTAATAAAGATTAATGGTAATTGAAAAACGAAATTATATTTTAAGTATATTTCTGAATATTGTACACAGCAATGAAGTACTTTAATTAAAAAACAAGTTTAAAGCACATTTAATCATTCATCTTTCTCTCTTGCTGCCAACTTCTTTCTATTCTTCAAACACATGAAGCAGTTTATATTATTTCCCAAAACAATAAAACCATTTATCATAATTTCACTACATTTATTTCTGTCTTTAAATATAATTTATAATTCCCAACATAGATTAATTACAAAAACTTTGCATGAGCTAAATCTGCACATTCAATGCAAGTATAAAAATCCAGGTAGGTCATGAATAGGACGGTATCTATCAACTGTCATTTTAAGCACTTACAGTTGTAACCATTAAATTAAGTAATTAAAAATTTATCATTATAAAGCTACTACATTTATAATATTCAGAGATTACAGACTAGTAAACCATGAAGCAAGTGTTGATAAAATTCAGAAGTGTCTCACTAATAACCACACTGAGAGGTAAGCTACTTTCTGGAATATCTAATATATGTCAGGTACTATGCTAGGTTTTGACATATATTATCTTATTTCATCACCATAATACTGTATTAACAGGTATCATATCCCCACTTTTCCCAATGAGGAACTGGATTCCAAGAAGTCACACAACTAAAAAACAACAGAGATGGGATTAAAGGAGAAGCAGATTCTAGTAAAACAAAATCAAAGGAATAAAGCCAGTTTTAAGACAGTTTTCTTAGAAAAAATGCCTGTCATTTTATAACCATTCCTTATTTCTATAACAAGATGACAAATTTCCTTTTGGGGAACCATCCCTCCAACACTCTTAATCCATAAATTTCCAGCAGTACTAACTCTATCTCCAATTACAGGGGCAGATATGTAGCCCAAGCCAAGCCAAACAGACCTAATATATGATCTAATATCACAACTTTTCTTGGAGCCACTAGAACAGATGGAAAAAAGTGAGAAAGATGTGAGCCTATAGCTGCTGACAGCTACCCTACCTCCAGGAGATGAGAGCCTGTGTGCAAAAGAAGCCAATACCAAGAGAAACTGAGCTAACAGATGAAGAGGGTCCAAATAACATTATTTGAGCCACTGGATCAAACTTCACCTGAAATCAGTGCTACCATGATCCTTTTAATTATGTGGCCCAATAAATTTCCATTTGTTTAAGTCAGTTTGAGTTAGGATTTTTGTCACTTATTCAATGTACCCATTAGTAAAATTTTAACATCACAAATCATCTCCAGAAGTAAAATCATGTATTTAATTATTCTCAGTAAAGAATCTAACAAAAAATAACAACAATCAAGGAATTATTTTCAGTATTTCAAAAAGTTTAATGGAGTTGTACACTGATCTGGGATAAGGCCACTATAGCTTATTAAAATGTGGTCCTTCCAACAGAATCACAGAAATGGAGATTACATGGAAGGTTATCAGCAGGGGGTTTAGGGCTGGGAGAATGGGGCGGAAGTACAGGGAATAAGACACATAAATAGTAGGTACAAAATAGAGTGGGGGAAGTTACAGATAGTATGGAAAATGGAGAAGCCAAAGAACTCATATGTACAACCCATGGACATGAACTAAGAGGGAGGGAACAGGGAACTCTGGTGGGAGGGGGGGTGCAAGGAAGAAAGGAAAAAAGGGGAGAAAAAAAGATGGGACAACTATAATAGCATAATCAATAAAATATTTTTAAGTGTTCCTTCTGACTGCATCATTTCAACATGAAAACTTTAGTTATCTTGTTTTAATATGGGTTCTAAACAGAAATACATTTCATATATAATCTCTCATGTTAAATTAGAAACACATAGGTACTTTTAAAATAGGCAGACAAACAGCTTTAAGATAGGAATTTTTTCAAAATGATGACAAAGAGAAAAATAACAAGAACTCACATTATTTTAAAAATACAAGGTCTGGCAGAAGTAACGCCTACTTGAGTGTGGTTGGGAAGGCAATAATATAGGTGTAATAATTTATAGTTTTAATTTGAACACTTCACCTAAAATGGCATAAGGTATGCTTGAGTGATATTGTTATGTTACAGAATTATATGCTTATGATTTTGTAATAAAAGATTTTGTAATGAAAAGGGGGCATTATTTGTCTCAGACTCTGTATCCTCAATAAAATAATTCCTACATTTAATATACAAGCAATTCCTAAATCCATTTAATCTGTGCTGGCTTTTAGGCTAATGGCACCACCTAGTGTCTTATACTAGCTCCTATCTGACACCCTGTCTTCCACTACCTTTTGCAGTTGAATGAAAACAGGCTCATTTCCCATTGTTCTGTCTTCAATAATTCTTTCGAAATCCATTTCTTTCTTATATGTTCATACACGTTGCCCTAAATCCCCTCATCCCACTCTCAACAACTGCCAGTTACTTTACAAATACCTATTTAGTATGCCCTAGATCTCTGCCTGGTACTTGGTGCTTAATGTAGCACTTTGTAAAGTTACTGCTATGAGTACTACGAGTATCCTATTAACATGCCCCAAATCACAGATCATTGGATAGGCAGTATAATTCCAAAACCCGTTTCCTTAATAACTGCTCATAAGGCCCATGCTACCTTTCCTTAATTCTTCTTTTCATACTAAGGCCAAATCACAAAATCCATTCATAAAACTGGTGGTAACTCCGCTGTATCTCAGAAAATAAAATTTTTTTTAAAAAGGCATTAAAGTGACAGTTATATTTCAAAAATTTAGTCTTAATCCACCTGTTCACAGTGTCTGGAAGTTCTGACTTTCCAAAGGTTCTCATCCATTTTTTTTAACTCCTTCAAAATTCTGCCAAGATTTCCTCAAATATCATCACAGAAAAAATAAATGTTCTTGTCCACTTCTACTTGTTGTACTAGTATCATTCTTTAATACTACACATTATAAATTACATTCCTCTAGCTTCCCATCAGTTAAATCAATTTTGGCAGAGGACTGAGACATAACCATCATTGCTCTTTTTATTTTAAGAAAATTCTAATAAAATGCTATTATAAGGATAAACAGACCAATGGAACAAAATTCGAGCCCAGAAATAGACCCACACATAAACACAAAATTTCATATATGACAGTGAATTGTTCAAAACATTATGACAAGATAACTGGTTATCCATATGCAAAGAAATTCAATCTGCTAGCTATATAATTTTTTCAAAATGATGACAAAGTCATCACTCAAATTCTACCTGATACTATGATACATAAATATGACATTCAACTGAATGAAAGATCGAACACTGTAAAGCAATACAGGAAACTCTCTGACCCATGAATAGGAAAGAATTTCTTAGAAAATGCATAAGACCATAAAGCATAAAAGAAAAAAACTGATAAATCAGATTGCTTCACATTTTTAAAAACTTCTATGAAACAAAAGATACCATCAAGTTAAAGTCACACAAAGGGCACAGATATATGCAACAAACACAACTTCTAGCCAACATGGAGGTGTAGAAAAATACACTTTGCCTCCTCACACAACCAAAAGAAGGACAACAAATCTAAAAATGAAAAGTAACCAGAACTGCCAGAAAATCAAACTGCTTGTAAATCCAACTACCAAGGACTTGAAGAAGAAACATTCATCCAGACATGTAGGAGGGTCACAGACAGGGAGCAGGGACAGAGAGGATGCACCACAAGGCAGCAGCTGGAGGACCAGGTGGTCCCACATTTGTGTGTGGATAAACCAGGAGAAACAACTGGGGAACAAGCCAGACCACACAACACAGGGTTCCAACACAGGAAACTAAAGCCTAAAAACCTCTAACTGTAAAAATCTGTGGGGGTTGCTGCAAAGAGAGAAACTTTCAGTTTCATAGGAGAGTTTGTTGAGACCCACAGGGTCCTAGAACAGACACAAACCCACCCACACAGGAATCAGCACCAGAAGGGCCCAATTTCATTGTAGGGAGCAGGGAAGTGACTGAAGGCCAGTCAAGAGCCAAGCAAGGGGCATTATTCCCTCTCTGACCCCTACCCCACATACAGCACCACAATGCAGAAACGTGGGTTGTCCTGCACTGGCCAATACCTCAGGCTCCACCCCTTACTACGTAACATGCACACTAAGACAAAAAAATATGGCCCAAATGAAAGAACAGTTCAAAGGCCTAAAAAAAGAACTAAGTGATGAGGAGATAGCCAACCTACTAGATGCATAGTTCAAAACACTCGTAATCAGGATGTTCACAGAAATGATTGAGTATGGTCACAAAATAGAGGAAAAAGTGAACGCTACGCAGTTAAATAAAGAAAAGTATACAAGGAACCAATGGTAAAGGGAAGAAAACTGGGACTCAAATCAACAATTTGAATCAGAAGAAAGTAATAAACATTTGACCAGAACAGAATGAATAAACAAGAATTCAAAAAATGAGGAGACACTTAGAACCTCCAGAACAACTTTAAACATCCCAACATCTGAATCATAGGGGTGCCAGGAGAAGAGGAAGAGCAATAAATTGAAAACTTATTTCAACAAATAATGAAGGAGAACTTCCCCAATCTGGCAAAGGAAATAGACTTCCAGGAAGTCCAGGAAGCTCAGAAAGTCCCAGTGAAGTTGGACCCAAGGAGGAACACACCAAGGCACATCATAATTACATTAGCCAAGATTAAAATGAAGGAGAGAATCCTAGAAGCAGCAAGAGATAAGGTGACAGTCACCTACAACTGAGTCCCCATCAGACTGTCAGCTGATTTCTCAAAAGAAACCTTACAGGCAAGAAGGGGCTGGAAAGAAGTATTCAAAGTCATGAAAGGCAAGGACATACATCCAAGATTGCTCTATCCAGCAAAGCTATCATTTAGAATGGAAGGGTAGATAAAGTGCTTCCCAGATAAGGTCACGTTAAAAGAGTTCATCATCACCAAACCCTTATTGTATGAAATGTTAAAGGGACTTATTAAGAAAAAGATGATCAAAAATATGAACAGTAAAATGACAATAAACTAACAACTATCAACAACTGAACCTAAAAAAAAAAAACCCCCAAAACAAACTAAGCAAACAACTGGAATAGGAACAGAATCACAGAAATGGAGATCACATGCAGGGTTATTAGTGGGGGAAAGGGGAGAAAAAGTACAGGGAATAGGTAGCATAAATGGTAGGTGCAAATAGACAGGGGAGGTTAAGAACAGTATAGGAAATGGAGAAGCCAAAGAACTTATATGTATGACCCACAGATATGAACTAAGCAGGGGGTGGATTCTGGAGGGGTGGCGAGTACAGGACAGAAGGGAATAAATGGGATAACTATAGTAACATAATCAATAAAATATATTTTAAGAAAGAACAAATATAATCAAAGAATTAGTATCCATAAAATATAACTTCTATAAATGTTATTTTAAATATCCCAATGGAAAAAAATGAGCAAAAGACACTAAAACACAATCACAAAAGAGGAGCCTTTGGGCAAATAAACATACAGGAAAATGTGTTCAACGTCACCATGTTTTAAAGTGTAAGCTAAAACCATAATGAGATATGTTTCACACCTATCAAAATATAAGTAAATTAAAACTTCTACAGATACCAATTCTTACCAAGACAAGTGAGAAAGGAAACGTCCAGATACTGCTGACAAAAGCAATTCAGCACATCCAGTAAGTGCACATCTACTATCCATATGTGCATGACCAACAGCTCTACACAGGTACAAATCCCAGGCAGCACTGTCCTAAAAGGCTTTCTAGAACAATATAAATTTCTATATCTACAATACCCAGTGGATTAGCCATTAGTTACATGTGGTTAGTGTAACCAAGAAACTAATTTTACTATTTTCAATTCATTTAAATTTAGATATCCACATATGGATAGTAGCTAGTGTATTGACCAATACAGCTCTAGGGTATCTTTCGGATAAGCATACAAAGATAAGAACTACAAGAACTACAAGAACTACAAGTTACTGTAGTTCTTGTAGAACTACAAGAACTACAAGTTACTGTAGTTCTTGTAGAACTACAAGAACTACAAGTTACTGTAGTTCTTGTAGAACTACAGTAACTACAAGAACCGTAACTGTGGTAGTGTTCCTAATAATAAAAAACTTGTAAGTCCTCAAACAGAGAATAAATTGTGACTATTCATACAGAAAATAAATTTATATAATTACATAAAAATGTTAACATAGGTAAATATCAAAAAGCATAATATTGCACAAAAAAAGCAATGTGAAGGACACAGACAGTAAAATAGCACTTACATAATGTTTTAGAACCAACAAATCAATCCTTCATATTGTTTAAGGATATTTGTATTTGTGTGTGTGGATAGATAGGTAGATAAAAAATACCAGTGACCTTTGGGATAAGGAAGGATGGGATTGCAGAGAGGCATACAGCAGCCCCCAGCTGTATCTGTAATGTTTTACTCCCTCCCCCACCACACTCAACCTAAGATATTTGGTATATGTGTGTTTGTTTTATTATTGTTAACTTTTCTATAAACTTTAAATATATCATAAATATGAAAACAGGAAAAATACATGCTACAAATTGTGGAACACAACCACTTCAAAGTTTGTGAGTTCCTTTTATTCTTTAATTTCTCCCCATCCCAAGCTGCCCTCTTAGCGCACTAGGCAGCGCGTCAGTCTCATAATTTCTCCCCATCTCACTCAGTTTACTGATGCCCATCACTAAAGAGAATGAAATCAAATTTGAGAAGGCCTAAATTACCCAACTGTGTTTTCATGATGAAGCATAGCCTGTCACTAAAAATGTATTCTTCTTCCTAGTAAAAGCAGTAAAAAGGAATTTCTCTTTTTTTTATGACTTCTTAACGTCTTATTCAATTCCCCTGTGAAGTATTTGTGGAAATCAAGTATTTTAGCATGAAGAAAAAAGCAAAACAAAAAAGCTGTGCTATATAAAAAATTACCCTTGGAATAATTCATGGATTCTTGAACCAGGCCATTTAGCTGTAAGGTCAAATATAACACATGTTTTAAATAACATTTAATCTACTTTGCTAAGCCCTTTATTAAATGTTTATGTTTTGTAACAACTGAAGAACTCAAAAGAATGGCATATGAGGTCTTTCTGCCAAGATATTCTTCTCTTTCCTACTTTTAAAAATCAAGAGATAATAAATGTGTTTATAAAAATAGTAACAAGCAAACACATTCCATTTTTTAAAAAGCATGTCTCGGATTCAAATGTTTTCTTGAATCAGTTAATCCTTCTATTGTTGAAAAGCACAAGGTGTTTTATCAACTAGACTCCTACCAGTCCCTGGGGATGTAAGTACCCCAGGCACAGTGTCACTGCTGTGTCCACAAAGACAAACCAATATGCCTGAGTAAATGAGTAATCAGTGAATGAAATTACCTACTTATCATCAGTATCAAATGTGTTCCAAGTTGGTTCGTTGCTCCACAGCTTGGTAAGACAAAATAATGTAAAAAAAATGAAAATAAATGTTCTCTAGAAAGCAACTCTAATTCAGTGTTGCAGCATCACACCAGAATTTGAAGTTCAAGTAGTAGAATCTCAAAGCTTCTCCCTCCCTCTGCCTCATTCATCCAACTCTCCATCTCTGTGAGAAAACTGATAAACAGGCTGAAAGTCAAAACCTAACTTTAAGGTTAAAATCGCATGTCTTACTGTAAGGTTTTTTTCACTGCTCCATTTGGTTAGCGTACTTATCCATGTGAACAATCCCTCTGTTTGAAAAATGACAAAGCCAGGAGCAAGACTTCAAGTGAATGGTTTAGACCAGCCACTCTGGGCCTAAAGGAACAGGGATCTTTTCTTTGACCTGTAACCCCTGTATTGATTCTCTCATGATGTTTCTCCCCATTAGAATGCTCAGACTGTAAAGACTAATATCAGAGTATGAATGTAGAAAAATGGCCAAAAACATATGACTGCAGCACACTGAGTATAAAAGGAGCCTTTTCAAAATATGAGAATACAAATAGCCAATACGTGCATGTACAGACAAGTACTGGTTCAGTTACAGACCATGACAGTAAAGCAAGCCAGCAAGCCACAGAAATTGTTTGGTTTCCCACTGCATATAAAAGTTATGTTTATACTATACCATAGTCTATTAAGTATGTAATACCATTGTGTCTAAAAAAATGTACAGACCTTTAATTAAAATATACTTTATTGCTAAGTGCTAACCATCATCTAACCCTTCCGCCAGTCATAATCTTTTCACCAGTAGGTTAGCAGTTGATGGCTAGTAACTGATCAGGGTGGTGGTTGCTGAAGGTTAGAGGGGCAATTCCTTAAAATAATACAACACTGAAGTTTGCTGCATCATATGACTCCTCTCACGAACAGTTTCTCTGCAATGTGTGTTACTGCTTGGATAGTATTTTACCCACAGAACTTCCTTCAAAATTTAAGTTAATACTCCCAAATTCTGAGGCCGTTTCATCAACTAAGTTTATGAGATATTCTAAATCTTTTTTTTTAAGATTTTATTTATTTATTTATTTATATTTAGAGGGGAAGGAGAGAGGGAGAGAAACATCAATGTATGGTTGCCTTTCCTGCATCCCCTGCTGGTAGTTGGCCTGCAAGGAACCGGCCTGCAACCCAAGCATGTGCCCTGACTGGGAATCGAACCTCGATCCTCTGGTTCACAGGCCCGCGCTCAATCCACTGAGCTACACCAGCCAGGGCGAGATATTCTAAATCTTTTGTTGTCACTTCAACAATCTGCAAAGCATCTTCACCAGGAGTAGATGCCATCTTAAAAAAAACACTTTCTTTGCTAATCCATAAGAGGCAACTCCTCATCCGTTGAAGTTTTATCATGAGATTGTAGCAATTCAGTCACATCTTCAGGATCCACTTCTAATTCTAGTTCCCTTGCTATTTTCACCACATCTGCAGTTACTCCCACCACTGGTATCCTGAACAACTCACAGTCATCCATGAGGACTGGGATCAAATTCTTCCAAACTCCTCTTAACACTGATACTTTGACCACTCCCCATGAATCACAAATGTTCATAATGGCATCTAGAATGGTGAGTCTTTTTCAGAAAGCTTTCAATTTACTTTGCCTAGGTCCATCAGAGAAATCACTAACTATGGCAGTTACATCCTTATGAAATGTATTTTTTAATTTTAATTGTTGTTCAAGAACAGTTTTCTGCCGTTTACCCCCATCCCAGCCCACCCCGCTAGCCCTCCCCTCCTCCCTCCCATCTCCACCCCCCTTGTTATTGTCAATGTGTCCTTTAACCCTTCCCCTTTTCCCCTGAAATTCCCTCCCCTCTCCCCTCTGGTCACTGTCAGCCTGTTCTCAATTTCAGTGTCTCTGGTTATATTTTGTCTGTTTGTTTATTCTGTTGATTAGATTCCTGTTAAAGGTGAGATCATATGGTATTTGTCTTTCACTGCCTGGCTTATTTCACTCAGCATAATGCTTTCCAGTTCCATCCATGCTGTCATAAAGAGTAGGAGCTCCTTCTTTCTTTCTGCTGTATAGAATTCCACTGTGTAAATGTACCATAGTTTTCTGATGCATTCATTTACTGATGGGCACCTAGGTAGATTCTAGCACTTGGCTATTGTTAATTGTGCTGCTATGAACATTGAGGTGCATGGGTTCTATTGGATTGGTGTTTCAGGATTCTTAGGATATAATCCCAGCAGTGGAATTGTGGGGTCAAAAGGCAAATCCATTTTTAGTTTTCTGAGAAAATTCCATACTTTTTCCATAGTGGTTGCACCAGTCTGCAATCCCACCAACAGTGGACTAGGGTCCCCTTTTCTCCACAACCTCTCCAACACTTGTTGTTTGTTGCTTTGTTTATGATGGCCATTCTGACCAGTGTAAAGTGGTATCTCATTGTGGTTTTAATTTGCATCTCTCTGACAGCTAGTGATACTGAGCATCTTTTCATGTGTCTCTGGATCCTCTGTATGTCCTCCTTGGAGAAATGTCTGTTCAAGTCCTTTGCCCACTTTTTAATTGGGTTGCTTGCCTTCTTAGAGCAAAGTTGTGTAAGTTCTTTGATATTTTGGAGATTAAACCCTTGTCTGAGATATCATTGGCAAATATGTTTTCCCATACAGTTGGTTCTCTTTTTAATACTGTTTTCTTTAGCCGTGCATAAGTTTTTTATTTTGATGAGATCCTTTTTGTTTATTCTTTCCTTTATGGCCCTTGCTCTAGGGAACATATCAGTGAAAATATTACTGCATGAAAATCTGAGATTTTCCTGCCTATGTTCTCCTCTAGGACTTTTAAGGTGTCATGACTTATATTAAAGTCTTTTATCCACCTTGAGTTTATTTTTGTGTATTGTGTAAGTCGGTGATGGGTTTCATTTTTTTGCATGTAGAGGTCCAGCTCTCCCAACACCATTTGTTGAAGAGGCTACTTTTACTCCATTTTATGTTGCTGCCCCATTTGTCAAATATTAATTGACCATAGAGACTTGGGTTTATTTCTGGGCTCTCTATTCTGTTCCATTGGTCTTTGTGCCTGTTTTAAAGCCAGTACCAGGCTGTTTTGATTACAGCGGCCTTGTAATACAGTTTGGTATCAGGTATTGTGATCCCTCCGACTTTATTTCTTAAAATTGTAGCAGCTCTTTGGGGTCGTTTATGGTTCCATATAAATTTTTGAAGTGTTTGTTCTATGTCTGAGAAATATACCAGATACCTTAATGGGTATTGTATTGAAACTATAAATTACTTTGGGTAGTATGGACATTTTGATGATATTAATTCTTCCAATCCACAAACACAGTATATGTTTCCATTTGCTTGTGTCTTCCCTGATTTCTTTGTTCAGTGTTGTGTAGTTTTCTGAGTACAGGTTTTTTACCTTCTTGGTTAGGTTTATTTCTAGGTATTTTATTTTTCTTGTTGCTATATCAAATGGGAATTTTTTTCTTGATTTCTGTTTCTGCTGTTTCATTGTTGGTATACAAAAATGCCTTTGATTTCTGGATACTGACTATGTATCCTGCTGTTTTGCCAAATTCATTTATTAGGTCGACCAGTTTTTTGGCGGAGTCTATAGGATTTTCTATGTACACTACCATGTCATCTGCAAACAATGACAGTTTTGTTTCCTCCTTTCTGATTTGGATGTCTTTGATTTCCTTTTCTTGTCTGATAACTGTGGCTACAACTTCCAATACTATGTTGAATAGAAGTGGTGAAAGTGGACAACCTTGTCTTGCTCCTGAGCTTAGTAGACTAAATGTATTTCTTAAAAAAATGAGTTGAAAATCAAAATTATTCCTTAATCCAGGGGCTTCAGGATAGGCACTGTGTTTCCAGGCATGAAAATACCATTAATCTTGTTCTGCATCTCCATCAGAGCCGATGAGCAGTCATATTTTGAAAGGAATCTTTCTTTTCTGAGAAGTAGGTCTCAACAGCGGGCTTATAATATTCAGTACTCTATGTTGTAACCAGATGTGTTGTCATCCCAAGCTTTGTTGTTCTATTTTTAAATCTGAGTGGAAGTAGATTTTTCCTTTTTATTGAATTTATTGGGGTAACACTGGTTAAAATTATACAGGTTTCAGGTGAAAAATTCTATAACACATCATCTGTACACCGTGTTCATCACCTGAAGTCAAGTCTCCTCCCATCACCACTTATCCCCCTCATACCCTTCTCCACCTCCCTCCACTCGCCCCCCCAGCAATCACTGCACTGTTGTCTCTGTAGATGTATCATAATTCTTAACAGCCCTAGGATTTTTAAAATTATAAATGAGCACTGACTTCAACTTAAAGTCATCAGCAGCACTAGCCTCTCATGAGAGTCAGCCTGTCTTTTGAAGCTTTGAAGCCAGGCATTGGCTTCTCTCTAGCTATGAAGAGCTCTAGATGGCATCTTTTTCCACTTTAAGGCTGTTCATCTAGATTGAAAGTCTGTCATTTAGTGAGGCTACCTTCATTAATTATCTTAGCTAGATCTGGATAGCTTACTGCAGCTTGTCTATCAGCACCTGCTGCTTCATCTTGGCACTTATATGTTACGAGGATGGCTTCTTTCCTTAAACTTCATTAACCCAATTCTACTAGCTTCAGATTTTTGTACTGCAGCTTCTCAACTCTCTCAGCCTTCACAGAATTGAAGAAAGTTAAAAAGGCCTTGCTGTGGATTAGGCTTTGGCTTAAGGGAATGTTGTGGCTGGTTTGACCTTCTATCCAGACCACTCAAACTTTGTCATTATCAGCAATAAGGCTGTTTCACTTTTTTATAATTCATATGCTCACTGGAGTAGCACTTTTAATTTCCTTTAAGAATGTTTTCTTTTTATTCATAACTTACTAAATGGTGCAAGGAGCTTAGCTTTCAGCCTATCTCACCTTTTGACATGCCTTCCACAAGAAGCATAATCACTTCTGGGGTTTTTTTCTTTTTTTTGAGATTTTTATTTTTAATTTTTTATTTTCTTAAATATATTTTATTGATTATACTATTACAGTTGTTCCATTTCCCCTCTTCATTCCCCTCCACCCTGCACACCTCCTCCCCCACCATTCCCCCCTTTAAGTTTATGACCACGTATCTCAAGTTCTTTAGATTCTATATTTCCCCCACTATTCTTGCCCTCCCCCCATCCATTTTCTACCTACCGTCTATGCTATTTTCTGTACCTTGTCCCCCCTTCTCCTCCTCCCACTCCCCTGTTGCTAACCCTCCATGTGATCTTCATTTCTATGGTTCCACTCCTGATCTAGCTGTCCTCTTAGTTTGCTTTTGTTTTAGGTGTGGTTGTTAATAACTGTGAGTCTGCTGTCCTTTCACTGTTCATATTTTTCATCTTCTTTTTCTTAGATAAGTCCCTTTAACATTTCATAAAATAAGGGCTTGATGATGATGAACTCCTTGAATTTGACCTTATCTGAGAAGCACTTTATCTGCCCTTCCATTCTAAATAAAAGCTTTGCTGGATAGAGCAATCTTGGATGTAGGTGTTTGGATTTCATGACTTGGAGTAGTTCTTTCCAGCCCCTTCTTGCCTGTAAGGTCTCTTTTGAGAAATGCATTGACAGTCTGATGGGAACTCCTTTGAAGGTGACTGTCCCCTTGTCTCTTGCTGCTTCTAGGATTGTCTCCTTCATTTTAACCTTGGCTAATGTAATTATGATGTGCCTTAGTGTGTTCCTCTTTCAGTCCACCTTCTCTGGGACTCTCTGAGCTTCCTGGATTTCCTGGAAGTCTATTTTCTTTGCCAGATTGGGGAAGTTCTCCTTTATTTGTTCAGATAAGTTTTCCAGTTGTGGTTGTTCCTCTTCCCCTTCCAGTACCCCTATAATTCGGATGTTGGAACATTTAAAGATGTCCGGGGCGTTCCTAATCCTCTCCTCACTTTTTTTAAATTCTTGTTTCTTCATTCTTTTCTGGTTCGATGTTTCGTTCTTCTTTCTGGTCCACTTCATTGATTTGAGTCCCAGTTTCCTTTCCATCACTATTGGTTTCCTGTGCATTTCCCTTCATTTCATGGTTTAGCCTTCATATGTTCCTCTAATTTGATTATTTGACTATAATCAACCAGTTCTGTGAGCATTCTGATCACCAGTGTTTTGAACTGTGCATCTGAGAGGTTGGCTATGTCTTTTTTGCTTAGAGTAATCGGCTCTGGAGCTTTGAGTTCTTCTTGAGCCATGTTTCAGACTGCTCATGCCTGTTATGTATGAGGAGAGGATCCCTAGGTGTTCACCAGGGCGGGGCAATGCAGGTTGCTGCGTTGTGACGCTGTACATGGGGACAGGGTCCAAGAGGGGCAATGGCGGTCCCCTCTGCCACCGGGCCCGCACAGTCCGTCCCACTGCGCAACAATGTGCAACCATGTTCAGCCCGCCGCCTTGCGCACTCACTGGGTTCACCCGCTGGGGCCTGCGCGGTCTGTCTCACTGCTCACTCCTCTGCTGTTTTATCTGAGCTCGAATGTGTGACCGGGACCACCCTCATCGGCTCCCTGTGTGCCTGGGTTGGGGGATCTTTCCTGCCTGAATCTGCTCTGCTGCTGGCTCCACCCCTCTTACCAGTCCCAGTTGAACGGTTCATTGTTGTCGGACTTCCATATAATTCAATTTTCTGTTCTTTGGCTGTATCTTTGTTTACTAAACCTTTGTTGTATTCAAACTTGGTTGTGGGAGAAGGCACAGTGTTTCCACCTACGTCTCCATCTTGGCAGAAGTCCCTCACTTCTGGTTTTTTAAATATTTTATTTATTAAAATTTTTTTAGAGTGAGGAGAAGGGAAGGAGAAAGAGTGGGAGAGAAACATCACTGTGTGGTTGCCTCTCACATGTCCCCCACTGGGGATCTGGCCTGCAACCCAGGCACATGCCCTGACTGGGAATCGAATCGGCGACCCCCTGCTTCACAGGCCCATAATCACTTCACTGAGCCACACTAGCCAGAGCTAATCACTTCTATTTTTTTATTTACAGTGACAGACAGCCAACTCTTTTCACTTAACATTTAGATGCCCTTGTAGGGTTATTAATTAGCCTAATTTCAATTGTTGTATGGAAAATAGAGAGGCCAGAAAAGAGGGACAGAAGTAGAGCAATGGCTGATTGGTGGATGCATACACTTACTAAGTTTTCTGTCTTAGATGAGCATAGTTCATGACACTCCAAAAACAATTACAAGAGCAGTATCAAAGATCTAATCACAGATCACCATAACGAATGCAATAATAATGAAAAAGTCTGAAATATTGTGAGCATTACCAAATGTGACACAGAGACACAAGGTGAGCAAATGCTACTGGAAAAAAATGGTACCAACAGACTTGCTCAACCCAGGGTCACCACAAACCTTCAACTGTTTAAGAAAAAAAAGTATGTGTGAAGCACAGTAAAGTGAAATCTAATTAACTAATATATGTGTGTACAACAAAAATGTTCTCAACCTCAGCAATAATCAGGGAAAGGAAAGCATATTAAAACTGTTGAATGTCACATTTCCACTTATCATGTTGGTAGTTTATGTAACTAAACACCATTATATTCTATTTCACAGAACTAATACAACTTTTACGAAAGACAATTTGGCATCTCTCAAAAATTAATATGTGTATTCCTTTCAGTTATATCTAATTTAAAATCTGGCACAATTTTTTAAAAGTTCATGCAAAAAGATAGCAAATATGAGTCGTTTTGGTAGTGAAATCTAGCAAAATTGAAAGTGTTCATGAATAGGAAATCAGTTAATAAAAGATCATTCAGTTTTAGAGAGAAAGAGAAAATGGTAGAGAGATTACTAAAATTGTATAACAAAAATGTACACTCCAGATTGTAACTGCCAATAAAATATTCAGCACAATGAAAATAGGAGTCATACTAAGAAAAATCACATAAAGATAATTCAGAATACCAGGGGTAAAGAGAAGATACTTTCTAAGAGTTTCCAAAGAGAAAAAATAGGTCACATAAAAAAGCTCAGAATCAGAACAACAGTCTTCTCCTGGGCAACACTGGCTACTAATGGAGCAAACATTGCAAATATCTGAGGAAACCTTGGCTGGTGTGGCCAGCTCTCGAACCCAGGGGCCCCCGGTTCAATTCCCAGTCAGAGCACATGCCTAGGTTACAGGCCTGGCCCCTATTGGGGGGCACACAAGAGGCAAATACATTGATGTTTCTCTCCCTCCCTTCCCCTCTCTCTAAAGTAAATGAAATCTTTAAAAAATATTTGAGGAAAAATTATTTTTGATTTACAATTTCATACCTAGTTGAAAACTAATCTAATATAAAGATAGGATAAAGACATTTTAGACTTTCAAGTATTCGAAAGTTTATTTTCTACCTATTTTTTTTTCAGGAATCTTTGGAGAACATGCTTCAGTAAAATGAGGGAACAAACTAGTAAAAGAGAAAACAATCAAAAAAGCAAATGCATCCAACAAAAGAGCAACAAAGAGATCTCACGGGATTAGAGCTGTGAAGAGTTCAAAAATGAACAAACAGACAAATAAAAACCCTGATCGAGGGAAAATAGAAGGTTGATGGAAAGAAGTTTTCAGGAAAAAATATTAATTAAGCTTTTGAAAGCACTTAAAAAAAAAGTACCTGAGATCTGTTCAAACAAAGAGGGAAATTAGCAATTTAGTCTATAGAAAAATATGCAAATGAATAAGGCAATAAATAATAGGGGAGGTAAGAGGACACAAAATTTAAGTAAATGAATGTAATATAATGCATTGTTATTTAATACTTACACAGTCATTATAATGTAAATACTGAGTATAGACTGTTTATAGATTTAACCAAAATTACATAACTTTTCAAAACTCAAGAAGTACATGTATAATATGAATCCTAAATTGCTATTAAAAAGTCAGCAGATAACATCTAAAGTTGTTTAATCAAGAAAAGCTGAATAAGCATATTATTTACAAATAAAGTAGTATTGGAAGGAAGAAGCTAACAGTATTAAAAGTGGTTGCTTCTAGACAACCAAGGGGAGGGCAGAAGACTGCTATATTTTATTATAAATCTTTGAGGAATAAAAGGGTTTTTTACCCATATGCACTAATTACTGTAATACAAAAAAGTTCCTAATATCAACTTTGATGATGCTAAAATTACAAGAAGCTTAGTGACAGAGGGCAGGGAACACAACTAATAAAACATAAAATATATGGTTCCCCCTATTATTTGGAGATACAAAATAACCAATTTAGGAAATGAAAGTGATTAAAACTAGAAAGGATGAAGAAAAGGTAAAGGTGGTATGAAATGAAGATTCATCTAGTTACAGAACATACAAAACCAGAAATATCAAAAATAACATAACCCTAATATACTAGAGATAGCCACAGTAAGCATTTGAAACAGAATTAGTTAAAAGGAACTGCCTTTCTAAGAGTGGCAAAAAGAAATGTGGAGCAGGATTTCTCTTGCTTTTCATTATAAGATCATCTGTTCTATTTGATTTTTAACCATGTGCAGAAATTACCTTTGAGTTTTTAAAAGGGGACTCTGAGATATAATGGATCACATGCGCCTGGGGTACTGTGGGAGCCCGCCAGGCCGCAGGGAACCAAGGACAGAGCCCCCACTGTGAAAATGGTGGCGGGACTTGGTTTCTGGTCCCTGGAGCCGGCGGGTATCTTGACATCTTCCGGACCTTCTCCTTCTCAGCCTTGAAGGAAAGAACAAGGTCTTGGCATGTGCTTCATGTTCCAAGGAAGTGATAATCTTGAGGACACTGCTATCTGTGGGCTAATGTTCTCAGGATGTGAGAACATCTTGCCCTCTTGATAGCTTTCGGGAATGTACAAACTTTTGACATAGGGACTTGAACCCTGAACCCTCAGATTAAAAGTCTGATGCTCTACCGACTGAGCTATCCGGGCTCCGCTTGACCTGCTAGATTTCCCCAATCTGCTTCATCGGGGTTTGGCGGCCCCGATTGAACAGTCGCCACCTTAAAATTAGTCACCACCTTAAGATTAGTCGCCACCTTAAGATTAGGTTCCTCATACTGAGGCGCCTCCCAAGTTGGAGGAGGCGGATCAGTTGGCACTGGAGGCAGAGGGCGAGAAAGATCCTCTGCCGAATGAATGGCTGGCAAACTGCCACGAGTCCCACGTTCCCATTTTTCAAGCTCAGAATCTCCCCTAAGACAATCTCTAACTAATGTCCATAAAGAAAACGCATCAACAGAAGTTTTCTCTGGACCGTGAGCACGGTAGTGTTCACGAATACGTTCTCCTACCTTTTTCCAAGTTTCCACATTAATAGTACCTTCTTCCGGGAACCAAGGGCAAACTTGTTGAATAAAATCTACAAAACAATGTATTTGACTCTTAGAGGTAGTAATGCCTCGCCCCTTCAATAAGGAGCAGAGGACTTTTTCAAAAAGTCCCTGATCTGATGAATGGGAATTTCCCATGGTTAACAACTCTCCAACACTGCTCCCTGCTACTTTTACTTTTACTTACCGGGCCCCCGTAGCAGCGGTCCTCCAGGGCTCCTCTATCCTCGCTATTAGGACTGCTGGTCCCCCCAGACCCCCAGTTTCCGGGTCCCTGTTCTTCGGGCGCCACTCTGCCGCCGCCCGCAGCAGCAAGGGTGGATCGCGAGGTGAGGTGGTGGACTAAAGAATGGAGAGGACCATAGCTCTGCTGGCATATGGCAACTTTATTCAAGGAACTGCTGGCTTATATGCAGAACTGCAGTGGCCTGAGAACAATGCTGTTTTACAAAAGTTTGTACATTCCCGAAAGCTATCAAGAGGGCAAGATGTTCTCACATCCTGAGAACATTAGCCCACAGATAGCAGTGTCCTCAAGATTATCACTTCCTTGGAACATGACGCACATGCCAAGACCTTGTTCTTTCCTTCAAGGCTGAGAAGGAGAAGGTCCGGAAGATGTCAAGATACCCGCCGGCTCCAGGGACCAGAAACCAAGTCCCGCCACCATTTTCACAGTGGGGGCTCTGTCCTTGGTTCCCTGCGGCCTGGCGGGCTCCCACAGGGTACGCTGAAACTTGTTACCAAAAGTAACATTCTGAAAAGGGTAAAACCCATTTAACACAGTGTTCACAACTTAGGAAAAAAAAAACCGATCCAGAACATTATTATAAAGAAATACAAGACAGGTGAACAAAAAATACTAATTTATTGGGAAGTTTGGCAGGGCAAGTATTATTTCTAATAATAGAAACATGTAGATTAAAAATGACTAATGAAATATAATCTAAATCACTTAAATCAATGATCAGTTCACTGCAAAAAAATTATAACAGAGTTCTTAATTCATTCTGAGAATTTTGAGGGATGCTTAAGTCACTACCTTGACAAGAACAAAACCATAACAAAAGATCACTTTGTTGAAGATTTTCAAGTTAATTATATGAAATCATCTATTTTTCTAATGTAATCCTGGGAAAATACACTTGAGCACATGCTTACATGTTCAAAACAAACTACTAATAAAGATTATGTGTGGGTCATGACAGGAGAAGGTTGAAAAGCAATGAATTGAGGTTTATGCCTATGATATATGTTAAACAACCATGCTATAGAAAATAATTTTGTTTTTTTATATTTTTATTTATTTATCTTTAGAGGGGAAGGGAAGGAGAGAGGGAGAGAAATACCAATGTATGGTCCCCTCTCCTGCTGGGAACTGGCCTGCAACCCAGGCATGTGCCCTGACTGCGATCCTCTGGTTTGCAAGCCCACACTCAATTCACTGAGCTACACCAGCCAAGGCTAATAATTTTGTTTTTAACATTAAAAATGGTAAAAATTTAAGAAAAAAGTAGAATATAAAACTATTACTTTATTAATATCTACAGATATTATAAAACCACCATCTCAGTACTCAACAATGAACATAAATGGCAGCTGTATGCCTTCATTTTTAAAGAGATGAACCTTAGTTTATCAGAGCTGATATGTGAATTACTTGACATTATAATCTTTTAATTTTTCCAAGCTAAATAAAATGCTTCAAATTTTGATTTTCTAAATCTGCTGTATTAAATCTGAAACCCATTAATGCTGTACTATACCCTGCTACGTGGAATTATATCAGTACATAATTGATTAGTGTATAACTGAAGCAGTTACAGATTTACTAACTTTAATTAGAATAGCTTATTACAGATAATTTACATTATAGAAAAAAGAAGTTCATAAAAACCTTATATTAAATCAGAGACACAATATTGTAGATTAGAAAGGGCTATATGCTAATACCAAGTACTCTAAAAGTTAATCATTTTAGTCCAGACCCTTTAAAACGAAAAATGGATTATTAACATTGTAGCCTAGATTTTACACTATTTATGGCAATCTAATATAATGGTCAATGTTAACTTATGTAAGTGAAAACATATATCCCAATAATATTTTGTCTACCTACAACACTAAATAACACCTTTAGAAGATATTCAAGCAGCCCTGGCTGGTGTAGCTCAGTGGATTGAGCACGGGCCTGCGAACCAGACGATCGAGGTTCGATTCCCAGTCAGGGCACATGCTTGGGTTGCAGGCCAGTTTCCGGCAGGGGTCAGTTCCCTGCAGGGGATGCACCAGAAGCAACCATACATTGATGTTTCCTTCCTCTCTCCTTCCCTTCCCCTCTAAAGATAAATAAATAAAATATTTAAAAAAAAAAAAAGAATTGAACCAAGAAGATATTCAAGCAAAAGAAAATCCCATTAAGTCTTACTTACAAAATTTTTTACAACACTAATTGACCAACAAAGGGGCATGTAAGGAGAAAGATTATCTCAGCAACAAAACACAGAAGTAATGTCTTTAGTTCTCTTGATACCCTTGTGGGTGGTAACTACAGCCCAGAAAGTTCCACATATAAATTGCTAACTCCCCTGAGTTTAAAGCTCTGGTAATTAGGTTCATTATCTTGCATGCTAATGATACACAGATAATAAGTTTGCAGTGAATAATTCATATACTACCAGCTCTCACTGTGATGCTCATTGCTAATAGTTTATTTACAGTACAAGTTACACTGCATTTTTTCTATAGTTTAAATTCATTGCCTAAACAGGAATCATTTAGTGTGGAAATCTAATTTACTATAAGTAAATGATAAGAATCTTAAACATATATTGGCTTGTATATTTATAGTAGAATTTTTACTTATTCATAATTATGATGATAAAACAACATAAGAATGTCTTGTAGAAAAATTAAGGTACTTATGTTGGTATAGAAAATTACTCTAATGATACTGGATAATAATGATTACCCAAAATGATTAATTTATATCAATATATTATGAATTAAGTATTAGTATCACACTCCTTAAAAATGTGTGTGTATATATATATTTTGAAACTCTGAAGATCAAAGTACAAATGATACCAATAAAATATTATCAAATATAAGATTAAATTCAATGATTTCAATTCTAAAATTGCAGGAGTCTTTGATTTTTACCCAGTTTTATAACGGATTAGTATCACACTAGCTGTATTTATGCTAACAAATTAAAGATAAGGTAATTTTAATCTTTTTCAAATGACTTTCTTATAGATAATTACAAAATCTCATTTCATAATGTATGAGGGGAGACCTCCCCCACAAAAATGGAATTATCTTCTAGACAGTGGGTCCCTTATAGTATAGGCTTTCCACACTAGATGGATGTTCTAGGAACACATCTGTATCAGCTGGCATTGTTGTGAGAGGCTGCATTCAGCTTCAGTGAATTTTTTTTGAAGACTCTTTCAACACATTTGTGCATTTCATGATGGGTGATTTATCAGCACACCTGTCCATACCCTCCTGAGTGTTCAGCAGTTTCTGACCAAAAAACAGCATGACCCTATTCACCAGGTCTTTCTTTCCCTGAGAGACTTCTTTTGTGTTTCTCTGAATCAAAATAGTCTTCAAAGAGAAACACGTTGCCGATGTGGAAGAGGTGAAAAAAAAAAAACCCTAAAAGGCATCAAAATCAAGTTCAAAAACTGTTTTGGGCAGTGTAAAAAACATCTCGGTAAGTGTAATGCATCAAATGTAGAGTACTCTGAAGTTGACTGAAGAAGTTTAATTGTGTAAGAATAAATATACACTTTTTATAAAGAAATTCTGAGGTTTGGGGGACTCCCCCTCATAAATATGATATGAAAACTTTTACATTATTATGTACATGAATTATTGTGGTTTCAATATCTCTAAATCAAATAGGTAAATTTTTCTATGAGTTTTTATACTTATACAATGATTCCTTCTAAAATAATTTCATTTGTAAGTTAAAACTGTTTTAATATACAGGTTGCATCAATAAAGCCAGGCCAGGAAAAGCCCAGGTAACAACTGCAAAATCGCAGTGGTTTACAACAATAAGGTCTTTTCTTGCTTACACTAGATATCCATGGCTCATCTAAAGGTTCTACTCAGTATCNTCTAAATCAAATAGGTAAATTTTTCTATGAGTGTTTATACTTATACAATGAGTGTACAATGAGTGTTTATACTTATACAATTCCTTCTAAAATAATTTCATTTGTAAGTTAAAACTGTTTTAATATACAGGTTGCATCAATAAAGCCAGGCCAGGAAAAGCCCAGGTAACAACTGCAAAATCGCAGTGGTTTACAACAATAAGGTCTTTTCTTGCTTACACTAGATATCCATGGCTCATCTAAAGGTTCTACTCAGTATCTTTTCATCTCGGTACCCAAATGATGCAGCAATCACCATCTCAAATTCTGCCCGCCATCATGTCAGATGGAAAGAGATCTCTGGCCAGCCCTGCATGGTAATTAAACACTCTAGCCCAGGAAAACACATTTCACTTCTGCCCCTAATTCATTAGCCCCATTATCTGAGAAAGTTAAACCTTGGAAAAGTCTAAATCTATAAAATTTAAAAACCATACTAAGCTGTACACCTGAAACCAATACAAAATAATATTGAAAGTAAACTGTAATTGAAAATTTTAAAAAATACAGAATTTCAAAAACAATTTTTTCTCAAAGAAATCTACTTTACTAACTGGCTTATAAAGAAAGGTTAGAGCCCTGGCTGGCGTAGCTCAGTGGATTGAGTGCGGGCCTGCGAACCAGGCGATGCAGTTCGATTCCCAGTCAGGGCACATGCCTGGGTTGCAGGCTGGTTCCCTGCAGGCTAACTACCAGCAGGGGACGCACGAAAGGCAACCATACATTGATGTTTCTCTCTCTCTCTCCTTCCCCTCTAAAGATAAATAAATAAATAAAATCTTTAAAAAAAAAAAAAGAAAGGTTAGAAAATACTGATGAAGGTCTCTGAAGACAAATAACATTCCAAATTCTTTTTCCTATTAATTCACTATATCAAAACCACCAGAGTTCTTGCCAAATCTGCCAAAAAGATTGCTAAGATAATAACAACAATGCTTTCAAAACTTCAAATTTCAATAGATTATGCTTAAAATTCTCTAATCTTCTTGGTAACACCCTCCATGAAATGATCCTTTCCCTGCTCTCTGTCATCTCAGAACACTCAATACAACTTACCGCCTTTTCACTTGTGAGACTTCTCTGCCACTTCCCCTTTGATGAAATCTTCTTCTTCCTTTAACCTCAGCTTCAGTCCCTCTCCATTCTGAAGCTTTTCCTGATGCTGACCACAACACCCAAAGAATTTTATACTCCCTCGGAACTGATTCCACATCTGTACTGCGGCCCACTAGATAATGAGTTCCTCAAAAGAAGAAAATGTCTTACTTACCTCTGAATTCCTATTATCAGACATTCAGTGGCCACTAAACAAATGTCTACAAAAGTAAGTAACATCCCATAATGCCAATTAATTATGTTAAATAATTATGTTTTGGTTAATAAAGAATAACTTGTCTTGACAGTTCATGAAAATATAGTTGCAAAATTAGGTCTGCTTTTAGTTACTTTTGGTATCTAAATGCTAGATAGAGTCTGTTGCTGGCAATTCTGATAAAACTGAAGTTATATGACATTCAGTTCATTCCTTCTTCATGCATTCTCCAGACTTTCATTTATTCAACTAAGATTTACTGAAGGCAGGACCTGTGAGAGGATCTGGTAATGGCATTAATTATAGTGAAGATGTTGTCATCAACATACAAAGCAAACAAAAATAAGTTGTTCAATATTTTGCCCACTGATGTCTCAACTAATTCTTGATAGTTCACTTTTACCATCACCATAATACATTGTAATTTTATATTAACATATTCATTGTAGTTATAAAATGTTTGGAACAACTAACTATTACCCATTGGGTACAAAAGTGTCATCTGTGTTTGGCTTTAAAAAATCTTCTGCAGTACATTATAAAATAAAATTTTTCAAGTTCATAATTTGACATTAAATATTTTAATTAAACAAAAGCAAACAGACATTAGATAAACCTATTTATTTAAATGAGAAAGTAAAAAATAAAGAAGCATATTCAAATTCACTTGCTAGATCTGTAAGGGTAAATACTGAAAATACTGTGCAAAAAATTAATGAAAATTATAAATCCCAAGTACTATTTGTAGTGGCATTTTGTAAATGAAAGATAAAAATCTTCAAAAGTTAAAAGACTTAGAGAAACAGCATGCTCTACATTCCCAAAATATTTTCAGAGAAAGAAAAAAAACAAAGTTAGCTTAATTCTTGGTCATTTTTTTCATTTTACAGAATTTATTACAGTAACATTGGTTAATAAATTTATATCATTTCAGATGTACAATTCTGTAACACATCATCTGTATGTTGTATTGTGTGTTTACCACCCCAAGTCTCCTTCCATCACCACTTATTCCCCCCCACACCCTCTTCTACCTCCCCCAGGCTTCCTTTCCCTCAGGTAATCACCATACTATGAGGTGGTTTTTCTTCCTTTGCTTAATCCCTTGTTATCACTATTTAGTTACCTAATTTATAGCAAAAGAAAATGACTCACACAGCCACTGACCCTTTTTTAGCATTGTGGAGACAGAGAATGTATTTTCTTGAGAGTATTTTTTAATAATAAAACAACTAACAAAAACTGTATCTTTCAGTGATGATATCATTATATAAAATCTATACTCTTGCAGAATATCAAGAAAGTGTCCATTTAGTCAGGCATAAATTTCATGACCCAATATGATAGGAATTATTTCCATTTATGTCAGATTTATGTATGTAGGAAACCACTTAATGTAAGATGTTTGTACTGCAGAAATTTTAACCTCTCATACAACTGGTGTAAATACATTTATAGAATTATAAAGTGCAATTTGGAGCAATATAAATTAAACTAAAAATTTTACAAGAATTATAAGCAGTAAAGTAACAAATATGACTGGAAAAGAACAGACTTATTCTTAAAAATCTGAACAGGGTTAAAACAAAGAGTTGGTTCCAGTCTCTTTTTATATAATACAGCTTTAGCACAGAAATTCCATCAACTCCCATGGGTAAAATGTAATAAAAGCTGTTGATGTAATGAAAGAAAACTCAGTGAACAGCCACTTTCTAAAATATTTTGTTCAGAGATTGGAACTAACCTACCCACAAAAAAATATAATATTAAAGTTCATTTACTGTCTGCTGAGAAACAAAATACTAAGCAGAGAGGATTGTATAAAATGTAGGAATAAGATATCCTTTTTTATTCAAGTGAATAAAAATCTGGCAAATACTGTTGAAAGACTGGGGGCAAAATATGCACAATCTAATTGATTATTTCAATACTTTTAGAGAAATAAATGTGAAACCATAGGGAACAAATATGGTATATTTTAACGTCAGACATACCCAAGAATACCAAAACACATTAATGTTATAGTAAATAAAATTTAAAAGTGAACACGCTAGTTAACATATGTTCCCAAGCTTACTAAAGAAAACATTATTAATGAGAACGGTTTTGAACTAGATGAAATGTTGTAACTTCTTCTCTGTATAAAATAATTCAAGATTAATTTCTGAAGTCTAAAACATTAAAGAGAAACATTTACATAGAAGATCCATTTTATTAAACCTTAAGCCTCTAATGATATTAAATTTGATGCCCAAACAGAATACATTTTAGAATAGGACCAGAAAGCAATTTCTATTGCTAAATAGAAAGAGCTTATTACCAATGACAACACACTAGTACAAACAAGGATTTCAACCTTGATTTATTAAAAACATGCATAAGCAACAAGCTCAATATTGTACCAAATAAATACAAGGTCCACCAGAAATAATGCCTGCTTGAGTGTGGTTGGTAGGTTAATAACAAGGGTGTAATAATTTATAGTTTTAATTTCAACATTTCACCTAAAATGTCAAATGGTATGTTTGAGTGTGATATTGTTATATTACAGAATTACATGTTTATGGGACTACCAGCCAAGATGAAGGCATACGTAGACACACTGTGCCTCCTCATACAACCAAAAGAAGGACAACAACAATTTAAAAACAAAAAACAAAATCGAACTGTATGAAAGTCCGACAACCAAGGAGGTAAAGAAGAAACATTCATCCAGACTGGTAGGAGGGGCAGAGAGGGGCAGCCAGAGTGGAGAGGGCTGGGTCAAAGCACTGGCTGGCAGACCAGGCAGCCATACATTCGTGCACAGATAAACCAGGCGAAACTGGGTAGCAAGACAAACTGTGCAACCCAAAACCCCAGCGCAGGGGAAATACAGCCTCAAAACATGGATTGAAAACACCTGCAGGGTTTGAGGTGCCAGGAGAAACTCCCAGCTTCCCAGGAGAGTTCACTAGAGAGACCCACAAGGTCCTAGAATGTACATAAACCCTCCCACTGGGAAACAGCACCACAAGGGCCCAGTTTGCTTGTGGGAAGCTGGGGAAGTGACTGAAATCTGGCAGAGAGCAAAGCAAGCGCTATTGTTCCCTCTCAAAGACCCCTGCCCCACGTACCACGTCACAACCCAGTGACGTGGGTTACCCTTAGACCATGGTGAACGCCTAAGGCTCTGCCCCTCACTATGTAACAGGTGTGTCCAGACAAAAAAAAATGGCCCAAATGAAAGAACAGATCAAAGCTCCAGAAAAACTATAACTAAGCTATGAAGGGGTAGTCAACCTATCAGATGCACAGTTCAAAACACTGGTAATCAGGTTGCTCACAGAATTGGTTAAATTTGGTTAAATCACAAATTAGATGAAAAATGACAGCTATACTAAATGAAATTAAAGAAAATGTACAGAGAACCAACAGTGATGGGAAGGAAACTGGGACCCAAATCAACGGAGTGAACCAGAAGAAAGAAAGAAACATCTAATCAGAAAAAAATGAAGAAACAGGAATTCAAAAAAAATGAGGAGAAGCTTAGGAACTTATAAGACATCTCTAAATGTTTCAACATCTGAATTATAGGGGTATCAGAAGGAGAAGAAGAAGAGCAAGAAACTGAAAACTTATTTCAACAAATAATGAAGAAGAACTTCCCCAATCTGGCAAAGGAAATAGACTTCCAGGAAGTCCAGGAAGTTCAGAGAGTACCAAAGAAGATGGACCCAAGGAGGAACACACCAAGGCACATCATAACTACATTACCCAAGATTAAAATGAAGGAGACAGCCCTGGCTGGTGTAGCTCAGTGGATTGAGCGCGGGCCTGTGAAGCAAAGGGTCGCAGGTTCGATTCCCAGTCAGGGCACATGCCTGGGTTGCAGGCCAGGTTCCCAGTGGGGGACCCATGAGAGGCAACCACACATTGATGTTTCTCTCCCACTCTTTCTCTTTCCCTTCCCCTCTCTCTAAAAATAAATAAATAAAAATATTTTTTAAAAAAATGAAGGAGACAATCCTAGAAGCAGCAAGAGATAAAGGGACAGTTACCTACAAAGGAGTTCCCATCAGACTGTCAGTGGATTTCTCAAAAGAGACCTTACAGGCTGGAAGAAGGGGCTGGAAAGATGTATTCCAAGTCATGAAATCCAAAGACCTACATTCAAGATTGCTCTACCCAGCAAAGCTTTCATTTAGAATGGAAGGGCAGATAAAGTGCTTCCCAGATAAGGTCAAGTTCAAGGAGTGCATCACCACCAAGCCCTTACTATATGAAATGTTAAAGGGACTTATCTAAGAAAAAAAGATAAAAAAATATGAACAGTATAATGACAGCAAACTCACAGTTATTAACAACCACACCTAAAACAAAAACTAAGCAAAAACCTAGAACAGGAACAGAAGCACAGAAATGGACACCACATGGAGGGTTAGCAACAGGGGAGTGGGAAGGGGAGAGAGGGGGAAAAGGTACAGAGAATTAGTAGCATAGATGATAGGTAGAAAATAGACGGGGAGAGTAAGAATAGTATGGGACATGTAGAATCAAAGAACTTCTATGTATAACACATGGACATGAACTAAAGTGGGGGAATGTGGGTGGGAGGGGGTGTGCAGGGTAGAGGAAAATGAAGGGGGGAAAATGGGAGAACTGTAATAGCCTAATCAATAAAATATATTTTAAGATTAAATGCTTATGATTTTGTAATAAAAGATTTTGTAATAAAAGGATGTTATTTGTGCCAGCTCTGTACATTTCACTGTTCTTATAATCAGTGAATTGAAATCAATTTATGAACAGGTAAGAATATCCATCATAAAAATTTGCAAAATTATATGTCTTTCAAAACTATTTCTAAAATATTTTTATTACTCATTTTGTAGACTTTTAAATCATATTTGCTACTACTTTTGTTATACATTTATTTTATTTAGACTAAGTAAGACTAGACACTATTTGATGGAAAGTTAGTTTCAGTTGTAGGGATATGTGTTTGTGTGTTTCGTGTACATACTGCCATGTAAAATGTATTTACTGCTGGGAGTTGCTGTGGACAATATTTTGATAAGCACTACCCTAAATAAATATTTGCAAATTACAACAGGAGGCACATTTAACACATTTAAGAATGTGCATAGCAGTACTGCTCATAATCATAAAACAACTGGAAATGGCAGAATAGAAGAATAAAGTGATGTATAGTCATGCAATGGAATACTAGTTACTCAACAATGAAAATCAATGAACTATACAACTACAGGTACCAGCAAGATAAATCACAGAAATACACAAAAAATGTATTTACTTCAAACTGGCTAGAAAACAAGCAAAAACGAAGAATACATTGTTTAGGAATACACATTTATGGTAAAACCGTATAGATAAAAATATTTAAATATTTGATTTTTTTTTTAAAAACTACATTCAGGAGAATGGTTAACTCTGTATGGGATCTGGGAGAAAGAGATCCAGAAGGAGCATAAAAGGAGTCTCAAAGCTACTGATAACATTGTATTTTTGTAATTGAGTGATAGGGTTCAGGAGAGTTAGTTTCATTACTATGTTTCACAACATTATACATATTCTTGTTTATATCAAATACTTTTTTCTTTTTAAAGATATTTTATTGATAATGCTATTACAGTTGTCCCACTTTTTTCTCCACTTTATTCACCTTCACCCTGGACTGCCCCTCCCACCAACATTCCCCCACCTTAGTTTATGTCCGTGGGTCATACATATAGGGTCTTTGGCTTTTCTACATTCCCCATACTATTATTAAGCTCCCCCTGTCTAGTTTGTACCTACTACCTATGCTTCTTGTTCCCTGTACCTTTTTCTCCACTCTCTCCCTGCTGATAACCCTCCATGTGGTGTCCATTTCTGTGGTTCTATTTCTGTTGTAGTTGTTTGCTTAGTTTGTTTTTGTTTTAGGTTCAGTTATAATTTAAATTACAATTATAATTTATAAAAATTTAAAAATAAGAAATAGAATGAGAGTTTACTGCAGTTATACTCTCCAGAGAAAAAGCTGTTAATACTTTGGGTATACTGAAAATACTAATATTCTTCAAATGTGTAACAAAACTCCTACATGTCAGTACAAATGCATTTAAAACATATTTTTATAAAATTATATAACTTACAGTTAAGTGGAATAAAAGTAACCCCAAAACCCAGATTTTTTAGGAAAATTACACTTAAATATTTAAAGATTATAGTAGTTCTTTATATATATTTAGGCACATGGAGACAGCAAGAGGGCATGTGCAGGTGAGCATACCACATTTAAATTTTTTTTTCATTTGACCCTAGCCAGGTAGCTCAGTCGGTTGGTTCATCATCTCACCAAAAGGTGGCAGGTTCAATCCCCTGTGAGGCACCCATGGGAAGGAACTGATTGATGTTCCTCACATCAATGTTTCTCTCTCTCCCTCTCCCTTCCTTTTCTCTCTAAAATATATAAACATATGTTCAGGTGAGGATTTAAAATGTTATTTTAAGTAAAAAATGTTGATTCGTGTAAATGTTTTATTTTTTCAGTAGAAATGAAAGAATTATACTACAGTTTCTATCTTCAAATAATAAACAATTTATAGAAAACAGAAAACAACTTCAGTACAATGCCGAAAGTACTAAAGGGTTATAAGAGTGCAGGACAGGTTAGTATGATGGTGGGAAGGGGTGGAGGGAAAGCTCTCAAGCACCCTTTCAAAGAGTCCTGAATTCTCAAGGACAAACAGAAATTAGCCTTCTGATGAGAGTAAAAACTTCCAGGCAGAGGATAGCTATACAAGCACTAAAGCCAGGACACAATCAAGAAACTGCAAACAGAACACCTGACACTAACCAGAACACTAAAACCTGAATAAAACAGAGACTCAGAAAGAACCTAGATGGGGGTTTTCAAGTTACCTGGAAAACTGTCCTGTTGACATTGAATCACTGATACCACCCAGACAAAGTTAATCATTCCCTCTACTAAGTTAGCTCTGTATCTTACATAAATTCCTTTATTATTTCTGTGAGCATACTATCTGACTATCTTACAGCTGTTTGTTTAAATTCACTCACAAGTCTCTGTTTCATCATAATATTCATTACTTTACTCCTAATCTATCGTATTTAGAAATTACCTTTTCCACAGCTGCCTTCACCCTTCCCTAAGAGAAGCCACTAGTTGATGCCTACTTGTTCAATCGTTATAAACTCCATGAGGTCAGGGACTGGGTTTGTCTTATAGACTACTCTAAGGACAGGACCTATACAACACCTAGCATGTCTTGAAGTAACAGTCACCATAAAATATCCCTAGAAATGGAAGCCAGCAAAAAGAAAACAGAGGTTGGGTTCCTGATGATTATAAAGCTGTTATACCAACCTGGACTATCTACCTCCAGACTTTTTTTACATGAAAGAAAAATAAAGTTCTATCTTGTTTATGCCACTGTGATTTTGGACATTTTAGTATATGCAAGCTCAATCCTAACTGACAAAACCATGGAAATGGGTGCTAAACATCTCCTGATAATGAAACACTGAAACACATAAAAGACCAAAAAAATTAAACGATCCATCTCTTTTGAATGAAGCTGAATATCTATCTCCTCACGCATGAGTTGTCTGTTCATGTTTTTGGCTTTGGTACTGTAAACTACCAAGTCCTCAGTTGTGTCCAATAATCGGCACTTAATTTTAAAGTTCGTCTTTCTGAAAGTATCTATCCTCTTCCAAAAACAGCTAGTGTGCTACAATTCACTTCCGACACTAACAACCAGGAGTTAGCACAGACCCCACAAGCACAACTCCATCGTACCAGATGCCACCCACACTTCTGACCGCCTACAAATACAGGAGTATTTGGACAGTTCACAGTGGACAGTGAACCTGTCCACTACCCCCTCAGGTTCAATAATTCTCTAGAATGGCCCACATAATTCACGGAGGTGCTATACTTACAGTTTTATTATAAAGTATACAACTCAGGAACAGCAAAATGAAGACAAATAAAGTGAGGTCTGGTAGAGCCCTGAACACAGAGCTTCCGTGCCCTCTGCTTGAGGAGTCAGAACAAGACACATTCCTGGCACACATTTTGTTCACTAACAAGGAAACTCTGCTGAGCTTCAGTGTTCAGAATTTTTACTGGCATTCCATTACGATGACTGATTAAATTACTGGCACTTGGCTGAGCTCAATCTCCATGCCCACTTCCCCACAGCAGAGCAGGCTCTAAAATGCAACCCTCTAACCACATGATTTGGTCCTCCTGGGTGACCAGACCCCTCCCAAAGCCATCTAGGCGTCCATAATGAGTTACCTCATTGGCACAATGACAGTCACAGCACCTGTGACCCAAACAGCTCATGAAAAAAAAAAAAAGACACTTCTGTTACTTGGGAAACTCCAAGGGTTAGTTCCTCTGTAGAAGGAATCAGAGGTAACTAGACAAACTTCTTTAAAACCAGACAAACTTCTTTATTATAAAAGGAGTAATTCTGTCTGCTCTTTATAGCTTATACATCTTCCCCCTCACCAAATCTCTGCCATTCCAATTGCTGAAGAACATTAATGAAGGAAATATCATCAAGATTGCTACAGCCATGTTAACAAATAATCTGATAAAGTGCTAAGGAATGATATCACTCAAACCCTCTATAGCTATTAAAACCCCCTAATTCCCTATGTTCATTTCAAACTTTTTATTTCTATCTTCTTCTACCATACCACTGAAACATGGCCCTTGCTTAACTGTCATTTGACTTACCTATTTCCATACTTATACAAAACAAATCCTATCCTTTGTTTTCATTGATCCAGGTTTTGTCGGCCAGGATCTTTTACAATCTGGAGAACTCTCTTTCAGAACAAGAATAAAAGTAAATATTTATTTAGAATGTGAAAATAAATAACGAGTACAAACTTAAAACAGCTGACAAATGCCACAAACATCATAAATTTCAGAAAAAGTGGCATATTTTTATCATTTGTCTGACCAACCTAATGCTCTTATGTTCCTATATTACTGGTTGCACACTTTTGATAGCCTCTTCATATAACCATTTTGTAGTATTAAGAGAATGGAAAGATAATTCAGTCTTTCTGCTAATGTGTTTGATCAAATTTTATTATTAATAGCTTAGAAAAGTTTGTATCTGTATTACAGCTTATTATTGATAAGAACATACACATTCTTAGGAATACTGTCAAATTTAGGAAAACCCCTACCAGGTTTCTTTAATATATGAGCATCTAGAGACTTCCGCCAAGATGGAGGCATAGGTGGAAACACTGTGCCTTCTCCCACAACCAAGTTTGAATAAAACAAAGGTTTGGAGAAACAAAGACACAACCAAAGGACAGAAAATTGAATTATACGGANCATGAACAGAGCAAGGATGGTGGACCAGGGTGGAAAGCCCTAGGTGCCCAGCAACTGGCAAAACTGGGACCTTGCCCCAGGGTAAATGTTCCTCCCTCAGCATATCACTGGTCAAGTAGTTGAGACCCCCCCCCCTTTCATATTGCTAGTCATGTCATCCAGACCTTCCCAGGATCTTTCCTCCTCCAGCCTGTTGCTAGTCAGGCATGATAGGCCCTTTAGAGGGGTTGGGACAAGAAGGCCAGAGAATAGCCCCTAAGCATTAAGCCCCCAGGACAATGAGATTCTGACCAATACATCTAGGCTTCAGTTGTGTTTCAGCTCCAGGCTCAGAATAGCAGAAAACTAGACAAGCAATGCCAGTCAACTTGACTGACATCAGAACAAGCTGCATTGACTTCTACCCTGGAGCCNCAGGATCTTTCCTCCTCCAGCCTGTTGCTAGTCAGGCATGATAGGCCCTTTAGAGGGGTTAGGACAAGAAGGCCAGAGAATAGCCCCTAAGTATTAAGCCCCCAGGACAATGAGATTCTGACCAATACATCTAGGCTTCAGTTGTGTTTCAGCTCCAGGCTCAGAATAGCAGAAAACTAGACAAGCAATGCCAGCCAACTTGACTGACATCAGAACAAGCTGCATTGACTTCTACCCTGGAGCCGAACAATCAGTGGAGACCACAACTCTGAAAAGACTGCACCTGGAAAGCTAATGAAAATTCTATTGATATCCTCCCCTGGAACCTCCCATAAAATCCCCACCCTTAAAAGCCCTTAAGACAGAAAACCCTGAGGTGCCTCTCTCTATAGAGCATCCTGAACCTATTCCCCCAGGCATGTTTTCCTTGTCCGGCTTTCCTAAGCCTCAGTGGCCTTTCTTCTGCCTCTGTTCCTCAGACCATTTCTCCTGTGACTCACTTCTTCTACCTCAGTGACTTCCTAAATAAGCTTTCTCTTAAGTTTGAGTCTTGGGTCTGAATTCTTTCTCAGCCAGAACTCAAGTGCAGAGGCTGCTGAACCGAGGTCTGGTCTGACTCCACAAGTCTAACACCTGGCGCCGTTTCCACCACCAACAGTGACTACACATAGAAACAGCTGCCAACTGTGTTCCACCTGAACGTACCCCTCACTGAACTTCCCCTTAAACAGATCCCAAGAATGCCTCTGTTCACTCTTATGCCAATAGCAGGGTTTGATGGAAAGTCAAACTGAAAATGGACAAGTGTTTTAACTGGTTAAAATAGCTAGCTTTTGCAAATTTTACAAAAAAATGTGTAACTATGTAAAACACATTGCTTGGGATACTCCTTGGGTCGTGGAAAGATCTCTGTAAGGGAGAAACCTGGAAACTTAACTGACTACAAAGTAAATCCATCTCTATTTCCCACCCTAATTTGAAGGAACTATCAAAATAACCAGACCAATTTCCTCACTGACACTGCATTTTAACACATAACATCTATTTTCTAGAATATGAACATCTCTACCTTCTACCCCAATTGCATTAGGTAGACTGAATACATTACCAAAACTGAGTAATTTAGCAGCTTAACAAGAACATTTGGATCTTAGGATGATGATCCTAATGATCAAATGGATCATTAGGATCCATTTTTGCTATCTTTTTACTCTGTCATACAGTGTTTTATTTTATACTCTCCTAACCCTCATATGATTAGAAAGTAGCACCCATTAACATGAATAACAATCGGAAATAGAAAAAAAAACCAACGCATTCCTAGAAGCCCCTTTTTGAAGCCCCTCATCAAATTTCCCCATGTCTCATTGGTCAGATACAAGTCACATACCCAAGCCATAACTATTACGAGTACAAAATATCGGACAACCAACACTGGCCTCCTAGGGGTTTCCAGCCTTCTGGCATCTCTGGGCCACCCTGGAAGAAGAAGAGCTCTCCTGGGCCACACATAAATACACAAACACTAACAAAAACTGATGAGCAAAGAAAAGGTGTTACATAAATTTACAATTTCGTATTGGGCCACATTCATAGCCATCCTGGGCCGCATGCAGCCTGCAGGCCACAGGTGGGACATGCCCTAGACTGATCAGGAGTCCCGCAGCCACACGGTAGAGGGGTAAGTGCACACACACGAGAGGATCTTTCACAAGGATAACAGCAGTAAAGAATGGCTGCTGGGTAAGCTTCTTACTAACAGAACTGCACAGCTAATATTAACATTAATTAATTAATGAACTTAGCTATGACATACATTTGATTATAAGACAGGGTTGAATTACATCTTTATATCCAATACAGTTCTCATGTTCTATGAGACACGCACAGATCATAGTGGTTAAGAATTTGCATTTTAAAATGAGACTGACCTAGGTTTGAGTATGTATCCTGTCACTTATTTTCTGTAAAATCTTAGATAAGATACCCTGTCTTATGAAATCCAGACAGTAGTAATATCTAACTCATGCTGCTACAAGAATTAAGTAAGATGGTGAACACAAGATGTTTACAGGAAGTATTCAATAAATTTCAACTAAATAAATCTTAAGATTATTAGTCTATAACATATATAGTTATTATGGTTTTTATACCACTAATTTAGCATTTGTGATAACTAAAACATTGTTTTTTCCAAACCACAAAAATTGGTGATTCTACCTCCCATATTTCATAAGTAACAGCTCAGAATTTAGAAGATTTAATGACATATGTCACAACTATCTCTACTAATTCTTTTTTCTTTTAATAAACATTTCCTCGGGCCAAGATGGAGGCATAGGTGGAAACACTGTGCCTCCTTGCACAACTAAGTTTAAAGACAACAAAGTTTTAGTAACAAAAACACAGCCAAAACACAGAAAATTGAACTGTATGGAAGTCTAACAACAAGGAACCGTTCAGCCACACCAGTAAGAGGGGCGGAGTCAGCGGCAGAGTGGGATGGGGCAGGAAAGCTCGGTCAGACCGAACCAGGAGCACAAGCAGCGGTTGGCAGATACCAGGCGTGGGGTTGCAACGGGTGGACCCAGTGAAGGCACAAGGTAGCTTACTGACCGCGGTCACACATTCACACGCAGATAAACCAGGCAAAGGAGCGAGACGTGAGACAGACTGCTCAGGCTAGGGCCCCAGCGATGGGAATTAGAACCTAAAAGCACCAACTGGAAAAGCTTTCAGGGTCGAGGTGCTGCGAGAGGATCCCAGGCTCACAGAGAGTTCATTGGAGAGACCCACAGGGTCCTGGAGGGTACACAAGCCCACACACTCGAGAACCAGCACCAGAGGGGTCCAATTTGCTTGTGGGAAGCCGCAGAGGGGACAGAAATCTGAGAGAGAGCGGAAAAGACTCCACTGCACCTCTCTGACCCCACCCCCACATACAGCGCCACAACCCAGCAACCGGGGTTGCCCCGTCCTGGTGAACAGCTAAGGCTCCGCCCCTCATACATAACAGGTGCCAACAGACCAAAACATTATGGCTCAAGAACAGCTCAAAGCCCCAGAACCTATAATTTTAAGTGACCAAGAGATAGCCAATCTTTCAGATGCACAGTTCAAAACACTGGTGATCAGGATGCTCACAGAATTGGTTGATTATACTCACAAATTAGAGGAACATATGAAGGCTAAACTAATTGAAATGAAGGGAAATGCACAAAAAAACCAATAGTGATGGAAAGGAAACTGGGACTCAAATCAAGGGAGTGGACCAGAGGAAGAAAAAAAATGAACAAACAGAAAAGAATGAAGAAACAAGAATTCAAAAAAATGAGGAGAGGCTGAGGAACCTCCAGGATAGCTCTAAACGTTCCAACATCCAAATTATAGGGGTACCAGAAGGGGAAGAGGAACAGCCACAACTGGAAAACCTATCTGAACAAATAATAAAGGAGAACTTCCCCAATCTGGCAAAGAAAATAGACTTCCAGGAAATCCAGGAAGCTCAGAGAGTCCCAGAGAAGGTGGACCCAAAGAGGAACACACTAAGGCACATCATAATTACATTAGCCAAGGTTAAAATGAAAGAGACAATCCTAGAAGCAGCAAGAGATAAGGGGACAGTCACCTACAAAGGGGTTTCCAGCAGAGAGTCAGCTGATTTCTCAAAAGAGACCTTACAGGCAAGAAGGGGCTGGAAAGAACTACTCCAAGTCATGAAATCCAAACACCTACATCCAAGATTGCTCTATCCAGCAAAGCTTTCATTTAGAATGGAAGGGCAGATAAATTGCTTCTCAGATAAGGTCAAATTCAAGGAGTTCATCATCACCAAGCCCTTATTATATGAAATGTTAAAGGAACTTATCTAAGAAAAAGAAGAAAGAATACAAACAGTGAAAGGACAGCAAACACACAGTTATTAACAACCACACCTAAAACAAAAGCAATCTAAGAGGACAGCTAGATCAGGAGGGGAATCATAGAAATGGAGATCACATGGAGGGTTAGCAACAGGGGAGTGGGAGGAGAAGGGGGGAAAAGGTACAGAGAATAAGTAGCATAGATGGTAGGTAGAAAATAGAGGGGAGGGAAAGAATAGTATGGGAAATACAGAATCTAAAGAACTTGTGACACATGGACATAAACGAAAGGGGGGAGTGTGGGGGAGGGGTGTGCAGGGTGGAGGGAATGAAGGAGGGGAAGAGGACAGCTGTAACGGCATAATCAGTAAAATATAATTTTCAAAATTTTTAAATAAATAAAGTCTATTTATAAAAAAGCCATTTCCTCCACTTACAACCTAAGTATCTCCAACATTCCTTTAGGCTTACTCCTTCAAACTCGACATCACCAAATTCATTACTTCCCCCAAATAAGGTTGCTTTTCCTATCAAAGTTGAGAGCACCACCATTTATATATACAGATTCCAAAGACAGAATCCCAAATCTTCCTGGATTTTGGATGTCTTTTTTCCTTATTGTTAAGTCACTAAATCCTGTCGATTCAACCTCTGAATTATATTTTGAACCTCCTGTGTCCTATAGCCACTACTACCTTATTATAAGAGACCCTCATGAAGAGTTTTCAAACTAAAACACCTACTTCCAGCCTCAACTTTTCTCTACTTCCTCCTGTATTGTATCAAATGAGGCATGTCCATAAAGTATCCAGCCATGTAATATGAAAAATAGACATCTACTGAAGATACAAGATACAAGAAACAGTGTGTATAGGACAATGATGCCTCAGTTCCCTTCAAAGTAGACACCTTAGGACCTCACTCTGTCCTCCCAGTGTCTCTTCCCCTGTTCAAAACACTCTGCAAAATCCTCCGTTGGAATTACCATCAGCTGCCCTTTCCTATTTTCCTCAATCTCATCGACAGTCTGAAATCTACTTCCTTTCAAAAGTGATTTTAGTTTTGAAAAAAGCCAGAAGTTGCAGGGCACCGAATATGGGCTTTGGGATGCTGAGTCACCTGGGTGATTTGATGTTTCATAAAAAACTTTGCACCAGACATGATATACGAGCAGCCACACTGTCCTGATGATGCTGCCAATCACCAGTTTCCCATAGCTGCAGCCATTTCCATCACATTTCATCTCCAACAAAGAACACTGAGGTAGTACTCCTTATTAATTGTTTGGCCTGAAGAAGGGTACTTCTGATGGACAATACCTTTCCAACCAAAAAAACACAGGTAACATGGTCATGATCTTGCTCAGACTTTGCCGTTCCTTCTTCAGGTGTGGAGAGCCTGGTGACTTCCATTGTGACAACTGAGCTCCTGCTTCCAAATCATAGCTATAAACCCATGATTCATTTCCAGTTATAACCTACTGGAGCAAGTCTGGGTCATCAGTAGTGGTTTGAATCAAGTCATTAGCAACTGCAGTACAATGTTCCTTCTGCTCTGGTAGCAGAAACTGCAGAACAAATTTTGCCAGCACACTTTTCATGCCAATGCATCAAAATCTTGGGCACAGTAGTTTTCGGAACCCCAGATCAGCTTCCAGTTCTCTGTCAGTTGCCAGTCTGTGTTGATCACAGACTTACACACAGTCAACATTCTCAGGTGTTCTGCTTGTTGCAGGCCTCCCAGAATGTGGATTGCTTTCCACAGATTCTCAACCATCCTTGAAGCATTTGTGCCCCACTTTTATTTATGCTGTACTTATCGCACCATCCCTGAAAGTTTTCTGAATCATCCAAACAGTTTCCATGGAGGAACACTCAAGCTTAATGTAAAATTTGATGCAGCTCCACTGCTCTACTCAGTCATTTGGAATGTGACGGCCACACAGTGCACAAGCTCACTCAACGGTGTCTACCTCACCCACTGATTAGTAAAGTCATCACTGTTCACATACACACATTCCAGTCCACCCTCCTAGGCTGCCAGGTTACATCAATGTTGTGAAAACCATTCTCATTATACTAACAATGGCAGGACTTTTTCCAGACAGACCACATATATTTGTAAAATGCAGAGTAAGTATCTTTGCCTGCTTAAAAACCTTCCACAGGTCCCAAATACCTCTCATATAAAAACCCAACAAGTCCTGGCTGGTGTAGCTCAGTGGATTGAGCGCAGGCCTGGGAACCAAACAACCGCAGTTCGATTCCCAGTCAGGGCACATGCCTGGGTTGCAGGCCAGTTCCCAGCAGGGGACACACAAGAGGCAACCATACACTGATACTTCTCTCCCTCTCTCCTTCCCTTCCCCTCTAAATATAAATAAATAAAAAATCTTAAAAGAAAAAAAAAAAAGACCAACATCTTCAGCCTAGTACATAAGACCTCTGACAATTTGGCTCCAACCTATACATGTAGCTTCTCCTCTTACTTCTCCTCTGTGACATACATATTATATAGTTTTAACCCAACTATACAATACCTCATCGTTCTCCAAATACACCTTGCTCATTCGCGCTTCTCTTGGGTCACAAAGGTCTCTCTGCTGGAGGCACAGAGAGGCCCTCCCTTATTCGTGCTCATTCCCCTCTTCCCAAGTAATTTTCCTCGCCCCTCAAGGCCAAGCTTAAATACCAGCTCTCTGAAATAGCTTCCTCGTCCTTCATAGCTGGAGGAATTTACTGCTCTTGTAGGATTTTTTAGATGATTCTATCATGGCAGTTATCACATTATGTAACAATTAGCTATGGCCTGTTTATAATTCTGCAGTCTGAATTTTTTCAGGGCAGGGTTGTAGCTTACGAATCTCTACATTTCTGGTATACATATAATTAGCATTAACTGGATCACTAAATACTGGCAGAATAAGAACTCAAGTCATTAGACTCCAAGTTGTAAGCTTTTTTACTTTATATTTTACTAGGAATACTTTTTGAATAAGAAATTTAATGCTCAAATCTGTCTTTGTCATTAGACTGTAAACTCTATGAGTGAAGGGAAATTACTGTCTGGCACTCTGAGTCCAATGCCTAAAGCAGCGCTTTACACAGACAAGAAGATTAATAAATATTAGCTAAATGAATAAATACCTAAATGAATTCATAACTAAAAGTTCAGCATCCTTGAAGAATGAGGCATTCAGTTAATCTGTCTAATGACAGGTTAACCAGGAAGCCCTTTTACTCAGTTCTCTACTTGAATCATTACATACAGTAAGCTCACACTGTGTGTCTGATGGCAAGAGTCTAAAAGACTAAGCTGGACCCTTCTCTCCTCTTCCCTGTTAAATCAGTAAATAATAAAGTGTGATACGTTTTAGTGTAGTCATCAGGTTAGTGATTATAAAAGGCCATACTATTTATATAAAACCACAAACAACTGAGGAAAATTTCACACAAATACTGGTCACAGAATAGTTTGCTTTGTTGAAATACATGGAAAAGGAGCAAACAGGAAAAGAGTGATAGATAGCAAGAGGCAGAAAATATTTGTGATCTAAAGTAAATCAGAAAGTGAAATACACCCCCAAATATTATCTATTCAATGTACAACTCCAAACTGGTTTCTGTCTTCCTTTCATAATGGTTTATCATCCTTTTCTCTTCCAAAGTTCTGCTACCAATCCATCATCACTTCAAATGGCTTGCAGAACAAGGAACAAACAAAACACACACTCCCTCTAGGAAAATCGATTATACTCTCACAGCAAGTCCACAGATCTATAAAGTCCTTGGGTTTATTGACTAGTCTATATAAAAGTAAAATATATCCGCTAAACGAATTGCTCTTTAAAAATAAAATAAACTCAGCCTGGCCAGGGAGCCTAGTTGCTTAGAGTGTCATCCTGATACGCCAGGGGTACGGGTTCAATCTCTCTGGTCAGAGCACAGAGAAGAATCAACCAATGAATGCATAAATAAATGCAACAATAAATCAGTCTCTCTCTTTCTCTCTCTTCCCTTTCTCATCAATAAATATTCAAAAAAAGAATGTTTAAATAAAATAAACTCTATCATTAAAACAAGTTATTTTCAACAAATATAACCAGACACACAATAAAAGAAAGAACTAAGAACTGAGTCACCTAATCCAATTAACCATATCTTTTTGATTCATTTCCCAACACCCAACATTCCTACCAAGTAATCTGATATGTACTTCCACACTCCTGAGAAAGGGAACTCGTACCTCCAAACAAGCCAATTCTCTTTTTTCATTTCTTTACTACCAGAAAGTTTTCCTTTATTGAGCTAAAATTATTGTCTGTGTCATTCACTTATTGGTTCTTCTATCCTTGGCATTTCTCAATTCAACAAATCTAATTTCATTTCCATACGAAAGAAGACCCTCAAATAAAGAGGACTATTGTATATATCCTGGTTCTCTTTCTTCAACTTAAAACTATGCAAGTTTTCGATCTGTCTTCATGACATGGTTTTAAGTTCCTTCAATAATTAAAAAGAGGGAATGTTTTAGCATCCACTCTGCCAGTCACAAATTTCAACATGAAAAATAATGATATCCACCAAAGGAGTAACATAGAATTACTATCCACTAAGAACAGAACACTTTGTTCTTCTGAGTACAGTACCATAATTGCTCAGGGAAACTTGTAACCAATGTTTTATTGTTGTTGAGGGAGAAAGAAAAAGCAAAGAAGACAGTAAAAAAGTCTCTACAATACAAGAGGCTACTTCTTTGCCCTTAACTTTATTTTTTTGACATTAAGGTTACACTATGCATGTTTCAATTCTCCTCTCCTGCTAGAAAGTTCATACTGTACAGCAAGATCATACTAGACATTTTATGTGTTTAAAAAAAACCCCACCATTTTCTTGAAGCTGAAAATGAGGTCAATGAACTCATATACTTAATATAGTTAAAATATCAAACTAAAAGACCGTTTCAGGAGCTTGGAGTTGGTATTAGGTTAGAGAATATCTAAACAGTGAAACACCAGTAAATAAAACAAATCAAAGCAATCAGAAGTCAGTGACACAAGTATCAGCTAAGTCAAAAACTGGCTAAGTGTACTTGACCAAACCACTTCTGGGCCTCAGAATACCCTCATCTGTTAAATGAAGATAAAGAATTAGAATCAGAAGTTCTCCAAAGTTTTGATCTCAGTTTTACACTTTAAAAAAGTGCTGAGTACTTCAAAGGGGTTTTGTATTTATCCCTGGTTACCATATCAAAAATTAAAACATAAATTTTTAGTGTTTTTAATTTGTTTTTAAATAATGGAACCATTATCAACATAAATAACATTTATGACAATAACTATATTTTCAAACTAAAGCAAATTAGTGATAAGAGTCACACTGTTTTATAATTCTTAAAAAATCTCATTAATGTTTGGCTCAATAAAAGACAGCTAGATTATCATATGATTAGGCAATCAAACAATATCACACGCCATACAACCTGTGCAAACTATTTACATTCATGAGAGAATGAAAATAAGAAGGGCAAACAATGTCTAATTATCATATTGAAAATAGCTCTGCCTTCCCAGACACCCTGCCGAAGTCTCAGGAGCCTGACCCCCAGCCCTCCACCAAAGAGGTCCCAACCTACACTTTGAGAGCTGCTGACCTCCATAGACCATCTCTAATTCTCAAGATCCACATGAAACCACACAGATGACAAGATTTTCGATTTCTTAACAACTAAAAAATACTTATCTCCACCAGGAAGAGTGCTTCACTAGTATGACTCTGAGAGACTTCAGAAAGGGGGTAAAGGGGGAAATTTGGGACAACTGTAGTAACATAAACAATAAAAAATTCAAAGTTAAAAGAAAAGAGATTTCAGTGAGATGGTTCTTTTTCAACCAACTATAAAAAGCCATCTCAGAAAAGAAGTAAAAGACAAAACAATATAGAATAGTTTGTTACTATGAAAATCCCTACAAGGAAAAAAGACTACCTAAATAATTTCCTTTACATTAGAACACTGCCAGTAATACTCATCATAACAAAATTACTCTTTTATGTAACATATATATACAGATCATCTACTATATGTAAAGTATTGTGTGAAGTGCACTGAGAAAACTAAGCAGGAAGACCTTTATACTCTTAACGAGAGAGACCTGGTATGTACTCCAAAACTATAATACAAAGTTTTTTAAAAAGACAAATGCTATGAAACAAGTTAACATAAAGCAGTATAGTGGTTCATAATCTTAAGTATATCATGAGGATGATGTTAATATAATTACGATTAAAATATTCACTCGCAAACTCTAGGAACACAAGAAAACCTATTTTCTATATACTAAGCCTAGAGTATGTTTCACTCACTGAACTCAAAGTAATATATGTACCTTTCCAGAGGAAAAATTCTAATATAAGAAATAAAAGCAAGTTTAATCTCTAATTTTTCACATAGCAATATTATTATTGTTGGCATAATAAACAGTGACTCTGGCAAATAATTTTAATCATACCTACATACCTCTATGCTTCAATCTCATATTAAGACAAAACTACAAACAGTAATAAGATTAGAGAAGTAAATACATTACAACCTTAGAAACACTGACTGAATCTTTCATACCTCATTAAAAAGCATGCTTCATTAGCTAGTCATTTTAATATAGTAATGGGTGGTCATTCAATTGCAGTACCTAAATGAATAGTGGACCATATAGTTGCTTTCTTCCTAATATACAAATTAACTTGGAAGGAGTCATCTTTTTCCTTTGTAAAATAATGAATTCAAGCCAAATTTTCTCTCCTCTATTTGGGAAATATTCAATAACACATAATCAAACAGTTTCTCTTAACTTGTAAATAACTCTGTAACTCAGTAATGTTAGTATTGTTTATTTGAAAATGTAAAAAAACCTGAAACATAAATTTTGTTAATACACACCTTTTGCAAATAAATTACACTTTTTATGCATATAATGTTAAGACAGTTAAGATCTGCATTGTGAAGCTTAAAAAAGAATATCTAGTTAATGTCTTTAGACTAAATAGAAGGTTCTGTCATGTATTTATTCCATTAAGATAAAACATACAGTACCAAACATAAGTTTACATTTGAATACTTCTTTCCTCTGAGCTCCAATACCCCCAAAATATTATGCCTTCAAGTACTGGGAGAGATTCGGTATACTTTTTAAAAATCCTGTACTCATTTATTCTCATTTTCACAAACAAAACTGATGAAATAGCACCATCTGGTGGATATCACCTTTTGAAAAACTACATAGCAGGGAATTATTATCAAGTACTATGAATGAATAACGAAAACTAGCCTGATTAGCAAGCAAATGTACACTTGAGAACAGAACTCAAGTTGCAGCATTGTTTTTTGTTTTTTAATTATTGAGACATTAACTGTTTTTTGTAATGCTGTTAAGAATAAAAACCTCTTCAGAACAACTTTGTAGTTTAAGCTTTAAAAACAAGTGTCAATTTTTAATACAAATATAACATACCGTATTTTTTGGACAATAAGATACCCCCCCAAATTTGGGAAGAAAATTCAGATGCATCTTATAGTCCAAATGTACCTTACCTGGTTCGCTGTCGGAGGGGATGATGGTGGAGCGGGGTCACAGGTTATTAAATATTTTACCACATGTTTGCTTCAAAAATTTTTTCCTATTTTCCTCCTCTAAAACCTAGGTGTGCCTTATGGTCTAGTGCATCTTATAGTCCAAAAAATATAATATATTTGCTATATTTTACAAAATTTTATATATTTTTGATATATATTTTATATATATTTTATATCTATACTTTTCGATGAAGAAGATAAGGTGTGAACATAATCTTCACCAAAAAATGGTGTTGTCTATTATTTATGCTTATTTTAGGGCATTTGTTTTAAGTAGGTGTGTCTAAATAATAAACTACAATTAGCAAGGCTGTTATTAAGGTTTATTAACAATAAAAAGCTTTCAGAATCCTAACTGTGTGCTGGATAATGATGAAAACATAACTTATGCCATAATTTTCTTAGCTAAACAGACATGTAACAAATGAAAAGGAATATAAACAAACTGAAAACAAAATCAGAAATAAGGTGAACTTCCTAACGAACTCTTCAAGGTGAAATAAAGGAGAGCAGCATCAAAATACTAAAGCGAAACAAAAAGGTAGCATATTTCTTAGATGCTCTTTTATCTAAAATTATAATAAATATTACGTTTTTCCAATAACCACTGGTTAAGCATAAACTATGCTTACGCTATGTGTACAATGCAAGGCAAGAACAAACATACAGAGATACAGTCCCATTTTCTCTGCAGATTACAACGCAGCTATCGTATTTCCCCACTGTCTGAGCACCTTCTGGATGCAGCATTCCTTCTAGAATTCAATGTAAAGGAAGTGAACATCTCAATTTATAAAATTTTTATAGAAGATAATAACAGGCTCATCTCTGCCCTTGAGCTAAAGTGACAATTAACCTCAAGAACAATATTTTTAGTGAAAAATGTCCATATTATGTTGAAGTCTTTAAAGTAACAAAAATGTTGATGGCTAAACCAGAACACCAGAGAAAATCTAAACCAAAGCCTGAGGAAAAAGAACGGAAGGAAGAAATAAAAAGCAAATTAGTTTATTTGTAGAATCGCCAAAACCCTCAGAATTTCCTGGAGACATAAGTTATATACATCCACATTAAAAAGCAGAGAGATTTTAAAAAGTCTGAACACTGAATGGTTAAAATAAACCTCATCTCACACACATGCACCCCCCCTTCCTTTTTCCCTTTTCTACTTCTCCCTATACCCTCCTCCCTTCTCCCTTTGTCCTGCTTATTTGACAACAAATAATATGGAAGGATGAAATCACCATGGGAATAAAATTATGCTCTAGAAATGTTCTGATAATTGACTCTATTTTTAATATAATTAAATTATGGATCAGAGTTTTTTACAATTTTACTAGGATGTTAAATACAAAGAAACCACAATCATTTTAAATTGTCTAAAAATCTTTCTAAAAATAAAAATTAAAATATTATCATTTTGGATTTGGCTTTAAAAGCTAATATCCTTTTCCTAAAATTCCTAAATGATCATTTTTTAATTTAACTTCCAATTTAAAGTAATATTTACTTTATAAGTCACAAGCATTTAATTTGGTTCAACATTTAATAAGCAGAACTATGTACTACACAGAAGCTGAAGTGCACATGAAATAGTCATAGAAAGTTCAAGAAGTTCAGTCTAATATAGAAGACAACACACAGAAGTTATACTACAGTAACAGAAGCAAATTTATTAGAGGTGAAGGGGGAACTTTCTGGAAGAGGCAGCTTTGAGAAGATTCAGAGACAGAAAGATAAAATGAGGAAAATACTAATAAGGCACCAGCACTGGCAAAGGCAATAGACTTCCAGGAAATCCAGGAAGCTCAGATAGTCCCAAAGAAGATGGACCCAAGGAGGAACACACCAAGGCACATCATAGTTACATTAGCCAAGATGAAAATGAAGGAGAGAATCCTAGAAACAGCAAGAGATAAGGGGACAGTCACCTACAAAGGACTTCCCATCAGACTGTCAGCGGATTTCTCAAAAGAGACCTTACAGGCAAGAAGGGGCTGGAAAGAAGTATTCCAAGTCATGAAATCCAAAGACCTACATTCAAGATTGCTCCATCCAGCAAAGCTTTCATTTAGAATGGAAGGGCAGATAAAGTGATTCTCAGGTAAGGTTCAGGGAGTTCATCATCACCAAGCCCTTCTTATATGAAATGTTAAAGGCACTTATGTAAGAAAAATAAGATAAAAATATAAACAGTGAAAGGACAGCAAACTCACAGTTATTAACAACCACACCTAAAACAAAAGCAAACTAAGCAAACAACTAGATCAGGAACAGAACCACAGAAATGGAGATCACATGGAGGGTTAGCAACAGGGGAGTGGGAGGAGGAGAGAGGGGGAGAAGGTACAGAAAATAAGTAGGATAGATGGTAGGTAGAAAATAGACAGGGAGAAGGCAAGAATAACATGGGAAATGTAGAAGCTAAAGAACTTAGGACGCATGGACATGAACTAAGAGGGGGGAATGTGGGTGGGATGGGTGTGCAGGGTGGAGGGGAATGAAGGGGGGAAATGGGACAACTATAATGGCATAATCAATAAAATATATTTTAAAAAATAAATTGAAAAAATGATCCAAAAAAAATAAGGCACCGGAAGGTTCTGAGGAAAAGAGTATAATCTGCAGGATGATAAAAAGGGCAGATGTCCAGAAATTAGATATTTGCTCTGCCATTTAGATAGGTCATAAGAAGTTATTTCTGATAATACCTTACAATGAGAAAAGCCATCAATTTCAATTCTTTAAGGGAGAGATAAAAGTTTCTCGTGAGCCCACAGGATCTTGACTACCTTCAGCTCAGAATAATCCACATGCCTAATCAGCCCATCTTGCTGAAGCCGGTTCTGAATTCCTTCAATGCGAAAGGCAATGGAGAACTATTGAAGTGTTTTAATAACACAGTCAAGAGAAAGGACAAATTGGTGCTTTAGAAAGGTAGACAATCAGTAAGGCAGAAACAAACAAAAGTACAACAAACATTATAAGAAGAATGTGAAGTGTGAATAAGAGAAGGGGAGCAACTGGAGGAAAAGTAATCACAGGAAATGCCACTGTATAATGTTCTGGACAAGAACTATGAAAAGAAGAATGAATAGAGTTTAAGCATAATAGAGGCATTTAGAGAAGTATTTATTCATTCAAAATATATGGAGCTTCTAGAATACGTTTGGCATAGTGCCAAGCTCTGGCGGTACAAAAATAAAAGTAGCCTTACCTTTGGGTAGCTGGCAATCTGGAGGAGACAAAAGTAAACAAGGAATGGCAAAGCAGTTTAACAGGCCCCTGCCACTGCCTAAGGAAAGTAATTTCAAAAACCAAGACAATTTTTTGCCTTAGTGCAACTTCCTTGTTCCCACTCTGTTCTGCCTATAATATAAAAGTCTTTCACTTTGTACTGCTTCTGGGAGCTTCTTTCTATTAGATTGGACACTGCTCAATTCATAAATCACTGAATAAAACCAGTAAGATCTTTAAAATGTATGCAATCAAATGTCATTTTTTAACATGTTTTCTAGATGAAGATCCAAATCTTGAAAAGGATCTGAACAGTGAGAGGTGACCTACAGAGAAAGGTTTCAGAAGAAGCAGTCTATACAGATACAAGGACAACAGATATGTTCAATGAAATGCAAATAGATGACAGAACTAGAAGTAAAAACCAAAGAAATTTCTTTGGGCTTCATCCTGCAGACAAAGAGGGGTCATTAAAAGGTTTAAAACTTGGAAGAAATGAGATCAGATTTTCGGTTTAGAAAAATTGTGATAGGCCAAGTGTAAATAATGCACATACTTGAGTGTCTATATACATGGAAACTAGTTAGGTAATATTAAAAATACAAAAGCTATATGATCTCACCTCTAACAGGAAGCTAAACAACAAAGCAAACAAGCAAGCAAAATATAACCAAAGACACTGAAATAGAGAACAGGCTGACAGTGACCAGAGGGGAGAGGGGAGGGAATTTCAGGGGAAATAAGGGAGGGATTTAGAGGAACCTATATAAAGGATACATGGACAACAACTGAGAAGGGGGGAAATGGGAGGGAGGGGGTAGGATCGGGGGCGGGATGGGATGGGAGTAATAGACAGAAAACTGTACTTGAAAAATAATTAAATAAAAAAATGGAAAAATGAAATAAAATAAAATACAGACAAAAAATAAAAAAAATAAAATAAAAATAAAATAAATAAAAATACAAAAGCTAATGGTGACAAGAGCCAAAGAGCTACAGCTGATATAAGACTACTCTTAATTCAGTCACACATTGTTGTCTTGCACAAATATATCAAGTACCTATTCCCCTGTTATTCATAAGAAGAAAAATTACTGCTACTTCAAAGAGATCATAACAATAAAGGATAGAACACTTAATCACCACATAATTCTATTTCACATGCACTTTCTCAACCTGTATTCAAACCAAAAGCCATAGCCAAAAACTAAAGAACAAATGTGATTCTTTATAAAGCAGATCAATTCAAAATTCAATATGCTTCCATAATGTATATATTGAGAAAAGGAACACAATTTGGTAAAATGGAAAGAATAATGAACTATAAAAAGAAGATCTGAGTAATACTTTTTTCCTTGCTAATTATGATTTCTGTGCTTCATTCAGCAGATTCATTAGTAAAATTAAAGCAATGCCACTAAATGTTTTGTACAACTGAAAATATTCAAGAACCTGGGGGACATTTTCATTAGTGTTATGAAAAACGAAAACATAAATTAAGCATTAAATAATACTTTATGCATAACTTTGTGAATGGGAAATGAAGCTGATAAAATATTTTTTTAATTTATTGATTAAGCTATTACAGCTGTCCCATTTTCCCCTTTCACTCCCCTCCACCCTGCACACTCCCTCCCACCCACATTCATCCCCCTTTTAGTTCATGTCCATGAGTCGTACATATAAGTTCTTTGGCTTCTACATTTCCCACACCATACTTACCCTCCCCCTGTCTATTTTCTACCTACCATTTATGCTACTTATTCTCTGTACCTTTTCCCCCTCTCTTCCCCTCCCACTCTCCCGATGATAACCCTCTATGTGATCTCCATTTATGTGGTTCTCTGTTCCTATTCTAGTTGTTTGCTTAGTTTGCTTTTGTTTTTGTTTTAGATGTGGTTGTTAATAATTGTGAGTTTGCTGTTATTTTACCGTTCCTATTTTTTATCTTAGATTTTCTTAGATAAATCCCTTTAACATTTCAGATAATAAGGGCTTGGTGATGATGAACTCCTTTAACTTGACCTTATCTGAGAAGCATTTTATCTACCTTTCCATTCTATCACCCAAAATTTTGCACATAAAAGGGCCATAAGCAGAGGGCCTTAGAACCATCCCTAAGTCTATTTTTTTAAAAAAGGTTTTGAATAAAATCCTAAAGATTGACATTAAACTGTATCCTAAGTCATTCCTGAAATTACACCTGTATAATGGCTTCATTTACTTTACTTTACAAATGTGGACTTTCAAAGGGTAATAATTAATAACTGTGATTAATGCTGTCAACAATACCAGTTACAAAGTCAGTGAGATGATTCCCAGAACCCTACCTATATTCTTACTGGTAAATTTTGTTTTATAATATCAATAAATCATTCCAGACAGAACAAAAAAGCTACATAACAGATCTATACACTCGTCTAGAGTATTCCAAGATAGTAAAACATGAAAATAGCAATAAACAAAGTGCTTCATATTATACATTATTCATTTTTCCAAATAACTAACAGTGGGTTTTCAAGGCTAAATAATTACACTTTTAAAATAAATATTTGCTTTAGGCAAACTCAGGTAAAACAATTATGAAATTACATATGTCATTTAGAACATATTTTACAGATCACAAGTCCAAGAACAACACAAAATTCCCTCATTTATAAGCTAATAGAAAAAAGTGAAATATTATTATGAATATAGTTCTCAAGTCAGTCACCAAATATAAGGGCCTACTAAGTACTAAGAATACAAATGACAGTTTCTACCCCTAAAAAATGTTTAATCACTTTAAAAAACCTGAAGAGATGTCCTACTGAAAAAATTATAAATTTATACTATGCTAATGCCTAAGGGTATAATATAATTCTGCCTGAGGGCATAATAAGAATGAACAAGGAAAACAAATAAAGATGTACAAGATAACAATAAGAGTTAAAAATAATATGAAAGTCTTGAAGAGAGGAAAAAATACCCACTTTTCAGGAATACTGTAAAATTAGATACTACTATAATCTTTAAGGAACTGTTGCATTAATACTATCATTTTCCAGGCCTTACATTAACAAAAAAAATAAAAAGAAATGAAAAACACAAATATATACAAATATCATGAAAATTATATTTAGAAAGTTCTTCATATGCAAGGCAAATTGAGTATTTGTAGTTTGGTTATTATAAATTGATTCAAAGATAATTACATTAGAATAATTTAATTATATACTCACTATTTTTAAACAATCTTAAATATAATAAGTAGAAAATATAACATTTCCTCTCACTTTTTCCAGAGATTACTGAATTCTACATTTATTCTTTCTTCAAGGTGGATAGACCCCTAGTCATCTCTTTCACCCACAGCTAATCTATACCTCTTTGTATAGGAGACAATATTAATTTTATGAAGACCTAATGCTACCTTTATTAAGTGACTGGGTAAAATAATTCCAAACTGGTAACTGAGTGATAATTTATAATAGTCTGGAATAAAATTCCCCCAACTATTAAGATTTTAAGCCTAGACAAACAAACAAAAAACACCGCAACCACACAGTCACGTGTTACCTAATAAGAAGACACATTCTGAGAAATGTGTCACTGTGCAATTTCATCATTGTGGGAACATCACAGAGCGTACTTACACAAACCTAGATGGCACAGCCTACTACACACCTAGGCTATATTGTATAGCCTATTGCTCCTAGGCTACATACAAACTGTACAGTATGTTAGTATACTGAACACTGTAGGCCACTGTAACAGTGGTATTTGCATATCTAAACATTTAAAAAGTACTTCCAGTCAAGATGGAGGCATAGGTAGACATGCTTCACCTCCTCATGTAACCACAAGAATTACAACTAACCTAAAACAACACCCAGAACTCCCAGAAAATTAAACTGTATGAAAAGTCCAACAACCAAGTATTTAAAGAAGCCATAATTATCCAGAGAAAAAGGAGGTGTGGAGACTCGGAGGCCTGGCAGAGAGATGAAGAAATGGGTGTGGCATGGACAAGGGTGCCACAGCAGAACCAGGAGTCCCACATTCACATGTGGTGAATAAAAATTAGGAAGGGTAACTGGGGAGCAAGCAATCCCAGCCCCAGGCCATTCGATACCGCCCAGGGTTCCAGTACCAGGAAGATAAAGCCCCGTAACTTCTGGTTGTAAAAACCAGTGAGGTTTGGGGTGGCAGAAAAAATTGCTGGTTTCTCAGAAGAGTCCATTTAAAGGGCCCAGAACATATGCAAATGTACCCACTCTGGGATTCACCACGAGGATAAGGTGGTGCCAGTCACATACAGGAAGTTGGTGAAGTAGCTGGAAATAGGACAAGACCAGGCAAACCTCTAAAAGCCATGCAGTGGCACTGTCCCTACTCCGAGTCCTCCCCCTACCCAGTGGCACAAAGCAATGAACTGGGTTGCCCAACCCTGGCAAATAACTAAGGTTCTGCCCCACAGGACTGAAGAGGTGTGCCAAGACAGGAAGTCAAAGCAGCTCTATTCCACAGAAACAAACACACAGAGCCTGCCAAATTGAGGAGACAAAGAAATATTGCCTAAATAAAAGAACAGAACAAGACCCCAGATAAACAACTAAATGAAACGGAGATAGCCAACCTATCACACTCAGAGTTCAAAACGATGATGATCAGGATGCTCAAAGAATTCACTGATTATAGCAACAACATAAAGGAAGAAATTAAGGTTACATTAAGTGGAATAAAGCAAAATCCACGGGGAACCAACAGTGAAGGAAGGGAGCTGGAATTCGAATCAATGATTTGGAACATAAGATAGAAATTAACATCAAAAAAAAACAGAGAGAAGAAACAAGAACTCAAAAAAAAATCAAGGATAGTATAAGAAAATTCTGGGACATCTCCAAAAGTTCTGACATCCAAATCATTGGGATGCCAAAAGAAGAGGAAGAGCAAGAAATTGAAAACTTACTTGAAAAAATAATGAAAGAAAACTTCCCTAATTTGGTGAATGAAACAGACAAGCAAGTCCAAGAAGCACTGAGAGTCCCAAACAGGATGGATGCAAAGAGGCCCACTCCAAGACATATCATAATTAAACTGCCAAAGGTTAAACATAAACAGAGAATCTTAAAAGCAGCAAAAGAAAAGCAGTTAGTTACCTATAGGGACTTTCCCATACTGTGAGCTGATTTCTCAAAAGAAACTTTGTAGGCAAGAAGAGACTAGCAACATGTATTTAAAGTGATGAAAAGCAAGGACTAACAACCTAGATCACTCTATCCAGCAAAGCTATCATTTAGAATGGAAGGGCAGAGTACTTCCCAGACAAGGTAGACCTAAAGGAATTCATTGTCACCAAGCCATTATTATATGAAATGTTAAAGGGACTTATCTAAGAGAAAGGTCAAAACTATGAACATTAAAATGACAACAAAATTACAACTATCAACAACTGAATCTAAAACAAACAAACAAATGAACAAATTAAGCAAACAACCAGAATAGGAACAGAATCACAAACATAGAGATCATTTGGAGGGTTATCAGCTGGGAGAGGGAAGGGGAAGAAAAGGGATAAAATGCAGGGATTAAGAAGCATAATTGGTAGGTAAAAAAAATAGAGGGATGTAAGAACGCTATAGGAAATGGAGAAGCCAAAGAACTTATATGCACAACCCATGGCCATGAACTAAGTATGGAGATTGCTGGAAGGAAGGTGGGTACCAGGCAGAGGGGGCAAAGAAATAAAAATTGGGACAACTATAATAGCATAATCAATAAAATATACTTAAAAAAAGAAAGGAAAAACTATGGTATAAGAAATAAAAAATAGTATACCTATACCATGAATGAAGCTTGCAGGACTGCAAGTTGCTCTGGGTGAGTCAGTGAGTGGTGAGTGAATGTGAAGGCCTACAACATAACTGTACACTACTGCAGAGTTCATAAACATGGACATTCAGGCTACACTAAATTTACTAAAAATATTTCTCTTTCTTCAATAAGTTAACCTTAGCTTACTGTAACTGTCTTACTTCATACACTTTAAAAAATTTTTAAACTTTTCAACTGCTTCGTAAAACACTTCACTTAAAATGCAAGCACACTGCACAACTATACAAAAATACTATCTTTATATCCTTATTCTATAAGCTTTTTTCTATTTTTACATTGTTTTCTACGTTTCAAACTTTTATCTTTAAAAACTAAAGACACAGCCCTGGCTGGTGCTCAGAGGATTGAGTGCCAGAGCTCAGTGGATTGAGTGCCAGCCTGCGAACCAAGCATTGGCAGTTCAATTCCCAGCCAGGGCACAAACCAGGGTTGCAGACCAAGTCCCCAGCAGGGGGCACGTGAAAGGCTACCACACATTGATGTTTCGCTCTCTCTCTCTCCCCGCTGCCTCCCTTTCCCTCTCTCTAAAAATAAATAAATAAACATCTTTTTTAAAAATAAATAAAATAAAAAATAAGACAGACACACACATTAGCCTACATCAACATAGGGTCAGGATCATCTATATCACTGACTTCCACCTCCAAATCTTGTCCCACTGGAAGGTCTTCAGGGGCAATAGCATGCACAGAGCTCTCATCTCCTAAGATAACAATACCTTCTCTTTGTGACACCTCCGAAGAACCTACCTAGGGATCTTCCAGAGGAGGTTTCACTCTTTTCAGAAATATGTCCATAGTTCTTTATTTTTTTCCATCATAGATTTGCTTATAAGAAGATAATGCACCATGAATACTCTCTATTAGTAATAACTTTCAGCATTAGGATTCATGTTTCAAACTTTTTAAGGAGCTTCCTGAGGTCTATAAAAACTTCTGCTAAATCTGTCACTGTGATTTTTTTTTAGGGTTCTTCTTTTTCCTCTCCTGTTCCCTACCCGCTTGCCTCTTCTTCAGTTATACATTCCCATTCCAGTTGCAACAACTCCTCTTTAGTTAGTTCCTCAGGAACCACCTCTAGGAGCTCCTCGATGTCATCCCCATTCACACCCAAGTTCAAGTTCTTTGTCGCCTCAACCGAAGCCTTATTGATTTTTGCAACCTCTCAACCTTGGCAAATCTCTTCAAGTCAAGGACAAACCTCTTGAGTTTCTTCTTCCATTCATACACTCCTTGGTGACATCATCCCAAGCTCAAGCAAGTTTCTGGATGCAGTTGTAGATGTTTAAATACTTGACAATTGTACTCAGGTCTTCCTCAGCTGCAACACTAGACTGGGCAAAGGTCCTCGACAGGTAGTAGGCCTTAAAAGCTGCTGTAACTCCTTGATCCATGTGTTGGATCAATGAAGTGGTGTCTAGAGAGAGAAACACCACTTTGATATTGGGATGAAGAACACCAAAAAAAAAAAAAAGGATTTCTGGGGACATTATCAACAATAAGCAAAATCATAAGAGATCTTATTAACCTAACAGTACTTCTCCATTTTACTGACCTAGCAACTAACTCAAGAGGGCATCTTATTGCCCCTGCAGTGCACTGGCAGTGTGAGCTTACTGAGGGGCTGGAGGGCCCTGGGGTTCCCACTGCACCACATCATGAAGGGTTCCATCTGCAGCCTGCAACACCGCCCCAAGCAAGACTGTTATCCTGTCCTTAAAAGGCTTGAAACCTGGCATTGACTTGGCCTCCTTATGGATGAAAGTCTCTCCATGCATCCATTTCCAAATAGGGAGGTTTCATCCATACGGAATATTTGCTCTGGCTCAAGAGCAAATATTGCTCAAGTAATTATCCTCCACAATCAACTTATCTACAGTTTCAAAGATTATTCCAGCTGCCTTCACATCAGCACTCGCATACAAATCATTCACTTCACAGTATGTGATGAATGGCAACTCTAAATTGTTTAATCACTCCAAGTTAGCCACAAATTCAACACCATAGTCAGGAAGGAGAGGGGGGAAATTTGGACAACTTCAATAACATAATCATAACATATTATTCCTAAAAAAAGAAATATTCGAAGTGTGGAAAGCAAGGACCTACAACAAAAATACTCTATTCAGCAAAGCTATCATTTAGAATTAAAGGGCAGATAAAGAGCTTCCCAGACAAGAAAAAGCTAAAGGAGTTTATCATCACCAAACCATTATTATATGAAATGTTAAAGGAACTTAAGAAAAAAAAGGAAGATCAAAGCTATGAACAATAAAATGGCAATAAATACATATCAATCTACAACTGAATCTAAAAAACAAACTAAGCAAAGAAGAACAGAGACAGAATTACAGATAGGGAGAACAGTGATGGCTGTCAGATGGGAGGAGGGATTGGGGGAGTAGGTGAAAAAGTGAAAGAAGAAGCACAAATTGGTAGTTACAGAATACTCACGGGGATGTAAAGTACAGCATAGAAAATGGAGAAGCCAAAGAACCTATATGCTTAACCCATGGACATGAACATAAGTGTGGGGATTGCCTGAGGGAGACAGGGGCAAAGGGGAAAAATTGGGACAACTGTAATAGCATAATCAATAAAATATAATTTTTTTAGAAGACAAGATTTTCCTGTGAGTCTCTAGATATTAGCAACTAGATCCGACCTTTAAGAACAGCAACAGTCATTTGTAACCATGAGGAGTATGAGCCTAAAAGACACTGGGAATGATGAGCAGAAAGACAAAAAGACCCAGAGCTCCCGGATGATGGTCCTGAATCACTGAATAATTAACCAACCCTTACCTCCATATTTATTGCGTTAAATATTAAGTTTTCATTTACAGATTAAGTCGTTCTCTTTTGGGTACCTCTTACTTACAAAGGCATCATAATACAAGTAGTATATAAACTTCCCGACTTTAGAAAGAACTAGTGCTAAAAAAGTTCATGCCCTAATCTACATATTTTAAAATAAGAAGGAAATCTAAATAAAGAAGCCTAAACTTAGAATAAAAACATTCTTCCAGATCCAGACCTAAATGGGCAATCAGAGACATTATCCCAAATTTTATCACCAACAATAGATGACTACTAGAATTAGATGCACTTATAAACAGTCAATCCAAATGCTGGAGAAAAAAACAGTTTTTTGTTCTCTGCTAAGAAATGTTAAGTTGGTAATATTTAAGATATAATGAAAGAGGCACTGAATTATATCTTGGGAGTCTACCTGATTTTCTTAAAGGAATCTGCTGGGAAATCTGGTTAACATTCATGAAGAAATAACTGAGACCTTAAAAAAAAAAAAAAAGACTGACTACAGCCTTTCACATATATGTGAAATCTAAAGAACAATGTTGCGGGCCAAGATGGAGGTGTAGGTAGAAACACTGTACCTCCTCACACAACCAAATTTAAGGACGAGATTTAGAAACAAAAACACAACCAAAACAGACAGAAAATTGAGCTGTACCCAAGTCCAACAACAATGAACCATTCATCTAGACCAGTAAGAGGGGCAGAGTGGGCAGAAAAAAGCAGTGGTTGGCAGACCTGGGTGGGCGCGGGACAAAACGAGCAGACTCAGTAAGGCTCACAAGGCGGCTGGCTGACCGTGGACACACATTCGCATGCAGATAAACCAGGTAAAGAACAATGTAAATGAGCAAACGCTCATCAATAATTCATTCTGAAATTATTTGAAACCTATGAGAAAATTAAAAACGTGTACAAATAATTCCTATTTACTCTTCACTTGCATTTACTTAATAGTAACAATATAAGGTGATTCCACTTATCTAAACTGTTTATTATTACTCTTAGTTACTGCTGAATCATCTGAGTGTTGCAGACATCAACACCCCTTCCATCCAAATACCTGAGTGTTATTTCCTAAAAACAAGACCATTGCATGACCACAATACATTTATTAATTCAGGATGTTTAACAGTGCTTCAATACTATTACCTAATCCATAGTCCATATTCAATTTTGCAAGCAATGTCCTTCACAATATCCATCTTCCCTCTCAGGATGTAATCCAGGACCATGCATTATATTTAGTTGTAAGTTTCTTTGGTTTCTCTTATCTGAAAAAGTTTTTGTCTTTCTATTTCACAACAGTGACTCTTAAAGAGTACAGGCCAGGTGTTTCAATGAAATTGGGTTTTTTCTGACATTTCTCTCATGATCAGATTCATGGTTTTTGTTTTTGTTTTTTTTGTAGGGATACTACACATGTGATATTCTGTTCTGGTCATATTCAGTGTATCACATCAGGCTATAAAAATTTAATATATACAAAGTGAGACATTTTCATAAAGGTAATATTTTCACAAGAAAAACACTTGTAAGTGATTAAGATATAAAAGACAATTTGAAAGAAAATTTTAAAATCTATTCTAGATAATGAATGTTTCAACCACTTTGCTAAATAATTGAAGAGTCGAGCTGCAATCTTAATGAAGTTCTACAGAGGGAGCTAGCACCACAAAGAATAAAAAACATACGGAACTTCAAAAGAAGACCTAGTCTGCCCGAAATACTGGATTTCTGTTCATCAACATGAGCTCAGATTATCCTCTAAGATTTTATCTTAGCCATAAAAAACACAGTATTACCTACAAACCATGGCACATTTCTAAGTAAACCACATTAAAACTTAGAAAATATAATACCCATCATAAATATCTTTAAATATTCTGTGACGTTGGTATATGTGTTTTAAATAATATTCCTCCAAAAAGGTAAAAAATATTGTTTTTCCTAAGTTACTGAACTTAGGCAAAATAGAAAGCAATAAAAAAAAAATGTCTGAACTCAAAACACACTTTCTATCCTTTTCTGCCATAAGGTAGAGTCTCTCCATGCCTCAATTTTCTATAAAATGGGAGTAATTACATCTACCTCAAAAGATTGCTATGAAATTATTAGAGCAGAAAAATAATTGAAATAATGTTCTTTTCTCGTCTTTTAATACATAAGTGTTATTTAATTGTTCAATACTTTCAAAAAAGAAATCGATAAGTATATTCAGTAGAGCAATTATTTTCAAAAATTAGATTAGTCACTAATAGATACTAAAAATTTCCCAAAACTCCAAAATGTTTATCATTCCCCAAAAGTCTCTCAATCCCAAAGGAGATACAGACAGTGTTAGCATACCCTTACTTTATTTTTCAGGTATTTTCTTTCATGGCTTCATTCTCAAAATGTTCCTGTTTGTTCTAGACCAAGGAGAAAAGAATTCAACATACCAGCACTCTCTCTTCATTCCATGTTGACCCCCCTGAACATTAACCCCATATTATAGTTCACCCATAATACTTGCTTTAGGATGAAACTTCCAATGGAAGCATTATACATAGAATCAAATAAGTTCTACACAAAAGGATTGTAGAGAAAAGGTTCTAGAATGCTCAAGAGAATGAGGTTAAAAAAGACCAAAGTATTTTAAAATTATTCCACACAATATGTGACTATAAAATGTATGAAAAATTAACTACATTATGGCTATGAATCTTTCTTATTTCATAAACATCTCTAAAATCTTTTAGAATCAAGTTGACCAAAAATCTTTGTGTTATACCCTCTCCCTGAAGAATGGGAAATGTCTTGCATTTTGAAGGCAGGCATAAGTAGTATTTGATGATTCTCTTCAACTCACTCAGTAGAAAGTCTAAGGAAGTTTCTAAAACCATAATACATACTATGAAATTAATCAGTCATTGGGTTTCATATTGCTTTTGGGTTCATTTTAACCAGTTACTGAGTCTTGCAATGGACATTAATCCCTTCTATATTAAAAAAAATCACTGCATATTTAGAGAACTGCTTGGTATAACAGAAAAAAACACTAAAACGGGAATCGGGAGGCTTGAATTCTGGTCCAGCATTTGTCATTATAGTGTAATCTGTACAAGTTACTTTATCACCGTAAATTTCACCATAAATTACAGATACTAGTTCTGAAGTTCATTTGTAGATTCAAAGTTCTATAATTTAAAAGATTATGGAAAAGTGGACTTTGAGAATGAAACCATAAAAATACTATACCTATTTATGCATGTTGAAAAGCAATAACCATTTAACTTTGTTGGTCTTAGATGTTCTTTATTTCAATTTTGGCCTTCTGCTTGCCAGGAGTTTTTCCTACTTTTGTATTAAGCAAATGCATTTTGCCATGAACAAAAATCTATTAGTTTTATAGGCAATCAGTTCTTATATTATTCTTATAAAACAATCTTCAGGTTTTTGAAGAACTGCTCAGTAACAACAATAATAATAATGGATATAAGAGCGTATCAGATGTTACTGATTGTCTCTAATTGCTCTTCACACATTTTTAAATATGTCACTTAAATACTTATAAATCTCCCCTGGTAGTTTAGAAATTGGGTACTGTTCTCTAAAAACTTAAAATTTTTCACACTACACTGAAGATCAAGATCTGACGGTGTCCTGTCCAATACCTGGCATCATTCCCCTCGCACAACTGAATAATTTTCCCCCATTTCATCATAATCATAAATTGACCATCATAATTATTGAGACAAAATTTTAAAACTTAAAGGGTAATTCTGAGAAAATAATTAGCTTTTGACATAAAAAGTCATTAAAGAGAATTCATTCAACCTCAGAGAGGAAAAATATACCTCATATCCAGAAAAGCGAAACTTTGCTTATAAAAATTTCCTCTTTATCTTGGCAAGCTATCTTGAGAAGTCAAGTAAATAAATGTGAATCTTTTTTAGAGGCTTTCCCCATAGAGTACAGCCAATTGAAAAACATCAGATATCAAGTTACTCCTGCCTGTGTTAAGTGGCACGGATACTTCTAAATTTATTTATATTGCCTTTGGTATTTGTCCCTAACTCCAGCCAACTTTTAACTTTCTTTATCTTAATCTTTATTGAAGGTAATATTCTATTTAGGTATTCATAAAACAAACATATTTACAGAACCAAACAAAATGGTTCCATAACTATTGATAAGAAACCCACGATTACAAAACCTTCAATTATGAAGCCGTGTATAACTGTCAAGTACTTAAATCAGAGAGTTAGTCTTCATTTGTAAATGAAGTCAATATCCTTCCTCTCAATAGCACCCAGCACACTGACCGGTAAGCGAAGAATATTTGGTGAATGAAATAATGATGTTTCTCTAGTTTATTTTAAACTACTCCACTGATAAAACTAAAATGCTGATAGACTAAGAAAATCTACAGAAGACTAATGCAACTAGCTCATTACTGAACCAACCTTTTTATAGTTTTGGATTATTCCTACCACAAATTTAACTGTTCGACTTTCCCTACTTAAAATCGCCCCCCAGAATCTTCAGTAGGTAGAACATTAGGAAACAGGAACCTGGGGAAAACCATTCTGCTTAAACAGACAACTGTCACTGCTGACCAATCTCTCCGGTTTTGTTGCATGTCAGTCTTCCCCAGACAAATAACATGTATATCTGTAAACTGCATTTTATACACTAAGAATATTTTTTTATTTTTTTATTTTTTTATTTTTATCTTTTATACACTAAGAATATTTTTAATGAAAATGCAGTTATTATTTACCACCTAAAATATTATCAAGACAATGAGACTTATCACTGTACTATTATTGGTACATACAGGATTAAGGCACATTTTCAAAAAGCAGGCTAATGTGATGGTATCACTGCATTTTTGCATTATCATGATAAATCAAGTCTGTCTTTAACATATTGGAATTAAGAATCTACAAATGAACATATTAGAATTAGAATTAAGAAGCCATAATGTTTTATGAAAACAAAGCATGGAATTATTAATTGGATAATTAAATTTTGTTTTATATCTACAGCTTATTAATTTTTTAAGACTTTGTTTATTTTTAAAGAGAAGGGAAGGGAGGGAGAAGGAGAGGGAGAGAAACATTGATGTGAGAAACATCCATCAGTTTTACCTCTCATACACATCCTGACCACGGACTGAACCTGCAACCTAAGCATGTGCCCTGACCAGGAATGGAATGAACCAGTGACCTTTCACTTCACAGACTGACACCCAAACAACCAAGCCAACATCGGTCAGGACCAGCTTATAATATTTTTAAAAGCTTGGACTTGCACACAAAGATCTTAGCTATTTGAATTTTAAGGACAAAAATCAGGTTATTTATGAGCAGCTTCCATGAAAGGCTAGTGTTGCAGTGGCATAGCATATTCAACTGAGACTTTAAAAACTACAAGGCAGAGAACCAGGAGCCACAGAACAAAGATAATCAACTAACGCCAAATCAAGTAACAATATTAACAAGAATAAGAATCTTACTACGTAACCACTAGTTACTAAAAAGACTTCATGTTATACTAAAAAAATAAAATTGTGCTCATTCAACCTTTAGATGTACATTATATTTGCTCACTTTGTTCACCATTATGACTATAAAGTTGAAACAGTTCATCTTATAATAGATAAGCCTATTAAGTCAACACTTTAAATTTAGTGCATTTAGAACTTCTTTCATTAAGTTGTTTTTCTGGTTATAGAAAGAGAAAAAATCCAGATAAACAATTCGTAGATTTTAAATATCATACCATTCTGAGCAGCACGATGAAATCTTGCACTCCCAGGCCTGTCCCACCCAGGATGTGCATCTCTCCCTGACCCAGTGTATCCAAGTTGTATAGCTACTGAGTAGCCCTCTGGGTTACCAGATCCACTGTTGTGGTATCACAGCGCTTGTGTTCACGTAACCCTTATAGTAGCGGACTCTTATGTTACAATCCCTACATCATTCACCTCACAGCACCTCATCACACAGGCACTGTATCGTTTCACATCATCATTATAAGAAAGGGAAATATAATACAGTAAGATGAGAGAGAGACCATATTCACATAACTTTTACTGTAATATATTATCATAATTGTTCTATTTTATTATTATAATTAATCTCTTATAATGTATAATTTATAAGTTAAACTTTATCATAGGTGTATAAATACAGGAAAAAACGTAGTATATATAGCATTTGGTACTATCCATGATTTTAGGCATCTACTGGGGGTCTAGGAATGTATCTCCCACGGAAAAGGTGGTACTACAGTATCATCAAGTGTGGTCCAACCTGAAGGTATAAATTTCTTGAATTCTAGACATGAGTTATTTGTATAATAACTAAGATAATCAGAACTTTCTAATGGCACAATGGGAAAAGAGGTAGGCTAATTAGAAAGCTGAAACAAAAAATTTTTAGCTTCCCTCTTTAGACAATCTTATGATACTAAAAAGGTTAAGGTAAGGTGAATTTTAAAAACTCCCAAGTCAGTAATTTTTAACTAAAAACTTCTCAGTCCCTGTAAGGTAGGAATCTTTTAAATACTACTATAGAACAGAAAAATAGCAATGGAGATATCCCAGAATCACACACACAGTTATTTTTATCTAAAAAACAAAACCAGCCCTGGCTGGCGTAGCTCAGTGGATTGAGCACGGGCCTGCGAACCAGACGATCGCGGTTCGATTCCCAGTCAGGGCACATGCCTGGGTTGCAGGCCGGTTCCTTGCAGGCTAACTACCAGCAGGGGACGCACAAAAGGCAACCATACATTGATGTTTCTCTCCCTCTTTCCTTCCCCTCTAAAAATAAATAAATAAATAAAATCTTTAAAAAAAAAAAAAATAAATAAAAAATAAAAAAAATAAAAAACAAAACCGTAAGAACATTAAAACTTTTAAAAGAAAAAAAATTGTACTCACATTTCAAACTGTTTAAAGTGTTTTACCTTATGCTAAACAATAACGACACACTATTTCATACAGCAACAAAAGAAACAAAATTATATTTCTCTATCTTAAGCATGAGGGTGGGGGAGTCAAGTAAGAGCCAAAAATTAACAGTGACAATTTAATGTTTTATCTGGAGAAAGAAAATAAAATGACATATTTCCCAATTATGGAAATATATAATATTACATATTTTAATGTAATAAAGTATATAAGTATATACTTTATAAGTATATAAGTATATAAGTATATAATATTACATACTTTCATGTGCATACAGGAACGATTATTTCCTGGAAACTTATAGGGTATAAATATCCTAATTCTACTAGGATTAAGGTCATAGTGTTATGTCTTTATATCCCATATGATCCTAAAAGTCAGATTATTCATATACATCTACTCCAAAGACAGGGTAACCTATGTTACGATCTCTGGTTTAATGCACTTACAGTTCCTTGTGCTTGTCCTCAGCCAAGATTTGGTCATTTGCTTTAAGAGAATACCTGTAACACAGAACAAAAACATACTGGTCACACATACATACAAGTATGTTTGACTCATGGACATCTGACTATAGTATCAACAGTTGACACCCATCGAGCACTACCACACTGTTTATAAAAAACGCCCAAGTTCTTTGCAGTTCTTATCACTTCCACACCCAAGACCCCAATAATTGATCAACTTGACCATTCTTTGACAGCACAAGATATCCTCAGTATTTTTCTATGGTGACTCATCTGTAATGTTACTTATCTAGCAGGCCAAAATTCAAGAAACTACTCTAATGGTAAGTACTTAAGAGTAAAAATGGGCTGTTATCCCATTCACTAAACACATAGTAAATGTCTGCTGTGCACCAGACCATGTACTGGGTAGTGTGACTTAAGAGAACAAATAAGCTTTGAAGTTCCTGACTATCGGACCATTTACTGGTTTAACAACCATAGGCAATTATTTCACCCCTTTTAAGTCCATTCCTTATCTATAAATTATCAGTTGTTATAAATTTTAGAATAGGGATCTTTCAAATTATTGCTGAAGTTAAAAGAATTTCTAAGGAGTACATTGCTGAAATAGATTTTAAAAAATGGACAGTAATTCCCAAGTCTTCAATTTCCACTTGGATTCAACCCATTCCTAAAACTAATCTACCTGACAACAGATCAGAGGTCCAAGTAGAGCAACCATGTAGGTTTTCCTTTCTTGCCTCCCCTTTCACAAGTGCCTTTACCTGCTTTATAAAGAGAATGGTGTTATTTACCACCCATCCTGAATAAAACTGTATCGCACTACCCAGTGTGTATGAAAATCGCTGATGTACAAAACAAGGAATGATTCATATTTTGTCTGCAAAGCCTTCTTTAATACCACAAACTGACTACAGGGCTTCCTGTTTTATACATTATTTCTATAAGTAATGAAGCCAGAAATTATAAATAGGGAACTGTGATAGGGTGTTCTATTTGCAGACATATACAGACATGGGGCAGAGGCTGACTGCAGCTTTCATTTTGAAAGTTTATCTCTTGTTCACCACTAAAGAACATACTACTTTTCAGAAAAAATCCTGTGAAACAAAGGTAAGTCAGTTTCTAATAAGAAAAAATGAAGACAATATCAACTTATTTCCTCTGGTAAACAAACTTAAAACAAGGCTCCTTGCCCTTCCATCTACCTACTGAAGATTAAATACCAAAAGATGGCTGTCATAGAAACACAAACCAAAGCCATTTATTTGAATTAAAAATGAGACCAGGCCTTTTCCACCATGAAAATTAATCTGACTGGTTTGGCAATGAAGAACAGTTTTGCCATTAAGGTTCTATGGCAGACGGCCTTAAAATGAATGGCTTTGACTAAAAGACATTTAAGGTACTTGATAAAGATATTTTATCAAAAAAAAATCCTTTTCAGAAAGGCATATTGAAATTAACAACATTTTACTTTTACCATCATCTCCTGAAATGTTAAGATAAACATACTGCCTATAAGAAAAACACTAATAGATATAATTACTAGTTATTTAATAACACCTTTTTTGGTATACTTCCCGGAATTCACATCTCTAGTGACTCTAATAAATGCCCAGGTCAGGTGGTTTCTAATTCTTCGTTTCCAACAAACTTAAAGAGAGGCCTAATTAAATTAACACTGAGAGGTAAATCAAAATAATGTTTGATGACAGAGAAGTTCAAATAATTGAGTGACAAAACTAAAACAACCATCTGTCTATTACCATCCAATTAATTATGTGAACTTCTTCTCAGCACTTGCATCTCTGACGAAAAAAGGGAAATAGGATGATGCAGAACTTGTCTTACTGCACAATGTGTATTATTTACCCACAAAAAGATGAATCAGAAACAGTTAAAAACTAGTTTCACCCATGTTATCACAAGACACATTTAACTTCATTTTCTTCTGTTTCATAATTATTTAACATCATTTTAACATATTTATGTTGTTGTACTAACTATATGCTAATTATAATCTCATGACTGGGAAATATTTTTTAATTCAATTTACATATATATTTTATGGAAGAGACATATGATGGGGTGATCAATATGCATGAAGGGCTTTAGTAAATAAAGTATATTACTTTCATAATATAGTACATGTAAAATATAATTGCTGCATAAAAAAACATTACTTAAAGACTGGTGAGGAAAAGCGTAACAGAAATACAAATTTAAACAAAAAAAGAATATAAAATTTTTAAATGTTAAAAAAGAGCGTGTTCGTGAATTTTTAGGAATGGATGATGATAGTTATCAAACCGCTATGTTAAAGTCCACTAAAAGAATGGATTTTTAAGTTTTATTTAATACTACCATAAAAGCTCATTAACTTAATGAATGAGAAAGTACTTCTTATTTTATTTTAATTGTTGCTCAAGTACAGTTTTCGGTCTTTTACTCCCAGCCCAGCCCACTCGCCCATCCCTCCCCAGAGAAAGTACTTCTTTATCAAAACATTTCTGTGTAAGTTAAAAAGTTTCAAACCAGTGGATTTGTCGACATCTGTATATATTTTAGCAAAGACTTTGGTACATACACAATAGGAACTTGCTCAGAGTTACTTTCCTTCTTACTCTAGCTGGCTAGTAATAGAGAAATAACAAACATCTTGCTTAAAGACCTCACAATTCAGCAAGCAAACAGAACAAAATAACTGTTCACTGTATGGTAAGTGCTACAAAAAAGTGCAATATATACTGTTCATACAAAAGAGGAAGTAGTCAGACTCCTTCCTAAGACAGACAAGAAAAGGACAGCTTTTATCTGCTCCCCAACTTTCTATTCCCCCATTAACATCTCTCTTCATTTCTCCTTCCCTATAAACAACCTTCCCATTTAAAGTTTCAGGATAAGAATTTAAGGAAATAGTAAAAGAGGCCTGAATAAAAGGTCCATAGAGGCAAGACGCAGGCAAGTATAGCCTGATTTTGATCAAATTACCAAAAGGAATATTTTACTCTCCTAATTCACAGAGTACATCTCCAGGTCCTCAACAATGAGTTTACAAGATCAATTTTGAACTATGCTCTAAGCAAGTAAATTCTCCAGTCTCAAACAGGCCTCAAAATCACTGTTCCTCTAGTATTCCTTTCTCTGATCTAATTTTCCCCACCCCAAACCAGGTAGGTAGCCTTCTATCAGATCTCAATTACCTTTATTCTTCATCTTTATTAGGTTTTTCTCAAATTTATCTTTCTTATCTCTATCTTGAGTCTTGCACACACAGAAATCTAGCCTACACATAAAACTGCAAGGTTTGAGGATACAGTACTCAAGACTGTTCCCACTTGTGACATCCCCTGCAAGTTCACAGGGTGCCCCAAACCACCCTCAGGTTCAATAATTCACTGCAAGGGCTCCCAGAACTCACTGAAAGCTATCATACAGATTACATGGTTACAGATTACAAGGAAAGGATACAAATCAAAATCAGCCAATGGAAGAGACATACAGGGCAGTGTGGGGGACAATTCCAAATGCAAAGCTTCCAGGATGCATTCTCCTTTGGCACCAACATGGCACTCTGGTGATACAGAATAATATGGTCGAGTATGGCCAGCCAGGCAAGCTCACAGAGCTTCAGTGTCCAGAGTTATTCTTTCTTCACTGAAGCTTCCTTACACAGAAATGGTTGATCAATTGACTGCTTATGTGGTTTAATAGGTCTCCAGGTCAACTGATACCACATAACCTAGAGCCTTACCCTAAATCACGTAATTGGTCACATTATTGGGTGTGGCCAACCCCTGTCCTAAACAAAAGACACCTCTACATGTATAATATAGACTACCTCCCAGAATCCAAGGGCAAAACCAGACCCCTCGTTGGGCAAGGCCAGATTCTTGACACATGCCTATGTGTATGTTTATTTGTTTATTTATATATGTCTATAAATATACAGATATACAAATTTATGTGTATATTTCTTTATTCATAAACTTCCAGCCAGATCTGTATTTTTCATATAACTCTCCCTTATAAATGCCTACTATATGAAATGCCACTACGGTAACCTATAGTTGTCAATTAGCTATCTTGCTGCCTAAAAGAATAACATTTTAATTTTGAAAATGGAACACTGATTTAGTTAGCAAATTAGAAAAAAGGCACTATTACAGAGGCAATTTGTTCCTCCAGGCAATGTAAATACCTTTCCAAAACTCATAAACTACAACCAAACTCCATGTTTATAGATGGTTATTTGTAAGGGAATAAAAACTTTACATTTTTTTAATGTACAGAAATAGTACACACCTACAATTGCAATGATTACGTTCATAACAAACTGCTTGAAGTTCATTTTAAAATAGGCAAACCATAAATTATAATTATAAATTTAAAGTAAATATACCATCAGAACCATAATCCTTACCAATGAAATAGAGATATTTTTCACTGAAACATATAATTAAGTGTTTAAATGTGCAGTTTGTAATTATAAATAGTTCTCGTTTTCATTTAGTATGTCCTGTTCTGCCAACCTTAACTGCTGTTGGCAGAATGGAAGATACAGAGCAGTTTGAATCTCTTTACTGCATTTAACTTACTTTGTGAACATTCCATGTTTTATGTTAATAAACTTCAAGAAGAAAATTCAACTTAGTAGAAAGTAGAGAGCTATACCTCAGTTGTCTACCATGTCTTTCTCAAATGGAAACAAAGCACGCCCTATTTTTAAGCTGGGTTTGGTTTCCTAAAGACATGATTAGATAGATGTTCTGCTTTTATATCCACTTCTTAGATTCAAACATGAACATAGTCCCTAAAAGAAGAGAGACAGCAAAAAGGTATAGTGTTAGTTCTCAAACTTCTTTCTGACTGAATTTACCAGAGGGGAAACACACACACTCCACGTCAGAAGATGAGGAGGCAGTAGATAGCACCGGGAAAGGCCCTCTCTAATCCTGTAGCTAACCACCACAAAGAAAATTTCTTCAGTGAGTGAAAGGCCATACGATTGAAAGTCTGAGACCTTTGTTATTGTCCGGATTCTGCCACTCTTTGAAGTGGACAAGCCATTTAATGTCTCTAAGGAAGACAAACTACCTATGTCACAGTGTTGCTATGTGGATCAAATGAGATAATACATTTGGGAACCAAGTCAGGTTCCCAGTAGGGGACGCGCAAAAGGCCACCACACATTGATGTTTCTCTCCCTCTTTTTCTCACTCCCTTCCCCTCTCTAAAAATAAATTTTAAAAACATTTTTTAATTGTTAACAATCACACCACACAAAAAGTAGCAGACTGCATCAATAAATTATAGTAAAACCATGGGAAAATGGTTCGATATTAAGTTTTAAAAAAATCCCAAAACACTCCTAGAAAGAACTGGAAATATATATGTAAAAATATTACATATAACATTACAGGATTTTTATTTTCTTCTTTGTACTTTTAAAAACTGTAAATAATAAGCATATTATTTTTGAAATTAGGAAAATATATTAAAAATGTAATACTTTAGAATGTGATTATGATATTCATCTGCATATAGTTTTCACTTAAACTTTTCAACCAATGAACATGAAAGTCTTCAAAGATTAGTTCAAATCTTCTCTTGTATAAAAACTTAAAATTTTTTTTTTATTTTTTAAAAGAAGCATTTTATTTTTAAAGATTTTATTTATTTATTTATTTATCTTTAGAGGGGAAGGAGAGGGAGAGAAACATCAATGTATGGTTGCCTTTCGTGCATCCCCTGCTGGGAGTTGGCCTGCAGGGAACCGGCCTGCAACCCAGGCATGTGCCCTGACTGGGAATCGAACCGCGATCCTCTGGTTCGCAGGCCCGCACTCAATCCACTGAGCTACACCAGCCAGGGCTAAAAACTTAAAATTTTTAATTTAAATGTTATTGAATAAACATTGACAGCAACAGGTGACAAGTTATATAGGAAGAAGAGGAAAGAAAAGTGAGGGAGAGGAAGAGAGAGCAGTAGAGAGGAGGAAAGAGGAGAGGACAAAGAGGACTACTGTCCCCAATCCTGTCTGAGCTGTTTATGGATGACACGCTTAAAGCAAAAAGTAGAGAATCCAGTAATGGCATTCCCACCATGGGCAATGGGAAAATGCTATTGTTATTCAGGTTAATCATTTACTATTAGAACATATAAATAAAATATATTCATACATTATAGGTAACTATTATGATAGGCAAGAACAGTAGTAGTATAATAAAGTAAAGTGTGGGCCTTTTATAAGAGACCGAAACAAACATTTATTCAAATGTGTTTCTCCCTGAAAATCAGCATAACAGAATTTCAGGCTGAAGATCCTTGAAGAGATGGTGACCTCCGGAACCAGCCCTACCCCAGCGGTCCCCAACCCCCCGGGGCAACCAGATGCTATGGGTCCCTGGTCTGCTAGGAACCTGCCCACGCAGCAGGAGGTGAGCAGCAGCAAGGGAGCTAAGCTTCATCTGTATTTACAGCTGCTCCCCACTGCTGGCACTACCACCTGAGCTCTTCCTCCATCAGATCAGCAGGGCATTAGGTTCTCACAGGAACACGAACCCTACTCTGAACTGAGCCCTGAGGGATCTAGGTTGTGTGCTCCTTATGAGGATCTAATGCCTGGTGATCTGAGGTGGAGCTGAGGCGGTGATGCTAGTGCTGGGGAGCGGCTGCACACACAGATCATCATTACCAGAGAGGTGTGACTGCACAGAAAGGTGTGACTGCACTTATTGTGACTACAATAAGTCAACTGCTTGTGGATTCATATCAAAACCCTATCAGTGAGTGGCAAGTGACAATTACGCTGCATCTGGTGGCAGGCTCTATAGTGGCAGGTGAGTTGATGTATTTCAATTGTACAGCTACATCGGTGGCAGGCTGTAAGTCAGAATTGGACACCTATTTCAGTCCATGTGTGGCCCGCCCATTATCTTATTTACCACTTCTGTCTGCGTCGCTTTCCTGCACTACGCACTTGTCTCAGTCACAGTTTTGGTAAGCCCACATGCTAACCCTAGCCAAAATGAGTAAAAAGCAAACATTGCTAGAGAGCCTCCTTTAAACAGGGGGAAAGACCCAATGATGAGACAGAGGAAGACTCTAAAACTGCAAACAAAAAGCAAGCTGCACTTAAAGAAAATACCCACAGTCCTACTTAAATTACAGGTTTGCTGCAACAGGTGATTCACATTCTCCAAGTCCACTTTGTACAATATGTGGCAACCAGCTATCCAATGAAGCCATGAAGCCTTCAAGACTGCTTTGTCAAGCACCCGGTATTAAAAGACAAGCCTTTGGAGTTTTTCAAAAGAAAAAAATGCGAACACAAAGAAAGAAGCAATTATTAAAGGCCATCACTTCATCAAATGTGTCTGTGCTAAGAGCATCATTCTTACTTACTAACTGCATTGCTAGAGCTAAGAAGGCCTTTACTACTGACGAGGAGTATTTTACTACTGCTGCTACATATATTTGTCATGAACTCTTAGGATAAGCTGCAGTTCAAAAGGTGTCAAGTGTTCCCCTTTTGGCCAACACCATAACTAGAAGAACTGATGAAACAGCAGAGGATAATGAGGCACAACTGTTAGTGAGGATTAATGCGTCACCGTGGTACGCAATCCAGGTTGACCAGTCTACCGATATTGACAACGAGGCAACAATGCTCATTTTTGTGTGATGTATTTTCAGGGGGTTGTGCATAAGGATGTGTGTTGGGCACTTTTGTTGCCAACCAACACCACAGCTGCAGAACTATTCAAGTCTCGAGTGCTTACAAATCAGGAAAACTGAATTGGTCATTTTGTGTCAGTATGCATGGATGGAATGGTGCCGTGACTGGACCACTTTCTGGTTTCACTACTCAGGTCAAAGAGTTGGCTTCTGAATGTGAGTCTATGCACTGTGCGGGCTAGCAAAAAAACTAGCTGAAAAATGTCATCTGAACTTAACAACATTTTACAGGATGTGATTAAAATTATCAACCACATTAAAGTCCAGGCCTTTAACTGACAGCTCTTGGTACACCTCTGTGATGAGATACACACAGACCACACACATCTTCTCTTATACACAGAGATGAGATGGCATTCCAAAGGTAGATCACTGGCCAGTTTTTGAGATAAGAGAACTGTCCACACATTTCTCTTAGAAAAACAGTCACCACTGGTAGCACATTTCAGTGACACAGAGTGGGTCGCAAAATTTGCTTATTTGTGTGACATATTTAACCTGCTCAACAAACTCAGTCTGTCACTTCAGGGGAGAATGACAACTGTGTTCAAGTTGGCAGATAGGTGTTCAAGTGGCTACATTCAAAGCCAAACTGGACTTACGGGGGCAATGGGTGAACACTGAGATTTCTGACATGCTTCAAACATCAGCAGAGATTTTGAAAGAGTCTGAGCCAGGGCCTTCTTTCTCCCAGCTGGTGCATGAGCACCTATCTCTGCTTTCAAAAGAGTCTGAGCATGACTCCCCAACCACAAACACTCCCGAACTGGGAAGGAATGGATCCGCAACCCATCTGTGAATAAGCCAGGTGGACTGACTTTGTCTGTGCTGGAAGAGGACCAACTGTCTGAGATCGCAAATGACAACTGCCTTAAAAGTATGTTTGAGACAACTTCAAATTCCCATACAGCCTGCACTAAAGTCATATTTATTTATTTTTAGAGGGGAAGGGAAGGAAAGAGGGAGAGAAATATCAATGTATGGTTGCCTCTCATGCATCCCCTGCTGGGAACTGGCCTGCAACCCAGGCATGTGCCCTGACTGGGAATCGAACCGCGATCCTCTGGTTCGCAGGCCCATGTTCAATCCACTGAGCTACACCAGCCAGGGCTGCACTTTTTGAATCATCCCAAAACCATCCCATTGCCCTGGTGTGTGAAAAAACTGTCTTTCACAAAACTGGTCCCTGGTGCCCAAAAATGTTGGAAAGCACTGCCTACCCAAAGTCACACATGTAGGAAGTGACGGCAATCTGACTGTAACATCTGTCACCCCATTGATCACCAGGTTGATTCAGCTGACCTGGCTGGCTAGGCGAGTGTCCCCTTCCTCCCTCTCCAATCCATGTCTGTCCCTCCCGAAGCTGTGTGCTCAGTGGAAGAGGACAACCTTCCCAACTAGAGGAGAGGACCAGTCTTCGGTCAAGGGCATACAAATAGCTGCACTCCCCTGCTAGAACCTCCAAACAAGCTCTCAAGGTCCAAAGTCACACATGTAGTTAATGCCAAACCAGAACTTGCTACACAACAGGGTGAAAATAAATTATTTCACAAATACCTGCAACTAAGATTGCCTCCAGAGATATAACAAGTAAAATTCCTAAAAATCTACAAACATTACCACATAATCCAAAGGATCAAAACAGTATCCTGCAAACTTTTATAGAATTGGTAGAATCAATCAGATAGTTAGTGCATGTATGGTAGTACAAGTTTAAACATATTTGATTGGCTCTTGCAATTAAAAACTAAAGACTGATTAAAACATTCTTGGGAGGAAGAAAAGGGAGGGCAAAATGTTAATCACCATAACAATGTTTCCTACTAAAATTGAAATTTAAGAGGTTTATAAAGAAACAGATTAAGAGTAAACCACAGGGTTAGAAAGAAAATAATAGCAAAAGTACATGGATTATGAAAGTAATATTTTAAATTTTCATTAGTAAACTAGATGAGGATTAAAACTTAATTAGAGAAAGCTGAAGGAGAAAAAATAAACTGGATTTAAATCTACAAAAATTATACTCTTTGTATTCTAACTTTTTTCCTTATGCTTTTATTTTAAGTTGATAATTATTCCAAATGACTAGCCACATATTTTCACTACAGAATTTTTTTAAAATGTGCTAAGTGTGATATGTCACTGCTTTCCTCTTGGACCATATCAAGAGAATTGGCCCACTTAATATATCACCTACCATTTATTTCCATTTTTAACTTTTATTTATTAATTTTATTTTTTAAATCATTTAAAAGTATTTTTTCTTAAAGATTTTACTTATTTATTTTTAGAGAGAGGGGAAAGGAAGAAGAGAGGGAGAGAAACATCAATGTGTAGTTGCCTCTCACGTGCCCCAAACTGAGGACCTGGCCCACAACTCAGGCAAGTGCCCTGACTGGGAATCCAACCAGCAACCCTTTGGTTCACAAGCCTATGCTCACTCCTCTGAGCTACACCACCCAGGGCTATTAATTATATTTTTAATTATATTTTATTGATTATACTATTACAGTTGTTCTAATTTTTCTGCCTCTGCCCTCCTCAACCCAGTACCCTCAACGTCCTCAGGCAATTCTCCCACCATGTTCATGTCCATGGGTCATGCATGTAAGTTCTTTGGCTACTTCATTTCCTATACTTACTTTACATCCCCATGATTATTCTGTACCGATCTATTTGTACTTCTTAATCCCTTCACCTCTTCATCTATTCTCCAACAACCCCTACCCCATCTGGCAACCATCAAAATGTTCTCAGTATCCATGACTCTGTCTCTCTTCTTGTTCGCTTGGCATGTTTGTAAGATTCAATTGTTGATAGATATGTATTTTTGCCACTTTATAATTCATAGCTTTGATCTTCCTTTTCTTAAAAAAGTCCCACTATTTCATTATTATATTTCATATTTCATATAATAATGGTTTTGTGATAATGAACTCCTTTCATTTTTTTTCTTATCTTGGAAGCACTTTATCTGCCCTTACATTCTAAACCCAAGACAGGTTTGCTGGGCAGAGCAATCTTGGCTATAGGACCCTGCTTTTCATGACTTTGAATATTTCTTGTCAAACTTTTCTAGAATGATTTCTTATGAGAAATCAGCTGACACTCTTATGGGAACTCCCTACAGGTAACTAACATTTTTTCTCTTGCTGCTTTTAGTATTCTCTCTTTGTTGAGACCTTTGGCATTTTAATTATAGTGTACCTTAGAGTGGATCTATTTGCATACATCTTGTTTGGGACTCTCTGTACTTCCTCGACTTGCATGTCTATTTCCATCTGTTTCCTTCACCAAATCAGGGAAGTTTTCTTTCATTATTTTTTCAAATAGATTTCCAATTTCTTACTCTTTATCTTCTCCTTTTTGTACCCCCCCATGATGTAAATGTTGGACCTCTTAAAATTGTCTCAGAGGCTGCTTATGCTATCCTCATTTTTTGTATTCTTTTTTCTTCTTGTTCTGATTGGTTATTTTTTGCTTCCTTATATTCCACATCATTGATTTGATTCTTGGCTTCATCCACTCTACTGCTGTTTCCCTGTGAATTGTTCTTTGTTTCAATTAGTGTGTCCTTTGTTTCCTACTGGATCTTTTTTAATGCTTTTCAGGTCCTCACTAAGTTCCTTGAACATCCTTATAAACAGTGTTTTGAACTTTGCATCTGTTAGACTGCTTATCTCCATTTCATTTAGCTATCTTTCTAAAGTTTTGATCTGTCCTTTCATTTGGGCCATGTTTCTTTGTCTCCTCAATTTGGCAGCCTTCCTGGGTTTGTTTCTATGTATTAGATAAGAGCTGCTTGGACTTTGTGTCTTGATAGTATGGCTTTATAGTAAATGTCCTATAGGGCCCAGTGGCACAGTCTTCCCATCACCTAAGCTGGGTATTCAAGGTGTACCCTTCATGTGGACTCAGTACACCCTCCTCTTGTAATTGAGCTTTGGTTGCTATCGGCAGACCAATGGCAGGGATTGATCCAGGTCAGTCAACTACAAGGACTGTTTGTTACCACTGACCACCAACCTCTGCCCTTTGTGGAAAATCAGTTGTGCAGAGGGCAGTGTGGTTGTACTCTGACATGGTCTGTAGCTGTCCCCTGGGTGTGCTGGCCCTGGTGTTTCCTGTGTGGTAAAGGCCAAGATCAGCCCCCACCTGTGTTTTGCCTAGGGCACCCTGCCTGAGCTATAAAGCAATCAAAGATAAACCAGGTGAAACTGGGGAGTGGGACAGACTGTGCAACAGGGTCCCAGCAACAGGAGATAAAGCCTCAAACCAGTGACTGAAAACACCTGTGGGGGATGAGGTGCCAGGAGAGACTCCCAGCCTCACAGGAGAGTTCTTTGGAGAGACCCACAGGATCCTAGAACATACACAAGACCACCCACCCAGGAACCAGCACCAGAAGGGTCCAGCTTGCTTGGGGGAAGCAGCAGAAGGGACTGAAATCTTGCAGAGAGCTGAGCAAGTGCCACTGTTCCCTCTCGGACCCCCCCCACATACGGGGTCACAACCCAATGACAGGAGGTTGCCCCGCCCTGGTGACACCTAAGGCTCCACTCCTCGTATGTAACAGGCCCATTAAAACAAAAAAAAAATGGCTGAAGAGAAAGAACAGATCAAAGCTCCAGAAATAATACAATTAAGTGACCAAGAGACAGCCAACCTATCAGACACACAGTTCAAAGCACTAGTGATCAGGATTCTCACAGAACTGGTTTAATTTGGTCACAAATTAGAGGAATAAATGAAGGCTACACTAAGTAAAATAAAGGCAAATGCAGAGGGAACCAATAGTGATGGGAAGGAAACTGAGACTCAAATCAATGGAGTGGACCAGAGGAAGAAAAAAAATGAACAAACAGAAAAGAATGAAGAAACAAGAATTCAAAAAAATGAGGAGAGGCTGAGGAACCTCCAGGACATCTTTAAACGTTCCAACATCCGAATTATAGGGGTACCAGAAGGGGAAGGAGAAGAGGAAGTGCAACAAGTGGAAACCTTATTTGAACAAATAATAAAGGAGAACTCCCCCAATATGGCAAAGGAAATAGACTTCCAGGAAGTCCAGGAAACTCAGAGAGTCCCAAGGAAGTTGGACCCAAGAAGGAACACACCAAGGCACATCATAATTACATTACCCAAGATTAAAATGAAGGAGAGAATCCTAGAAGCAGCAAGAGATAAAGGGACAGTCACCTACAAAGGAGTTCCCATCAAACTGTCAGTGGATTTCTCAAAAGAGACCTTACAGGCAAGAAGGGGCTGGAAAGAAGTATTCCAAGTCATGAAAGGCAAGGACCTACATCCAAGATTGCTCTATCCAGCAAAGCTTTTATTTAGAATGGAAGGGCAGATAAAGTGCTTCTCAGAGAAAGTCAAGTTCAAGGAGTTCATCATCATCAAGCCCTTATTATATGAAATGTGAAAGAGAGTTCCCTAAGAAAAAAAAGATAAAAAATATGAACAGTAAAAATATAGCAAACTCACAGTTATTAACAACCACACCTAAAATAAAAGCAAAATAAGCAAACATCTAAAACAGGAACAGAACCACAGAAATAGAGATCACACATAGGTTTAGCAACAGGAGAGTGGGAAGAGGAGAGAGGGGGGAAAAGGTACAGAGAATAAGTAGCAAAGATGGTAGGTTGAAACAGACAGGGAGAGAGCCCTGGCTGGTGTAGCTCAGTGGATTGAGTGTGGGCCTGCGAACCACACAATTGCGGTTCGATTCCCAGTCAGGGCACATGCCTGGGTTGCAGGCCAGTTCCCAGCAGGGGACACACAAGAGGCAACCATATATTGATATTTCTCTCCCTCTCTCCTTCCCTTCCCCTCTAAAGATTAATAAATAAAATTTATTTTTTAAAAAAGAAAAGAAAATAGACAGGGAGAGGTTAAGAACAGTATGGGAAATATAGAAGCTAAAGAACTTATAAGTATAACACATGGACATGAACTAAAGGGGTGGAATGTGGGTGGGAGAGGGTGTGCAGGGTGGAGGGGAGTGAAAGGGGGAAATGAGACAACTGTAATAGCATAATCAACAAAATATATTAAGAAATAAAAATAAAGATAAAAGCATACCTAGTACATGTCAAATAAATGCTATGATTAACAGAAAATAATTGTTAAAAATGATTATTCTCTTATTTTTCCCTTTACTCTTGAAAGTCTTTCAGGTAAATTCTCCATGACCCTTTTTTACTTAATTTTATTTTTATTTTAAAGATTTTATTTATTTATTTTTAGGGAGAAGGGGAGGGAGGGCGAAAGAGAGGGAGAGAGGGACATCAATGTGAAAGAGAAACATCGATAGTACTCAACCCAACCAGGGACAAACCCCAAAGCCAGGCGTGCCCTGACCAGAAATTGAGCCAGTGACCTTTTGCTTTGCGGCAGGATACCCAACAACTGAGCGAAACCAGTGGGGGCAATCCATGGCCCTTCTCTAGATTCAACCCTTTGTTCAGCACTAGTCCAATTTACAAAGACCACTAATATCTGATGACTCTTGTGCTTTAGAAAACTACTTTGAAATCTTAACAAACATCACTGGGGGGAAAATGTATCTAAAAGCAAAAGAAGTATCAATTCCCTCCTTAACTTTAAACACTGATCACTTAAAATCTCACTTTTAAAAAGGTATTTTATAAAAAATATTTTTAAGTCAGGCACTATTTGCCAATAATAAATACACTAAGGCATGAGGGAAGAGTATAGTGCAGTCCCCCTGTACCAAGAGCTTACTGCATGTCAAAGATTCACTGAGACACTTTTCCTAATTGTCTCTCCCCTCAGCAACGTTTATAAATGTGGCATGTAAGAATTATACTATGGATGTTTAATTATAAACCTAGTACGAAAAAGAATACTAAGCTTCCTTTCAAGTAATATATCAGTAGAAAGCAGAAGAGAATAAGAAAATGAGAGCAAAGTAAGTCAAAGGAAATTGTAAATCAAAAGAAAAAGAAACCTCTCTTTTGTTCAAAACACTGAATTGTAAGTTAAGATCATCACATAAATTACATAAATTGTTTGAACTATGAAACAAAGAATGAGGCCGGCAATCAACAAAAGATTTGAACTAATGGGAAGTTAAGATATTTATTTTTCCAGCAATTGCTCTATAAGGTCGAAAGCAGGCTTACTCATTTTGAATCCTCAAAATCTGGCATGTAGTTATTACTATGAGTTTATACAATATGTTTCAATTATCAATAATTTAAGAATCTAGTTAAAAATAAAGGTAGTATGGCATGGTGAAATAGGAAACACATAAGGGTCAGGAGTTACAAATTCCATCTGCTAACTGCACTGTTAATTTTAATTACAGGTAAAACATCTCTGAGCCTGTTCCTCTGCTGTCAAATGAGTAAAAAGAACTGAATTATCTCCAAATCCCAATCTATTCCAAATTCTATGAATCTATAGTTATATGTTTCCTCTTACAATACATAGAATAGTGAAATATACACCACATGCATATCCCTTGGACTTCCACTTAAATATAGGCACAAAGGCTATCTATTCTTCATCCCAAGAGTCTGTTAAAATGATAATAAAGGATAAAAAAAGGAAGCATCTAAAGTAACAAGAATAATGTAAGTATTAATGTTCAAGAAGTTTCTACACATTTTCAGTAAAGGAAAGAAAACGAGGAACTCAGCAGAGCTGAAGAAACTAAAATTTCAATTGCAAGAGCAAGAAGCTACATGTGATTAGCAAACCTAGACTCACAGGGTGAAGCCGTGAGTCTCAGAAGAAGAAACAGATAAGGCACAGAGCTAATGGTGACTCACCACCACAACTCAAAATCCTGAAAATTGATTAAGAGGGTTATCCCTTCAAGAAACCAAATGCAAGCACCTTTAAACTAAGGGACACCAGGCAAAACAGGAGGAATAGAGAGGGACAGATGAAACTGTCGATTTAATTATGGTAACTATAATTAAATTTATAGCCCCCTCTCCCTGGCCAGGTCTAATAATAAAATAGTCGGGCTTTATTTTTCAAAACAACTTCAAAAAGGAAACTAGAAGGCTTTTCTATAAAAAAATTGAAAAGACTCAGGGAATAAACTTCCAGACATTAATATTAGGGGTCATCCCCTCAAAAACCAGGCTTTTGGCCTAACCAAGCCACAATAAATTCCCATCAGTAAACAAGCCCAACTCATACGTACCAACCTTGCAATGAAGTACTGAATATAAAATACGTGATGGGTGGAGGTGTATTTTTAAAAAACAACAAAACACTTCTGACTTATTCGTGAGTGTTCTTTGGCACTGTAACAAACTAAACCATATCTTAGGAGGTTAAAATAACAAATAGTATTATCTCACAGTTATCTGATGATTGGGAATCCAGTAGTGGCTAAACTGAGTGTTTCTGACTCATTGTCCCTTATGAGGTTGCTGCAATCATGTTAAGGCTCAACAGAGGATGAAGAATCCACTTCCAAGTTCACTTTCAAGGATATTGGTAAGTCTCGGTTCCTCACTGGCTGTAGGCCAGAGGCCTTTTACCTCCAGTCACTTGGGCCTCTCCATAGGCGGCCTAAATGTCCTCAAGATGTGGCAGTTAGCTTCTCCCAGAATGAGTAATACAAAAGAAAGTGACAAAGGGACAGAAAGAGAAACAAAAAGACAAGTATACAAACAAGTGAGAAAGCACCCACGAGAGAAGACACGGTCTTTTACAACCTAATCTCCGAAGAAGCAAACCATCACTTCTGCTGTATGCCACTGGTTTGCAGATCAGCCTTGGTGTAAACTGGGAGGGGATCACCAGGAACCATCTTGGAGGTTGGCTATCATAGTCTGTCCTCTGGCCCCCAAAGATCCCTGCCTGTTTCTCACATCCATGTGTGGTGCTCCCCCCAACCCCCTGCCAACATTATACGAGGTATTACCAATAGCAAGCATATGGTAAAAATAATGACATGGCACTTCCAAGATTACGTTATAAAAAAGACTGTAACTTCTATCTATGGAAGGGAAAGTTGACACTCTCACTCTCTCAAATGACTGGCAGTAAGGCAAACAGCTGTCATGCTTTTAGGACACAGAGGGGCCCACAAGGTAAAACACAGAGGCCCTCAGTGCAACAGTTCTGAAGAAACTGAGGCCAGCCAATAATGTGAGTGAGCTTGGAAGCAAACTCATCACCCACAATTGAGCCTTGAAATGATTGCTGCCCTGGCCAACATGTTACAGAACAGAGGTCCATGGGGTGGGGGGCAATATTTGGCCCACCCAGGGATGCCAAAAACTGTTATAGAACAACAAGGGCCCCTCCCAAGGATGGTATACTAATACTGTCCTGACCACCTACTGGGCTCATCTGTCTGCACTAGAGGAAAGATGTCTCTCAATGCCAGAGATTTGTGGAAAGTAAAGGTTTATTTAAAGCTATACAGACTTAAAATAGTGACCCAATGCCCCCATTAAAATATCAAAGTCCTTTAGGATACCCACAGATGCCCACAGTGCTTCCTTTTCCCCCTGCACTAATTCGAGGTACTGTAACTCAGGAAAAGCACATGTCCATGTTTCAGGCCACTGGCACCATCCAAGCAGGATCTCTAATTACTCCAAAGCCATGTGGCACCTTCTCATAGTCTACTGGCAAAGAGTTCTTTCACCCTTCTTCTGGGCAAAGTCTCTGCTGCTTCCCAAGCCACGCAGCCAAAGGGAGTACTTCCAAAGCCGCGTGATCCTCTTCTACCAGAGCTGCAGGGGTCTGCACTGCGGGCAAAATTGTATGGTTCCTCTCTCCACCAGAGCTGTGAGAAGGTAGGGTTGCCACTCTGGCAAAGCCGAGTGGCGGTTCTCTGCTAAAGCTGTATGGTGATTCTCTCTACCCCCCAGATGTAGGGGGGTCCCCACTCTGTCCAAAAGCACATGGCTCTCTCTGCACTGCCACAGCCGCGTGGGCATGGTTCCTTCTCCTTCTCACATGGCTGCGGGGGTCCCCACTCTGGTAAAGCCGCGTGATACTCCTCCAATGGCTGCCCTATCTGGGTTTTAAATCCCTGTGCCAATCCTCCTTTGCAGCCCCATTTCCGACTCCTTCTACAAAAGGCTACACTTGCCAGCATTCCTGTATTATTCCAAGTTTACTGGGCTGCCATCTTGAGTCTGGGCAGGTGTGGCCCCATGTCATGAAGCCAATCATCTCCAATCATATGTGAGATACTAAACGCTTGTTGTTTTAAACAGCCAACTTTTGGGGTAATGTGTTACACAGCAATTGATAACTATTATTACACACTAAGTAATAATTTTATTAAGTCTTTTTTATGATTTATAAGAGCAATTCGGGACTGTTACAAAAATCTTAAATTTTACAAAATATAGAAATAGAAGTACCAACTCTAGCCCCCCTACTCTCCCATGACTGTTAGAGTTTAGAACATGTCCTCCCAGAATTTGTCTCATTCATATGCAAAACAATGGAATGAGCTTCTTAATGCCTTAGCCTTAAATGTGACAGCCAAAGATCACTTAATATTGGTGGAAAATCTCCACTGTGAAGGAGAAAGACCACAATAAATAATTAGAAAAGAGTAATCCACAGAAAACAGAAATAAAGCAAAAACACAGGAGAAACTTTCAAAAACCAAACAAAATTTTTGTAATTAATATGCCTAGACCAACACGAGAAAAGAAACTGCAACATAATAACAAAATCTTACATAATAATTTACTAACACCAAGGGCAAAAATATATATTAAAAACTTCTATAGAGAAAAAAACTGGCGATATACAAAGGGAGAAGATGTGTCTGATGCCGGAAGATAAGGACACATCCCTTTGAAATTCTCAAAGAAAACTCTGTATTAACCAATCAATAAGGTTTGAGGGGAAAAAATTAAAAGATCATCATATATAAACAAGGACTCAAAAGTGTACCATACATATATTCATGCACTCTTTTGCTTAGGATGCTACTAAAGGATATGCTACACACACACAAAGAGAAAACCAATAAAGAAGATACGAGATTCAGGAAATGAGATCCAAATCAGGAGGAAGTCAAAAGGAAGTTCCAGGAAGACTGTTGTTTAAAAAAAAAAGTCTAACACCACAAACTGTTCAGTTTAAAGCACAAGGATACAGAATTTTAGAAGGGAGGTCTCCTGAGGAAAATTGGTTGATGGTCTTGCTAATTTTGAGGAACAGGGAAAGGGAAAGAAGAAGGAAGCTATTAATAGGCAGATGACAGATTTAAAGAGTGGTTTGAAAATTTGAACACATATATAGAAAATAACTCAAATGAACAGAGGATACAATAACTAAGAAAAACAAAAAATATATAAGGAATCACATTCCACAACTTTATCCACAGTGATTACTGATTTATTTCAGTGTAATATAATAATATGTGAAAGATGAACAAGAGGAAATGGTGGCAGGTAAAAGAAAGCTAAATCTTTAGCTGTTGAACTAGGTGGTCAATATATAATATCACAAACTGACAAACCAAGCAAAAGTTCAGACAGCCCCTAAGCTTGGGAATGGGAGGTTTTCCCAGGGAGGTGCACCCGGGAAATTAACCTGTATTCACCTAGCCTCACAGGAAACATTCAAAAACGTACAGGGGTTTTTACCAATTACTAGAAACTGGTCAGCAAGAAGTAATCAGACACTCTTCAACAACTTAAAAAACATCAAGAGAGTATAAAAATCCTGATAAGCCCTGGCTGGTGTGGCTCAGTGGATTGAGTGCCAGCCTATAAACCAAAAGGTTGCCGGTTTGATTCCCAGTCAGGGCACATGCCTGGACTGCAGGCCAGGTCCCTGGTTGGGGGTGTGGGAGAGGCAAGTGATTGCTGTTTCTCCAGCTCATCGATGTTTCTCTCCCTCTCTTTCTTCTTCCCTTTCCCTCTCTCTAAAAATAAATAAATAAAATCCTTTAAAAAGTCCTGATAAGAATGGCAAAAGCAAAGCTCTCAGAAGGTCTTTAGGAATCCTCTCCACCATTACCCAATATGGGTCACCTCATCCCAAAGGAACTTGAGGACTTCAAGTGTGCCCTTCCACAGTAAAATGCTACTTTGTCCTCTCATCTGGAAGCTACCCTAATGGAATCATGTTTTTCTGGCCTTTCCTTACATTAAAGCATCTTTTACCTGTTGCCTCTGCCATCAATTACCCTTATGAAAATCACACATAGCAATGTGTATTAGTATATTATTCAGAAATAGACAGATGCCGGAAAAGAACAGCTAATAGAAATGAAAAATGGGTTTCTTCTGGAAAAACAGCACTTATGAGGAATGAGGCAAATGCAAAAGCAGAAGTAGAAGCAGAAGACACACCAAAGGACCAACATTTTTTCTTAAAAACCCTTAGTACTAGTTTATTTCTAAATTAGTACTAATTTTATATAAATAATTATCTATTGAAAATGCCAAAAACATTTTTAAGAACAAAATCAAAACAATAATAAAATTTTATCAAAAAATTTTGTTTATTTATTTTCATATTGTAAGATGCTAATAAGTATATACTTCATTTTTATAGTACATAGCAAACTACTTATGAATAATCACAAAGTTCAAATGCAAAACACTTATACTTACCAAAACACAGTCTGAAGTGTAAGCTAAACACACTCTACTGAAATAATAAAAAACATGTTCAAGTGTATTTTAGAAATCGTCAGGAATATAAGGATAGGGAAGTATCTACCTTATATAAATGGGGTGCAAAGGTTTGCTTTTTATTCCCAAGTAATGACTGCAAAAATCATGGTTAAGAATGTAAAAACCTCCCAAAATATAAAATTAGAACTTCAAGTGCACATTCAAGATTCAGCAGCTAATAAAACAAAGAAACTACTTGATCGCCCAATAGTGATAGTACACAGCTGCCAGATTATAATCATTCTGATCACATTTGCATGAATGTTGGAAAACAAACATCTAAACATAGTGTAGAGTGAAAACAAAACAAATTACCTAGGACTAAACACAGTTTTGTCCCACAACACAAACATATATTCTCTAGGTTATATATGCTACCATATGCCTGGAAGTATGTTTATCAAAATAGTAACACTGATTACAACATCATAATATTTGAAATTTTGTACATTATCTTTGTATTTTTATATGGCATTTGATTTTTTCTAAATACTGCCAATCAATTAGTTGACTTCTAGATAAGACATCTCACACTAACCAAACTTCAAACCCATGAATTCATGTTCAATTGATTTTTTTATAAAACTTTCTTGTATTAAAACAAACATGCAGCCCTGGTTGGTGTAGATTAGTGGATTGAGCACTGGCCTGTGATCCAAAGGGGTCACCAGTTTGATTCCCAGTCAGTGCACATGCCTGGGTTGCAGCCCACCAGGGGGTGCATGAGAGGCAACCATACAATGATGTTTCTCTCCCTTTCTCCCTCCATTCCCCTCCATCTAAAAACAAATAAACAAAATCTTTTCTAAAAAACTGACATGCAATGCACTGTATATATTTAAAGTTTACAATTTGGTAAGTTTTGATACATGTATATACTCATGAAGTCATCACACAATCAAGATAAGGAACACTCCGCTAAAGATGCATCCTGTTCCTTGGTAATCTCTTCTTCCAACACTCCACCACATCCTACCAATGCATGTGAAACCAATAATTTGTTTAATGTCACTATAGGTTAAATTTATTCTGTATAATCTCATATAAATGAAATCATATACTATGTATTCTTTTTTGTCTGGCCTTTTTTATTTTACTTTTCAATTACAGTTTATATTCAATATTATTTTGTTTTACTTTCAGGTGTACAGAATAATGGTTAGACAATCACATTCTTTACAGTGATGCCCCCAATATTTCAAGTACCCACCTGGCATACATAGTTATTACAATATTATTAACTACATTCCCTATGTTATACTTTACATCTCTGTGACTATTTTATAACTACCAATTTGTAGTTCTTTCCACTTCACTTTTTTCACCCAAACCCCCAAACCCCTTCCACTCTGACAACCATCAGACTGTTCTCTGTATCTATGAGTCAGTTTCTATTTCATCTGTTCATTTATTTTGTTCTTTAGAATCCACATAAAGATATTTGTCTTTCTCCATCTGACTTATTTCACTTAGCATAATATTCTCCAGGTCCATCTATCCTGTCACAAATGGTAAGATTTCATTCTTTTTTGTGGCCAGGTAATATTGTATATGTGTACCACAGCTTTTTTATTCCTTCATCTAATGATGAGCCCTTGGGTTGCTTGCATATTTTAGCAATTATAAATAATGCTGCAATGAACACAGCTGTACATATATTTTTTCAAATTACTGTTTTGGATTTCTTCAGATATATACCCATAAAGGGAATTGCTGGGTCATAATATGGCCCCATTTTTTATTTTTTGAGAAACATTCACACTGTTTTGTATAATGGATATAGCAATCTACATTCCCACCAACAGTGAATGAGCATTCCCTTTTCTCTACATCATCACAACACTTGTTTGTTGAGTTACCGATGACAGCCATTCTGACAAGTGTGGGGTGATACTGTGGTTTTAATTTGCACTTTTGATGAGTAGTGATACCGAGCATCTTTTCACATGTCTATTGGCCATCTGCATGGCCTCTTTGGAGAGGTGTCTAATCAGGTCCTCTACCCAATTCTTAATTGGTTGGTCCACTTTGGGGGCGGGGGAGCGTTGTTGAGTTGTAAAAATTCTTTATGAATCTTGGATATTGACCCCTTATCAGATGCATCACTGATAAATATGTACTCCCATTCAGTAGGTTGTCTCACTTTGTTCAGTTTCTTTTGCTATGCAAAAACCTTTTAGTTTAATGTAGACCCAAGTTGTTCATTTTTCCTTTTGTTTCCCTTGCCCTAGGAGACAGAGCTGAAAAAAATATTGCTGACACATCAGAGATTTTACTGCCTATGTTTTCTTCTAGGATTTTTACAGGTTTGAGTCTTACATTTAAGTCTTTAATAATTTTCAGTGTATTTTTGTATAGAATGTAAGAAGGTGGTCTAGTTTCTTTCTTTTTTTCTTTTTTTTCTTTTTTAGATAATTTAGACATTTAGATAATGTCTAGTTTTTACTATTAAAAACAAAGTTAACATGAGCATTCCTGAACAAATTTTTATGGTCATATGCTTCTACTTTTCTTGCATAAATACCTAAAAATGGACTGGCTGGATCAAATAGTAGAGTTATATTTAACTTTTTAAGAAACTGTTCAACTCAGTACAGCATTTTATATTATCATGAGCAGGAAGTTCCAGTTCCCCAACATCCTGGCCAATATATGGTTCGCTCTTTTTAAAATTTTACCCATTCTAACAAATATGTAATAATATTTCACTGTAGCTTTAATTTACATTAAAATTAAGTATCTTCTAGGAACCAAAGTATCACCGGTTTGACTCCCAGTGAGGGCACATGTCTGGATTGCAGGCCAAGTTCCCACTTGGGGGCACATGAGAGGCAACCACACACTGACGTTTCTCTCCTTCCTTTCCTCTCTCTCTAAAATATAAATAAAAAATACAAAAATCTAAAAAAAAAGTTGACATTCTATTAAAAAATTTTAAATATCTTGGCTATTGCAAATAACACCGCAAATGAACATAGGGGTGCATATACTCTTTCAAATTAATGTTTTGGGTTTCTGTGAATAAATTCCCAGAAGTGGAAATGCTGGGTCATAAAGTAGTTCCATTTTTTATTTTTTTATGGACATCCATACTGCTTTCCACAGTGGCAGCACCAATCTGCATTCTCACAAACAATGCATGAGGGTTCGCTTTTTTCCAGATCCTCACCAACACTTGTTTGTTAATTTACTGATGGTAGGCATTCTGACAAAACAAAACAAATTACTGACAGGTGTGAGGTGATATCTCATTGTGGTTTTAATTTGCATCTTTTCATATATCTATTGGCCATCTGTATGTCCTCTTTGGAGAAGTGTCTATTTAGGTCCTTTGACCATTATTAATTGGATGGGTTTTTTTTTTTGTGTGTGTGTGGGGGGGTGATGTTGAGTTATATAAATTCTTTATAAATTCTGGATAATAACCCCTTATCAGATAATAACCCCACATCATTGGCAAATACGTTCTCCCATTTGGTGGGTTGTCTTTTCATTTTGTTGATAGTTTCCTTTGCTGTGGAAAACTTTTTAGTCTAATTTGTTTATTTTTTTTTCTTTTCTTTCCCTTGCCTGAGGAGTTATATCAGAAAAAATACTGCCACTACAAATGTCCAAGATTTACTGCCTATGTTTTCTTCTGGGTTTTTTTATGGTTTTGAGACTTACATTTAAATCTTTAATCCATTTGCAGTTTATTCTTGTATATGGTGAAAGAAGGTGGTCTACTTTCTTTTTTTTGCATCTCTCTGTCCAATTATCTATCCCAACACCATTTACTGAACAGATTATCATTACCCCATTGTATGTTCTTGCCTCCTTTGTCAAATATTACTTGACCATAAAGGCTTATTTCTTAGGTCTCTATTCTGTTGCCCTGATCTGTATTAGTATAGCGTGACATCAGGTAGCATGTTTCCTCTAGCTTTGTTCCTTTCTCAAGATGATTATGGCTATTCACATGTCAGAGAAAGACAAACACCACATTATCTCACTTATATGTGGAATTTAATGAATAAAATAAACAAACAAAATGGACACAGAGGCATGGATACATGAAAGACACTGACAGCTATCCAGGGAGGGTGTACAGGGACTGGATGAAAGAAGGTGAAGGCATTAGCCAAAGGTCACATATACACAACCCAAAGACACAGTAGAGTGTGATGAAAGTCAGAGCAAAGGGGGACAAATGCTGGTGGAGGTGGGCAAAGGGGGAGAAACAAGGACATCTGCAATAGTGTCAAGAGGCTGAGGTGGGGGCCCTGGCTGGTGTAGCTCAGTGGATTGAGCGCAGGCCTGCGAACCAGATGATCGCGGTTCGATTCCCAGTCAGGGCACATGCTTGGCTTGCAGGCCAGTTTCCAGCAGGGGCCAGTTTCCTGCAGGAGATGCACAAGAAGCAGCCATACATTGATGTTTCCTTCCTCTCTCTTTCCCTTCCCCTCTGAAGATAAATAAATAAAATATTTAAAAAAAAGAAAAAGAGGCTGAGGTGGGATGGGGCAGGGGTGTGGGGGTAAATGCAGACCACTGTACTTAAACAATAAAATAATTTTTAAAAACAATAAAAATAATTTTTAATTCAGTTTTTTTTAAGTTAAATATAGTCATAAATTTTTGAAAGATCTAATTTGAGATAGTTGATAAAAGTTTGTGGATACATTTTCAAAAAGTCTTAATTTAGGACTATGTTCTAGACATCGAACATATTACTCAGCAAATAAACTAAAACCTTAAATGAATTTCACAATTAAAAAAGTCTAATCAAAAGATAAATAAATGAATGAATAAATAAAAGATTGCTGTGGCTATTTGGTGACTCTTGTGCTTCCCCATATCAATTTTTGGAATATTTGTTCTACTTCTGTGAAATACGCCACTGGTATCTTGGCAGGAACTGTGTTGAATCTACAGATTGCCCGGGTAGTATGGATATTCTAACTATGTTATTTCTTCCTGTCCAAGAAAATGTCATATGCTTCTACTTATTACTATCGTCTTTAATTTCTTTCTTCAGTGTCTTATAATTTTATTAATACAGGTCTTTTACATCCTTGGTTAAATTTATTCGTAGGTATTTCTCTTTTTTTTTTGATGCAACTGTAAGTTAGATTGTTGTGTTATTTCCCTTTCTGAAAGTTCATTATTGCTGCATAAAAATGCAACCAATCTCTGGATATTTATCTCATAGCCTATTACTTTACTGAATTCATTTACCAGTTCTAGTAGTTTTTTGAAAATTGTGACAGGTCTGCTTCTGCCTTTTTTTCCCGTGTGATTGCTGTGGCCAAGACTTGCAGTACTATGTTGAATAAGAGAAGTGAAAGTGAACATCCCCATCTTCTTCTTGATCATAAGGAAACTGCTTGTGGTGTTTGCCCAATGACTATGCCTTTGGCTGTGGGTTTGTCATATATGACATTTATTACTGAGTTATGTTCCCTCTATCCCCACTTTGCTGTGTTTCCATCATAAATGGATGCTGTATTCTATCAAATGCTCTTCTGGACCTATAAATATGATCACATGATTTTTATCCTTCATTTTGTTTATGTTCTGTATCACATTTATTGATTTGTGAATACTGTACCAACCTTGCATCTCCAGAATAAATCCCACCTGATGATGGTATATGATCATTTAAAGTATGGCTGGATCCAGTTCACTAATATTTTGTTAGAATTTTTAGCATCTATGTTCATGAAGGATATTGGTCTATAATGTTGCCTCTTAAAATGAGCTGAGTCTTCCCTCCTCTTGAATTTTCTGGAATACTTTGAGAAGCATAGGTGTTAGTTCTTCTTTGAATGTTTGGTAAAAATCTCCTGTGAGCCACCTGGTCCAGGCTTTTGTGTGTTGAGAATTCTTTAACTACTGCTTCAGTTTCACTAGTTGTAATTTTTCTGCCCAGATACTCTGATTCTCTCTCATTCGGTTTTGGAAGATTGTATGTTTCTAGGAATTCATCCACTTTCATTCAGATTGTCCCCTTTGTTGGCATACAGATGTTTGTAATATTTTCTCACAATCCTTTGTATTTCTGTGGTGTCAGCTGCTACTTCTTTTCCATTTCTGATTTTAATTATTTGGGTCCTCTCTCTTCTTTTCTAATGAGTTTGGTTAAAGGTTTGTTGACTTTGGTTATCTTTTCAAAGAACCAGCATTTGATTACATTGATCATTTGTATTATTTCTTTAGATCCTATTTTGTTTATATCTGCTGTGATCTTTATTATTTCCTGTCTTCTGCTCATTTGGGCTTCATTTGTTGTTCTTTTCCTAGTTCCTTTAAGTATAAGCTTACATTTTTTATCTGACATTTTCTTGTTTCTAAGGTAGGCCTGTGCCACTGTGAATTTCCCTCTTAAGACCGCTTTCACTGTGTTCCATAGTTTTGGGGTTGTTGTGTTCTCATTTCACTTGTTTTAAGGAATCATTTGATTTCTCCTTTGATCTTGTTGTTAACCCACTTGTTAATGACATGTTATTTAGCCTCTGTGTCTCTGTTTTTCTGTTTTATCCATTGTGATTGATTTCTAGTTTCGAACTCTCATGGTCTGAGAAGATGCTTCATATGATTTCAATTACTTTAAATTTCTTGAGACTTATTTTGTTCCTAACATGTGGTCTATCCTAGAAAATGTTGCATGTTCTCTTGAAAAGAATGTATATTCTGCTGTTTTGGAGTGAAATGCTCCACTAACAATAAATTTTTAATTTTAGGCATTTTTTAATTTAGAAAATCAGAAATTAAATCATTAGATCAATCATATGTGCTTCATCCTTGCAAAAAATAAAAAATAAATTTTAAGTGAAATAGCAATAGGAATGAATAAATGTACCAAATTTTCCCTGGGAAAATGTGGTCAATTACTCGATAAATAATGATAGGGCACTTGAAATTAACCAGTTTAAATTTCCTGAGTTTTCCTCCAATTGCAAGTGTTAGATAGTAAATTCAATTCTGAAGTTTTCATCAGTTTCTCTTTAGATATGTTTCACATAGTACATATGAAGAGTTCAATACTTACTTATCAAGGAAATCCTTATCCACTACAGCAGTGATGTCAAGAAGAGGATTTCCCATTCCAAAGAGAATATTTTCACTAAAATAAAAGAAACACAAGTACAAGTTAGAAATATTTCTGAAAGTAAGCCAATGTGTAAAATGCACACAAATATAAATATCTTTATTCATCTTCAAAATAAACCAGACCTGCTAGTTCATTAAACCTCTGATTTGCCTATCACATGTAGAACAACTCAGAGGTATCACAAAGCCATTTAGAAAGCATGATGACCTTTAAACTGGACAATATAAAATATAACAAAAAACAGATCATGTGACTGTTTCTTAATACTCAACAGCTAATGATTTAATCTAATTAATTCCAATGTTTTTAAGTCTTTTACAATAAAGTTTTATACTCAATAAATATAGTAATTAACACCCTCTAACTAGTTAAGATATCCAACTACTGACGGTCATTAGAGAGCACAAAGCAAGCCCTACAGGATTTGAGAACATGGACACTCATATGCCCCCAACCTCCACACCTTGCAGTGATAATACGATTTACAATAAGAAATATATATGTTAGGTGACTACTGCTCAATCCTTTCAGGAAACCTTATGAAATGTGAAACAGAGCTTCCTGTCTAAAGGATAAAGGAAGAAGAATTTATACAACTACTATTGTCCACCACTGCACAAGTATGCAACATGGTCCCTGATGACAGGAGCTATCAAGTTGCAATGGTCCAAAGCCTATGTAGAACTTACTGCAGCAACAGTGGCTATGTAAGGGTTTGGACAATGGAATTTAAAGTAGCACATAAGAGATGTCTTCATACAATCAATTAAGTAACAACTATACAATTACTTATAAAATCAAATGACTTTAAACTACAGGTTTTCCTCTCCATCACTGTACATAACTGAGAAACTTCTACATTTCATTATGATATGACAAATAAACTGTTAAAAACACCAATTCTTTAAAACGCCTAGTTTCTTAAATACACACACATATAAACTAGTGTTTAGGCCAGTAAATACTAAAACATGTATTGTCCTATGAAGACACTATATAAGCAATTTTATATTGATTTATCTAAATGTGAACAATATGGGGTCTGTGCTATATCCAAAACCTATGACCGACCCAGACTAGAATCACTGTTTTTGTTGCAAATGTTAACAGCATCTTTTTCCTGGAAAAAATCAGTCCACAATCTTTAAAAGTCTTAAAATTCAGGGCTCCAGCCAACATAAAGCTATACTGTATTACTTTTTTGGACAACTAATAAATTTTACTCACTGACTTTGATATTAGAGTAAAAGTTCCTAAGAAAACATTTTCTTAGCTATTGATACACAGTCACCTCGGTACTCGTCAGCTTCAGACTCATCAAACCCTATACTTAATCACATTTTGACAAGAAAAAAAATGTTCCAGCAAAGTGTTTCAGCACTCGACACTTGCTCAGGGCTTGCTAGAACTAGTATGAGTCGCAATGACTCCTAGCAAGAGAAACTGCTTCATCACTCATTGTTCACTTGGTATTGATTGATTTCAGCATTCATCACGGGTTTCAGAAGGAATTAATGATGAATACCAAAGTACCATCGTATTAATGTTGGCTAGCCCTCTGGAGGGCAGAAATGTTTATTTATACTTACAGTCCCCAAATAAATACTAATAATGACTGTCCTTAACTCTTATACTAATCATTCTCTCTTTAAATCCAGAAACCTCAGCTAAATATGTGATTCTTCTTACTCCATCAACAAACAGCATCTTACTAATAATACCATATTCTTGGTGGGGGTATGAGATGTCCATAAAAGGTTTCAAAAAGTTCTGCATATTCCTGATTACCTAGAATGCCATATACACATGCCCAAGGCAGTGAGTATGATCAAGACCAGAAAAAGCCCTAAGCAATCACTTCTGAGCATGAGGCCCTTGAACAAGCAGGAAATGAAGACTAAGGCAGAGTTACAAGCCAGGCAGAGTTTTGAAAATATGCCTCAACAAGCATACAGAGCCTCTCAGCAAAGACTGGGAGACAATAACAAGTATTAACAAAAATGTAATCCTCATACATTACTAATGGAAATGTAAACTAATGCAACCAGTTTGGAAAAAAGTTTGGCAGTTACTCAGAAAAGGAAACATAACATTACCATTTGACCCAGCAATTTCACTTGTAACCATATATCCAAGAAAAATGAAAACATGTGACAAGCCAAAAACTTAAATATGAATGAATATAGCAGTATTCATAATAAACAAAACATAAAAATAAAAATAACCAAGCCCTGGCTGGCGTAGGTCAGTGGATTGAGCACGGGCCTGCGAACCAGACGATCGCAGTTCGATTCCCAGTCAGGGCACATGCCTGGGTTGCAGGCCAGTTCCCAGCAGGGGACTCACGGGAGGCAACCATACATTGATGTTCCTCTCCCTCTCTCCTTCCCCTCTAAAGATAAATAAATAAATAAATAATCTTTAAAAAAAAGAAATAAAAATAACCATAAACTGATAACTGGATAAACAAAATGTGGTATATACATAGAAAAAAATATTACTTAGCCGTAAGAAAAAAATATTGATACACACAACAACATAGGTGAACTTTGAAAACATTACCCTATTTTGCCATTTATAATGTTCACTTTTTTGCCCAGATTTCTTGACAGAAAAATAATGATGCACATTATACATGGGTAATACTAATTCCATATTTCTATAAATGTTTTTCATTCTTCTACTTATGTTTATGCATTAAAAGTACAACTCAAAAAGCAATAACAATATCTATATATTCAAAAACAAATGCTAAAATTCATTGATAATACAAAAAAGTATTTAAATATAAATAAATAATTGAATTAAAAATTTAATTCAAATTATTTCCTGAAAGTTTGGGCCAAATTATTTGATTCCCTCACTTTCTCCCTTCCCCTCTCCCTAAAAGCAATGGAAAAATGCCCTCAGATAAGAATAAAAATTAAAACTGAAGAAATAAAGCACCTTCCTGACCCCCCCCAAAAAACTAAAGAAGTTTGTTACCATCAAACTAGAATTACAAGAAATGTTAAAGGTTGAAAAAGAATAGGAAAAGAGAAGGGGGAAAGCTGGAGGAAGAGCAAAGTAGAAAAGAAAGGAGGGAGGAGGAGGAGGCAGGAGGAGGAGGAAGGAAGAAGAGGAAGATAAGAGAAGAAACAACAACAAAGGAATATAGTTAAAAGAATAAAATGGCAATAAATACATACCTATCAATTAATCGCTTTACATATAAATGGCTAAAATGCTCCAATCAAAAGACAGGGTAGCTGAATGGATAAGAAAATAAGACCTATATTGCCCTGGCTGGTGTAGCTGATGTAGCTGATGTAGCTGGTGTAGCTGGTGTAGTGGATTGAGCTCAGGTCTGCGAAACCACGCGATCACAGTTTGATTCCCAGTCAGGGCACATGCCTGGGTTACAGAACAGTTCTCAGCAGGGGATTCACGAGAGGCAACCATACATTGATATTTCTCTCCTTCTCTACTTCCCTTCCTCTCTAAAGATAAATAAATAAAATCTTAAAAAAAAATTAAAATGCGAGATCTTAAAAAAAGAAACTTGCTGCCCTGGCTGGTGTAGCTCAGTGGATTGAGCGCAGGACTGGGAACCAGAGGATCACCGTTCGATTCCCAGTCAGGGCACATGCCTGGGTTGCAGGCCAGTTCCCAGCAGGGGACACATGAGAGGCAACCATACATTGATATTTCTCTCCCTCTCTCCTTCCCTTCCCCTCTAAAAATAAATAAATAAATAAAATCTTTAAAAAAAAAAAAAAGAAACTTGCAGAAAGAAAAAGAAAATAAGACCTATATATACATACCATCTCCAAGAGATTCACCTCAGAACAAAATACACAAACAGACTGAGGGATGGGAAAAGATTTCATGTAAGTGGAAAGGGAGAAAAAGCTAGGATAGCAATACATATATCTGACAATATAGACTCTATTTTTATATATATTTTATTGATTATGCCATTACAGTTGTCCTATTCCCCCCCTTCATTCCCCTCCACCCTGCACATCCCCTCCCCCACCATTCCCCACCTTTAGTTTATGTCCACGTGTCTCAAGTTCTTTAGATTCTGTATTTCCCCTACTATTCTTGCCCTCCCCCCTATCTATTTTTTACCTACCGTCTATGCTACTTATTTTCTGTATCTTCTCCCCCCCCCCCCCTCCCACTCCCCTGTTGCTAACCCTCCATGTCTTCTTCATTTCTATGGTTCCACTCCTGATCTAGCTGTCCTCTTGGTTTGCTTTTGTTTTAGGTGTGGTTGTTAATAACTGTGAGTTTGCTGTCCTTTCACTGTTCATATTTTTCATCTTCTTTTTCTTAGATAAGTCCCTTTAACATTTCATATAATAAGGGCTTGTTAATGATGAACTCCTTGAATTTGACCTTATCTGAGAAGCACTTTATCTGCCCTTCCATTCTAAATGACAGCTTTGCTGGATAGAGCAGTTTTGGATGTAGGTCTTTGGATTTCATGACTTGGAATACTTCTTTCCAGCCCCTTCTTGCCTGTAAGGTCTCTTTTGAGAAATCAGTTGACAGTCTGATAGGCACTCCTTTGTAGGTGACTGTCCCCTTATCTCTTGCTGCTTCTAGGATTCTCTAGAAGGATTCTAAAGGATTCTCTCCTTCATTTTAATCTTGGGCAATGTAATGATGATGTGCCTTGGTGTGTTCCTTCTTGGGTCCAACTTCTTTGAGACTCTCTGAGCTTCCTGGATTTCCTAGAAGTCTATTTCCTTTGCCAGACTGGGGAAGTTCTCCTTTATTATTTGTTCAAATAAGTTTTCCACTTGTGGCTGTTTCTTTTCCCCTTCTGGTACCCCTATAATTTGGACGTTGGAATGTTTAAAGATGTCCTGGAGGTTCCTAAGCCTCTCCTTATTTTTTTGAATTTTTGTTTCTTCATTCTTTTCTGTTTGGTCATTTTTTTCCTTCTGGTCCACTCCCTTGATGTGAGTCCCCGTTTCCTTTCCATCACTATTGGTTTCCTGTGCATTTTCCTTCATTTCAATCAGTTTAGCCTTCATTTGTTCCTCTAATTTGTGACTAAAATCATCCAGTTCTGTGAGCATCCTGATCACCAGTGTTTTGAACTGTACATCTGATAGGTTAGCTATTTCTTGGTCGCTTAGAGTTATTGGCTCTGGGGCTTTGAGTTCTTCTTGAGACATAATGTTTTGGTCTGTTCGCACCAGTTACGTATGAGGGGTGGAGCCCTCGGTGTTCACCAGGGCAGGGCGACCCAGTTGCTGGGTTGTGATGCTGTATGTGGGCGGGGGGTGGGGTCAAGAGGGGTAATGGCAGTCCCCTCTGCTGCTTCTCACAAGCCGCTGGGGCCTGGGCAGTCTGTCACACTGCTCACTCCTTCGCCTGTTTTATCTGTGTGTGAATGTGCGACTGCAGTCAGCCTGCCACCTTTCGCCCTCACTGGGCCCGCCCATTGCCACCCCATGCCTGGGATCTGCCAACCACCATCTGTGCGCCTGGATCGGTCTGGCCAAGTTTTACTGCGCAACCCCACTCCGCCAGCCACTGGCTCCGCCCCTCTTACTAGTCTGGCTGAATGGTTCGTTTTTGTCAGACTTCCATACAGTTCAGTTTTCTGTGTTTTGGTTGCATTTTTGTTACTAAAACTTTGTTGTCTTTAAATTGGGTTATGTGAGGAGACACAGTGTTTCCATCTATGCCTCCATCTTGGCTGGAAGTCTGACAAAATAGACTTTAAAACAGAGCCTATAATAAGAGATAAAGGGAACGATCCAACAACAGGCTATAACCCTTATAAACATTTATGGACCCAACATAGGAGAACCTAAATATGTAAATCAAATCTTGAAGGAAACACAAGGAGAGACTGACAGTAGTATAGTCACAGTAGGAGATTTTAACAGCCCACTGACCTCAATTGACAGATCTTCCAGACAGAAAATCAGCAAGGAAACAGCAGCCTTAAATGACACACTAAATCTGATGTTCTAATTGATACCTTCAGAGCATTTCATCCTAGAATAGCAGAATATACATTCTTTTCAAGTTTACATGGAACATATTCTAGGACAGAATATATGTCAGGACACAAAATAAGCTTCCATAAATGTAAGAAGATTAAAATCATATCAACTATCTCCTCTGGCCATAAGGGTTTGAAACTAGAAATCAATCAAATCAAAGAAAAAACTATAAAAAAACACAAAGAAATAGAGAATAATATGTTACTAAACAATAAATGGGTTCACGAGATAAAGGAAGATACCAAATCATTCCTTGAAACAAATGAAAATGAGAACACAGCAACCCAAAAACTATGGAACACAGAGAAAGCAGTCCTAAGAGAGAAATTCATAACATTATAGGCCTACCTCAGGAAACAAGAAAAATCTCAAATAATGTAACTTTACACTTCATGGAACTAGGAAAAGAACAACAAATGAAGCCCAAAGTAAATAGAAGAAAAAATCACAATGATCAGAGAAGAAGTGAACAAAACAGAGTCTAAAAAAAACACAAAAAAACAATAAATCAATGAAACCAAATGGTGGTTCTTTGAAAAGATAAACAAGGTTGACAAACCTTTAACCAGACTCATCAGAAAAGAAGAGAGAGGACCCAAATGATTAAAATCAGAAATGGAAAAGAAGTAGCAGCTGACACTATAGAAATACAAAGGATTGTGAGAAAATATTACAAACATCTGTATGCCAACAAAGGGGACAATCTGAATGAAAATTGATGAATTCCTAGAAACATACAATCTTCCAAAACCAAATGAGAGAGAATCAGAGTATCTGGACAGAAAGATTACAACTAGTGAAACTGAAGCAGTAGTTAAAGAATTCTCAACACACAAAAGCCTGGACCAGGTGGCTCACAGGAGATTTTTACCAAACATTCAAAGAAGAACTAACACCTATGCTTCTCAAAGTATTCCAGAAAATTCAAGAGAGAGAAAACTCACAAGCTCATTTTATGAGGCCAGCATTATCCTAGTTCCAAAACCAGATAAAAGCACTACAAAGAAAGAAAATTATAGGATAAGATCCTTCATTAACATATATGCTAAATGAAATATTGGCAAATATTAGCAAATATATTAGCAAAAATATTAGCAAACGGGATCCAGCAATACATAATAAGATCATACACCATGATCAAGTGGAATTTATTCCAGAGATGCATAGTGAGTACAATATCCACAAATCAATAAATGTGATACAGAGCAGAAACAAAATGAAGGATAAAAATCACATAAGAATATCCACAGATGCAGAAAAACATTTGAAACAATCCAGCACCTATTTATGGCAGAAACTCTTAGAAAATTGGGAATAGTGGGAATAGACCTCAACATAAAAAAGGTCATATATGACAAACCCATAGTTAATATCATACTCATTGGGTAAAAACCACAAACAGTTCCCTTAAGATCAGGAACAAGACAAGGATGTTCACTTTCAACACACTTATTGAACATAGTACTAGAAGTCCTAGCCACAGCAATTAAACAAAAAAACAAAATAAAAAGCTCACATTGGAATGGAAGAAGTAAAACTGTCACAATTTGAAGATGACATGACACTGTATATAGAGAACCCTAAAGATTCCACTGAAAAACTACTAGAACTGACAAATAAATTCAGTAAAGTAACAGGACAGAAAATAAATATCAAAAAAAATTGTTGCATTTTTATACAGCAATATTGAAGTATCAGAAAGGGAAACTAAGAAAATAATTCAATTTATTATTGCATCAAAAAATTAAATATCTACAAATAAATTTAACCAATGATGTAACAGACCTGTATTCAGAAAACTGTAAGACACTGAAGCAAGAAGCTGAAGAAGATACAAATAAGTTAAGCATATACCGTGTTCATGGATTGGAATAATTAACATCATTGAAATGTCCACACTATCCAAAGCAATCTATAGACACAATGCATTTCTATCAAGATACCAATGGCATATTTCACAGAACTTGAACAAATAATTCAAAAATTTACTTAGAACCACAAAATTTCCAAACAGCCACAGTAATCTTGAGAAAGAAAAACACAGCTGAAGGAATCACACTACCTAATATCAAACTTTACCAGGACATAGTAATCAAAACAGTATAGTACTGGCATAAACACAGACATATAAATCAATGGAACAGAATACAGAGCCCAGAAATGAACCTTTATGATCAATTAATATTTGACAAAGGAGGCAAGAACATACAATGGGGTAATGATAGCCTATTCAATAAATGGTGCTGGGATAATTGGACAGATAGATGCAAAAAAATTGAAATTCGACCACCTTCCTGCACCATGCACAAGAACAAACTGAAAGTGGATTAATGTAAGATTTAATGCAAGACTTGGAACCATTAAAATCCTAAAAGAAAACAAAGGCAGTAAAATCTCAGACATTTCTAGTAGCAATATTTTTTTCTGATATATCTCCTCAGGAAATGGAAACAAAAGCAAAAATAAACAAATGGGGCTACATCAAACTAAAAAGTTTTCCACAGCAAAGGAAACTATCAACAAAATGAAAAGATAATCCACCAAATGAAAGAAAATATTTTCCAGTGATAGATCTGGTAAGGGATTAATACCCAAAATTCATAAAGAACTTAGATAACTCAACACCAAAAAATAACCAATTAAAAAGAACCAGAAGACCTAAATAAACACTCCTCCAAAGAGAACATACACATGGCCAATAGAAATGAAAAGTTACTCAATGTCTCTAATCATCAGAGAAATGCAAATTAAAACCACAATGTCATTCACCTCACACCTGTCAGATGGCTATCATCAGTAAATCAACAAACAAGTGTTGGCGAGGATGTGGAGAAAAGGGAACCTTCAGGCATTGTTGGTGAAAATGTAAACTGGTGCAGCCACTGGGTAAAGAGTATAGAATTGAAAATGGAACTGCCTCATGATCCAGCTTTTCCACTTCTGGGAATGTATCCAAAGAAACTCAAAACACTATTTACTACAACCAAGATCTGAATTCAGCCCAAGTGTCCATCAGTAGGTGAGTGGATAAAAAAAAAGTGCTGGTATATTTGCACAACTAATTAACAAAATAAACTAACAAAACAAAATAGAAAGAGACTCATATAGAGAAAATAGACTGACAGCTGTCAAAGGGAAATGCAAATTTTCCCCAAAGAGAAAATTTCCTTTTTTTTCATTTGTTAGGGACTTGCAGGGCTGGGTAAAAACACTGAAGGGATTAAGAATAAAAACCCTTTTAAGCACAGACAGCAGTATGGTGATTACATGAGAGAAGGGGGTAGGTCAGGAGGTAGAAATAGTGATGGAAGGAAATTTGACCTGGGGTAGTGAACACACAATACAATACACAGATGATGTACTGTACAACTGTATAGTTAAAACCTATATAATTTTACTAACCAATGTCACTGAGTAAATTCAGTAAAAAAGTAAAATGATAAAATTACATTTTTATAAAAAGATTTCTAAGAACACAAAATGTAATTACCATAAAACAAAACATATCAATGAATTTGACTGTATCAAAGTTTAAAACTTTTGTTCCCAAAAGACACTGCCTTGGCTGTTGTGGCTCAGTGGATTGAGTGCCAGCCAATTTAAAACTTTTGTTCCCAAAAGACACTGCCTTGGCTGTTGTGGCTCAGTGGATTGAGTGCCAGCCAAAAGGTCGCCAGTTCATTCCCAGTCAGGGCACATGCCCGGGTGGCAGGCCAGGTCCCCAGTTGGGGGCATGCAAAAGGCAACTAACTGATCAATGTATCTCTCACACACTGATGTTCCTCTACCTCTCTTTCTTCCTCCCTTGCCCTCTCTCTAAAAATAAATAAATAAAATCTTGTTTAAAAAAATAAACGGACAGGCATGACTCAGGGAGAAAATATTTGCTACATATGTGTTTGTGTGTGACTGTGCATAAAATCTGACAAATAATTTGTATTCAGAATATTTAAAAAACCACAAACCAGCAACAAAAAGGAAAAACCCAATCAAATTATAGGAAAAAGACTTGAACTCTCAGTTCAAAAGAAAAGATAAGCAAATGGCTTACAATCACATCATTGCCATCAAAGAGCTACATATTAAAACCACAATGAAATATAACTATACATCCACCAGGATGTGAAAATCAAAAATGCCACATATTGTAAAGAAGGTAGAGTAACTAGAACACTAATAACACCACTGGTGGAAATTTCAATGTGTTTAGTTTTCCATTTTGGGAAAGTTTGGTGATTTCTAAAGTTAAACATATATCTATCTTAGGACACAGCTATTCCATACCTAGGTATTTACCCAACTCTACATAAAGGCTTATACGAACATGTTCATAGCAGCTTTATTTATAATAACCAAAAACCAGAAACCACCCAAAGTCCATCAACAGGAGAATTGTTGCTATTTCTACACAATGGAATATTACTCAACAATGAGTATGAAGAAACTGTTGATACAACAAAATGGGTGAATCTAAAAATTATATTGAATAGTAATCAGGTACCAGTAATCAGACATGAGTAGTATTTACTGTATGATTCATGTATATAAAGTTCTAGAATAGGCAAAATGAATCTCTACTGAGAGAAGTAAAGAAATGATTACCTGGGTGGGAGGGAGAGTAGGATAGATTAAAAAGAGGCAAGAGAATTTTTCTGGGGAGAGGAACATGTTTTATATGTCAATCTGAGTGGTATCTACACAAATGTTTTTCAAAATTCAGTGAGCCTAAAATCCGTGATTTTATTATATATAAATTATATTTTGGCATTTGTTTTTATTTAAGTGAACAGACTGGGGAAATATGTGTCCCTTAGACTATGGAAGGCCAATCTTTCCATATGTATTCTAGTACCCATGCGTTCTTGCACACTCAAGGAAATGACCTCGTCCCTCTCTGTCCAACATCACCTATTTCTTCACTTTCTATTGGACCATTCTTTTCAGCATACAAATATGTTGAAATTTCTTCCCCTCTCAGGTTGACATATACCTCCACTGACAACTATCTCTGCTCCCATTCAATAAAATACTTCTAAAAGACTGTCTAGCTTTGGCAAGGTAGCTCAGTCAGTTGGAGCCTTGTCCTGATACTCCAGTCAGGGCACAAACAAGAATCAACCAATGAATGCATCAATAAGTGGAACAACACATCAGTGTTTTTCTCTCTCTCTCTCTCTGCAATCAATAAACTTTAAAAAATATATATTACCTATGCTCTGTTAAATAGCAAGTTCCCCTTAACTAAAATTATTCATTTTTTAAATTCAACTTTCGGGAGCACATGTGTGGCATAATAATGACTAACACATAGTGATTTGCAGCTAATAAAACATTTTTATGTGTTATCAACTTTAAATCTTCAAAATAGCTCTATAGGGTAGGTACTGCTATTATCTCTGTTTAACAGAAACAAGAGGTTCAGAAAGGTTTCATAACCTGCCAACAGTCAGAAACCAAGTAAATGATTCCTAACTTCAAAGCATGCACTTTCTTATTCAACATACTACACTGAGATGCTCAAAACTCTCTTAATACAATAAAAATGTCTAACCAATGAAAAATATCCAAAATCTATCATCTAAGAGGGACAACCCTAAAAAATGGAATTTATTTCTAAAAAATTATGTATTCTTACATACATATTTAAATTTCAGTCACCTTCAAAATACTCTCCAATTGATACATCTATCAACATGTTTTTTCCACTGCTGAACACAGTTTTTGAACTTGTTGATTTTGATGCCTTTTAGTGCTTCTGCCCATTTTTGTTTTACCTATTCCCCATCAGCAAGCATTTCCCCTTCAGGAGTTTTTTTCATCAGGGAAACAAAGAAAAATGTCGGTCAGGGAGAGATCAAGTGAATAGGGAGGGTAGGGAACAGGGTTCTTGCCATTTTTAGTCAAAAACTGAACACTCAGCAAGGTGCGCCCTAAATCACCCATCATGAAATGGGCAAATGCGTTGAGTCTTCAAAAAATTCACTAAAGCTGAACACAACCTGTCACCACAAAGACGGCCAGTACACTGTAACAGATGGGTTCCTACAACACCCACCTAGTGGGGGAAGCCTGTGCTACAAGGGGCCGCCCTCCAGGAGATAATTCAGGTTTTTTAGGCAGTCCTCCTTTGTGTATGCCCTGACTACTGTGGATCAGTGGGTTAGGTGTCGTCCCACAAACTGAAGGGTTGACAGTTCAATTCCCAGTCAGGACACACTGCTAGGGTGTGGGCCAAGTCCACAGTTGGGTGTGTGCAAGAGGCAACCCATCAGTGTTTCTTTCCCATATCATTCTCTCCCTCTCTCTCTCCTTCTCCTCCCCCTTCTCTAAAACTAAGTAAATAAAACCTTTTTTAAAAATATATTCTATTGTTTATGCCATTACAGTTGTACCATTCCCCCCTTCACTCCCCTCTACCCTGCACACCCCTCCCCCACCATTCCCCACCTTTCATTTATGTCCATGTGTCACAAGTTCTTTAGATTCTGTATTTCCCATAGTATTCCTGCCCTCCCGCCCCCATCTATTTTCTACCTACCATCAATGCTACTTATTCTCTGCACCTTCTCCCCCCTTCTCCTCCACCCACTCCCCTGTTGCTAACCCTCCATGTGATCTCCATTTCTATGGTTCCACTCCTGATCTAGCTGTCCTCTTAGTTTGCTTTTGTTTTAGGTGTGGCTGTTAATAACTGTGACTTTGCTGTCCTTTCACTGTTCATATTCTTTATCTTCTTTTTCTTAGATAAGTCCCTTTAACATTTCAGATAATAAGGGCTTGGTGATGAGGAACTCCTTGAATTTGATCTTATCTGAGAAGCACTTTATCTGCCCTTCCATTCTAAATGAAAGCTTTGCTGGATAGAGCAGTCTTGGATATAGGTCTTTGGGTTTCATGACTTGGAATACTTCCTTCCAGCTCCTTCTTGCCTGTAAGGTCTCTTGTGAGAAATCAGCTGACAGTCTGATGGGTACTCCTTTGTAGGTAACTGTCCCCTTATCTCTTGCTGCTTCTAGAATTCTCTCCTTCATTTTAATCTTGGCTAATATAATTATGATGTGCCTTGGTGTGTTCCTTCTTGGGTCCAACTTCTTTGAGACTCCCTGAGCTTCCTGGATTTCCTAGAAGTCTATTGCCTTTGCCAGATTGGGGAAGTTCTCCTTTATTATTTGTTCAAATAAGTTTTCCAGTTGTGGCTGTTCCTCTTCCCCTTCTGGTACCCCTATAATTCAGATGTTGGAACATTTAAAGATGTCCTGGAGGTTCCTAAGCCTCTCCTCATTTTTTTGAATTCTTGTTTCTTCATTCTTTTCTCTTTGGTTGTTTCTTTCTTCCCTCTGGTCCATTCCATTGATTTGAGTCCCAGTTTCCTTTCCATCACTATTGGTTTCCTGTGCATTTCCCTTCATTTCAATCAGTTTAGCCTTCATGTTCCTCTAATTTGTGGCTAAAATCAACCAATTCTGTGAGCATCCTGATCACCAGTGTTTTGAACTGTACATCTGCAAGGTTGGCTATTTCTCAGTCACTTAGAATTATAGGCTCTGGGGCTTTGACCTGTTCTTGAGTCATAATGTTTGGTCTGTTCACACCTGTTATATATCAGGGACAGAGCCTTAGGTGTTCACCAGGGCTGGGAGACCCAGTTGCTGGGTTGTGATGCTGTATGTGGGGACGGGGTCCAAGAAGGGCAATGGCGGTCCCCTCTGTGGCTTCCCATAAGCAAAATGGGCCCCTCTGGTGCTGGTTCCCGGGTGTGTGGGCCCATGTACTCCCCAGGACCCTGTGGGTCTCCCCAACAAACTCTCTGGGCCTGGGAGCCTCTCCTGGCCCCTCAACCCCGAGAAAGTCTTTCCAGTTGGTGCTTTCAGGCTCTAACTCCTGTCACTGGGGCCCTAGCCTGAGCAGTCTGTCTCACTGTTCGCTCCTTCGCTTGGTTTATCTGCACTCGAATGTGTGACTGCAGTCAGCCAGCCGCCCTGCGCCCTCACTGGGTCCGCCCGTCACCACCCCATGCCTGGGATCCACCAACCACCTCCGCCTCCACTCCTGGGTCGACTGGACCCAACAATCTTTCCAGCCTGACCCCACTCCACCACTTACTCCACGCCTCTTACCAGTCTGGCTGAGTGGTTCGTTGTTGTCAGACTTCCACACAGTTCAATTTTCACTGTTTGGCTGCGTTTTTTGTTACTAAAACTTTGCTGTCTTTGAATTTAGTTGTGGGAGGGAGCACAGTGTTTCCACCTATGCCTCCATCTTGGCCGGAAGTACCCTAAATAAAACCTTTTTGAAACTCTATCATATGTATATAATTATCTTATAGTCCTATTTCAAATAACATTTCAACAACCAACATTTACTACAACAAAATTATTATAGTGTATAAGTGTGTGATCAGATAATTTATTATCCAAACAGAACACTTTGAGAGTAAGTGACTAGCTATTAATAATTATGCCAGGGTAACAGGTATGATCCAGGATTGTCCTGGGAAATTGGGATATATGGTATTCTACTTATAAATTAGCTTTGCTATTTGAAAATAAGAAGCCATATGTATGGTTTATTAAAGTATTGTTTTTTATGAACAAACATTTGCTCTGATTCCAAGTAACATGGTAGCCTTCACATTTAGGGAGGAAATTAAGGGCTAAAAGCTATCAGGAAAGACCCAATTCTGAATTTGGTGAGATACATTTGGATATTGGTGCTGCTAAAAATTTAACTTCAGTATATTAATAACTAATGACTGAACTGATAAGCTAAATGTTTATAACTTAGAGTTCTATTAACTAAGTGACTTATAGGAATGGGCCAAGGGAAAGAAAAATCATTTCTTTCTAGACCAATATCTGGTCTAGAACAAAGACCAGATATTGTGCAGTAATGTGACTTGTACTAGAAAAATATCTAAATGAATATGGCCACAAAAATAATGTTAAAGGGGAGAAAATTAAAGTGACATACTACTTCCAGTAAAAAATTAAAAACTCAAAAGAGAACATTTATTTAACATTTCAGCAGAATAAAAGTTACCTAACAGTCAATTATAATAATCAATGACTTCAGATAAATATTTCTAGTGTATGCCACTCCCAGTCCAAACACAGACTGATCAATGAGTCTGCCATTCACAGGAAGAGAAATAGTTTTCCATGAGGTATCAGACATAAAGTTATAAGCCTCTATGGGGTATTCAGAAACCATCATTAATGGTTTAAATTGTTCACTACCTAGGAGGGTATTATGGTATTTTTTAAACACAAATTTAAGTCAAATAAGTATAAAGAGGTAAAGAGACACGATTGTTAAGCAATGTTACAGGAAAGGGTTAACATTCAGTCTAGACAATCATTTAGGTTCTGTTTTATCTATGACAGTTGTGCTTAATGTAGCAATACTGTGGCTGAAAAGATTTGGAGTTAGAAAACTTTGTATGCTTTTTGAACAAAGATGACCTATTTATAAATATGAGCATTAACAGCTGACAACATTGCACAGTTCTGTAAGAGGATTCCTTAGTTCTTCAAAATACAGCATTTCATAAAAATAAAACAATTTCATTTTACTTTAAAAGTTCATTTGCCTCACTAGAAAGTCCCATACAGAAAAGTCTGTACAGTAATATGAAATTTACAATTCTTATAAAAGATACAAGTCCTGAAATGAGCTTGCATATCCTATCTAAGGGCTCTTAAAGAAACCAGCTCAACCAAGTAAGGCAGTTTCAATCTTAGCCAAATTTTAGTCTCCATTTGAATGTTCTCCATCTCGGTGGCTTGGCAGATCTTGTTGGATACACCTCAAAGTCTTGAGTGTTAGAAGAAAAATACCCCAAGACCCCACCCACAGCCCACATAAATTTTCCAGTGTAGGCCAACCCACAGAAATGGCTCCAAAATCATCATGTAGGAGGACACAGTCATGTCAGGTCCCAGAATAGTCTTTGACCAAACCTGACCTGTCTGGGCAGACGGAAGAATAGGGCTCCTCAGCTCTATAGAAAACACTCTTCCTATCTCCCTACCTCATTTTCCCAGTCTTCTCTGGCACAAACACAAGCTGTAAGCAATGCCCAAAACCAGACTCAGACACTGATGTTAGGGGAAAAAGGCAATGTTCACAGGGGTGTTTTGAAATAGTGTCGCTCAGTGAAAAGTACATAAAGTCGATGTCNAACCTGACCTGTCTGGGCAGACGGAAGAATAGGGCTCCTCAGCTCTGTAGAAAACACTATAGAGCTCTTCCTATCTCCTCCTGACCTGTCTGGGCAGACGGAAGAATAGGGCTCCTCAGCTCTATAGAAAACACTATAGAGCTCTTCCTATCTCCCTACCTCATTTTCCCAGTCTTCTCTGGCACAAACACAAGCTGTAAGCAATGCCCAAAACCAGACTCAGACACTGATGTTAGGGGAAAAAGGCAATGTTCACAGGGGTGTTTTGAAATAGTGTCGCTCAGTGAAAAGTACATAAAGTCGATGTCAGAACAGCTAAATTCTGTCTTAAGCTCTACCACTGCCTACCTAGGAAACACTACCTGTGGGCCTCAAAGGCCAGTACAAAGAGTAAAATGCTCACAAAGATTCTCTTCCAGTCTTCTCATTCTATGTTTGTCTACCCTGGGGGGCCAATTAAAAATAACAAAAGCATCAATTTACCAAATATGTTCTGTCACTTCCCAAATTAAGACCAGTTGGAGTCTGATATACATAACACAGGATGAAAGTTGTTATTCAAGGTTAAATGGTTTCAGAGGCTATAAATTGAGACTCTTCATCAGTAATGATGGAGTAGAGTAGAATACAAATAATAAAAGTTTTAAAAAAGAAAGTATCTCCAGCCAAATTCACTCAAAGATCTTTAAAAAACATTCCTTTCATTTAAATCTTATTTAGGAATTCCTAACAGTTTAATGCTACACTGGAAAGGGTATTGAAACAAGTGTCTAGAGATTTGGGTTTAGTTAAAGGTATGCAACTATTTTATGTAAATGTCTATAAATCACACTATCTCCTGGCTTCAGCTTCTTCAACTATAAAATGAGAGAATTAGATAAGCTTCCTTCCGGTCTAAAATCTAAGATTTAGATTTTAAATGGCACCATTCTCTAGGGGCTCAAATTGCTTTTAACAAGAAGAGAATGCTACATTTATAAAATGCCTTAGAATTTAAAAGCACTTTCATACCTCCTCAACAACACTGTAGGATACATATTAATACTAGCATCACCATCACTGATTATATCATTAAACAAGTGTCCAGAGAGAAAAAAAGAGAGAAAAAACAATCTGTAATTCCGGGAAAGACTCTCAACCAGAACCCAGGTATGTTGAGCACTGGTCCTCACTGGTTTCCAATCATATATTCTGTCATATATTTAGCAGTAATTATTTTTAAGTGTGATATAAAAGAACATAAAACATGAAGTCAAATTCTGATAACTTGTGACCTAGTTCACTCTCTTTACCAGTTAATGCGGGTCAATAACCTACCTTTAGGGTTACTGTTAGACTGGGCACAAAATGGAAACATGCCTAACATGATTGTGAAAACTAAGGTATGACGTAATTGCTTTAAACTCAGTCCTCACTGGAAACCGGAGGTGATTTTCAACTCATTCAAAACTGTCACTACATACATAGTTGCTTCAACTTCAGTAGTCTCCCTGCCTACTCCTGACCTAAATCACCACGTCCCTACTCCTGACCTAAATCACCACGTCCCTCCTGACCTAAATCACCACGTCCCACCACTAAAGGAAAAAAAAGTTACTGCAGTTGTCTCGAGCAATACTTTATAATTTTTGTTCATCAAAGCAGCTCTTTCAGAAATTTTAAATAGTATGTTGTTTCTATAAAGGCATCATGCAGAGCACTAGATTATGAATATTTGATTTAATTCCTAACTCTGATACTAACTGATTTTTCACAAAGCATTCAACTTTTCTTGGTCTCAGTTTACTCAGGTGTAAAATGTTGCAGCTGGTTTGGATGACATTTAAAAATCTTTTTTCAAGCCATGGCACTATAGATCAAGAGTATAAGATGCAGCTCTGACTGGCATGAGCATCATCTTGCAAAGCAAAAAGTCACTGGTTCGATTTCCAGTCAAGGCGCATGCCTGGGTTGTGGGCCCAGTTCCCAGTTGGAGCACATGTGAGAGGCGAGTGATCAATGTCTCTCTCACACATCTATGTTTCTCTTCCTCTCTTTCTGCTTCCCTTCCCCGCCCTCTGAAAAAAAAAAATCTTTTAAAAACACTGTAAAGTGCAGACTAACATCTGAAAAAGCAGCATAAATGTACTTTATTAGAAGTTGCCTATCCTCCCATTGATAAGTTAAATAAAGCTGGTGTCAACCTTTCAGACAGTCTTTTGAACACAATAATCACTCAAGCCCATTAAAAGATGCACCTTGTTGCCACCTGCCAAGCAGTAGAAGCTTTAAATTTGGTGTTTCTCCACTGAAGAGTAACCAGTAAGACAAAGGTCAATTAAAATTGGGTCCACACAAGAACTGATTCTTAACAGAGAAAGTAACTAAGCCACAACCTAATTTGCAGCAGGTTCCAATAATGGAAGCAGACGTGGGAGTGGAAAGAGGAATTAACTTGGTTTGACAACACACTCCTAATCATCCTAAAATACTGTTAGCATTGAACGCTAGATGTATACGTCCCAGTATAATTTACTGTAAAACCTTTCCATGTGAGTCTCCATGTTTGAACACCTGAATTTCTCTTCTTCATAATGAAATTAAGTAGTCTTTGTCTGTTAGTACTGAACTATGCAATTTAAGAAAAAGAAACTGTATCCAGGTTCAGCACAGTTGAACCTTACCTTATCTTACCTGAGAATTAAGTTCTCAAGGCATCTCAAATATTGTGTAATCAAAATAATCACTGAGAAACTGTTAAATCATCAGGACTTAGGCTGCTGGAAGCTCAGACCAAAAAATTAACTTATTCTCTTCACTTTTGTGCTGGGGCCCCCCCCTTTCTCTGGGACGCTGAAGGCCAAGGTTTCCTTTAACAGAGGAAGGTTAGAACATTGAGTAAATAAGGCAATTTATCTCTTTTTGTAAATAGTTGCATTAGCATAAGTTAAACATTCAATCAACGATACAAGCAGAAATGGGGCAAGCCCATTATCCTATTGCCATTAACGAAAAACCTTCAGCCCTGGCTGGTGCGGCTCAGTGGGCTGAGAGTTGGCCTGTGAACCGAAGGGTTGGTGGTTCAATTCCCAAGTCAGGGCACATGCCTGGGTTGTGGGCCAGGCCTCCAGTAGGGGGCGCATAAGAGTTAACCACACATTGATGTTTCCCTCTCTTTCTCCCTCCCTTCCCCTCTGTCTAAAAATAAACAAATAAAATCTTTTGGAAAAAAAAACAAAAATCAAAGAAGAACCTTCAAAACTCTGGATGAGCAAACGAAGAGGGAGGATCTCCTGTTTGTTACTTTCATTATACACCTATTATTTGACAAAACTCCTTTCACCTTTGACTTGCACATAAGTAAGTAAACAGATGGTAAGAATCAATTCCACTAGTAAGCAAACATTTTAGGGACACACAATTTCGTAACTTTGAGGCAATCTAACTGCATCAGAGAAGGGCTAACTTTGCAGGTCTGCTCGCAGCCACCAATGAAGTTCTGTCAGAAGGTATGACATGCGGCATGGACACACACGGAGCACGTCACATTTCCTCAAAGGGAAGAGGTAGCTATGTTTTGTTTTATTTTTCCCTGAGAAATTCACTACACACACAAGCAAGCTTCAAACCTTGGAATCTGGGTAAGGGTCACCCCAGTGGTGCGGCTACTTACAGACTCCCCCATATGCCACAGACCCAAAAACTTCTGAGGAAAGCAGAAACGACCAAATGAAAAGTGCACAGAGAAGCTCCAGCATGAACGAGACCAGTGGCAGGGAGGCTCCGGACCACCGAAAATTGAAGAGGCGACAGTTCTCCGTCCGTCGGGAGGCTAACGCCCAGTAAGCGAGCAATTTTGGCTGTCGCCCTCTCTCAGTACCTGAGGGACGTCATGGCTTCACCTTCCTGACCCACGCAACAGCGCTGGCGTCCGATGCTCTGCGTCCGCTCGGGCAGCAGCAGCAGCAGGTACCACAGCAACTGCTTCTCTGCTCAGGCACTCAGCGACCGGGGCGCGTCCTCACACACCCCATGCACAGGAAGCCCACGCGCTGATTGGCGGAGCCCGCAGGGGGAGGACGCACCGCCCCTGGCCCGCAGCCGGAGAAGAGCCGCAGGCGCTGCGGGCTACCACGTGCTACCCGTGCGTCTGGTCCGGGTGAGCTGGCACTTGGGCTGGCAAACTGGCTAGCCGGCGTGGTGAACATCTTGAGCCCTGGTAGGAGCGTTCTCCCCACTCCCGGCTTACGCGGCAAGAGGTCCGGTGCCCGCCTCAAAAATGGCTACCCGACTGCCAATGGGTTTATCAGTCACATGGCCAAGGTCTACCTAGGCGAGCTTAGGTCGCTTCACCCCGACCGGAGACAGGGACACTATCGGGGCAATCTTCAGAGATGAGGTTTAACAGCCTGCAAAACCCTTCTGCAGAAGAAAAGCTGCAACCGTCTGGGAAACCTCAGACCGGGGAAAATCCAACGCCTGGCAACAGCAGCACCATAAACTAAATATGAGCTCGCAGCCTTTATCAATGACTAAGTCCAATGGTCCCCAAACGTTCTTGGTCTTCAGAAACACATAGAACAGCTTGTTTAATGTGTAAAGTTCCAGGGCTCACTGGAAACTTTGTGAATCAGAATCTAGAAGTGTGAGACTCAGACAATGGTATTTGTAGCGAATGTGCCCCGGGGATCCAGGTACATATCTAAAGTTTAAAAGCTCTTGTTCAAACAAGACTACTCAGACTATCCTACTTGTCAGACTTAACTGTCAGAGTACCTAACTTTTCTAAAAAAATGTGCAGCCCTCTGAAGCAAGCATCAATCTAATACCTTAAGGGGGAAAAGTTGGAAGGACCCTAACTCCTGGCCCTAATCTTACAATGTAGTGGGGTTAAAGGGTTAAGAAGCTAATTCTGAACCACTGATAAAAGACAAGTTAAATTAATTCCAACTGCTGGAAGAATGGGAGGTTTGGGGGTGGGGGCAAGGGGGGGAGTAAGAAAGTATCAGTAAATGCTTTATGACCCAAGTAGCTTTTTTTTATCCCCTCTTTATTCTCCAATAATATTTCTACTAACAGACTCCAATCTCCACTGGCCATACAGGATGGTGATCAACACCATAGGTCTAAAATCAGTTACATTATAAACACAACCCAAGATCATATATTGAAATGTGCTATATTGTGACGAAAAGAACTTAATTTTTAATTCTATTTAATTTTAATTAGTTTATATTTTAAAACCAATGTAAAATATTTTTCCATTAAACACAATTTGGTTTTATTGGACTACAACCAACCTTTTAACTACACATTTTCTCATCCAAACTGAGACAATGTAAATATAAAAGATGTACCATATTTTTCAAAACAATACAAAAATATATAAAAATGGCTCAATAATTTATACTGATTAGATGTTGGTAATATTTTGCTATATTGAGTTGAATAAAATATATTACTAAGAATAAAGTTTCTTTTTACTTTTTTAATATAACTACTAGAAAATTTAAAAATTATATGCAACTTACATTGTATTTCTACTGGACAGTGCTGTTCTACTGTGTAAGTTAGCCTTGCTTCTTTTTTGACCTATCATTTTTTCCCCATGACTGAAAAATTATGTTTACAAAGTGAGATTAGTAGAGACACCAGTTTATACAGACCTATGGTTCCTTGCTAACCATCTAAAACATCAAAAATTCCAAAAGCATTCTTCAAAAAATGCTTTCTTTTAAGCACTGTTCTTTTTCATTGGGGAAATGCCTATCCAGAATGAATCCATGGACTACAAACCTGCTGTGTTGGGTCCATAAGGAATAGCTGTTAAAAACAGAGCTGTTTTTGGCTGATTGAGACTTTGACCAAATGTCCACAAGCAGAATTAGTCAGTAGTTCCTCTGGATTTAAACAGGATCTGAATCAACGCAACAGAAGGACAGCAATTTGAAGCAGTGGAATCACTGACTAATTCAATAGCTTCCCTCTTCCTCTTGTGGAAAATGTTCATAACCCACAAAACTAAAACTAAAGCCAGAATAATCCTTAGAAAGGATTTCAAGACTTCAATGTAACTTTTAATATGGGATGTAGTATGCTGCTTCTCAAATTTTAGTATGCATAAATATCACTTGAGGGATCCTAAAATAAATATTTGACTCAGTAGGCCTCTGTGGCCAAGATTTTGCAATTCTTTATGTACCCAGATCTCACCATTTGTTTCTGGTCTGAGGATCACGCCAAGTAGCAAAGTTGTAAAGGAAAGTAGGAAGGTTGTAAAAGCAACAAAGCACATGGTTTGGAAACCCTGCTTGACTTTCTACTAGTTGTATGTTCTCAGATTGTTTCTGAAACTATTTGTCCCTCAGTTTACCCATGCTTTATACAGCAGTAAAGATTAAAACAATTCTAATAAAGTACCTCACAGAGTCCTTTGCACATGGTGTAATCATTATCTTCTTATTATCACACTACTTACAAGTACATCTCTGGGAAGTATTATCTGAAACTAACATGAAGTTGGCACTGTGAAAATAAAAGGCACTTCACTCATGCCTAACATACTTTAGTTAACTCCCACTTTTGATTTTTAACAACAATAAATATTTTTTGGTACCAAAATAGTTAGACTTAAAACTTTATTTTTAACAGATATACTAAATTCTGTGTCATTAAGGGAAGACAAGGGCCTGCAATATTCAAATATTTAATCAAATTAAAGCCATATTACATTAAAAATTTTTTAAACATTTTTGATATATGACACTCTGCATCTAACTTAAAACTTTTAAGTGCTGTTATATAATCAATCAGCACAACTTGCAAAAAGTTTATTATTTTAAAATGTGTATCAGTACCAATTCGTTTCAGCAGGTACAGACACAAAAATGTTATTTCAGCAAACAGATCAGCTGTGATTGTTCTTTCAAGTCAGTCACACATATAGACAAAAATAAAGACATGTTTTCCCAGGTAAAAGCCTAAGTTCTTCCTATTCACAGCACCTTTGTTTCCTCAGTCATATTCTTTTTCTAATCTTTACCTATCCTCTTTTCCCCCAGTCTTTCCCCAAATACACACTTACGCACACACACACAGTTAACTCCTGAGCAACTAATATTTAAACTCTTTTCATCAATTTTTTAAGCAATTTATTTCAACCTTATTCTTTGTAATTTAGGGAAAAGCAGTCAATTGAAATTTTTTAGCCTTCATTAACCTTCTTACAATTTAAACAGTTGAACCAAAATAAGTGTGCCCCAAAGAGAACAGTTTGCTCTTGATAAGTAAATATTCTACTTTACCTAATCAGGTGGTTAGTCTGCCGCTACGGAAACAAATAGATCCACTAACCTCAGAGTTAAGTGCTTCTGGAAAGCATAATATGTGGACCCACTATATTAATCTTTTCAACAATGCTTCAAGCCCCAAAATACTATCACAGTCTTCTTCAAACACAATCAATTTATTAAGCTTACAATAATATAGCATTTATACACTGCTAGTGGCAATTTAAATTAGTACATTTCTAGAAAGCTATTTGGCAATATGTGTCCCCAATTCCACATTTTGGCAATTACTGTAAATAAAACAGAACAATATGAACAAAGATTTGTATAACCAGTTATTCATTGCAAAATTGATAATACCAAAAATTTATTATATCCTAAATAACCAAAAATGAAACAATGGTTAAATAAATTATATAAGAATGTTATGGAGGTATTATAAAATCTTTCCATAGACTTTTTTAAAGATTTTATTTATTTATCTTTAGAGGGGAAAGGAAGGAGAGAATGAGGGAAACATAAATGTATGGTTGCCTCTCGTGAGTCCCCTACCGGGAACTGGCCTGCAACCTAGGCACGTGTCCTGACCGGGGATCAAACCGCGACCGTGTGGTTCACGGGCCCGCGCTCAATCCACTGAGCTACACCAGCCAGGGCTCCATAGACTTTTTTTAAAAATACATTTTATTGATTATACCATTACAGTTGTTCTATCCCCCCCTTCATTCCCCTCCACCCGCACACTCCCTCCCCCACCATTCTTCCCCCCTTAGTTTATAACCACATGCCTCAAGTTCTTTAGATTCTATATTTCCCCCACTATTCTTGCCCTCCCCCCATCTATTTTCTACCTACCGTCTATGCTATTTTCTGTGCCTTCTCCCCCCTTCTCCCCCTCCCACCCCCCTGCTTCTAACCCTCCATGTGTTCTTCATTTCTATGGTTCCACTCCTGATCTAGCTGTCCTCTTGGTTTGCTTTTGTTTTAGGTGTGGTTGTTAATAACTGTGTGTTTGCTGTCCTTTCACTGTTCATCTTTTTCATCTTCTTTTTCTTATATAAGTCCCTTTAGCATTTCATATAATAAGGGCTTGGTGATGATGAACTCCTTGAACTTGACCTTATCTGAGAAGCACTTTATCTGTCCTTCCATTCTAAATGAAAGTTTTGCTGGATAAAGCAATCTTGGCTGTAGGTCTTTGGATTTCATGACTTGGAATACTTCTTTCCAGCCCCTTCTTGCCTGTAAGGTCTCTTTTGAGAAATCCGCTGACAGTCTGATGGGTACTCCTTTGTAGGTGACTGTCCCCTTATCCCTTGCTGCTTCTAGGATTCTCTCCTTCATTTTGGTCTTGGCTAATGTAATTATGATGTGCCTTGGTGTGTTCCTTCTTGGGTCCAACTTCTTTGGGACTCTCTGAGCTTCCTGGATTTCCTGGAAGTCTATTTCCTTTGCCAGACTGGGGAAGTTCTCCTTTATTATTTGTTCAAATAAGTTTTCCACTCGTGGCTGTTTCTTTCCCCCTTCTGGTACCCCTATAATCCGGATGTTGGAACGTTTAAAGATGTCCTGGAGGTTCCTAAGCCTCTCCTCATTTTTTTGAATTCTCATTTCTTCATTCCTTTCTGGTTGGATGTTTTGTTCTTCCTTCTGGTCCATTCCATTGATTTGAGTCCCAGTTTCCTTTCCATCACTATTGGTTTCCTGGACATCTCCCTTCATTTCAATTAGTTTAGCCTTCATATGTTCCTCTAATTTGTGACTATAATCAACCAGTTCTGTGAGCATCCTGATAAACAGTGTCTTGAATTGTGCTTCTGAGAGGCTGGCAATTTCTCGGTCGCTTAGAGTTATTGGCTCTGGGACTTTGAGTTCTTCTTGCGCCATCTTTTGGGCTGTTCATGCCTGTTATGTAGCAGGATCGGAGCCCTAGGTGTTCACCAGAGCAGGGCAAATCAGTCACTGGGTTGTGATGTTGTATGTGGCGGTGGGGTCAAAGAGGAACAATGGCGTCCTGTCTGCGGCCTCCCGCGCCGCCGCCAGAGGTGCCACACCTGCCACCGTCACCTGGCCCATGCGTTTCATCCCACTGCACACGAGTGTGCCACCGCCGTCAGCCCTCGCCCCCTGGGGACTGCGTGGTCCATCTCACTGTGCACGAATGTGCGACCATGGTCAGTCTGCCCTACACCCTAACTGGGTCCGGGCTGCCTGCGCGCCTAGGTCAGGGGATCTGTCCTGTCCGACCCTGCTCCGCTGCTGGCTCCGCCCCTCTTACCGTCCCTGGTGAACAGTTCATCGTTGTCGGACTTCCGTATAATTCAATATTCTGGTCTTTGGCTGTGTCTTTGTTCTCCAAACCTTTGTTGTATTCAAACTTGGTTGTGGGAGAAGGCACAGTGTTTCCACCTATGCCTCCATCTTGGCGGAAGTCCTCCATAGACTTTTTAAGAATATACAAAAATGCTAGTGATACAAGGTTAAATGAAAAAATCAAAACAAAAGGAATATAAAAAACAATCTTGACTTTGTTAAAATAAATATATATAAATATATTTGCCATAATTGCATAGAAAGAAAAAAGATTGGTAAGAACACACTGAGACAATGTATAATTTTTACTTTATTATTTATGTTGATCTACCTTATAAATTTTCTACTGTATATTGGCTTTACTAGCATAAAACTTTTATAATTACTATTAAGCTTTGATTACCCTTCTGAAATGGTTTAAAACTACAAAACTTATTCCTGCTCTTTATTAAAACACCTTTCTTTTAATCACAAACATCAAAACTATGACTTTTAGGGAAATTGGGCTTATTTTATAAATATCTTTACATGTTTAAAGATTCCTTAAGACAGGAATAATAAAACTAAAATACCTTTATGATCTTGGTTAATTTGAATACTTAATGTGACAAAAATTAAAACATAAATACCACTTTTAGAGCTTTGCAGAGCCTTGAAGAGGCCAGATGTCACAAGTTGAATGTGGAGTATCTTACCTTCGTGTTATATAAAAATACATCTCCTCACTTCATATGAATTGAAATACTGATCAAAGTAATATTTTTAAACAATCTACATCATACTCCGAAAGAGAAATTTTTTAATACTTGTCTCCCTAAAATAAGTAGTATGACACAACATAAGTTTCAGGAGCCTAGGAATAAGGAGCTGAAAATTATAATCCTGAAACTACCAAAAAACATTATGCCCTTTGATCATCAGTTTCCTTATCTGAAACATAGGGAGTTAGTTATAGGTGACATCTCAGGTCCCTTTCAGTTCTTACTGGACAATGAAAGAAAAAAATCCACTCATATCTTAATACAAATTCGATTGTTTCCAAAGCTGATCAGTTCTAATGTAATAAAACACATGTAATTTTAGTTAGCTTTCATTATGGATAAGGTTATTCACAGAAACGTTGCTAAATGCATTCATTCTTTTCCCCAAAAGACATTATTAGAGGTCTACTATTTTTACTTTTCTTTAATTATAATCTGTGGATTCTGATGTCACATTTCACTTTAACATTACATATTTAAACAGAAGATAATCTTTAAATGGAACCTGACAATTTATTTCCCAGGAGAATTTGAATAATATGTTAACATTTGACTGACTGAACTTTATTTAGTAAGAATTCTTGGCAAAACTCCCTCCCAGGAACACCTACACAGTACTTCTTCATTTGCTATGAACTACAAATCTCTGAAACTCAAAGAAAACCTTCAATCTAAAAGTACAGGATAACAGTGCTCGTAATTATTCAAGCTACCAAGGACATATTTTTCTTTTAATATTTTATTTATTTATTTTTAGAGAGAGGGGAAGGGAGGGAGAAAGAGAGGGAAAAAAACATCAAAGTGTGGTGGTTGCCTCTCACATGCTCTCACAAATAGAGACCTGGCCCGCAAGCCAGGCATGTGCGCTGACTAGGAATCATTGGCAACCCTTTGATTCACAGGCCAGTGCTCAATTCACTGAGCCACACCAGCCAGAGCAAGAACATATTTTTAAATTATACAATTGAATATCACTATCATTTCATAAAAGGGCATTTTAACATAAAAATGTATGAAGGACAGCACAGAATAAAGAATACCACTCCCTAAAATATTGCTGGTAATCTTATGAAGTATATTTTTATATAAAAGATTTTCTTATTGTTACCTCATTGTACATCTGATCTATGGTATTTCACAAACAAGCTCTTAGAAATCATTCACCATGAACTCAACAATCATTTAATGAGATCTACTCTACCGCTTAAGACACCAGAGATTCAGCAACAATCAAGAACACGCACTGCCCTTATCAATTTTACATTCTAGTGAGGGGATTCAATGACTAATCAAATAAATGTATAAGGACATCAGATGATCATAAGTGCTATGCAGATAATAAAAACCAGCAGCTCAAAACAGAGAAAGTCTCCTTTAGATTGGGTAGTAGGGAAGGCCTCCAGCAGGCGAGAACAAACTAAATGAAAAGAGCCAGGTAGGGGAAGGGCATTCCTAACAGACAGCATGAAAATGATAACTGGAAGGCAGGTGTGAAAAAAGGTGAGTGAGAGAAGAAAGGTTTGTGGTCACAGCAAGAAGCAGATCATTTAAGCTTTTATGAGCCTAAGAAATTTTGATTTTGTTATAAGTGGGACAAGAAGCCACTACAATTAAGATTTAAACAGAGGAACAACATAATCTAATTTTGTTTTAAAAGATCACCCTGGTTATAGTGTAGAGAATGGAATACAGGAACATGAAAGCAGAAAGACTATATTAGAAGCCTGTTACAGTAATGTAGATGACAAACAATACTGGTTTGAATCACGAAGCCAGTGATGGACAGAGAAACAGATGGTCATTTTAGAGGTTGAACGACAGGATCTACTCATGGGAATAGATATGGGGAACCAAGAAAAAGTAATCAAGAGTAACTCCTAGATTTCAGACTAAATTGGGTAAATGGTGCTGCTATTTACTGAGATAAATGGAAAAAGCAAAAAAGAAGCTCAGAACACTGGAGTTCTGAAGGAGGTCAGGGATGGAGACAGACACTGTGGAACAGATTTTGTGTTCTAGTTTTCTTTACTCGATAGTGCCTGCCATTTTCTGAGAGACTAAAAATAAATGTCCAGAATGTATATGAAGTTTCACTGGAACAACACCCTAAGAGGGGAACTATTCTACCATGGCAGTCAGCTACTAGCAGGTACATATATAAGTAGAATAAATAGGTAAAACTGAGTGCCTAATATGTGCCAGACACCATGCTATATCCTTCAAGTACTATCCCATTTGAATTTATAACAATGCTATCAGGAGGTATTTTATTATCACCATTTTACAGATGAAGAAATTGAAGCTCAAAGAGGTTAAATAACTTGCCCAAAGCCACACATTACAGAGCAGAAACCCAAAGTCTGATAGTCTGACTCCAAAGCTGGGGCTAATTACCACTATACACATTGTCACTAGAATAAGTCCAAGATAGTCTGATGTAAGGCTGAGACTTTATAAATATCCAAATTTCAGAACACCAAACTACGATTTCATTCATAAGATGCAGTGATTCAGTGACAGCTTTCTGGTTAGCTGGAACACCATATGAAATACTTTCAGAAATTACTTTTTATTTCCATATATGCTCATTCACAGATTAAATCTGAGTAGCCAATGAATCTGTCATTTTTGTCTTTAATTTAGCTAAGACTCCTGTCACCAAGAATCATTTCTTGGACCATTTCATTTTTTAAAACTTCAACCACTTCATTTCTGTCAAAATCAAAAGTGTTTGTTTTCAACAAATAAAAACATTTTTTTACCATTGTGCAAGATTTAGGGCCCCATGATGAGTGACTTAAATGTACTATCAAGCTAAGTAAGTCCCCCCATCCCAGCCATTCAGTTTGTGTGACTCAAATTTAGGCTTCAGTAAAATTACAAATTATTTCTTATCAAAATCTTTGAAGACCCAGAAGTTAAAACCACAAATGTTTTCAAAAGGTTCCACTATAAAAAAAAAATTATTTATACAGTCATTGGTTAGACTAACTCCTGGTGCCTATTACTTTTTTTCTAACTCTCAGTGCCTATCACTTTCTATATAAAAGTAAAAATAAATATGGTTGAAAATTGAACATACAGTTGTATCTGAAAAAAATGTCCTAAGAAATATTCATTTCTACTTGCTTGTTTTATAAATAATAGAACTGTTTTCTAAAAAGTTTTCTTTTATTCAATGTTTTTGTTTTTCCTCTAAGAGGATAACAACAGGCACTAAAATTCCACAAACTCCACTGATGAGGACTGAATTACATTTGAAGATCCTATCTTTACTCTACTACATGGGCTACAGCCCATCTTCTCTCAAAATCTGTGGAACAGGATCAAGATTGGCACTGATTCATCTGCCAAAAGGCTAACCTGAAAATGGATACAGAAAAAAAATGAATACTAGAGTGGATACTAGAGTGACATGTTTTAGAGCAAAACATTTCAATACCTATAGAACTTGGGTAGACTATTTTTCTTCAATGACTAGGTATTTAAAATGGAAAGACTTGGGGGTTTATAAAGTGGTGATGGTAGTGGGGGTGGTAGTGATAATCCCAGTATTACTGGAAACATGGGAGGGAAAGAAGTGTATTTGTGAAAATGTAATCTTGAAGTGTCTTTCCTTATGTAGCACAACAGACATTCTAAGTCGAGAGGAATTAAAACGATGCAGTGTTGTCAATGGAGATTAGTTGAATCTGCAGTTACTTGACAGAATCATGTAGTCCAGGGGTGTCAAACTCATTTTCACTGGTGCGGGGGCAGGGGCGGGGGGGTGGCACGGACATCAGCCTCATGGTTGCCTTCAAAGGGCCAAATGTAATTTTAGGATTGTATAAATGTAACTGCTCCTTAACAGCTAATCGAGAGCTCAGCGCTGCTGCTGGGTAGAAACAAGGTGCCAGCTGGACGAAACAAGGTGGAGGGCTCGATTTAGCCCATGGGCCTTGTGTTTGCCACCTATGATATAGTCTCTAGTGAAAATGGAAGGATTATTTAGCTTTTGGAGTGGGTCAAAATGATTTCATTAAATATGTGAGAGAATCATATATGAAGACACTAAGAACAAAATTTTTTTACTGTTTCAATGGCTATAAAAGCTAATCACTGAGAAGTGCAATGTAGTGGGACGACCAATAACAGGGTCTGATGTATGTTCATACTGTATACACCCTGAAATGTATGTATGTATGTAATATTCCAAAAATTGTTATTTCAATATAACTAAGCATCTGTAACTTAACATCACTTTGCCAGGAGCTGAGATATTTATCCTCCCAAAGCCTATTTATAAGTTTAAAATATACTTAAGTTCTCCCATTCCTGTTTTACTTTTGGGTAAGTTTTAACATTTATTTTTCATTTAAACTCACAGAATTTAATTCTAACCTCTTATCATTTGTTCACATTTCCCTCCTTAAGTATTTTGAAAGAAATCTTGACTATCTTTGTCTTCCTAGGTAGGGGGAGGGGAACAGCTTGGAATAGGGAAGTGTTTATGATGAATGTGGTTTGCCTGAAGAACACAACATTTGTCTACAGACACAGGCAAAGCAGAATTATTCAACAGCAATAACTGGTACAACAACCAGTCCCACCTATTCCCTGAAAGCCAGAATTTAAACTGAAATAGAACTTCAAGATTTGGGGTCCTAAATAGCCACAGTGTATGACAAGATAAATCCTTTTTTGCTTATATCTTAAGAAATCACTATGAATATTCAAACTATGGGCAGATGTTCTGAAATGAGCATTTACTCAAATCCTTGTGGTTCTATCACAGGGAATAACACTCTTTAAACAGCATAATGTCTGCTAAAGGTACACTGCATCATAAAATATGCATTTTATAAGAGTGGATGAATTCTTTTTTATTTAATATAGATAAATTACATATATAACATTATTTTCAGATGTACAATGTAATGATTCAACATTTATATATATTACAAAATGATCAACACAATATGCCTAGTTAATGACTGTTACTGTGCAATTACTTTTTTTTCTTGTAATGAGAACTTTTAATGAAAACTTTTAATGTTTTTGTTTTCTTTACTGAAGAGTAGGTTGGGGGGTGGGAGCAGATTTCCCACTCGTTCAGATTTCAACACAAACATAACAGTCTCAGTTTGCCTGTATGTGAAAAGAGTAATTATACCCAAATGTAATTTCCAGGCATTGTAAGAAGGTAGCTCCTTTGTATGCCAAATAGACTTTTTAGACAGTATTAGGGAGTAGACTTAAGACTCCACAGAAATTTTTAAACCTTAAATTATATTTTTCATGTTTTTCTTCAGCTTAATTGATGTGTAATTGACAAAAATAGTATATACTTAAAATGTACAACTTGATGTACTAATATACATATACATTGTGAAATGATCACCACAATAACATATTTTCACTTCAAAGTTACTTTTTCCCTTTTCTTTTTTTTTTAATTGTGTTCAAATACAGTTATCTCCATTTTTCCCCCTACCATTTCCAGCTGCCCCAGCTATTCCTACCTCCCACCCTCAATCCTACCCTCATTTGGCTTTGGCCATGTGTCCTGTACAGATGTTCCTTGATGACTTTTCCCTTTTCTCCCTGTTATCCCCTCTGGTTACTATCAGTTTGTTCTTTATTTCAATGTATCTGGTTATATTTGGCTTGCTTGTTTGTTTTGTTGTTTTGGTTTCACTTACAGGTAAGAGCATATGATATTTCTTTTCACCCCCCTGGCTTATTTCACTTAGCATAATGCTCTCTGGTTCCATCCATGCTGTCACGAAGGGTAGGAGCTCCTTCCTTCCTTCCTTCCTTCCTTCCTTCCTTTTCTTGGGTATATTATACATTGTGTAAATGTTCCACAGTTTTTTGATCTACTCATTTACTGATGGGCACTTAGGTGGCTTCCAGCACTTGGCTATTGTAAATTGTGCTGCTATGAACATTGGGTGCGTAGGTTCTTTTCAATTGGTGTTTCAGGGTTCTTAGGGTATAGTCCCAGAAATGGGATTGCCAGGTCAAAAGGCAGTTCCATTTTTAGTTTTCTGAAGAAATTCCATACTGTTTTCCACAGTGGCTATACCAGTTTGCATTCCCACCTACAACTGTACAAGGGTTCCCTTTTCTCTACAACCTCACCAGCACATTCTGACTGGTGTGAAGTGGCATTTCATTGTGGTTTTAATTTACATCTCTCTGATGGCTAGTGATGCTGAGCATCCTTTCATATGTCTCTGGGCCCTCTGAATATCCTCCTTGGAGAAGTTCAGGTTCTATGCCCATTTTTTAATTGGGTTGTTTGTCTTCCTGAAGTGGACACATATGAGTTCTTTTTTTATTTTGGAGATCAAACCCTTGTCCAAGGTATCATTTGAAAATACATTTTCCCATATGGTTGGTTCCCTTTTCTTTTTGCTGATGTTTTCTTTAGCTATGAAGAACCCTTTTATTTTCATGAAGTCCCATTTGTTTATTCTTTCCTTTATGTCTCTTGCTCTAGAGGATGTATCAGTGAAAATATTGCTGCATGGAATATCTGAGATTTTCCTGCCTATGCTTTCCTCTAGGACAGTTATGATGTCACAACTTATATTTAAGTCTTTTATCCATCTATTTTTGTATATGGTCTAAGTTGGTGGTCAAATTTCATTTTTTTGCATGTAGCTGTGTAGCTCTCCCAACACCATTTGTTGAAGAAGCTATTTTTACTCCATTTTATGTTTCTGCCCCCTTGGCCAAATATTAATTGACCATAGAAACTTGGGTTTATTTCTGGGCTCTATTCTGTTCCATTGATCTATGTGTTGTTCTTATGCCAGTACCAGACTATTTTGCTTACTGTGGCCTTGTAATACAGTTTGATGTCAGGTATTATGATCCCTCCCACTTTGTTCTTCTTTCTCAATTTGCTGCAGCTATTCAGGATTATTTATGGTTCCATATAAATTTTTGAAGTATTTGTTCTATATCTGTGAAATATGTCATTGGTATTTTAATAGGGACTGCAATGAATCTATAAATTGCTTTGGGTAGTATGGACATTTTGATGATGTTAATTCTTCCAATCCATAAACATGGTATTAGCTTCCATTTGTTTGTGTCTTCCTTAATTTCTTTCTTCAGTGTTGTGTAGTTTTCTGAGTACAGGTTAAACTTTAAATTATCTTCTTCAAAAAACCAAAATCCTTGGTATTTCATGGAAAATAATGTACATATTTAAATTAAACTCTGAACTTTGAAACCAAAAACAGACACATTTTCCAACAAGGGGGGATTATTAAAAACAATCATCTTTCAAAGGACAGGTTACAGAATTAAATGCTTGATGTACAATTTAGTCATCTTTTTTAAAATTATTTTACCAATTGTGGAATTTTAAAAAATGGTCACAATTTCTTAGAGACAACAGTCTCTGTCCTGTCCCCTGAACGTAGGCTAGCTGATGACCCCTTTGACTAATAAGGTGTAGTGGAAGCGATGCTATGCCACATTCTAGGCTAGCCTTTAAGTGTTCAGCCAGCTCCTGCCTTGGTCTCTTGGAGCCTTAAGCTGCCATATAAGAAATCCAATTACCAGAAACCAAATGGAGAGGCCCTCAAACTATATGGGCAGGGAGAGAAGCCCAGTTGAGGCAAGCTTTCCAACCATCCTTTCCAAAGCACCAGGCAAGTGAGTAAAGACAACTTACACCCTCCAGACCAAAGCTTCTGTCAGCTAAATATAGCCAAGTGATCCTAGTCAATACCACACAGAGTCAAAGAACCAGCTGGCCAAGCCATGTCTGAATTCCTGACCCACAAATTATAAACTCTGGCAAAATGGTTATTTCAAGCCACTAAATTTTGGAACAGAAAAAACAAAATTACTGTGAAAAATATGAAAAGTACCTTTTACATGGTAACCTAATACTCTGTATCAGAGGTTTTCAACCTTTTTAATCTCATGGCACACTACACTAACTACTAAAATTCTGCAGCATACCAAAAAGTATACTTTTTGCTGATCTGACAAAAAAGTATAATTTTGATTCATTCACACTGGATAGCTATTGTTGTGTTGGCTATTGTCATTTTTTGTTTGAAAATGACAAATTATGAAAAAAGGGGTCAGTGCCCATCCATGTTTTAAAATTTATTGCAGCACACCTGTTGAAAATTGTTGCTCTATATATACACATAACTGAAACAATGTTTTACGAAGCAATACTTGCCCTGGCGATATTCAATGCACTCATATTTTCTATTCTATTTTCTTTATAAAATACCAGCTGTGCTACCCCTAAACTGACTCATGATATAGTCTGAAGAGCACTGTAGTCTATACTGATCACTCCACAGGTGCATACACAGAAAACTTAAAAGAACCTAGGTGTTGCCAGCCAGGTAGCTCAGTTAGTTAGAGTGTCATCCAGATACGCCAAGGTTGCAGGTTTAATCCCCAGTAAGGGCACACAACCAATGAATGCATCAATAAGTGGAACAACAAATTGATGTTTCTCTCTCCCCACCCTCCTTTCTCCTCTTCAGTAAATAATTTTTAAAAAGAACAGTTGTCCTGATACCTGATCCAAAGCCCTTTTCCTTGCACCATGCTAACAGCCCAATAGGTATTATAGTTCATAACAACAAGTTTCTCACAATTCACATACACACCTCAAAGCTGAACAGCTGAGATGTCTGAGATTGGAGGTTATATAGAAATGAGAAATAGCTAAGGCTCAATTGCGCTTTTTCCGTTTTACCACTTCCGTTTACCTCCCCTTCCCTTTTCACAAGTCTATATTTCCCTCCCCCTTTTTCCTTTTTTGTCCTATGGTTATCAAGCATTATAAAAGTAAAGCTTTTAAATACAGGGTTCCCTGCTGTCCAAAAGTAGAGTGTTCCTCTGAAAGCCTGCATAAGCTGAAATGGAGTAAAGGGAAGAAGCAATATACCTTAAGACACAGCTTGTTAATTAATGTACAAAATAAATCAAGATAAAGCACAGGTGTTCACAGACACAATGGGAAGCTCTGGCACTTGGTGCTGAGATGCTGAGTGTGGTTTGTGAGAAGGAGACTGGCAGTGCCACTATCACTGCTCAGAGTGCAGGCTGCCTCTATGACGGCTCACTGCAAGACAAACTCTGAACACCATATTTGCTTTTCACCTTTTTTGTAAAAGTAAAATTCCTCTTGGGATTTCTTTCAGTTAGCAAAAAAAAAAAAAAAAAAAAACATTAATGTAGATCTTTCACAAAAGTAAAGTGGTTTTCGGCAAACTTCAAAAAAACAGGGGACACCTGTACCAGCTGAATTTAATAAAATGTTGTATCATTTGTTAATACTTAAAAGTAGATTAACTGAGTATTTCATCATTTCTTTTAAAGAGTTGCTTTTTTAAAAAATTGTATGAGGTCCAAGGCTAATTCTGACTATAGGTCTTTTTTTTTTAATCCTCACCCAAGAATACGTTTATTGATTTTCTTTTTTTTAATATTTATTTATTTATCTTTAGATGGGAAGGGAAAGAGAGAGGAAGAGAAATATCAATGTATGGTTGCTTCTCGTGCATCCCCTGCTGGGAACTGGCCCCTGCCGGGAACTGGCCTGCAATCCAGGTATATGCCCTGACTGGGAATCGAACCGCGATCGTCTGGTTCGCAGGCCTGCACTCAATCCACTGAGCTACACCAGCCAGGGCTGTTTATTGATTTTAGAGAAAGAAGAAAGAAGAGGGAGACGGGATGTCGGGGGGGGGGGGGGGGGGGGGGGGGGAGAAAGAGAGAAACACTGTTAGGCTGCCTCCTGTACACACCCCCACCAAGGATGGAACGCTCGACCTACGTACATGCTGACTGGGAACCAAATCCGAAAACCTTCGGTGTATGGGATGACATTCCAACCAACTGAGCCACCCCCAGCCAAGGTTGTAGGTCATTTTTAATGAAAAAAAAAAGTTCTCATTTCTGCCATCTCAAATCTGGTAGAACATTTTTGTAGGATTTTAAGTTTTAAATAGTATTAAAAGATTACCAGTTTCTTCGAAGACCATTAGTAATTGTTTCATGTATAATATAAGAATGCTTTTTGAAGTAAAAGCCCTACTCAATTTTTTTAATCCTACAAATCAGTGTTGATTCTAGTGCTGTTGTTTATATACTACCTGGACATTGCAGCTAATTATTAACAATATTAAAATAAGACAGATACAGGTTCGAATCCTATCTCTGTCACTTACTGTGTTATCTTGGGCACATTAAACTCTCTGAACAGTAATGGTAACCTCATATTGTTAGTATAAATGCTCAAGTCATTAGATTTGAATTACTGACATGAGGGAAAAGTGAAAAATCTCCAAAGTAAATTAAAACTGATCAGAAATTGTCCTCTGGAATGTTTTAACTCTTAAACATAGGCAAAATTGGTCACCCAAATATTTTAATTAGAAAATACAATCTGCTCAAAGTTTAACAAAATAATTCATTTGCAAAGCATAAAGTATATCCCATAAGGAAATATTTATTCGTGAGAGAGAAAACTACATGTATGAAAGAGAAGGTGAAATATAAAACTCTAAACGTGATTCCTAAACACATTGCCACAGATTTTCTTTTAAGTAGTGTACTTATCTCACACATACAGAATTCACTTTGACAAGTTCTCAATTTGTATCTTCACGTAAACATGAACAGCAAGAAATGTTAATCATAGATCCAGAGTGTGAAATGGAAGCTCACTGCTAGGGACTCAACCTCCCTGGGTCTATTTCCTTGGGTAAAGGTGGCCTGGGTAAAGGATCAATAAGAAAAAATAAAAGTGTTCAACATATTCTTTAAGTATGTTATTCTTATCTTTAAAAACAAAAACAACCCTGGCTGGTATAGCTCAGTGGACTGAGCGTAGGCTAAGAAGCAAAGGGTCACTGATTCGATTCCCAGTCAGGCCTGGATTGAGGGCCAGGTCCCCAGTAGGGCATGTGAGATGCAACTACACATTGATATTTCTCTCCCTTTCTTTCTCCTTCCCTTCTCCTCTCTCTAAAAATAAATAAAATCTTAAAAATAATAATAACCTCCAAAGAAACTGAGACTTTATTTCTTATTCCAGAGCATAGTACAAGGAGAAGTTATACACTTAGGATCAAATCTCACCTCCAATAATTAATAGCTTTAAGTAACTAGCTGTGTTACCTGACTGCTATCTCGGAACCTCTCTGGGCTTCAATTCTCTCAATTGTACAAATGTAAATTTTAGACTCTGATTTTAAGTGTCTCATCATGCACTAATCCAATCTAAAGAGCCTAAAACATGTTCAAAGAGTTTTCAAAAATCACAAGACTGTAAAATTTCAATTAGTTGTTACCTTCACACCCTAACTCCGTAATCTGTAGGAAACCTCAGCTCTGGGAGGTCCTACCCTACCAAGGAATTTGCATTCTTACTCACTGCCACCAGCATTCACAGTAGAAAATAAGAAAGTAGCTTCTCAAAGGGAAAAATTAGGAAAGACTGCTTTAACCTGTTTATGAGTATGTATAAAGAAGAAACATCTTGGCCTACGAGAAATCATTTAAAGAACTCTTAATCTGACTAACAAATTAGCATCCTAATCAGAGTACTAACAAGTCTTTTCAGGAATGTAGTTTATTAAGGCTTCACCAAAAAATGAGGTCAAAGTTTGCAGATGTGTGTGTGTGCTTTTCCTTTAGCAGAAAAATGAACTCCTCTTCCCTTATTTGTGCTGAAGAGGAGTACTAAAGAAGGAATTCCTCTCACTGTAGGAGGCCAGGCAAAAGATAATCTGAGCTCTCTCCCAATTCTAAGGACCTGTTGGTCTCAGTGTAGAAATGTATATATTACTCTACAGAGCAGGCTTATGATATTCAAACAAAGGAATGAATACACCCAAAAAAGTCAAACCTACCATGTAGAAAAGAAGCTATACTCCCCATGAAACAAGACAACTTTTTCTAAAATAATATTTTTAATACAATCATCATTACTTACTAAATTTAATAATGTAACTATATTTTATTATACTATTTCAAATCTAAACAATCCAGTTTTATACATTTGAGTAAGCAAGCACTAAGTAAAACAAAATAGAATTTTGTCAGCATACTTTAACATGTATAAACATGATATCACAGGCTGAAATGTAATATAATCAATTCATATTGAGTGTGTGAGAATACAGACATAACCAAGGGTATAAGTCAGCATCACTTCTACAGCTTAACAACTTTAATCTTCAATGAAACTAAGAATTAAAAATGATAACTAAGGTCTCAGCCCTGTTTAGGGAAAATAATTTTTTAAAAACTCTACTTTAGGAAGAACCTAAGACTTTCTCAGTCATGGCAATTAAACAAGAAAGTGTTCAAATCTCTAATGTGGTTAATGTCAAAGATAACACTGGAACTGTTGACTGCCCATCAAGATGGAGGTGTAGGTAGACACACTTCGCCTCCTCACGCAACCATGTAATACAACGAGATCTCAAAACCAGAAAAACACAGAACCATCAGAAAATCAAGCTACATGGAAGCCTAACGATCAAGGATTTAGAGAAGCCACAATCACCCAGATGGGCAGAGGGGCAGAGGGGCAGAGTCACAAAGACAGGTGGAAAGGTGGTGTGGCATGGAGAGGTGGTGGAATGGATGGTCCCACATTCACATATGGTGAATGAAAATTAGGAGGGATATCTTGGGAGCAAGGGATCCCAGCCCCAGGCCAGACTGCATAGCCCAGGGCTCCAGCAGCAAGAAGATAGATCCCTGTGACCTCTGGCTGTAAAAACCAGCGGGGGTTGGGATGGTGGAAGAAACTGTTGGATTTTTGCCACTTAAAGGGTATGAAAGTCTTACAATGTACACAGACCTACCTATTCCAGGGTTCACCACCAGGGCAGTAGCTGAAAGGGCGTGGGTCACACACAGGAAAGGGGTGAAGTGACAGAAAACAGAGCAAGTGCCCAGGCAAAACTTCAGAGGTCAGGCAACAGCACTGTCCCCTCTCCAAGGCCTCCCACATGCAGAGAGCCACAAAGCAGTGAAGCGGGTTCACTGCCCTAGCAATTACCTCAGGCTCTGCCCCACACACTGCAGGTGCCTTTTCTACATAGGCCATGCTACTAAGACAGGGAGTGAAGGCAATTCTACCTAACACACAGAAACAAACACAAAGAGGCCATCAAATTGATGAGACAAAGAAATATGGCCCAAATGAAAGAATAGAACAAAACCCCAGAAAAAGAACTAAGCAAGACAGAGATAGCCAACCTGTCAGATGCAGACACAAAACACTGGCAATCGGGATGCTCATAGAATTCATTTACTAGAGGCAAAAAAATAAACAAAGAAATGAAGGTTATACTAAGTCAAATAAAGAAAAAATCCACAGGAAACCAACAGAGAAGGGAAGGAAGCCAAGATTCAAACATAAGGAAATAGTCAACCAGAACAGAAAAAAAGAAACAAGGATTCAGAGAAATGAGGACAGTCTTTCAAAACTTCTAGGACATCTCCAAACGTGCCAGTATCTGAATCATAGAAATGCCAGGAGAAGGAGAAGAGGAAGAGCAAAAAATTGAAAACATAGTTGAAAAAATAATGAAAAAACTTCCTTAATTTGGTAAAGGAAATAGACATACAAGTTCAGGAAGGACAGACAACCCCAAGCAAGTTGGACCCAAAGAGGAATACACCAAGTCACATCATAATTAAAATGCCAAAGGTTAAAGATAAAAAGAGAACCTTAAAAGCAGCAAGAGAAAAGTATAAAGTTATCTACAATGGAATTCCCATAAGACTATTCGCTGATTTCTCAAAAGAAATTTTGTGGGTAAGAAGTGTTCAAAGTGATGAAAGGCAAGGACCTACAACACAAATTACTCTATACAGCAAAGCTATCACTTAGAATGGAAGGGCGGATAAAGTGCTTCCCAGACAAGGTAAAGCTAAAGGAGTTCATTATCACCAAGCCATTATTACATGAAACGTTAAAGGTACTTATTTATGAAAAAGAAGATCAGCCCTGGCTGGTGTAGCTCAGTGGATTGAGCGCGGACCTGCGAACCAGACGATCGCGGTTCGATTCCCAGTCAGGGCACATGCCTGGGTTGCAGGCCAGTTCCCTGCAGGCCAACTCCCAGCAGGGGACGCACGAAAGGCAACCATACATTGATGTTTCTCTCCCTCTCTCCTTCCCTTCCCCTCGAGAAAGATAAATAAAAAAAAAAAAGAAGATCAAAACCATGAATATTAAAAAGGCAACAAATTCACAACTATCAACAACTGAATCTAAAAAAAGAAGAAAAAAACCTAAGCAAACAACCAGAACAGGGACAGAATCATAGGTATGGAGATCATTTTCAGGGTTATCAGCTGGGAGGGGGGAGGGAGAGAATGAGGGAAGTGGTGCAGGGATTAGAAGCATAATTGGTAGGTACAAAATAGACAGGGGGTTGTTATACTAGCATGCAAAATTGAGAAACCAAAGAACTTACTTACATGCACAACCCATGGACATGAACTAAGGGGGTAACTGCTGGAGGGAACAGAGGTATTAGACAGAGGCAGACAAAGAGGGAAAAATTGGGACAACTGTAATCGCATAATCAGTAAAATATATTTTAAAAAAACATTTGAACTATTTATTTTTAAAGGAGGTAATATTCTTGTATTTCAAATTGTTTAGTCAAAAAACTTATACAGTTTTTCAAACTTGCACTTTAGGGCTCAAAGAGTAAAACACAGTTTATTTTGCTACATCAAGCTTTAAGGAATTCAAGAAAACCTAACCCATCTGAATTTGATTCTCTTGCTATGCTTTGTTTTCAAGTGACCCCTCCTGGATGAATTGATAGAAACAAATTTCTTTAAAAGACCATTTTCTGGTATTATCCATTGGTTACCTAGTACATTGTTTCACACATTATGCTACAAAATTGACACCAGTATTACTAACCTTCAGTGTTTTTGGAGTTCTGGTTACATACTAAATAGCCTCACTAATTAAGAACTAGATATAACTCAGAGGAAAAAAGATTTCATTCTGTCACAGAGATCTTTGTAAATTCACTCGTTTTAAGAAAATTCCCCCACCAAATAAGCAATTCATTCATTTATATACTTATAAATGAATTTATATCTAAATGTAAACATATATTTAGACATAAATATAAATATATATACAAAAAGATATACTGAGGTATAAATCTTTTTTTAAGAAAAGAAAGCACTGGCTGCTGTCGCTCAGTGGATTGAGTGCTGACCTGCAAAACATGGGGTCACTGGCTCGATTCCCAGTCGGGGCACATGTCTGGGTTGCAGGCCAGGTCCTAGGTAGAGGGTGCATGAGAGACAGACAACCACACACTGATGTTTCTCTCCCTGTCTACCTCCCTCCCTTCCCCTCTAAAAATAAATAAATGAAACCTTTTTTAAAAAAAGAAAAGAAAAATACTGACCACAGGGTCTTAGTAAAATATTACTGTTCACATAATAGTACATTTATTCTGAAGGAACTTTCCCCATAGACAAATGAAACCCAGGGTCCTTATAACTTTTATCAAATCTAGCTTTAAAGCCTAGGTATAGAAATCATTTCTCTCTATATACCTCAGAGACCAAGCATTTACCCTGGATAATCAGCAACCCATCAGGCAGCAGTACTCTGGACCAGACCAAGGGTCACAAAGTCCGGACCTCTAAAGATAACATCTTGATCCAAGTTGTTTCAACTCCTGAGCTCTTAAGGTGGCATGAACCCCTGGCTACTTTCCCATGAAACCAGAGGGAGGGACCCTGGAGCAGACCTCAGAATTGTCCTCAGACCTGTATACCTCACCTGTGACCAATCAGCTCCCAGTATGACCCTGAAACCCTAACTCACGGTGTCTCGTGATTGTGCCCTATATAACCTGCAACCTACACACCATATGGGGAGTTTGGGCTTTTGAGCATTAGTCTCCCGTTCTCCTGGGTGGCACCATTTACAATAAAATAGCCAATCTTTCTCCACCATATTTCTCCGGTTTAGTGTTTGGCTCTGCTGGCACCAGGTGGAAGAACTCTTTGTTTGGTAACACAAATGCAAGAAACAGTATTACAGTTAAAGTTCACTATAGTCACAAAAACAAAAATGCAACCTAGGAGTGCATCTCTTGCCTCTACTGTCCTCCAGTACTGGATTTATTTCCCATACAAGCTCACTCCACATAAACAAGAAAAATGCAAGGTCCAAAAACCATGAAGTATTTTCAGGTAAGGTTCTATCAACTCGTATGAATAGGTAAGAATTTACAACTAATACATGAAATCATTTTGTACCAATGAGTACTACAAACATCCTTAAAATATCTTTAAAGAGTTAAGAATTCAAAAATTTAGAGCCCGTTATATTGCTATAAAGTAATTACTTAAGAGGCACTAAGAGTTACTCAACTGATCTCCTGGATTTGAGCAATGATAATTGAGATAAAACGTGCACATACTGTATGGAGACTTTGGCTGGGCCTTGAGGAATGAGGATTTGAGTAGGGAAATTGTCTTCATAAATATTTTTTATGCACACTATAGGGAACTTTTGCTGAGGGAATGACATCATCTCCCTCCCTCTATAAGGTCCTGGGAGAGTTGGTGATTAGTGTCCCTCAACATCCATCCACTCCCTCACACATAAAATGTCCATTGGCTCACAGGCCCACCCACACCCACTCACTAGCATGCAACAACACATGGATGAGAAATGAAAATATATACAAGTTGAAGCAAAATCCCCACCTCTGATAAAATAATCAGCTCACTAGTGGTTATATAGGACCAGAGTATTCTCAAAACTGATATCTGGACTTTTTGGAGAAAGTCTCTTCTACTGGGCTCATGAGACTTTGGCTTGGGGTTAAGTAACACCATCTTCCTTGTTACTTTAAGATGGCCTGTGTGAGAAATAAATTCAATGCCAGAGGACAATAGAGGCAAGATATGTACTCGAAGAGTAAGTCATATCTTGCTGGACTTCCCAGTTATATTAGTAATTGATAGGCTTAGAGATGGTTCCACTAGTGATGTACCACCTTAGCCTCTAGAAGGCAAGTAGCCAAATAACCACTTCAGTATCATTTCTGGTCATTCCTAATTTTGTGAGTGATCAATGATCACATGGGCTGCCTTCATATTTATTACCCTTTATTTGCAAGTAACAGCAAAATAACAAGGCTTACTAAGAACAAAATGTGGCTTGCTGACAAAATAGTGAGAACCTGTTACTATAATAACCAAACTGATATACCTTGAGAAGGTAGGAATTTCTTACATGATAATTGCTATACATGTATTTTCTTATTCTATTCTAGAGAATATGTTGTAATCGCCATGCACACAATCATTGAAAGCAAAAATGTAAAACTCAAATGTTCTTGTGTCAAAAGCTAATTACACTGCTCTTCTAGATGAACAGATTTTTTAAAAGCAACTGTGTGAAGCCACAAGTACAAGAAAGTACAAAAACATCAGAAATAAAACATGTGAGGGCAAGAACTTTAAATCTGCCTTAGAAAACATTCAAAACATACCTTCTTCAAGTACTATGTGAAACTTCAGTTTGTAAGATCACTTCAGTGAAATAAGCCTTCCAAATCTTTAAATCCAAAAGTTGAAGAGAAATTTTCACCTCAGCCAGTTACTATTATAGAGGAAGAAGAGCCTAATAATTCAGTGACTTAACCAGTACCAACACTATGACAGAGGTAGCCAAAGCAATCTTTGAAATAAGCATTTATTTAGCATTACAGAAGTGTAGAACGGAGACTGCAGGAAAAATCTAGCAACTGACTCTGATGAAAAATTATTGTTCCTGGAAAACAAAAAACTTTAAAAGCTATTTAAATTTGTAATAAAGGTCCACAATCCTTTTGTTGAATCATTGGGGCAAGAAATGCTTTGAGGGCCAGAATTTATGGGATTCAGAAATTTATTGACTTGAGGAAGGTAAAACAGGATACATACTACGTATCTACCCAGACAGATTTCACGCAGCACGCCATTAACAACAGACTCATATTTCGAGAGCAAAACACATACTTTTCTGTCAGACAAATATTACAGACTCATATAAATTCAAGCTTTGCTATAAAATTAATTCATTTCAAACTGTTTAAAATCTTCCAGTTTTCAGAGCTTTTGGGATTTCAGAAGTATAGATGAAAAGACTATAACCTATAAAAAAATCATAATACTTATTCCACAAAGTTCCAGATTTACTTAGTATCTCAGAGGTACAGTCTGTAATGGTGATATTTACCCACACAGCACTCAGACAAATTATGTATTCAATGCATATGAAGTTTCTCAAGTTTAAAATCAAGAGTCCTAATATACATGTTCAGTGTAGAAAAGTTGGAAAAGAAACACATATACACACACAAAAAAGAATAAAGTAAACAAAAACAGGCATAATCCTTTCACCTTGAGAAACTACTAATAAATTTTTGGTGTCTTAAATTTTCAGATTCTTTTTATACATATTAATATAAAAATTAGAATTAAAATCTCTATAGCTGTAGTGTAGATTTTTTGTTTTTATCTTCCTGTGTGCCTGGAATGCCCTTTCAACTTGAGGACTTTGGTCTTTCATAACTTCTGAAAAATTCTGTCACCATCTCTTCCAATATGGCCTCTCTACCAACTACACTATTTCCTCTTTTTGAAACTCACAGTTAGATGAAGTCGGTGCCTCTCAATTTACATTCATATCTCTTAATTTCTCTTTATTTCTTTGTGCTACATCTGGGTAAATTACTCAGTACCATCTTTCAATTTGCTAATTTTTCCTTCAAATGTGTCTGGCCTAAAGTTTACTCTTTTTGTTTTAACTTCAATAACTCCGTTTTTTCTTTTCCATAGCCATTTACTTCATATCTACCTATTTTGGATTCATAACATGTTGTTTCTTAATGGCTATTCCTTCTCTTATCTTTATTAAAGATCTTTAAAATGCTTATTTTGAAATTGCTCTAATAACTCAATTAGATTTTAAGTGAATTTATCTCCCGGTGTTTGTGTTTACTTTCTCAGTAATTGTCTTCCTCATATACTTGCAGGCTCAGACTTTCCCTTCCTTTTCCTGAGGTAGGCCACCCCCCTTCCAGAGCCCAGTACCTCCAAACTCAGTGCTCTTGTACTAGGTGATAGCGGAGGCATTACATTTCCCAGGGCTGAGCCATCTGGCAGCTCAGCCACTTGTGTCACCACTTCAGGTCCACGGTTTTTTAAAGCAACAGACTGAAGCAGAGGATTTCAGCCCTCTTTTCATCCAGCCCCAGCCCAGCTCCCAATTTCATTCAGAATATCTATTCAGTTGGCCAAAATGTCTGTTTAGTTTTTTCTGTAAAAGACACACTTTATATTTTCAGCAATAACTTTATTTATTTAGATATGTTGAGTATGTTGGCTTTCGTCCACTATTGGCTTCTAGTGGGTAGAGGCCCGAGGTGCTGTAAACACCTTCCAATGCATAAGACAGCCCCACAGCAAAGAATTATTTGGCAATGTCAATAGCACCAAGAAACTTCACTTTTGATATGTTCAATCAGTCACAGCACCTTCTCTGCACTCTGCACAAACCTTTTTTTTGCATCTCGGCTGTGTTTTTACTTTTCTTGAAATAATAAAGCATAATACACCAAAGTTGTGTATTTTCTTCCATCTTCAGTATCAAAATGCCTGCACAAAAATTCACCAATTTTGATAAACCACTTTTGATATGTTCAATCAGTCACAGCACCTTCTCTGCACTCTGCACAAACCTTTTTTTTGCATCTCGGCTGTGTTTTTACTTTTCTTGAAATAATAAAGCATAATACACCAAAGTTGTGTATTTTCTTCCATCTTCAGTATCAAAATGCCTGCACAAAAATTCACCAATTTTGATAAGCATTTTTTAAATGCACACTGATATGACAGCTGTCACAATACAAGCTAACAACATTGTTTCGATTGAAGTTAAATAAAACTAAGCACTACTAGAGCCATCACACAGAAAAAAACATAAAAGACTTTTTTGGCTGACCCAGTAACTCCAGTTTCTCTGCAGAGAGTTACTTCTATCATCTGAACCCAGAATCTAACTGCCTATTTCCTTTCCATGTTAGTCCCTGGAAATATTTATCTGTTCTTGAGTACACCTACATTTTTTCATTTTCTTTTAAAATATGTAATTGCTGCATGTGGAGCAGAGTGGGGAACCAAAACCAGAGAAACAGTATCATAATAATAACATTTACTGAAGACTTACTATGTGCCAATTTTTTAACTTTCTCATAAAATCCTCTCAACAATCTTTTGACATAGGCACTATTACTGTACCCATTTCACTGGTAAGAAAGCAGAGGCATGGTATTGATCAGTAAGCAATTTCCTAAAGTTACCAGTTAATAAGAACCAAGAGTCATACCAAATGTCGGAGTCCAGAGACCATGCTCTTAACCACTGCTTTACTGGCTTCCATCCTGACCAGAAAGCTCTTTAAAATTTTTATTTTCTCTTTTAAAAAATAAGATATTTTATTTATTCATTTTTAGAGAGAGGGGAGGGAGGGAGTAAGGGAGAGAGAAACATCGATTGAGAGAGGACCAGGAATCGGTTACCTCTCATACCACCAAAGCTGCAACCTGGGCATGTGCCCTGCCCAGGAATCAAACCCACAACCTTTTATTTTGGGGGACGATGCCCAACCAACTGAGCCACACTACTCAGGGTAGATTCTCAATTTTTTCCTTTCCTACTTAACCATGAACATTTTGCACACAGGCAGGATTTTTTAACTGATGAAAGGGAAGTGAAGACATATTCTTGGTAGAAAGTGGCATATCAGCCTCATGTTCTATTTAGCCTAGGCATAAATCTAAAATCAGAAATATAGTTTTCAATGCCTCTCTTTTTCTTAGAGCCTTTCCCACTTCCCCTGGGCTCCAGGCACTTCATGCTTACCCTCAGACACCCAGGACCATCCCTGCAGGCTTTCCTTGGCTCTCCACCAGCCTCACTGTGATCTAGCATATAATGCCCAGGAAAGGATCTAAGGCATTCATACAAAATACCTCAGGAGACTTTTGTTTTCCACTTTCTTTCATAGCCCAAAGACTAAATCTTAAAGGATTAAATTTGTGAATATAAGTGAACACATGCAATATCATCCAAAAAGAGGCAATTTAATTTTAGGCTATATTATTAAAAATATAAGGTCTAAAAAAGTGAAGGTTATCAGTCCCATTCTATGCTATGCTGATAATTCATTCAACTAAAGATCAGGCACTGTGCAAGAACACACTAAGAACACACAATCACTCTCTTTTCCAATCTTAATCTATTCTCTCATTTAATCCTCACAAAGATCACTCCAAGAACAGTATGCTCATTTTATAAGAAAGTTATCTTCCACAGAATTTTCTGAAAGAGAAATAAATATGTTTTAGAAGCAGTTAGAGAAGCTGTTGCTTGTTTACTTAAGATACTAACAGATGATTTTTCCTAAGATACTAACAGATGATGGTTTAGTATGCAATTTTAAAATGTGGGGTTTTCAATGAGATAGGAGTCTATGGAAGTGAAATGGTTAGCAAGCAATCATTTCAGAAAAGCTCAGTATTTGCTGATTGGAAAATTATAGTTTACTATAATTTTAATTATAGTAAATTTCCTTTTTAATATTATCGAAAGTCATGACCTACAATAATCTTTAATTGCTAATATCAGAAAAAGTTATGATTACAGATCTCAAGATTGAATCCTTTCTAACATTAACTTTAGAACTTACAAATATTTGCTATGATGAATAAGTAGAGCTATGCCTGAAAAAGATTAGGCAGAGCCTGAGACTGGAAGTAGAGACACTAAGTTAGGAAACCAATACAAAGTCCAAGCAAGATGAAGCCTAAACTTTAGTTGTAGCAGCAGAAACTGAAAAGAAAAAGCATTTAGGAGACATTACTGAAGAAGATCAACTTTGATAATTCTATGTAGATGGAAAAAATGAATCAAGTAACTAGGTTCCAAACTTTGGGAGAAAGATAAATTAGTGGGGCCATTACTAGATGCAGGAACCATGGATGAAGGTGCAGATTAAGAAACGGATGGATTTAGTTTGATATGTATGACTTTGAAGTGTCAGCAAGCCACTCAGAAGGAGATATTCAGCAAAGAGTAAAATTAGGGTCTGAGGGCTAAAGGATATAGAGATAGAAAAATCACACATATTAAATCATCCAATACAAAACCTGGACTCCATACACCTTCTGCTGTATGTCTCCAAGAAGCAGCTCCCTCCCATTTCTACCTGGAAACAAGCTTTCCCATAACACCAGCCACCCTACTTCTTATCCTCCTCCAGAATCCTTAGGTAGCATTTTACCAACCGCCACTCATTTACATCAGGAGAATGGAACCTGGGTCTTACTTCTCTATATATAGGTACCTAATGTTTAGCACCATGCCACAAATAGCAGTCACTTAAAATACTGATTGAAAGAACAGACTTGACACGTGCTGAACAAGCCTTGGGAGAAACTCTATCCTCTGAGCAATGACCGCTAAAGAAATGAACTTAGATGAGATTTCCAAAGGACAGAAAAGAAAACTAATCTTCATGGAATATCTTAATCTAGAGAGCAGTTCCTGAAGTTCCTGAAGTCAGTTCCTGACTTCTTTCAGCCCTAAATACCTCAGCTATAACACAGGGATCGCTACTCCTACCTCACAAATTGCTGGGAAGATTAAATAAATTAGCACATGGAAAACACCTAGTATCCTGTCTCACACTGTTAAAGTTTGGTCTTTTTTGTGCCCCCAACCCAACATGAAATCATGTTAGAGCCTGCTTATTTCTTTGCAACTTCAGTAACTGCCATACCCTGAAAAGCAATCCAGCTTAGAAAATAATGGCTATTTGAGAAAGGGAGGGTAGACTTGTCAGATGCTCTCCCTAGAACAGGGGTGTCAAACTTGTTTTCACTGGGGGCCACATCAACCCAGTGGTTGCCTTCAAAGGGCTGAATGTAGAGCTCCTTGCCCCTAGTTAAAGAGTAGTTACATTTATACAGTCCTAAAATTATATTCAGCCCTTTGAAGGCAACCTCAAGGCTGATGTGGCCCCTGGTGAAAATGAGTTTGCCACCCCTGCCCTAGAGCATAGTTTTTTCAATCTCAACATTATTGTCAAACCTGACTGAATAATTCTTTGTTGTAGATGGCTTCCCACTATAGGGTGTTTAGCAGCATCCTTGAACTCCACCCACTGGGTGCCTCCACCAAAGTGTCTCCAGACATTGCCAAATGTGCCCCAATTGAAAACCACTATTACAGAGCTAACTGAAATTCCCACAGAGGCCTAAATCCTTTCCCTGATATCTGCAAATATACTCATAAGTTTATTTATTCCTCACTGAATGATCTATACATTAAACTATGCTCAGGCCTTCTAAGCCATTAAAAGTTAAGCAAAACTGGTAGCTAGCCCCTGAACTGTCAAACAAGTCATCATAGATAATGCATGCAGTCTTGAGGCAGGATAGTCAGAAGGGAGGAAACTCTGGAGGTGCCCCAGGACTAAGATAAAGGACACTGATATAAGACAGAGACCCTGTTCTAAGACTGGTTGTTCCTGATTTCTGGAAAAGTGCTGAATCATGTTGACTCACGAATGCACCTGCACAGAAGATGCTACAGGACCCCTGTTTCATTATAATAGCATTAATAATAAATAAACATTGTGCAACCACCCTCCCTGGGGCCAATCAAGGAAAATCATAGGAGACGGCATGCACAGTAGCTTTAAAATAATATAACCACTTGTACATGCACAATAAAAGACTGCCAAAACTAGCCAGGAAATATCTGCCCTATGAGAACAGAAGCCCTCCAGTCCCTGAGGTCAGTCTCTGCTGGGAGCTGGCCCGCTCCCATGTTCTGTGGAGTGTACTACTGCTTGATAAATTTGCTCTCTCTTTCTGCTATAAACTCTCTGTGTGTCCAGTTCAATTCTTTGTCCACAATCACCAAGAACCTGGTTACCTGTGCCCACCTGTGACAGGCTAACCACTCAATGCATTATCACACTATGACCTTAAAGCCAAACTAATACAATGAAAGTAGGAGCAGCCAATTCCAAAAGGTCTTCACACGAAAGTAAGAGAATTGTCCCAGTACTCAAGTGTCTAACCTCTTAACTTCAAGTCTACAGATGGCCCTAAGTAGATAATATATAAAATGAGTTTTGGTTACCTAAAGACTTCCAAGTTTGAAATAGACACTAATGACATACAAAATATATATATATATTACAAAATACAATATGTAAGAATTATTTTGTATCATATGCCCACATATTACAGCAACATAAAAGTTATGTATATTAACAACAAAAAAGAAAAACAGAAGCAAAAGTAGTACAAAAACAAAACTGAGTTAACAATTCACTAGGGTTTTGGGATAAATTGCTTGATGTTAGTAAGTATAGCATGGTAATTGAGAGTACAGACTTTGAATCAGACTAACTGGATTAAAACCCTAACCCCATCACTTATTAGATAGGTGATTTGATGAATTACTTTACTTCTCTGTGCTTGTTTCCTCCTCAGTAAAATGGAGATAATTACAGTATCTATCTTACAGGGTTGTTGCAGGATTGAATGAGTTAAAATAAGTGCTGAAACAGTGCCTAGCACAAACATACTTATTAAGCATTGTTTATCATTATTTTTAATGATGCATAAGAACAGAGAAGTATATACCTTGAGTGGCTTATGAAAGTGGGCACAGTAAAGTCAAACAATAAACACCTAATTATTTCCCTTGGGTGTCATTCTTCTTATCTGTAATATAGGAAAGCACTTTGAAAATGATGAGGATAAAGGAAAATCTAAGGGCAGAGTGTTTAGAAGGATGGTAGGGAAAAGTTGCATCTCTCTTCGAGTTTAATAAAGGACACTTTGTGGAGGAGGTGCCTTTTAAGGAAATATTCTAATAATGGGCAGACTAGGGAAAGGACATGCCTTGCAAGTCTCTGCTCTTACAAGATAAGTGTGACTCAAAAGCCCTTGAAAATCACTCCAATGATTTTCAACCTATTTAATCTCAGGGCACACATAAGATAATTACTAAAATTCTGCAGCACGCCAAAAAATATACTTTTTGTCAATCTGACAAAAAAATATGTATAATTTTGATTCTTTCATAACAGATGGATAGTGTGTTTTAAAAATCTAAAGGAAAAGAGGTCAGTCCCCCTGACTATTCAGGTATTATGTTCTAAGAATTCTGTGGCACACAAGGCAGGCACATGGGTTGAAATTGCTGCTTTACTCTGTAGTTTGAAAGCTTAAAGTAAAAATAGAATATCCTGAATTGTTAAGTTTAATTTCTTCGTACACGACAGAAACACTAACCCTCTGAAGGTAGAAGAAATACATTAAAGGAACTGGCAGGGATTTGGGCCCCTGACCTTTTTTCAGTTATGAATGATTCATTCTTTGGGATGTAAAGATGGGTAGTGCTGGAAGAAATGAGATTTGCCTTGTATAATCAAGAGTGTCCCAATAATTTTAAATCAAGTTGGTATGTTTATTTGTAGTGGGAAAAATCACTGCTTTCCAATAAACATTTCAAAACCATCAAGGTCTGTGCCACGCTGAACTCTGTATTAAGAAATATTTGACAATTTCTTGTATATAAGTTGCAACATCAATCACATGTGAAGTAGGTGTTAGTCACAGAACTATCCTCACTACTTCCAAAACGTGCAAAGAAAAAAAGAAAAACCAGCCTTTCCTATCCATTCTGCAGACTGCCGCCCACGCAAAGTTTTGGAGGTGGGGACTAGGTTCCAGGCCCATAGACTGCAAAAGTGCCAGCATTCAGACAGTGTTAGAAAAGGTAGACCAAGTCGCCCTTCTGCGACACTTTACGAAAAATCCCCAGGAATTCTGTCTTCGCCCCAGGGCAGAGCAGTTGCTGAGCCTCCTCCTGGTTACCCTCAGGAAACTGGAGCTTGCTGCCTGCGGCTTTGGCTGAATTTGGTCCTCCTGAGTATCACCAGCCCAGCGGAGGACTCCCGCGTGGCGCCCCCAGCCCGCCTGCCACCGGCTCGCCCCGCCCCCACTCGGCTGGCGCTCTCATTGGCCAAGGGCGGCCGGAACTGCTTCGGTGAGAAGGCGACTCCGCCAAACTGGGCGGGCACCAGCGAGAGGTCACAGCCACGTGGCCGGCTCTCTGAAGACAGGGACATGCGTGTGGGCCTCACGCCGGCAGCAAGGTCACTACTCAGCGCCAGGACAGTGCAATCACAGAAAGACACTGGCTAGAGACATGCGCCGTCACCCTCCACCCTATGCAAGGTAGCGCTCACCTCAGCGCTCGCGGCGCCTCAACCTTAGGTTTCTTGGGTTTTGGCTCCTCAGCGGCCGCCATCTTCGCGCTCCCACCACCTTAGGATTCAGCGTGCGCCCCACCCCTTCGGCTTTCTGGCCCCGCCCCCGCCTCCGCCTCCGCCTCCGCCTCGTGTTCCGCCTCCGTATTTACGAATCTGCACACTGCCCGACTCCTTCCAGTTCATGCCTCTCCCACCACATTCATTGGCTGTACCTCTCAGGTCCACCCATTGGCCAAAACACAGCCCCTTTCTGACCCCGCCTCTCAATATAGGGATATCTCCTCCCCCCAACTCGAGGATTGCTTTAGGCTATGGTTGAGCGCCTGAGTCCAGATAATGAGAAACAGCCTCATTCATTTAAATTCTCAGTGATCTAAAAGATTTGGATCCTAAACCTAAAAAAGATGTATTTCGTCTCTTTCAACGTCTTCCAGCTTATTTAATCTTTCCAAATCGGTAGACCTAGTTGGTTTCTTTTAAGCTGTTAGTCTGGCAATCTACAGGGCACTCCAACTGCGGGGTCCTCACTGTCTTCTCCGCTGTCTCCGTCTCAGTTGCGAGAGGACCCGGCGCCGAATCACTGACAGGCCCAGGTGTCGGGGTGAGTGTGAGGGGCGGGGAGTCTGCGGTCTGGGGACAGCTCGAAAACTGGGGAGTAGGCTGAGTATCCTGGACTGCGGGATCGTCTCCCGTGCTGTAGGTCGGGACTGTGCCTCCCTCCAGGCCTTCTGGGCTTTCTTGACAGTGGGGCCGGAAGGGAGCGGTGCACCTGCAGCCCTGTGTTCTCAGACCGGAGAGGTTCGAGCTCATTGGGGTCCCTCTCCGTTCTCTGGCACGAAAAGAAGGTCTTGTCACCCACAGTGAGCTGGAGTACCGGAGACTTGGACCTCAGCGCCGGGCTTCTTCTTTGGAGAACAAAACCCTTGACTGACCTGAGCGCACATCCTGTTATATTAGAGGGTGGCGCCTGGATGAGCCTGATGTGGGGAATACAGTGAGAAGGGTGTTGCAGTTCGGAAGAAAGATGACAGGAATTCAAATTGAGGAGGTGGCAGTGAGTATGGAAAAGTGATGAGCAGCGTAGCTAGTTGGACTTGGTAGATTTGGATTGAACCTGAAGTCGAAGCGTATAACCTACATGATTAAAAAGGTGGTCCAGGCGCACCCGGCTAGCTCAGTCGCTACAGCATGAGACTCTTAAGAAGGTGGTGCCACTGTAAAATTAGGAGCCCTCACATGAGGAGGAATTTTGTGGAACTTAGGATACACCGAGTCTGAAATAGGGGTGTAGGTGAAGACGGTAGAAAGATAAAAAGAAAAAAGCATGGGAATTGAACGAGAAGGAAACTTTCAAGGTGAGAACCAAAACAGAAGTTTCGTATAGTAGGGTTTTGTTGGGGGAATGTTATCAGGGACATGAAATGCTGCAAGGGTCAAAGTAGTAAATTGGAGTCGGAGAATAGGTTGTTGGGTTTGATAATTAGGAAGTCATTGGGCCATTTGACAGAACTGCTTTAGCAAATTCAGTTACCGAAAGGAGAGACAGCAAGTGTAAACTTAATCCTTCTTCATTTGGAGCATGAAGCAAAATATTATTGAGGATGGCAAGGTTCCTAAAAAGTATGAGGTTTGTTTGTTTTTAGGAATACAAGACACACTATGTTTTGGCGCAGAAAGCAAGATTCACAATTACAAGTGGAAGGATTAGTTTTGGAAAGAAAGGACACTTTCATTTGAAAGCATAGAAACAATGAAGAAATGAGGTGAATGAAGAATTGCTCAAAACTTACATATCTTTAGTGGGAAAACTCTTTGCAATAAGACTAACTTTTCATATTGAATCTTAGGATTTTACAGTGTTTCTAAATATTCTACTGGAGTTCCCTGCAGACTAGATACTTTTTAGTTGGTCAGTAGTATCTTAACTCGAGGGTATCAAATGGTATTTGTAAAGAAGAGGAATTCTCTCTCCATCTACAAATTACCTTCCTACCTATTACACAGAGAAAATAAAAGCCATCATCTTCCTGCAACCAAATAATCAAACTGTCTTCCCATTTGTTTAAAGAGGAAAAAGTATCCCTTCTCCTAATGTAAAACAAATCCTTTCACCTGGTTGAACAATACCATCCATCCTCTCCTGCTTCCAGGATCATCTTCTTTTCTTTTCTTTTTTTTTTCAGTATTCTCTGAATAACATCAGCCTTTCACCCTCTGCTCAAACATTTTTGGAACATTTAAAAATATTCTTCATTAACTTTATAAATTTCACCCATTTATTTTCCTCTCTTTTTATTTCCTTCACAGCCAGAGTTCTTGAATGTATCATCTACTGTCCTTATCTCTATTTTCCCCACTTCTTGCCATTTGCTTCTCAGCCCACTGCTGTATATCTAGTTTCCAGCATTCCATTGAACTATCACTGAAACTGGTTTTAGTAAAATCATCAATGTCCTCTGTGTGTTAAAATCATATATTCTCAGTAGAGACAACAATTGCCTCTTGTAAAGCAAAATAAAATCAAATGCTTTATGTATAAAGCACAGATACATTTACAGTACTTAGAGAGATACACATATATTCCATGGTATTGAGATTTTCTAGGGAAGGGGTATGCTAGAAGAAAAGTCTGAAAAGGCACCTCTAGCAGGTAATAATGAAAAGAAAGTTGAGGAACACCGTTAAATAAACACATTTTAACTTCTTTTAGCTTGAACTAGTTGTACCATTTAAAACGTTTAATACTCCACCCTGGCTAGTGTAGCCAGTGGAATGAGCGAGGGCCTGCGAACCAATGGATCACAGTTGGATTCCCAGTCAGGGCACATTGCCTGGGTTGCAGGCCAGTTCCCAGCCGAGAATGCATGAGAGACAACCATATATTGATGTTTCTCTCCCTCTCTCCTTTCCTTCCCTCCCCCCTCTAACGATGAATGAATAAAAGTGTCTTTAAAGTAACTGGGAGAGCCCTGGCTGGTATAGCTCAGTGGATTGAGCACGGGCCTTCGAACCGCATGATTGCGGGTCGATTCCCAGTCAGGGCACATGCCTGGGTTGCAGGCCAGTTCCCAGCGGGGGACTCACAAGAGGCAACCATACATTGATATTTCTCTCTTTCTCTCCTTCCTGTCCCCTCTAAAGATAAATAAATAAAATCTAAAAAAAATAAAGTAACTGGGAGAATTCTGTTTTCTTTTTTTTCCTTTTCTTGTCATATTTTATTGATTATACCATTACAGTTGTTCTATTCCCCCCTTCATTCCCCTCCACCCAGCACACCCCCTCCCTCACCATTCCCCCCTTTAGTTTATGATCACATGTCTGAAGTTCTTTAGATTCTATATTTCCCCTACTATTCTTGCCCTCCCCCTATCTATTTTTTACCTACTGTCTATGCTACTTTCTGTACCTTCTCCCCCCTTCTCCTCCTCCCACTCCCCTGTTGCTAACCCTCCATGTGTTCTTCATTTCTGTGGTTCCGCTCCTGATCTAGCTGTCCTCTTGGTTTGCTTTTGTTTTAGGTGTGATTGTTAATAACTGTGAGTTTGCTGTCCTTTCACTGTTCATCTTTTTATCTTCTTTTTCTTAGCTAAGTCCCTTTAACATTTCATATAATAAGGGCTTGGTGATAATGAACTCCTTGAACTTGACCTTATCTGAGAGGCACTTTATCTGTCCTTCCATTCTAAATGAAAGCTTTGCTGGATAAAGCAATCTTGGATGTAGGTCTTTGGATTTCATGACTTGGAATATTTCTTTCCAGCCCGTTCTTGCCTGTAAGGTCTCTTGAGAAGTCCGCTGACAGAGACGATAACTCTAAGCGACCAGGAAATAGCTAACCTCTCAGATGCACAGTTCAAAACACTGGTGATCAGGATGCTCACAGAACTGGTTGATTATAGTCACAAATTAGAGGAATATATGAAAGCTAAACTAATTGAAATGAAGGGAAATGCACAGGAAACCAATAGTGATGGAAAGGAAACTGGGACTCAAATCAATGGAATGGACCAGAAGGAAGAACAAAACATCCAACCAGAAAAGAATGAAGAAACAAGAATTCAAAAAAATGAGGAGAGGCTTAGGAACCTCCAGGACATCTTTAAAGTTCCAACATCTGAATTATGGGGGTACTAGAAAGGGAAAAGAAACAGCCAAGAGTGGAAAACTTATTTGAACAAATAATAAAGGAGAACTTCCCCAGTCTGGCAAAGGAAATCCAGGAAGCTCAGAGAGTCCCAAAGAAGTTGGACCCAAGAAGGAACACACCAAGGCACATCATCATTACATTAGCCAAGATTAAAATGAAGGAGAGAATCCTAGAAGCAGCAAGAAATAAGGGGACAGTCACCTACAAAGGAGTTCCCATCAGAATTCTGTTTTCTGACTCAAAAGTCACTAAGAACAAAAAGATAGTTGTGGTGGTGATGAGTGTGTAGCTTTCCCAGTAAGTTTATTAAAATAATAAAGTAATTGTAGCTACTAAAGGTTAAGTAGCTAAAGAAATAGGCTGCATGTGGTATTTATTTGTTACATGCATTAGGCCCTTGGTCATAATATGAATAGAAGAAATGAGCTCTCTTTTCCTGTAATAGAAGTTTAAGATGGGTTTTAAAGTTAAGCACTGATGAAAGCTACAACTGTTATGCTTTCATCTCAGCGCTAAAGATAACAACAATAAATCCAGATGGCCAGTTTAACTTACTGTAGTCTTCTGAGACCTTAACTGCTGCCAATGAAAACAACTTTGGTGGAAACTTTTCCTGGAAAGAATTTTTCACCAGCTTAAAAAGCTAAGTCGGAATCTGGCTTCTAAAAATAAAGAAACTATGAAGTCTCTTGTTTCAAGAAAAGTAGCTCTTTTAGGGTGTATTGTGGCAGTGGAATACCACAGATAATGTGGGAACTATTATTCTATAAGTTGAATGGTCAAAGAAGGGAGCATATGCCACCTCTTTTAAATATAATTCCTGCTCTAAATAATTTATTAGAACACATTTTGGCTTCTAACTAAACAAGAAATATCCCCTTTAACTCTTCCTCTTAGTTATGAGCTCCAACAGCACATTTGCTTCCCAGTTCAACATACTAACCACTAACTACATATAATTTAAATTAATTAAAATTGAAACCAGTGCATCGGTTGCATTAGCCACATTTCAGGTGTTCAAGAGCCACATGTAATTAGTGGCAACTATATGGGACAGCACAGATAGAGGACATGTCTATCACTGCACCTCATCTGAAGTGCGCAGATCTGGGTCTCATTGAGTTTACTACAGTGTTCTGCTTTAAACCACATTGTATTTCAGATGATTTTATTTTAAGAAAAGGTATCATAATACAGATTTAGTTGCAGATCTTATTGCTGGATATCCTGTTTCATCTAGGAAAAAAGTATCAGCAGAAGTTATAAAGTCAGTTAAAGTCATTAGGTTGATACAAGTTTCTGTGTTCCAGTGGCAATATTTTAAACCCAAATAGAAATAAAAGGCTGACCCAAAGCTAACCTACTAAACAAAACATCTGACAAGATAAAGTAGTACAGGTTTTAGATACCATTTTTTATTAATTTTATTGTATTTTTTTCATTACCATTTAGACCCCTTATACCTCCTTTTCCCCCATAATCACCACACTGTTGTCCATGTGTCCTTTTTCCTTTTTGCTCAATCCCTCCACCCCCCAGCCTCCCCTCCTTAGCTGTCATCCTGCTCTCTATCTATGAGTCTGTCTCTGTTTTCCTTATTAGTTCAGTTTGTTCATTAGATTCCATGTATGAGTGAGATCATATGATATTCATCTTTCTCTGACTGGCTTATTTCACTTAGCATAATGTTTTCCAGGCCCATCCATACTGTCTCAAAGCGTAAAATTTTCTTCTTTTTTACCAGGTTTCAGACACTAATCTGAAAAAGTTTAATAGGTCCAAAGCCTGAGGTATCATAGTTTATTGCTGCCAACTCATGATGATTGGCTAACAGAGATGGCTTTGAACAAAGAAACATTTTATTATTTCTAATAAACAGGAACTCTAATCTATTAACAGTATTCATAACTTTATTAATATAGTAATTACTAAAACACACCTTAATAATTAGTATTATTTACTTGGTAACTATTGAACATAGGCCAAATAGGAAAATCGTCACCAGATGGTCTTTAAATGTCAGCTGCTCCCATAAAATAAATGACTTCCTCTAAAGAGAACTAGTCAAGTTCTCATTTTTTCTCTATAAACAAAACTGAATGAATTCATTTATGGAAAGTCTTACTTTTCTCTTTGAAATTTATCTTCATGTGTAGAAACTATCTTCATAATTTTCAAATTCTCTTTTCTTAGACTACATTTATCATACAGTACTATAATTTTAAATGAATGGACCACTATACTAAACACCTGATATTGATGTTATCCATGTAAAAGAAAGGAAAAAGTTAAGGTAATTGAACTTTTCTCAGCGTCCTTCATATTTCCATATGGACTTTTTTATCTGAAGCATAACTAACCCTCAGAAAAGTATACAACTCATATCATAAAGTCCAAATTTTGTGAATTTTTGAATTATCACAAAATGATCACAACTTGTAACCATCTAGATCAAGAAATAAAACATTACCAGCATCTTAGAAAACCACCCTAGGCTCTTCTCAGTTACTACCCTCACTTTGCTCCATAAAATAAACCATTTGATTTTTCAAACATAGATTAGTTTTACCTATTCTAGAACTTCATATAAATAAAACTACACTGTGTGTATTATTTTGTGTCTGTTACTCAGTGTTGTAGAGTTTTACCGTATTTGTTTCATATATCAATAGTTTTATTTCATTGCTATTATTTCATTTTATAATACACTACAGTTTATTTTTCCTTTGTACTATTGATAAGCATTTGACTTGTTGCAGGTTTTCACTATTAAAAATGTATGTTTTTGGTACACATTTGTATACATCTCTGTTTAATCCAACTGGTAATGGGTTTATGTGTCACAAGGTATTAAGAATACTTTTTTAAAATTAAGATATAATTCATATACCATAAGGTTCACCATTTTAAAGTGTATAATTTTGTAGTTTTTAGTATATTCACCAAGTAGTATAACTATCATCTCTGTATCCAGCAGATTTTATCACCTTAAAAAAGAAATGCCAAGCCCATGACCAGTAACTCCCTGTTCCTCCCCTCTACCCAGCCCCTGGCAGGTACTAATCTACTTTCAATCTCTATGGATTTGCCTATTCTAGACACTTCGTATAAATGTGTTCATACAATAAGGGAGCTTTTCTGTTTGGCTTCTTCCCCTCAGTATGATGTTTTCAAACATATTAGCATTTCATTCCTTTTTACAGTTGAATAATATTCTATTGTTTGTCTATTTATTATTTATCTATTCATCAGTTGACAAACATTTGGCTCTTAGGAATAATGCTGCTAGAAAACATGGGTGGACATGTTTACATCTTGATGTATACCTAGCAGTAGAATTTCTCAGTCATAAGTCCAGGTTATGTTTTTTCTGTTGTTTCTTGTGATTTTGTTGTCATATCTGAGAAACATTGTCTTATCAGAGTCATGAAGACTTATGCATATGGTTTTTTTGAAAAATTTTATAGTTTTACTTATTATATTTAGGCCTTTGATACATTTTGTGTTAATTTTTATATATTGTGAGGTAGAAGTCCAGCTTCATTCTTCGCATATGGAAGTCGAGTTGTCACAGCATCATTTGCTGAAAAGACTATTCTCTCTCCCAGTGAACGTCTTTGGCACTGCTGTCAACAATTAGTTTACCATATATGTAAGGGTTAATTTCAGATTAATCTCTATTTGTGCCGGTACCACATAGTACATTTATAGTAAGTTTTGAAATCAGGAAATATGAATCCTCCAAATTTGTTCTTCTTTTTAAAGATTGTTTTAGCTCTTCTTGGTCTCTTTCATTTCCTTATGAATGTTAGGATCAGCCTGTCAGTTCCCACAAAAAAGGCAGGCATTTTAATAAGGATTGCATTGAATCTGTAGATTAGTTTGGGGAGTATTGCCATCTTTGTTAAGATGCTATTGTTATATTACATTACAGTCCATAAATGTGAAATATCTTTCCATTGTTTAGGTCTTTTTAATTTCTTTCAACAATGTTGTAGAATATTCAGTGTACAAGCCTTGCACTTCTTTTGTTAAATTTAATCCTAAATATTTTTTAAACTTTTTAAAAAATTTTTATTGATATATCTTTAGAGGGGAAGGGAAGGAGAGAGAGAGAAATATCAACATATGGTTGCCTCTCATGCATCCCCTGCCGGGAACTGGCCTAAAACCCAGGCATATGCCCTGACTGGGAATCGAACCACAGTCCTGTGGTTCGCAGGCCCATGCTCAATCCACTGAGCTACACCAGCCAGTGCTGTTACTACTAAATATTTTGATCTCTTTGTTGCTCTTACAGAATTTCCTCAATTTTATTTTTAGATTATTCATTGCTGATATATAGCAGCACAAGTGATTTTTAATATTAATTTTGTATCTTATAACCTTGCTGAACTCACTTATTAGCTCTAATTGTGTGTGTGTGTGTGTGTGTGTTAGTTTTACTTCTTTTCCCATTGCCTTTGTTTCATTTTCTTGCTTAATTGCCCTGGCTAGAACCCATAGTACAATGTTGATTAGAAGTGGTAAGAGTGAACATTATTGTTTGTTCTTGATACTAAGGGAAAAGCTCTTGATCTTTAACCATTAAATACAATGTTAGCTCTGGAATTTTATAGATGCTTTTTATGAAGTTGAGCAAGTTTCTTTCTAGTCCTACTTTGTTAAGTGTTTTTATCATAAAAGAGTGTTGGATTTTGCCAAATGATTTTCTGTACCTTTTGAAATTATTATATTTTTATCTTTTATTTTGTGAATACTACATATTATATTAATTTTCATTATGTTGAACCAACTGTGCATTCTTGGTATAAATCCCACATGGTCAGGGATATTGCTGGATTCAGCTGCTAGTATTTTGTTCAGAAATTTTCTTTGTATATTCTTAAATGATAATGGTCTGTATTTGCCTATATTGCCTTTTCTGGTTTTGGTGTCAGGATGATACAAGGATACTTTTGATGTATACTAAATTTAAACTTTTTTCCTCCCAGAAAATGATCCACAGTCTATTTCTCATAAATTGTTCCGGCGACATATTTCTAGAGAAGCACTGGAAGAGTGTTGTGAGCCAGTCTGTCTGTGATTATTTCTTTGAAGCTCAAGAGAAAGCTGCTGATGTTGAAAATGTACCGCCTGTCATTTCAACACCTCACCACTACCTCATCAGTATCTACAGGGATAAGCTCTTCTTTGTGTCTGTCATACAGACTGAAGTGCCACCTCTCTTTGTAATTGAGTTCCTACATCGAGTTGCTGACACATTTCAGGTTGGTTGTTCATCCAATCTTTTGAACTTAAATTACCCAAGTTAGTTGGAGGAGGAACACATTATATTTTCAAGTACCCAGGTTTTAATGTGTTGTCTGTCCTGCTGTATATCTCTCTTCTTTTCAAGTAAGCGTTAAGTTCATAAACCCCTTTATGTAGGGCGCACATATGTAGCTACTGCACACAAAGCTGCTTCATTCACTGTTTCAGGAAAAAGAGCAATCTCATGGGCACTGAAGCCTTATTTTTTTACATTTATCACAAATGATAATGACACAGATGGTGTCATTACTAAACAGTGCTTTCCACATACAGTTCTCTGAATGGTCCCAAGATTTGTATTGGTCATGAAGTCTTCTAGTATTCACATTTTATTATTTTCTCTTGTTTTGATAATGTGCCAAATAACTTAAAACTAATCTGTGTGTTTTAGGGTACCCAATCAGAACAAAGGAAGTTTATAGTTCATTAATGTTTCAGTGTATTTTCTGGCGTAATATGTAGTAGGAATTCAATTCAATCTAAAAAAATAAAGAAAATGTTAAGGGATAGTGTATAAAATTATTGAGGGTTTTTTCCCTGTGTTTTACATTCATTGATATGCAACTGTAAGTTTAGCCTTCAGAACAAAAAGTATTTATCAAGCCTTTCTTTATTCTTTCCATTGTGCAACGTTATATACATTTTGTTAGGACTACTTTGGTGAGTGTTCAGAGGCTGCAATTAAGGACAATGTGGTCATAGTGTATGAGCTCTTGGAAGAAATGTTAGACAATGGATTTCCACTGGCTACTGAATCTAACATTTTGAAAGAACTGATTAAACCACCAACAATTCTACGCTCTGTCGTCAACTCTATTACAGGTAAGGAGAAAACATACTTTATTAGGAATTGAGTGGCTAAAACTTTGTGAACAACTCAACACCATTTCTTATTATCTGGCAGATTCTTAACATAGTCCAGTTTGGCCACAATTAAAGTTAGTGATAATTTAAAAATGGATGTATATTTCTTTTCATGGAAAGAGGCTAGGTCTTAAATAATAAAGAACTTTTTGATAATTACTCTTTTTATAGGTTTCTCTACAAGACCACAATAACATTGTTACTATTATTTAACACTAAATAATAAGACTGAATAAACGATCCCAGTTAATCCTAAAGTAGCCAGTATCATGATGGGTGTTAACTAAACTTATTGTGGTAATCATTTTGCAATAGAAACATAAATCACTATATTGTATACCTTAAACTTATACAATGTTATGTGTCAATTATAACTCAGTAAAACTGAGAAAAAAATAAATAGTATTGTGAAACTGGCATTATGCTGCTACCCTGAAATTACTAGAGTATAGAAAATTTAAGGCTGTCCACCACAGAGTACATACTGTCTCCTCTAAGTCTTTGTTTTCTACATGCAAGAGATGTATTAAAAAAAGAGATAGGAGGCCCTGGCTGGCGTAGCTCAGAGGATTGAGCGCGGGCTTGCGAACCAGGCGATCGCGGTTCGATTCCCAGTCAGGGCACATACCTGGGTTGCAGGCCGGTTCCTTGCAGGCCTACTACCAGCAGGGGAAGCACAAAAGGCAACCATACATTGATGTTTCTCTCCCTTTCTACTTCCCCTCTAAAAATAAATAAATAAATAAAATCTTTTTTTAAAAAAATAAAATTCCTCTTTAAAAAAAAAAAAGAGATAGGAAATTAGTCTAGTTGAGAGAACTCATGCATTGTGGGCCTTGTACTTGTGATATAAGCTTCCAGTTTTGGTTTAACTCTTCAGTTGAACTAGAAATTGGGTACACCAGGTGATAATATTCTTTTGAAAATATTAGGCCTTCTAGAGAAAGATTTCAATGAAATGTTATATGCCATTCCAGCTATACCATCCACCACTGTGAATGCCTCTCCAAGTGTACTGATCTAAAAAAAAAAAAAAAGGTGAAAAATGATCATTCCATAGCTTTTATTTATCCTTGGTACAAGACTGAGTGTCAGGAAAAGTTCAAGGAAGATGAGATGGAGTGTCTGTGCTTTTTCCTAAAACTTACACTGGAAAAAGATGGGAGGTTGGAAAAAAATTAAAATACATAAATAACAGTGTAAGATTTTCAAAATCAATTTCACACTTTATAGGTGGTATAGTCACACTGAAAAGGTGTTGTTATGGTTAAGCACATACTACTTTTGAATTGTAAATTGACCAAAATGTTAACTATTTCATAGTTCAAGAATATATGTTTAGGACAACTGATTTATTTTCAGACCTATGTCAATTTACCAGGAAATTTACCAGATACCGAATGGTAGCCACATTGTAGCCAGATCAGTGTGTGACCTTAAAATGGAAAAAGTCCAGAGTATGTTCTTCGTTCCAGTTACTCCACTGAGGCCTGCTTGGCAGCATCTCATGTAGAATCTAAGCTAGAATACCAAAGGACCTAGTTATCACTCTGTATTCTCAGTGGAGGCATTTTATCGGCAGAAGGTTTTGAAACAACCAGCCTCTTTTTTCATCAGTGGCAGCAGGATGAGATTCTATTGTTGAGCCACTGGAATTAGGTTAGGTTACTGTTAACACACAGGAAGCCAAAGATAAGTAAATGAATTTAACCTGGTTTGGCAGATAGAGAACCACATGGCCTATTTCTGTCTTCTAGAAATTTGACCATGTCAGTATGGATATGTCTCCCAACGATTCTGGAAAGCATCCACAACTTAAATGAAGAAAGGCCCAAACATTAAAGAAGCAGCTAAAGCATTCACTTATTTTTTCAGTTAATAGTTTTTCTGATGACCATTTTATGCATTAGCTTTGCTTTCTCCTTTTTCCGTTTCTAGGCAGTAGTAACGTTGGGGACACACTCCCCACTGGGCAGCTATCCAACATCCCATGGCGCCGGGCGGGGGTAAAGTACACAAATAATGAAGCCTATTTTGATGTCGTTGAAGAAATAGATGCAATTATAGATAAATCAGGTAACTGTGTGCATGTGGTCTTATTTGGGAAAAACCAGTTTGGCTGACATAAGCTGAATGGAAAATTGAAATCCCTTGACAGTGTGGTGTCAGTGGAAAGGCATTAGCTTTGTAATGGTTTAAAAATCTGTTGATTTTTCCCAGGCATTGTATGTAATTTTCACAATCACTAGTTGAGATCAGCCAAATCTTTGTAAATCAGATCTTATGTTGTCTTACATTTCGCCAATTATTACCCTGTACACCTCTCCCTCTTGCCATCTATTTATTCTAACATTTATTGTATACCTACCACACAGAGTGGTACTGCTACTGCTTTCTGTGCAGTACTTCAAGTATAGACCCCAGTCAGAACAACAGTACTCTACTGGAATCATTAAAAAAGTTTGTAAACTTTCTAGTCCAATCCTCACATTTTATACATAAAGAAACTGAAGTTCAGAAGGGTTCAGTAACCTACCCAAGGTAACATAGTTGGTGTGAGTTATTGATTATAGCCAGTATCTTTTCTTCAGTGAGTGCCCTTTTCATTATTAAAATTCCACTGTACAGAATAATAGCTATATTATTACAGAATAATGGCTGTTTCTTAAAAGTTAACAGGTAGCTTAGTCCATTTCATGAGAAATTTGCCTTATTTTAAAATTCAGTTAAAGATATTTTTAACTTCATATCCAGCAGTCTTACTAGGTTGACTCTATAGAGATATAAACTGGTTAGGGTTTCTTTAGAATTATCATATTCCACCCTGGGTTCAGTACACAGGCCATGGCACTCAGTGAAGAAGCTGAGTGTAATGGATCTCTGTCCACTGACCTGTTAATAGATGTGCAAAGCTTCAGTAGGTCTGACACCCAGGAGGTGTCTCCATTACTTCAGATACAGTGATAGCTCTAGTAAAGACGCAGATTCCAGTGATACTATCGTCCTTTTTCTTTCTTTAGGATCTACAGTCTTTGCAGAAATTCAGGGGGTCATTGACGCTTGCATTAAGTTATCCGGAATGCCTGACCTTTCCCTTTCTTTCATGGTAGGTTTTGTTCTGTCATGTAGCTTCTTACATGCCTTGATGCACATGAAGTACTACATGAGAAGATAAATACTGAGATACTTTGGTATCTTAGATTGCAAAAGAGTATTTCAGGAATATTCCTAGCACAGCTTAGCAAGAGATTAGCTTACATGGTAAGCATAGCCTTTATGGAAAGGTTGAGACAGGTCTTTGCCTAGGTGTGGTAGAAGCAGCATCAGTGGCTGGGTGGCTTCTGCAAATCTGCAGTGTTAGTTTGACTGAGGGCACTGATCTTTTGCATCATTTTAGAGTCAGCATGACACACTACTAAGTACAATCAAGAGAACTGAGTTGTGATTCTCTCACTGCCACTAATTTGTCCTGACCTTGAGTTCTTTGAACCTCAGATTTTTCATCTATGAAATGGAAATGCTACTACTTTCATTTTCTACTTGTTATCAAAATTCAAGTGAAATAATATATATAAAATATTTGCTATAACTTGAAAGCATTTAATCTATGCTTATGATGTGGTCATAATAACAGACTCTTACATGACCACTTTACTTTTAGGGAGCATACTGATTTCTCGTAATATCTAAGTAGAGTTGCTGTGTGTATTATGCTGTATGAATATGGCTGTGTTTTGTTTTCCTCGCAGAACCCAAGGCTTCTAGATGATGTCAGCTTCCACCCCTGCATCCGGTTCAAACGTTGGGAATCTGAAAGAGTTTTGTCCTTTATTCCTCCAGATGGAAATTTCCGACTCATATCATATCGTGTCAGCTCACAAAAGTATGTTGATGCAGCAACCAGATACTGCCATCATATATCAATGCACTGGGTAGAACCGACTTTTCTGTTTCATTCTGACAGTTGAGTGCTTGAATTCATCATTGCTGCCTCTAGCCATGGTTCACCAGGAGCCCCAAGAAGAACTGGTGAAAATATGTGTCTAATCAATGTACCTTGAATCTAATAGAGTAAATGAGACTCAAGTAAAATATGTACCCGAGAGCAAGCATTTGGTACTATAAACTTGAGCAAAACAATGAACCTGGTCCATAATTCTACTATGATCTATAGACTTCATGGCTGACCGAAGGACACAAACCTACCTGTAGCCCCCCAGGACATTCCCCAACTAACTGGCTTCAAGTCACTCTTCTCTGCACTGAGGTTTAAATGAATGATTTAGTGTTATGGGTTGTAGCTGGTTCATTCCTTGAAAATATCCTAAGTTATTTAGGTATCATCAGGACAGGACTTGAAAGCAGAGACTCTAATTGTTTCTTGTCACCATGTAAGAACTGCTTTATTTAGTTTGCATAATTTTCAATTATCTGTGTACAGATCTTAATTCATTTATTTAAACAGGGGCTATTTGGCACAATTGTTTATAGTTAAGCTTCAGATTTCTATCTTGATTTGCATACTTACTTCTCAGAAGTGTCATTACTCCTAGTGGTAGACTCACCATGCCCCCACCCCTCATGTGCACTCCCAGTGCACATGCAGAACTTGTACTTCTAGGGTGATAGGGCTCTATGGTGAACCAAGAGGCAGGGTAGGATACTCTGGAATGAGGTTTCGAGGTCACCTCCTGAGCTGTCTCATATCAGTAATTATGTTTGTGCTTTTGTGTCTTTATCTTTTTAGTCTAGTGGCAATACCTGTGTATGTGAAACATAGCATCAGCTTTAAGGAGAACAGTTCTTGTGGCAGATTTGATATTACAATTGGACCAAAACAGAATATGGGGAAAACTATTGAAGGAATCACAGTGACAGTTCACATGCCAAAAGTTGTGCTGAATATGAACCTGACACCAACACAAGGCAGCTATACATTTGATCCAGTGACCAAGGTATAGCCAACTCAAATCAAGAGTGAGCACATGTGTCTGCAGTCTTTATTTTGTGATTTGGGGCAAGGGGTTGAGGGAAGGTTTCAGTGTCTTGGTTAAAACTGAGGTCCCTAACAAATCCTAGAGGGCATAACTGAGCTGTGTTTTTGCCATTGGCTGCGAAGGGATTACTGCACCTGCTGCAGAGGAGAAAAGAGACTCATTCTGTCTCCTTTCAGGGTATGTACACCTTTGCTCCTCCATTGATAATGCAGGACTCACTCCTTCTCTGATGAGGAAGAATTAATAAAAAAACTGTGTAGATATAAGGAGACATTATGGTCTATTGTTAAATCTTCTGTAGAAATTAATCATTAAGATCTTTCTCTTCCTTTTTTATTTAAAAGCATTGTTTTATACTTTTCCAAAGGGGGTGTTGGCTAGGAAAGCAGCTTCCTCACCATATACATGTGCCTCTAGCAGAAGGTTTTCAGAGAAACTATGAAAGATTATTTTCTCTCAGCCTACTCCTTGGGTCAAAAATATTCTTTTCATCAGCAGAGTCATTGAGCTGCCTTGTAAATGAAAAGACATACTTTTAAATAAAATCATAGAATGTTAAAAAATCATCTAATCCAGACCTGAGGATTCAAAGAACCTCCCCAAAGACCACACAGGATTGAGAAGTGAAGGGGGGCTTCAGACCCCTGGCCCTCCACCCCAGCCTCACTTTCTCATCTTTTATCGAGTTCCGTACCAAAGATTTCACTTGAACAAAGGGTGCCATAGCTAAAAGTTTAAACATGCCAATTTAGGTCAGTCTTCTCATTTTACAGAAAAATAAACTGAGGCTCAGACAAAAACAGTGAAGGTGCAATAGTGGAGAAAACATTTGAATCCATAGCCTTAGGTCCAAATTTCAGCCTTGTCACTAAGTAGCTGAGCCTTAATTTCCTCATTTGTAAAGAAAAGAAGGCAAAGTCTACCTCACGAGCTTCTCTGGTAGTGCCAGCACAGTGCTATAACTATATCCAAAAGTAAATGTTCAACTAATACTGGTTTTCTACTGACTCTCCATTCAAAGCCACAGAACTGATTAGTGGTCAACTCAGTGAAGATCCCAGGTTTCTTGTTTCTAAGACACTGCTTTATTTTGTACAAAAGTTTATGATGTCTCTTTTAACCTTATCTTTGAACATTTTATTAGATGGTTCAGGTTGTTTTTTCTTTTTCGTATCTTTTTAAGGTACTGACATGGGATGTGGGAAAAATTACTCCACAAAAGCTTCCAAGTCTTAAAGGACTCGTAAATTTACAGTCCGGAGCACCCAAGCCAGAGGAGAATCCGAGCCTCAACATACAGTTCAAGATCCAGCAGCTTGCTATTTCAGGTGAGGATAAACTTGACTTCTGTTATAGGGCAATAGAGTCTTTCTGAGGTCAGCTATTGAATACGTGGAGCTTAGAAAGCTAATATTCCCTCTGTAGAAAGAGCAACAGCTCCAGTTTGGCCTTCACCCTGCTGTGGGGCCGGCCTCTCAGGTACAGGGATTTTAGAAAGTACCTATTTCACACAGCTTCCCTTCACCCCAACGCTGATTCAAACCCCAGAGGAGTCATTCATTCAGAAGGTGTAATTACCCTTAAGACATCCCTTGCCCACAAGAAAATCCGAACTAAAATCATACCCCACAAATGCTATAATTTGTGAATGCTAGAAGGGACAGTGTTTCCAAGTGGTGTAAGGGACACTGGTTAAGGTCAGATTTACTGTGTAGTGCTGTGTTAAACAAACATTGCATTGGTTGGCGTGACCAGGATAATAATATATTCCTTTCCTTGCCTATTCTTTTTGACACAGGCTTAAAAGTAAACCGCTTGGACATGTATGGGGAGAAATATAAGCCATTTAAAGGAGTCAAATATGTCACAAAAGCTGGAAAATTCCAAGTGAGGACATAAGAGGCCAAAATTTCTCGAGATCTGTTTGTTTTCTAAGTGTTATAGTTTATTACTATTAGGTACCAAGTGGGTGGGAATACTTATAGTCATTCTAGTTAAGGCGTTTGTTTGGAGCTACACACCGCTAACAAAGTTGCTTAGTAATCGATGTAGGGTTCTTAAGGCGCTTTAAGCTAAGGGAACTTTTGAATAACTTAGCTTATTTTGTATCTTTTCAATTAGAAGATTTTGGAGGTGATTTCCTCCACAGGGTGGGCACCAGCTGGAGGTTGCACATTGTAACAGCCAAGACAGAAGGTTACAGTCATAATCTCTAAAACAAGTGACTTGATCTCAGCCAGCAGCTGTCTTAATCTCTGATGTGATGTGTCAAGTGCAGCCAAATATCACACCTGATCTTAGCCATCCCAAATCAGCATCTGTCCCAACAGGAAATTCCTCCACCCCAAGAAGTTTACAAGAAAACTGCCTCTTCAAGTGTTTGCCTTATTTAGCTTTTCACATGTGCCATTAAGCAAGCACTGTAGCAAAAGCCACTTCCACATGGCCCTGGCAGGGAGCGCTGCTGCTCCATGCTCCATTCTTACTGTACTCGGTATAGTATTTTTTATAAATAAGATTTTTATGTAAAGTTCAGATTTTGATTTACAGGGACCTTGCTGCAATAAGTACCATCTCAGTTTTGCACCATTGGTTCGGCTGTTAGCACAGGAAAAATCATTTGTATCAAAGGGGCAAATGCTTTATTAAGGTAATAGAAAGGAACACTACCACTTTTAGGAAGTTATTGCAAGCACAGCTGTTTGAGATTTTAAATAAATTAAAATACTAACATAAGTGAACCTTTGCCATCTCCATATTTTATAAAGCTTATCCAACACCAATTAAACCATAGATAGCCTAAAGGCCTCATGCTGTATAGTTCAGCAAAAGGAAGAAAATATGCCTGCCTCACTATCATCTTTTATCTTTTTTGTTGGGGTTTTTTTTTTTACTTTTTAAATTGAATTTATTGGGGTGACATTGTTTAATAAAATTATGTAGGTTTCGGGTGTACAATTCTGTAACACATCATGTGTATGTTGTCTATGTGTCCATCACCATTTACCCCTCTACCCTCTTGTATCTCCCCCACCCTCCTTTCCCTCTGGAATCACCGTACTGTTTCCTGCATCTATACATTGTTACTCTGAAGGGCTTGAATTTGCCTATATCCTTTGTCTTCAAGAGGAACTCCCTTTCCATATTGTGTGCTTCTCAAAACTATACTCAATAGATTCCTCCCCTAAAATTGTTGTTGTAATTGTCACTGGAGTACTTAAATGTCTCTACTGTACTGACAAGGTATGCAGAAGTGTACATTGTTGTGAGCCAGGAACAAATGGCTCAGTAACATTGATGAAACCGTGTGGTCATCCTGGTTCGTTGTCAGTTTAGTTGTATTTCACTCAGCTTCATTGGCTGAGAAGTTCTGGCCCTGTTATTTAGTCTTATTGGACATGAAGAATGAGGAAAAAGCTAAAAGTTAAGATACAAGTGCTTGTTCATGTTTCCTTCTTGTCTTATTTATGCTCTTAGGTTTCTTCTCCTTATGACTCCATTCTTTTCATTCTTCTCAGCTTTTAACTCCCTTCCCCCTATGTTAAAGATAGGCTTCTCACTCCACCCATTCTGCTGTCAAGAACTAGTGGTTGGTGCTGGTATAGGGAGCCCAATATACAGCAGCATTCTGGCCTGTGCCTGCCCAGGGCACCCTGCCTGCCTTTCATCTAATAGGAAAGGTTACTTTTTGCAACTTTGAAATTTCTAGGGTAACCAGTATGAGCTCGCATCTAAAATCAAGATGTTGCCAAATATTTATTCCCTTTGCTTAAGGTTGGTTACTCGATTCAACTGCTTTTTATTGTTAATGTTTTACAAAAGAACAGTCAGTACATTTGCTTTTCTTTCTGCCGAATCCCTAATCAGCATCTGTGCCCAGACTGTCCAATCTTCTTTCTGTGCAATCTTCAGTTTTATATACAAGCAGATTATATGCCAAGAGTCCCATGCCTCTGGCAATTTCTGCTAAAACTTTCAAGTATACTATTTCCTTTTACAATTAAATTATTTATTGATTTGATTAAACCCACTAAATCCTTTCTCTAGCTCTGGCTATACTGTCAATAAAAAAAAATGAAAGCAACAAGTTGATTTTTTAGCATGACTGGTGATTGAGCGTTCTCAAATAGGCATGCCTGTGGCAGAGCAAGCACAACGTGATCAGATTTTGTTCTGTGTTATCGTACAAGCTGTGAGGTTGCTACCAAGGACTTCCGAGTGCTCCTGTCTGGACCTCCATATGTTAACAGTCATGTATACATCCTCTAACCATCACCCTTTTGGCCACACACTGATCAAAGCTTCCTCTCCCTACCACCACTTACTAGTAACAAAGATCATTAATACTTTGGAGTATTAGAATATTTTTCAAGCACAGAATTCTAGCTAATCCCAGGATAGCCCTGTTTTCTGAATTCTTAAAGGAGTGTATCTCAAGAGCAAGTGAAGTAGATGCTTATTTTCTGCATATGGAAGTCACCATCATTTTATTGAAAGGGACTTCATGTGATGGTTTATTCCTTAAGTGGTGCTAGAGAAGAGCCCTTGGAAGATGTTTGTCATATTGTCCTCAGAGTTATCTGATTTGAGACAGTGACAAATCTAACACAGCAGGAAAGGCAGCACCAGTGAACACAGGGTGAACTGCAAAAATGAGACCATGAATACTGCTCACATATTGCTGAACTAATTCAGTCACTTTGGACATTTCCCTTTAACTCAAGCAGGCTGGACTCTGGCTCCCTACTTGGTAACTTTTCTAAGTTAAAGCAACACTAACTATATATAGTCTTTTCATGGTGTTTACCCCTCCCACACCTAGAAAATCAGGCAAAAACAGTGATGTCCCAGCCGTACTCCAAGAATTTGCTCCTGGTCTCTTAGTGCTTCCAACAACAGAATATGCCTCATAGCCCTGGTAGAACCCTGAAGCCCTCTTGTTCTGTACTGGGATTTGGAACATAACAAACAGACCCGCACATGTTACAGCTTCAGCTTCTTCGGGGATAGCAACAGTCTCTGTGAACAGCTAGAACCATCTAAAATGATGACAAACTACTTCAACCAGAGGATAATCCAAGTCACTTGGCTGCTCTCCTGTTAACCTTCGTCACTTTTCCACTGTCTGGCATGTAATTCCCAAAATTATCCTTTATTACACAGATCTTTGTCACATAAGCACAGCGCTGGTTTCTACTGGTACAACTTTGGATTAAATAAAGAGCTGGTTTCCAGATCTGGAGGATTAGTTTCATTGGCAATTTTTTAAAACAAAGGAGAAACCTGATCTAAAAGTTTCTGCTAAAATAATATACCCATCATTTAAGGCATTATTTATACAAATGCACTTTATTATTTTAAACAGAACAAAAGAAGAGGCAGAAAATACTTGCATATAATAAATCCTAGCTTATAAATGTAGTTTGTTAGTGGTGATGTCGCTATTCATCATTCAGGGATTTTTTTTTTAATTTGCTTCACTGGGTCTTGGGCACTGATATCAGAGAAAGCACATCAGCATGAAGTGTAAGCCGGTGCCTCAAAACACTGGAAGAACTTGAAGAGCAAACATGATTTTTCTTATTTCCTCGATCTTTAGTAAAACAAAAGGTGATCTTTGGCATAGATTCATACTTTAAAGGCATTAATATTTCATTTATATCAGGTAAGCAACTATACAGATATGCTGAGGGCCTTGAAAATCATCAGTTAAAAGAAAATAAAGGAAGCCTGAGTGTACAGTACCAACTTAAGACAAGTTTTACACATTTCATGTTGGGATCAAACACACGTTAGAGGTGGGAAGGAAGGACATTTGGGCAAGGGTCCTTACGCTTTTACTCATCCAGTTCTGGCTTTGGGAAGAAATACAGTTCCGTGTGCTGGGGAATGCTTAGAGAGCAGTGATGAGTGCAAAAAAGGAGAAACTCTTCTCTCTCATTTTGCTAATAGGAAACTTGTGGTGATAATTAAAGTAGAACTAGGGAGGGAGGGTTGTGTGTTGTTGAGGGAGGTAGGAATTACTGAGGCCTATTCCCGTTGATTCATCCCCAACAGTGCCAGCATTCCAGTCCACAGGACCACTGTCCCTGGGTAGAGAGTGTCCTGCAGACAGGGCTGTCTTTCCATTAAACACTAGTGCAGGGCAAGCACCAATTCTTAGGACTGAATTTCAAAAGGATACACAGGACCTTTCAAAATTACAAATGAACAAACACATATCTTTTAAAATCTTGTTTAGGAAGGGTGTGGGGCAAGAATATAAAAACCAGGATAGGAGACATGATTTGGTTAAAAAGTAAATGCAGCATTTCAGCTCAGAAAGAATAAGAGTTAAGAATGAATGATAAGGCCTCAGCACAGACCTCTGCAGGCAGTGACAAAGCATGAATCTCCTGGGAATGACCCTGCTGAGCCAAAGGGCAAGGCCACACCCAGGCAACTCTGCCTCTCCAGGGACAGAGAGCACCAAGACACACAGTGTGTTCGTGGGATGGCTGCCTTGGCAGGCTGAGGCAGGATATGGGACGAGAAGTTTCCCTCGCACAGATGTTGCTCAGGGACACAGTAAAGACAGAACCATGTGATTCTGTCATTGGATTTTACACGGTAGGAAACGGATTAAGCTGTGGGGGAGGGGGAGGGTGTGAATCTAGGATGCACAAACTAGGTCTCCCCAGAGGCCAACTTCCCCTACAGCAGCGAAGCTCACTTCTGAAAAGATCCCAGGTAGCAGGGCCAGGGAAGACAGGCATGGTCAGCAGCAACATGGACAGCTCAAAACAAGTTTTGGAGGCACAGTGATTCCTTAACTGACTTGCCTGGGCCCTGTGTCTTAGGAGCCTGGTGGGGAGAGCGGGGAGCAGTGGGGGAGAGAAGGACGCAGAGAGGGACCTGTCCCCTAGGGAACCAGGACAGAGCAGGGTGTCTGGCTAGTGTTCACTCGGATTCTGAGCTTATGTGAAGTCCATGGGCTAGAAACCCAGTCTGCCTATTTGGAGACTGTGCAGGAGCATAACTGTGTTTGAGAATAGACACTTTCAGAGTGTTCATGGTAAGAGTATAAATGTTTCCTAATGTGAAGAGGCCCCATTCCTTTCTGTTATATCCAGCCAGGATGTGGCTTTCAAACCCCCAGCAATTCTGGGTGGCTCCTGGAACTCAATAACTTTCATTCTGTTTAGCAGGGGCTTCTGTGCCAGCCAGGTTCCATCAGGTGCCTACTGGTACCAGGGAGTCTTTCTAACCCAGCGCAGTGTAAATCCAGCATCTGTTCGGATTTTGATCGAAGCTGCTTCTGCTTCTCGGACAGTCTCCTTCACAGACTGCATGAGGTTCTGGGCATTGTGAACCAGCATCTCTGTAGCCTGCAAGGAAAGAGGAGCTCTCCATTACTCAGTTCCTGACCAGCAGCCCTGCCTCCCAAACCAGCAGTTTCCCTTCCCTGCACCTGGTACCCGCCCCGCCCTTGTCACATCACTGGTGGTTGAGCTCAGTCACCAAAGAAACCCAAACTGGCCCATCACTGATTGTATACTGTATCCCCAAAAGGCCTCTAGTGGATACTCTTTCCTGATCTTTAGAAAGCGGCTGGCTCTGGCTCTTGCTGTCCCCTCTACCTGAAATGCTCTTCTTCCAGGTCTCCCCCAGCTCACCCTTCAGCTTCCTCGGGTCTTCACTCATCTGTCGCCCGGGTGAGGCTTTCCCTGCTCACTTCATTTTAAACCACCTTCTCAACTCTCAACACTCCTCACCCTCCAATCCTTTCTTCGTTTTCCTCCACAGAACCCATTATCACTAACTGATGCACTACATGTTTTACCTCAGTTGTTTTATCTAAAAGTTAGGTCCCAAGAAGGCAGAGATCTGTGTTGGTTGTGTTCACAGTTGCACTTCTGTGCTAGAACAGTGCCTGGCACATAAGAGGTATTTCATAAATGTTTAATTAATGAATGAAAAAATAATTAAATGAACAAACCAACTACCTTACAAATCCATGAACATCTAGTGAAGTAAATCTTCTAAACACACAAAGTCACGGGACTGGGACCACACAAGTACTCTCCCGTAACAAGTCAGAGAACTTATCACTCCATTGGCCCAGTAATTCTTTTTTTGCTTTTTTAATTCTTAACTATTTTTGAGCCACAGAACCTACAATATAGTGAAAAATACTCACCTGTGCAAAATTTCTGCATGCAATTTCACAGGGTTCATGGGCTCAGAGAGGCAAGACTATGGGCTAGAATTCCTGAAAGTTGGCACTAAGGCCTGGATAAGTTCAGAGACTTGCCAACCACACTCACACGATAGTCAGAATGAGGATCAAAACCTCTGACTTGCAGTCCTGTGATTTCTGCATTCTACTACACTGTCCGTTTCTATCTTTTTTTATTGGAATACTTAATAGAACAGAGCAGATATTCCCAAGATACATTTTTGTTGGTTAACTAACTAAATGATAAGGTCTGAAACTTTGAGGCTTACCCTTTCTTCCCTGTTTTCCCCACTTCCTTTGCTTGGGGCAGAAAAGGTCACAAGACAGGAAACAGACCAGTGCCCACACCCTGCCCAGAATACACGGAAGTAAGTTAGGAGTGAAGATCCAGTTCCATGGTTTGGGAGAAGAGAGAGTTGGGGCGAGAGCTGTTGGATCAAACACGGTACGGAAGCAGCATTACCATTACCTGCCTCCTCTAACGCGTTCCTAGCCTCTGTCTCCTGGCCTACAGATCAGATTTTTCTCCAAAATTATCTGTGAGTTCCCCAAGTGGAGAGATTGTGTCTATTTTTTTAAACTACCCTATACAGGGCCTAATTCAGTGCCACACACATACCCATTGTATGATGAGCTTGCCTGGGCAGTTCAACAAAATAGGAGCTCCCTGCCATGAGAAGAAATTGGGAATCTGGCTCACAGCAGAGCCTACCAGAGGTAAGGAACGGGAAAGGTGCTCAATAAAGGCTTTCTGAGAGACCTGGGCCACATTTCCAGGAGGCAGGGAGAGAAGACAAACTCCAAGAAGTGGTTGCCAAGGCATCACTTAGGGGAACCTCCCACCATCCTTATTCCAGTCTCTGTTAAAGAGGAACACCTCCTTTGAGTTGTCATTTCAGCCTCAGCATAGGTTCCCGGAAAGCCTACACACCAGACACCCTCCTGAGGTAGTTACCACTCAGAGAGCTAGGAAGCAGAAATCCTGTCCAGCCAAAAAACTACAGTGGGGCAAGAGTAAGCAGGCACTGGAGGCCTCAAGAGCCAATCCTATTGCAGGTGGGAAAGAACTGAGCAAAGTGCTCACTGTTACTAATTCAGACACCCAACCTCCCTCGACCTCAATGTCCCACCTATAAAACGACAAAAGTTGCACAAGAGCTTTCCTTTCCCTCCCAAATGTTTGACGCATCTCTGCAGCCCAGATGCCCCTCCAAGAGACTGAAGATCCATCCCACACACTGAATACTCAGTTCACAGCACAGCTTCCCAGAAGCTGAACGGAATCACTATACAGTGGCACAGAAGCTGTTGGCAAAAACCAGAAGCAGCGGGCACGTACCTGCTCAGACTCCTCGTCACTGATGTTGGTCCGGCCCAGCATGGTGGCCTTCACTGTGGACAGGATTTTGAGCTGGGTGCTTATGGTTGGGATTCGTTCACAAACCTAAAAAGACATTTTAACTTAGTCTTTTTCTTGCCTGCAAGTTGCTGGAGGGCAAAACTTATCCCCCTCAGTATTCTCAGTGGCCAGTATACAGAAAGCACTGGATAAATTAGCAACAGGACTCCACTTGTTTTCCTCTAAGGATTAATAGAGTCCCTTTGCACAGAAAGGGAAGCAAGAAAATTCCTTCACTTGATTAGGAAATAAACTTTCCTGTATCTGCCTTTCCCAAACACCCACATGTATTTCTCTTTCTGCTACTTCTTCCCACTCTGAAGTGCCTCCTCCTTGCTCTCCACTTTTCTCTTTCCTGCTCTTCTTCCCACATCCCCCACCCTGACTCCGATAAACACACACACACACACACTCACTCACTCATTCACTCTCCTCAGTACCTGTAAGAGGTTCGTTCTAATCCGCTTGTCTGTGCACTGCTTGGCAACCTCCTTGGCCAACCGAGTGACCTCATCTGAGGCCTTGGCGATGTCCTTGGCACACTGAATCAATGCCCGCTTGGTACCACTGCCCCCTCTTACCAGTCGAGACATCTCAGCCATCAGCAGAGCCATGCGCTTGGCTGCTGCGATGATGTCATTGCCCTAGAAAGAGGCAAACACACAGCGTGAGCTCAGACCACAGTCTGACCAAGTGAGGGAAGGACGTAGAAGCACAGAGGAGAGAAAAGGAGCCTGCTGCTCCAGCAGCCTCTGGAAGGAGGAAAAGAGGATAAAGAGACGGTTTCTGAGTGACAAGGACAGCACCAGAGAAACAGACCGAGAGAAGAGAGAGCCAGGGCACTCACCCTAGCACTTGTGAGAGAGAGTGGAACACAGAGAGAGAGAGAGAGACTGAAAAAGGAAGAACTGGATATTAGTCCAACAGGGCAGCATGTGCGCCCCAGGCAGAGCACTAAACAAGCACTTCAGCATCTCCAGGTTAATCAGGTCAACAAAATGGGGTTGGGCCACACAGCTGGTTAAACAGGCATTTTCCTTTCTGTAGGGAAAGCAGCAGAGCTGGCCTGAGGGGAAAAACAAAGAGAAGCCACTCCAGATGCTGAAGTCAGACCCTGCGTTCTTGTTACAAATACCTGCCAAGCACTGTCTCTGCTAAACTAGAATTTAAAATCCAAGTAACCATAACTGGCTTTGATTAAAAAAATAGACGTATTTTGTGACAGACTGCTCCTTACCCTCCCTCAACTGCCTCTTATTTGTCCTACCAGCCTGAGGGAACATATTATTTTAATTTTTCACCTTTAAAAAGACCAAGAATCAACTCTTCCATCCCCTCAAATAAGTGGCTTCGATTAAAGAAACCTTCGGCTGAGAGGATGCCGAGGGAGGCATCTGGAAAATAGAAATCATGAGTCGAACTGCAAATGGAACCCCACTCCACCTAGCAGCACATTATCTTAGCTTTGGCGTTTTGGTTCATTTAAACCTTCATGGGTCGATACAGAATGCACAAGTAATTTACTTTATGCCCTCAAAAAGCTCTCTTTTGGCTGGTAACAACCAAAATATAACAATTGCATCATTCAAAATACCCCAAAGGCCAGGCTGTACTCATTTTTCCCCTCAAGCTTCTCGATTTCCCTGCGATGCAGTGACTCACACAAACCATGCCGCTGCGGGCGCTGTGCGCACGACCTCCACAGGCACCATGAGTGGCTGATGGTTTATGCTAGAAGGCGTGTACCAGCCCAGACGGTATCTGAGGCCAGAGAGAGCACAGGTATGTGAAGAAGTCATGAGAATGGGAGGATGTTAGACAAGGCCCTCTGGGCCCACCTCTTCCAGCGCAGACCTGGGATCATTCTAAGACATCATGACCTTGGTTAGAAGACAGTGTAGTGCCAGGATTAGTTATTACCCATTACTCTTCAAACCCCTTCTCCTTGCAACATGCCACCTTCCAGGGGAAAAAGTGATCATCCCCACGCCTACCCCACCCCAAACTAGCAATGGTTCGGCCTCCAAGGCCAAGGCTGTGCGGCTGCCTGTCCTGCAGCCTGAGCTCTCTCTGTTCCCCATTCCCGCCCCTCCCACTGAAATGTGGACCCACAGTTAATGGCACCCCTTTCCCTGTGGGTTCCCATTAAGGCTGCCATCAGCCACTCAGCCAAGTGCAGGGCAGCAAGCAGCCCCCCTCAGAGAGCCTGCATATGGAGCTACTTCTCACCGTGATCAACTCTGCTGAGGCATCAGTGCATCAGTGAGAGGTCAGTGGGAGGAGGGGGGAATATGCCAAACTCAGTGGTCAGGCCAGGTGACCTCTTAATGGTCTATAGTGGTTCCTGACCTGCGAATCACTGGGAGGCCCATCCACAACTTCCCAAGGGGTGCAAGAGTCCAATAGTGGCTACAGGTTGGTGAATCCTTTCGAAAGTGAGCCCATCTCTCTCTAGCCCCCCAACATAAATGCAATCCCGTCAATCTGGCATTAGCAGACCTATCAAACTTGTGAGGCCAGTCCTAACAACAAGGTGCAGACAGACAGATGCCCGCCCTGCCCAGACTCACAGGACCCGCACAGATCACAAGTGATGCAACGTGTCAAGGCTGCACATGGCCGGATGCATTTGGAGCTGCCCCAACTGGGGGTGCTAATCAGTACCTTACTAGACCACTTGGTAGCTTCCCGATGCAATGACTGAGCCGCGGCCAGAATGGGTTGGTTGACCGGCTGATTGGATGGCATTAACAGCAGCTCAGGTTCGTAATCGTCTTCCATGTCAGGGGGGACAGAGAACCCAACAGCATCGGCCGCATCTGCCTCAGCTACAACACCTATACCCACCTCTGCGGCTGGGGTCCCCCGCTTTGTGGATGGCAGGAAGGACGAGAAACAGGGAAAGTGTTAGTAAGAGCAGTCGGACTTGGGGAACTGAGCTGCAGCTGGTTTAGTAACCAAAGCTTGCCCAGTACAGGAATGACAATGGCATACGCCTCAGGAGCCTGACGAACCAAGCTCCAGGGAAGGGGAACACTCAGGCTGCAGCCCAGGCCAGGCCACCCTCTTCCACGTGGCACGAAAGGAAGAGACTCACTCCAGCAGCAAAGGGTCTCCAGAGAAGAAAGCAAGTGGTATTTCTCTCTTGTAAACCTTACTGCCAAAATTTACCTTGCCAAGAGTGATTTTCAAGTCAGAATATGTTTGAGGAGCCAAACAACAAAACACTAGTAGCTCATTACTGTTCAAAGAAATCCAGGGAGAAAACGTAAATGCAGTCACACAAGCAGCTTTGAAGAGAATTAAGTGAACACCCTGCTGACCCATACGGTTACTGTTCTACATCTTCCTGGACCCAGGAAGTGACTCTGGTCAGCTCTACCACTCCCAGACTCAGGTAGTTATTTCCTACAGGAAGTAAAGTCCAGGAATTAGAAATGGTACATCCAAGGCCATGGATAGCAAGTGAGGAAACAGGCCAAAAAGCAACCACAATGGTGAGGCAATGAGGACTTATCAAGTACCCCACCACCACCCCGCTGAAAGGAACCTCTGGAAGACACCTCATCCAGCCGCCCCCCGTAGGGAAACCCACAGGTCAAACCAGCTCTCTCTACACCCCTCCAGGGCTTCAGAGCCGCTTCCACAGTCTCACGTTGCATCCACTGCTGGTACTGATTCAGAAAGCTGTTCTCTGGGTACAGCCTAAATCTCTCCTGCTTCGAAATAGGCTTCTCACTCCTGCTGACACTCAATTTACATATTTCACAGATAAGACAATACATGGACTCGGCAATTGACCCGGGCTGATCTCAAAGGAGGAGCCCCAGATTGGTACCCATGAGAGAACAGCACTCATGCGGGGGAGAGGATGCATCCACTACCAGGGACAGGGATTCTGAAAGGCCAGGTGAGGAGGCAGAGATGCCGACAGTAGGCGGTGGGGGAAGAAAAGGAACTGCCTCAAGAAGCAGAACCACTCATGTGAAAAACAGTGAGCTCAGATTCACTGGATCAAACATCTCTAACAACAGGAAGTGGGCATTCGTGTGGAACTTTATTTGAGGTTGCTGTCACTCCAAAAAGTCTTACCCTGCACAGGAAGCCTGTCTCTCAAAGGTGACGACAAAGTGGGAAGACTGAGGGCAAACGTGGATTCAATTACCATCCAAATCTTTTCACCTGAACTCTGTCTCAACCAGGATTCCTCATCCCCAGGCCTCAGAGGACAGGCCAGCTCACTGCTGCTGGGGTTTAGAGTCCTGAAGTGTATAAAGACAGATAAAGAGACACACAAATACATACCACCGCCACCCAAACGCACACGGTTCAAGAAGCTCCTGACTTCTCAGAGCTCAAAGTCAGCAATCTCCTGATGCTCCGAACTCCAACACAACCAACCCTGAGGACTTCTGGCCACAAATGGCTCAGCGCAGCACATATGAGAGCCAGTGGTTTCTGCCCCCAAGCTTTATCTTTATCTTTATAATTGGTGTATGTTTTGTCTTCTGTTGCACAATGTATCTGGGTCTAATGTGATGCGATTTAAATTCCCTTGAAAATCTTTGAGTAAAACCAACCTTCCTGGCCACCCCCCACCCCACTCCCCAAATACAGTGGGGGCTCTGCAACTGGCCCCAGGGATGTGCAAGCCCCAGGTGCAGAGGTGCAATTACAAATAATTCCGTGGGTCAGGTCCAACACCAGCGAGGTCATCATTCCTACACAGAACCTGGGCTCAGAGCTAACTGTTCAGAAAAACGCAGAGTTAAAAACCCAGCCTGAAAAAAACAAGATCAACCACACGTGCAGAAAGACCTCGAGAACGACATTCAACACAAGAACCTGAGCGGCTGCGGGCATGAAAAGAACGAAGGCAAAGAGACAGGGCGGCGGGGGATAAAGATCCACGGTCATATTAGTAAGAGTTTAAAACTGAGTTAGAGCTGCATCTCACAGCAAAGTCAGCAACAACATTTAGCTCTTATTAAGGAACGCTACTGCTCAGTTCTCAGGACTTTGGGGGAAAGAGGCAAAAGTTATTCACAGAGCATGACTGCTCTAGCATCCAAATTTTCACCAACCACATTAATATTCATACTTTCAGGTGTGCTGAGCTGGAATTAGCCTGGAGCTGTCTTGAGTTGAGGGGAAAAATGATTTTGAGAAAAGAACATGGCTTCTAAGACACAAGCTACTCACTTCTATGGAAAAACAGAGAGAAAATGTAAACATTTCATCTAGCTGCAGCAGAGCGCAGAGAAGACAGTTTCATGTTCAGAGCTGATAATTAGCAAGAGAGCACCTAGGAAAGAAAAGCAATTTCTAAAAGACCCCAAATGTCCAGGGTGCGGCACATGACATTCTAATGGACAGAATCCTCCTCTCAAACGCAGGCACCCTAGCTCTCACTTCTGCTGCTAGGAGAAACCATCAAGCACCAGGAGCATGTCACGGAACTGCAACTAAGAAGAGGATCATACCATCAGCACAGGAACCGAAACAGAGTGGTGACTTTCTAAACAGATTCTTCTTCCTGGGTGTTGTGCACGGTTCTTCATCCTTTCTCAACAAGAAAGGCTTCGTTACTTACCTTGCTGGACCATTTGCGAGCTTCATCGTGGAGCTGCCTGGCAGCCATCATCATTGGCTGGTTAATCGCCTCCCCGGCTTTCTGCTCAGGGAACTCTTCATCCTTCTCCTCTGGGGGTGGTGGTCTGGGAGGAGGGACCTCACCCTCCGGTAGGGGTGGTTTGGGAGGAGCAAGCTCATCTGTCAGCTAAGAAAGAATTACCAGGTTGTAAGGACAGCCCTAGCAACTACTCGCCCCTGGAATTCTTTCCTTTCCTCCAAAAAGCATCCCCAGCAAAGCCACCCACATTTGCTCCACATAAGACCACCCACACTGAGCACAGCGGCGTCTGCTTCAACCTCAACAGAAGCATATTTTCTTTCTTGTTTTCTCCACACAAAGCTGGCAGCTACTGTTTTGGACACATCCCAGGGAGGCATGCACAGCACTACCAGACCAAGGATTCTCAGAGATGTAGGTTCTGGCCCTGACTCTGCTGGGGGGAAGCTGCGCAGACAGGTAACTTCTCCTCTGGCAGTGAGGGGCAGCTAGACCAAACGACCTCTTGATTCTAACTGCTGGGACTCTACTGATCGCATAAGGAGCCATCCCAGAGGAGCCACCTCCATGGCCCCAAACGCCCACCACCCAGCAGCCCGGCTGGAAGGAATCAGATGTAGCGTTGGAGGCGGGGGAGGCACTGTTCCTCAGCTACGGGTACAGTGACCCAATTTCATCCTAACCCAACTTAGAAACTTACATTTTTACTGATATTAAATACAGGAAAGTAAATCAAGTAGAGTAAATCAAATTATTGCCTCGATTTAGCTACTCTCAAGCTATTTCAATACGACTGAAATAGCTACGATCAAGCTATTTCAATACGATTAAATGTCTGAAAATCATCACTATTTCTGATTCTAGGATTTATATTTGCAAGATACTGCCCAGCCAGCTACCTCCTACAGCAGTTATCCATAGAATAATAAATTCATGGCACTTTGGGGGGCATCAAAAGATTTTAAATTATAGTTGGGGGTAAAACCTTAAAAATAAAGATTGTATTGCTTTTGTTACTAAAGAAAAGTAAAGGAACGAAGAACCTACATAGGATTCCAACAACCTCAGTTTTGCCATTACCATCCAGGAACATAAAACCTCACCTCAGACTATGCAGACCCCACCCCGCACTCCTCACCGACCCTCCCCTCTAACTCCTCAGTCATCGCAGCCACACTCACCAGAGCCAGCTCCTGTGCTCCAGCCACTCCCCGTCACAGCAGGCCAACCCCCGGAGCCCCACCTCCCCAGCACACACCATGCAGAAGCACTGGGTTAGGACTCCGGGAGATTTAGGAATGAAAATCATGTTGTGCCTCTGACTAAGATTCAAGTAAAAGCTAAACAAAGGCACCTGGTGATTGAGACTCCAGAACACAATCTACCTTTCTCTTGCTACAGCCCCACACCCTGCAGCTCACTTCCCCCACCGGTCTGAGCTTACTTACCCGGAGCTGTTCAAGGTCTGGCGGAGGAGGTGGGAAGTCAGGCTCCTGAGGTTGGAAGGCTTCTCTGACCTTGGCCACAGCTCCCAGGATCCGGTATCCCGAGTCCAGGAAGCTCTTTTGCAGGCCTAAACACAAGACAGCCTCACTTTCAGCGGGGCGGGTCAGTGCCCTGGAGCACTGTCTGTCCCGCAGAAGAACTGGTTTCCATTAACAAAAGGTGGATGTCAAGCTGCCAGTAAGCAACACAGGCTGCGACTAAAGGGGAAGGGAGGTAAGGCAAGGCTGATGCCCTGGGGCCTGGAAGAGTTGGAAGTGTCACCAACAGCTGTTCCCTGCGGTGTTCAGGATGCCTGCTCACCTGCCCAGCTAATAGACTCAGGCCATTCCTGGGCTCGAACACTTTGGGCTCAGCTGGTGTTCATCGCTCCTCTCACAGATAAGTCTGCCCAGCTCAGCGCAGGGAGATGTCAGTGTCAGATTGAGCACACATTCCCTGGAGCACTTCTCACCTTTCTCCCTACTCCTTTGCCGCACTTGGCATTCAGCCTATTAACCCCTATGCAGAGTTGCTACTGCTAACTGTGTCTACTTACCTGGATTCAGGAATCTGCTCAAACTATCAGAAACTCCAATTAGGAAAGAGTATGTCCTTAGTGAGGGTGGGTTGAGGATACTAGCACGATTCTGCCTGGGCTAGGGATGGATCCGGTAGCTCCTCCTTCCCGCTCTCGAGCACTGACTAGCGGGTGCTCAGACAAGGCTAGAGGCATTGCATGCTCAGAACAAAAGGGAATTCAGATGTTTCCAACCAAAGTGGTGGCAACATCTTTAGTAGTGCTGAAAATGGAATAAATTTGACTACAGAAAACCCAGACTTTTTGGTGTAGAACCATGAGACCCAAAGGGCAATTTCAACCCTCCAGATTTGACAGAAGTAGGTAAGAGAATGTTTTACAGAGAAAAGGCATTTTAAGAAAAGCAGAAGTTATGCCAGTTACATAAGCTAAACAGTTGGTAGATTGGTAATCATGCATCTTTTGAGAAATTTCCAAAATAATGACTAAACTGGGCCAGGAGATATGCCAGTCAGGCAACATTAGCAAGTGCAGAGACGTGGGTCCAGAGAAACTAACTTACAAAACCCTGCCAATACTGCGGAAAACAGTCAGTCCAATGTTATGTTGGACAGAAAAAGATTACTCTAGCACCCTCCAACTAAGTACCTGGAGTTTTTGCTCCCAGACTTTGCACATGGCGGTTGTGGGGAGCACACTCTCTCACCACCCTGTCAGCTTCCTGAGCTAACCTCTCAGCCGAGGTGAGTCACACCACGCACTGCTTACCAGGGTCGGAAATGTTTCCAGCCACAGCCTTTGCATCCATCACCATTGGAGAGATGGTTTTGCTCAGTTCATCAGAGGCGGCCTTCACAGCCTCACGGAACTTGGGATCCTCAGAGTTCTCCACCTCCCGCTTAGCCACCAGCAGGATGCGGTTGGCCCGGCGAGCAATGCTGGTTGCCCCAGCGACCAGCATCTGAGGCTGAATGTTGGCCATGGCTACTTTGCACTTGTCCAGGTCTTTTTTAATTGCTTCTTCGGAAGCATCCAACAGAGATTTGGTATCAATGGCTTCGTCCACCAGCCCTGTCAAGAGAATAGAAATGGAATTTAGTTTCTGTTTTGAAGAAAAGAGACTCCAAAACGCTGTTGCCCAAGTTTCTTATGTGAAAGTACAATACCTAGAATTCTCTCCTTCAGCTCAAAGTCCTTCTTACAAAATCAAAAGCTTCCAGGTGAATACCATAGTAAAAAAGGAGAAAAAGAAGAAGCCGCCCAGGAGGCCACATAGACTCACAGCATTTATGCCAGCAGTGGCCACTGGCCTTCTTCTCTCTAGCACAGACAACCAGAACTGCATCGGCATCAGGAGGAAACAAGGATTGCGCCTGAAACCTTCACCACATTATCTGTTAATAACACTTTCTCCCTTCCCATCTTACTCCCCAGCCATCTGTTGCTTGTTGGCAGCTTGTAGTGGCCAAGATGAGCCACGCGGAGGACTCCAATAACCTCCCAGCCTGCTTCTTGTTTCTGCTGCCTCTCTTCAGGCACCTCCGCAGCTCCACTTTCATCTCTGGCTGCTGCGGACCCCTGTCACAGCAGGTGCTGAGGGGAGCCGGAGAGCCTACATTCTCCTTTCTTCCCTTCTCCCCTATCCCTCCCTTCACAGACAACGAAGAAGATTCGGAGGTGCCACTTCAACTGCACAGACACGGCTTGTAGGTGGTTGGTTTCTCCTTTTTTTAAAACTACGTAGTTGATAAGTTGGAGGAAACTCTGAGACAAGTTGTATTAAATGGTAGCTATTGTGGTTCCTTGAAACGTGAACCCACTGAAAATGACAGGGCCACTCACTGTGTCCACAAACACCGCCTCCCAGCCTCTGAAACCAAACTCTGGCTCAGGCTGAGCAAAGACACTATTCAAAGAGAAGATAGGAGCAGTAACAATGAACATCACACCCGGAGGGCGGCATTAAAATAAAAGAGACTCAAAGAGTCTCTCTTCGGACAAAGTTGCAAGGCTTGAATGAGAAGCCGCCACTGCTGAGCAGCCTTAATCAGCGCCAAGTACACCGTCGAGCACATGACCGTCCCTTTATCCAATTACAGCTGAGTAACATAACCGGCCGGCTCGGGTTTCTCCGAGCTCCACGGATGAGACAAGAACTTCACACACAACTCTACCTGTCATTTTTTCAACATTATCAATCCACTGGTTCTTCATGGTCTCAAAATGTTCATAAGCAGCTTGGTTTCCAGGATTCCTAAGTAGGATGCGAGCAGCGGAGACAACCTGGCGATGACAAAGCACACTTTAAACACGGGAGCACTCCGCCACTGAAAACGAGCCTTCGGGGAAGCTTTCTACTTTCCACCCACAGATGGCACCATAAGGCCAAAAACCGACAAGTCTCTTCTCAGACTGAACCTACTAGGTTTGGTCTCACAAACGGATCCCCAGAATGGGCCCTGCCAAAAGGTTTTACAGTCATGCCCTTGTTTTAAAAAAGTAAAAAATAACAAAGTAAATGGGTATTCCCTTGATACTGCAGAATATATAAAAAATGCTATATATTAAGTCCTTGGTGTCAAGTCATTCACCTTTAGAAAAATCACCACTGAAAAGATACTAAAAGCTACTCAAAATTCATTTATGAATATTTACAAAAACTGTCTACAGTTAACAGAGTACTTTTACAATGATTATCTTATTAAATCTTCACAACCCTGTGATGGAGACAGAACAAGTATTTTCTCCATTTTACAGCTGCAAAAACCAAGACTCAGAAAAATTAAGCAATTTGCTCAAGAAGTCCCACCTAGTCACTTACGGCACTTGGGGAAGAGATTAACATTTGCTGAGTATTTATCTGCTAAATTACAGGCTGTGCATTCATCCTCTTAATCCTCAAAACAACCCATTGGGAAGGCATTACTTCCACTGTACAGATGAGGAAACTCGAGGTCACAGATTTCACAGATCTGTCTCCAAAGTCCTTGCTTCAAAGTCCATAGGTGGTGCCTTAAGTCGAGTTTTCTGTTTCTCTTTTTGAGAAATCTTATTTTTATACAGAAAACCTATGCTTTCTATTCCACATTTCATGGAAGTTTTTTAAGCAAGATAGACATTCATTTTATGGAAGACTTTTCAAAAAGGTGGACAAGTGTGACTTTTCAAGTGAATCAAACTTGTTAACATTCCATTTGGGCACAAGTGAGCAACTAAGAGATGTGCTTATTTCCCTGTGTCACCCTGCAAGTTCCCACCAAAGCCAACCACAGGTTTTGTAAAGCCCAGCACGGTTCCTGATGTGTCAGAGGCACTCAGGAGGTATCTGCTGAGTAAATGGATGAAGAAATAACAAATTTTCTATAATTTGATTAGGAGAAGAAATACACAAACATCAAACTAAATGATCTTGAACTAGTATTTTTAAGAACACCTATCGCCTGTTAGAACTTTAATCCCTGTCCAATTAATTTGTTCTCTTTTGTCTGCACTCTCCCAGCATACTGCTCACAGTATACTAGCTATCTTGGTTCATTAATTAAGTAGAAAGAAGAAAACAAGTGATGGGCACAAATGACTTTAAAAAAAAAAAAACTCTCAAAGGGATGTGGGAAAAGGCATAAGCTCTAAAATCAAAACAAAGGAATCTCTCAAGATTATCTAAATAATTTCCTAAGTGTGAGTGTGTGTGTGTGTGTGTGTTGGGGGGAGGGAAGCTTATTAGTTTGGTCTACTTTCAAAACTAATTTATTGTCATTGTAAAAAACCCAAGCAAGCCCTGGCTGGTGTAGCTCAGTGGATTGAGCGCGGGCCTGCGAACCAGAGGATCGCGGTTCGATTCCCAGTCAGGGCACATGCCTGGGTTGCAAGCCAGTTCCCTGCAGGCCAACTCCCAGCAGGGGACGCATGAAAGACAACCATACATTGATGTTTCTCTCCCTCTCCTTCCCCTCTAAAGATAAATATATAAAACCTTTAAATAAAAAAATAAAAAAAACCCAAGCAATACAAAAGCGATCTTGACACTAAGGGTATGTGTGTTTTACTCATGGCAGCTTACAGTAGGTGTTCAAAATGTATAGAAACAGCTCTGTAATTAATCTTCTTTACTGAATAGCACATGGAGAGGGCTGAAATGGTGGAAAGGAAGCAAAACCCAACCTGTGGTGTGAGTTCTCGGGCTGTCTTCACCGAAGCCTGAATTCCTTCCACTGTTGACTTGTTGGCAGTTCCAACAGCAGCCGCCTTTTCAGCCGTGGCGCCAAGCCTTCCCGAATGGTTCTCAAAGTTAGCTGCCCTCTCATCAAACACCTTGAGGGAAAACAATGACAGTAAAAAAATTTATTTAAATAAACAGTTCTCGCAGCCTAAGAAAAAGTCTCTCTTTAAGCAGAGGCAGCAACCACTAGAGCAAAGGCTTCGGAGATGACATCAACCCCTAGTCAATAAGACAACAGACCAACACCAAGTCTGGGCCGCGTCTCACATACCCTTGGATTTCAGTTCAACTAGTGCTTACCAAGTGCAAACAGGACACTTAGCTCTGTGTAGTCTGTAATAAGAGTTCACGGAATGTAAAGACTTAATCCCCACTCCCAAAAGGCTTATCCTAGTTTAATGCATACACAAACCCACTCCAGGCTCCAGGGCAGGTTGCTGGGTACATTAAAAACCAAGAATATCCAGAATCCTAAAAAGAGCTCCAGTGTCCTCAGGACAGCATCCCCTATGTCCAACTAGCATTAATGGTGTCAAAACTCTGCCCCCGACATCCACAGGAAAAAAACCGCAGCTGGTGCCCACGACCAGGAACTGACACAGGGGTAGGGATGGCTGACTTTTATTATCCCAAATGCAAAACCATCACCAAATTGTTCATTCAGCTCTTGCATTTTTAAAGAGTTAACTTTTCTTTTTGACGTGGATATTATACAAGGTTGCATACCATGAAAGGGATGACTTGACTTAGATAAAGTGACAAAAGACCTTCTGTCATTGGTTTGGATAACATTACTGGACTAACGCTTGAAAAAGCAAGGTATTCCAAACAGCACTGGGTCAGGTTAATGCTACTACATACAGAGCATGTCAGAAATTGCCCAGCAGAATCCATCCTCTCCTTTCCTTCCCCTGAGGGTCTGCTTGCCCACACTCAGAGAGTAGTTTTGGCTCTGGCAGACAATCTCCAAAGGTCTCTTGGTTCAAGAGCAGGCTCCAAGCTCATTGCCAGGGTTCTGTATTTACCCATCCAAGTCTCTTCCCCACTCTGCCTCTTGTTTGGACTCACCTTCCTGGGTATCTTGCCATTTAATGCTGGGAATCTCTGCCTAATCTCTGACCCCCAGTCTCTTCCGCCCGGCCTCAGTCCTTGTTTCCTTCCTTGGCTGCTTTCCCACACTCTGGACCTACAGGGCTTTGGCCAAACTTTGTTGATCACCTCAATCCCAGCCCATGCCTGCTTCTCCCTCTAATTAATTGACTGCTTAACTTGCCGTTCTTGTCGCTCAATCAAAATTCACCCAGCACCTACCATGTGCCAGACACTGGAGTAGGTGGTAAAGATACAAAGATGGATATGACAAAATTTCTGCATCCCAAGGAGCTCACAGTCTAGTGGGGTAAAAAAAGGCCCACAAACAGATATTCATAATCGAGTGTGCTACGTGCCATAATAAAGCTAAGCACTGATATCATTATCATAGGAGCCAAAGGAAAGGCATTTAACCACCAGGAAGTACAGGATAATGGGATAAATAGGAATTAACTGAAAAAGAAGAAATAAGATAATTGGGCAGAGACAGAAAGAACAAACACATGGAAGGGAGAAAAGACAGAGTATGCAGGAAACTAAGCAATGAAGCATTACTGTGCAGGTTCTGAGGGGCCGAGGTTTGCAGGAAACAGGCATAGAGGGAGTATTAGAAGAAGCCAGAGTACAGCTCTGGCTCTCTCCCCACTGAAGGGTTTAAGCAAGAAAATATCAGGGTCAGATCTGTATGTTTATTTCATTGGTGGCCTGGGGACAGTTGCAGTGAAGACCAACGAGAACTGAAAGGTCAGTCATACAGGCAGCAGGGAACAAGGTTCAGAACTAGAGCTGGGCAACAAGAATGGAAAACGGAAAGGATTCGAGAAATATTTGTGAAATCAAAGTAGCCTGCCTTAATTTACAGATGTGGAAAGATGAAGGGAAGAAAACAATCAATGGTGACTTGTAAATTTCCAAGGGAGAGAGAACAGAAGGATAATGTGCTGAGATACCTGTGAAACATCTAGATGGAGAGGAACGGCACAAAGTTCAAACTACTAGCGTGAAACTCACAGATGTCTGAAATTTAAAAAAATTATAAAGCATCCCAGCCTAACAGGGACCAAGAGTTGAACTGCCTAGTAACCTAGGCTAGAGAACAAAATGGGGGCCACTAACAAATAAAAGTAACACAAACCTCCACCCACGAGACCTACACTGTCTTGGGTGCCTGACCCAACCCTTTTCCTTTGCTGCCAGCCTAGAGACACTGGACCCAAATACTTGCTTTCCGAGATTCCTTTGCATCTGCAGTGGCCGTGTGACAGAGTTCTAGCCAATGAGACAAAAGCAAAAGTCTCCTGGAAGATTTCTGGGAAAGGCTTTTCTTCCTTTCTTTTCTTCCTTCCCTCCTTCCATTCATTCATTACCAACTTTGTGCCAGGTACTGTTCTAAGAACTGGGAATAAAGTAATGGCAAAACAAAGTACCTTCCCACATGGAATTTCATGCTAGTGTGAGGGAGACAAACAAAAAAAAATGAGGTAAATGTGTCAAACGTTGATAAACACTAAGAAAAGCAGGATATAAAGATTAGGAAATCCCTGGGAGGAATAGTGGGGTTACTATTGTAGGTGATGACCCAAAAGTGACATTTCAGTAGGAAGCTGAAAAAAAATGAGTGTATAATGCACATAATTATCTATGTAGGAAGACAAGAGAGAACAAATACGAAGGCCCCAAGGTTAGAACATGTGAACATAAACAGAGAATACTGGGAATACGAGGCAGGGAGGGCGACCTAGACAGAAGGGCAGGAGGGAGAAGAGCGGTCCCCATGAGGTCAGAGCAGATGGGAGACCAGGTGCAGCGTTCCAGCTGCCTGGACCGACTCACACCAGCTCAGCAAAACCGGTGTGCCCACCTCTTCCCAACTCTGCTTCCAGTGACTTCATTTTACGACAGCCTCAATGGGAGTATTTACAACATGGAAACCAACAAACATTACAAATCAGAGTTTTCTGTTTTGGGAGGCTTTTTCCAAGAGAACTAGTCACCAGCACTTCAGTGACCTTTTTGTTCTAAGGACTCTGGTCTCACTCTGGGTCGGGGCAAGACACTTTAAAAAATATATATTTTATCTATTTATCTTTAGAGGGGAAGGGAAGGAGAGAGGGAGAGAAATATCAATGTATGGTTGCCTCTCCTGAGTCCCCTGCTGGGAACTGGCCTACAACCCAGGCATGTGCCCTGACTGGGAATCGAACCTCGATCCTCTGGTTCACAGGTCCACGCTCAGTCCACTAAGCTACACCAGCCAGGGAAAGACACTCTTAATTGATATACTCGGTGACTAAAAGAAGAGGTGGCAGGGTCCTCCCTCTTCTACTCTTTCACCCTTCACCCAGAGTATCCCAACCTGATGCCCGCTGTAATCACATTTTACCTTTACAGATGAATAAATAATTAATTAATGTGTGTGTGTGTGCGCACGCGCGTGGGTGTGTGGTTGACCAACAGAAGAAATGGCAGACCCCAGGTACCCACCTCTTCCCTATTGGGTGCATCAGGAGGTGCAGTGGCCGCCACTGCCAACAGCTTGATGGGAGTTGTGGTGTCGCTGAAAACATCTGACACCTCCTGAGTCATGGCCTCCTGCATCTGGGCTTTCAGATCCTTAAAAACATCATTTACAAATGGAAATTTCCAAAATTATCTAAAAAGCACACCTGCATTATCCTCACTTTATTGGCACATTCATTCGTTCATTCATTTAATCTTTTATTCAATAAACATCTGTTGAGTATGAACTATATACTCAGCTAGCATGGAACAAGTGCTAAGATATGAATCCTGCCCTCTATGCTATCGGTATCTAGTAGAAGAGGTAAAACACGATCCACATTTTCCTGGCGACTGTTCCACTCAATCAAGCAATCTTACTTCCTTTCTTGGTGGCCTCTAAGAAATGATACTGAGAACCATGGAGTTGAGCCCTAAGAAGATCCTGAGAGAGACAGACTTCCCCACCATTCCCAATGCTGGAGGGGCCCGGAAATGACCACAGTGCCTGTAAAGATTATGTGGAAGAGGCAGTGTCAGGTTTCTAAGCATTTTCTTATATTAAGAGAAAAGAAATCAAGAATGGGAACTTTTTATGTGTTTGTACAATTGAGTTTCTAGAAAAACTTATAACCAATATATGTCCCCATTTCTTAACATGGTCTAAAGAATAGGATTATTAGATGTCATCAAAAGCTCTTTCCCTGGTTATCACACTCAGCCCGATCTAAGTTTTCTGTATCAGTCAAAGAAGTCTCAATCACCCCCAGGTTCTCAAGATGGGTGGCATGTACTGGCTGGTGATACCTGGCTGGTAAAACATACAGAAAAATGTTTTTATTTTAATAATTATGTGTTTCTTTTAAAGAATGTTAGAGAAAACCTAAGTAGCTCATGAAGCTCATGATGTCAGGATTACTTGAAAATTTCTTTTAAATAAATTTACTCGTTTTAAAAAAGGAGTCCATTTGAAGACAAACAGTGACTGAACAGTACAGGTGATACACGGAGAAAGCAAGTATCGTGAAATAGCTCTCGGCTGAGTAGAACAGGAGACACAACTTGAGTTGTCACACAGTGCGCCGTCACACACGGTGAGCTTTTTCCCAGGAAGCTCTGAATTTCCTTATGTCCTTAGTCACACTCTTTTCACTTTTCCTACACTAAAAAATTATGTATGTGAAAAAACTCTCCGTCCCTAGTTTTTCAATAGATAAACATAAGAAGTGGAATGATATGCATGCCAGAGTTCTACCTTTAAGGAGTCTTGGAGCTGAGATGCCAGTGCCCTCGCCTGAGGGCTCTCCCCTTCCCCTCTGGCAGCCAGGTCAGCGAGCTGGGCCGTCAGCTGGTCCACTCTGTCACACTTCGCAAGAAGATCTTGGCGATAAGGACCCATCATGACATTAGCCAAACGATGCCCTTCGGCCACAAGCCCTCGGATGGCAGCCTGACCTGGACCAAGAGGGAAACACTGAAACTCACTAAGACCTGGCGAAGGCAACTGCAGTGCCACCTGCTAAGCTGTTTTTATTTCTTTAAGACTAGTATTTAGTGAGTTTTCCCCCAGCAACAGAAAAAAAGTGAGGTGATACAGAAAAATATAACTAATAAATAGAACCGCCCACAATCCCATCATTCGCAGCGATTATCTGTGCTCCGCATCTGTTCTAAACGTACCGCATGCACATGCACATTTCATATTCGTTCTCCTTTATAAAAGTAGACTCCTACTGTATTTTTACTCCTCCCTTTTTACTGAACATGAGCATTTTTCCATATCATTAGATATTCTTTGAAAAGTAAGATCTATAATCTGTGTAATATTTTATAATACTAACCATAATTATTTACTTATTATTTAACATTTATTCTGTTTATATACATCTCCAATTAGAATAAATTCCTGGAAGTCAGATTGCTAAGTCAATGAGTATGAACTTTTTAAAAAATATTTTATTTATTTATTTTTAGAGGGGAAGGGAAGGAGAAAGAGTGGGAGAGAAACTGGGGATCAATGTGTGGTTGCACAGGCCTGCACCCCAGGCATGTGCCCTGACTGGGAATCAAACAGGCAACCCTTTGCTTCACAGGCCAATCCTGTGTGCTCAGTCCCCTGAGCCACACCAGCTGGGGCAATGAACATGAACTTTTTTAAAGCTCTTGACACATAATACAAAACTGACATTCACAAAGTTTGGTTTTACCAATTTATTCTTCTACCAGTAAATTATACATCTGCTTGATTCCCCAACACTGGGAATCACCAATTAAAAAATTTATCTTTTTAGCCAATGAATACAGCAAATGAAGTAAATAGCTCTTTCAACTTTAGCAGGCCTGCTGTCATAATATGACCTAAATTATTATAGATTCATTCCTAAAATCTCCCCAAAATGAAAATTTTAGGTTATTAACTCTGCTAGTGACTGCATGATGCAGGAACTGTCCCAACTCAAAATAACTTTGGTAGTTAAGCATTTACTATGTTCAAAAATGATATTTAACCCTGACTGGTGTGGCTCAGTGGGCTGGGCATTGTCCCACAAACCAAATGGTAGCCAGTTCGATTCCCAGTCGGGGCACATGCCTGGGATATAATCCAGGTCCCTGGGACAAAGGCATGAAAGAGACAACAGACTGATGTTTTCTCCTGCACATTGATGTTTCTTTCCCTCTCTTTCTCCCTCCCTTCCCCTCTCTCTAAAAATTAAATAAATAAATAAAATATTTTAGAGAATATATTTAAATGGGTACTTTTTAAGAACTCTAGGAACAGCAATACAATAATGGAAGTATACACAGACTGAAAATAATTAGTTCAAAGTCACAATTCCAACCCGAGGACCCATCATTTTGCCCATAGCCAAATCATTTGTTCACTAATACTTCTTGATTAAATCACAGAAATCTCAGCTACATTTGGAAACAGAATCACACTGTAAAATCACTTACTCCTCAGTAGCTGAAGAACCCCTTCTGCACTTAATTACAGATGATATAGGATCTCTACCAACAACTAACTTGCCTGCTGTCACTGAGCCCAGTTTAATGATGGTTAAGTGCACTGACGGCCTTACCAACTCCCCGGTCATCCACTGTGGGGTTATCAATCCACCTCTGCGCTTGCTCAATCTTGCCCTCAAGGTGGACCGCTGCTTTGGCGGGTCTGCTGTTGGCCACAGCCCTGTTGGTTTTGGTCTGCAAGTTCTGCAGGGCAGTGGCCACCTGCTTGGCCAATGCCCGGGCCTCTGGGGAATCTCCTTTCCCCCTGCAGAGAAAAAAACCACCTTCTGTCACACACAAATGCTCTTTACACTGAGATGATTTAGCTGCTGATACAAATGCTAATAAGATGTCAAAGTGCTAATGATTATTAATTTGGTTTAAAAGAAGAATCGTTTATTTATTTGGCCTTTAAGTAAGAAATTAATAATCTAAATCCAGGTAGCTTTGTCAAGACATTAAATATAAGTTTAGATCAATCTAGCTCAATCAAGACCCATCTGGTAAACTGGGGTTAGCAGACCTCACCAGCCTGCTATCTCTGTACAACCCGTTCCCTGAGGCACTAGGCCGGCCCAAGGAGCCACGTGTACCGGGTAGTAGTAGTTAAAGTAGTTACAGTGGAACTAGTGGTGGTTAATAAAAAAAGAAGTATAAAAAAAGTTTGCTGTAAAACAGTATGCCTTATTACCCTGGCAGCAGCCTAATATATCTCTTGATTATACCATTTCCTCTTGTGCTTCATTTAATCTGGTGTCATTTTGTCTGGTAATATGCTACACAGACTTGTAGCCTAAGAGCAATGGGCAATACCAAATTGCCTGATGAGGCATTTCTCAAAACATTCCCATTGTTAAGCAGGGTGTGACTCTGTGTGTGTGTGTGTGTGTGTGTGTGTGAGAGAGAGAGAGAGAGAGAGAGAGAATTTATACACATATATGAAGGACACAGTAATAGATCTGCTATATCATCATTACCACCAATTCTCTGCTTATCCTTTAGAAACACTAGTGAGTGCCTGCTCTATAAGTATACAGACTTGTGTTAGGGTGCTAATAGTCTCCAACTTTGAGTATTTTAAAATCTAACGAATGTAAACAGACTATAAGAATGGGCTAATATTAATGAACATAGGCCTAGCTAGACAGATACTATATTTTACAAATGTCAAATTATGCATTTTCCTAGTAATTCAAAATTTTGGCCTAAAGCAGGGATTCCCGAAGTGACTGAGCTTGATATACAATCAAATTCCAGGGTAACCTCAGCTGATCTCTATCACCGCAGCCTCCTGCCTGAAGTGTGTCTACCCTGCTCCCACGCATTTCCTACTTCACAATCCTCGGCAAGAGTTTGCTTTCTTAGACATGAGAGTCAGCATAAGACTTGAAAGAACTCTCAGGTACCTCTCACTGGGAAGGGGCTAGGTCCTCTCCCTTGGAAGCACAGGAAACGAAACACGCGAGAGGAATGGGAAGCATCAGCTCAGACACTGACACTTGACTGTGGTTAACCCTGAAGAAGTAGCTGGAGGACAGAGGTAGGAATAAAGCAATGTTCACTTTTGATGCTGAATTTATTCTTTCAGCATGTGCTGCAGGGTTTTGTTTTGTTGTGGTTTTTTTTTAAGAGAGAAAAATACCTATCCAAAAAAAAAAAAAAAGCAACACTTCTTTCTTTTACATAATCAAGTAGGTACCACGAGCACGTTTAAGAGAAGCTGTGGTAAGGAGGCTGCATTTAAGGATCGCTTGTCATTGCTACTTAAGAAATAATTTTTCTTGGGAAGGAAGAAAGTATATTCATATGACTCCCCACCTTCACCCCCCACTCCAGGAAGCTTTTCATAGCTACAGCCTGACCTGAAATTTATTTTCCTCATATACCTGGGAAATAGATATGTCACAAACAATGTAGCAGAAAAAGTCCTAACTTCGAAATGAAGAATTTAGATCTCAAAAAAGGAGCTCTTTGCCATCCTAAATTTAAAAACTATGTGATTCAGCAATAAATCATTACACTTCAATGACAATACAGATTAGTATCTGACTTAGTTACATAACACAGAATCAGTGAGAATACAGTGAAGAGCACCATATATGCATTTAACCTACAGAATTTAACTACGTATGTGTTTAGGGAAAAAAGATAGAAATTAAAGGGCAATTTAAGTGATTAAATACATACTGTCTTCGAAAGTCTGCTAATTTAGACGTCAGAGCCGCTATTTCTCCAAGAGAACGTAAAATGTCATCTCTCTCTTTAGGATCATCACATAATTCTGCTATTTTTCGAGCTTCAGCCAAAGCCCCTCGAATCTGTTCTTCTCCTTCTGGTGCCCCATTTGGATCTGCAAGCCAGTTCTGTACACACAGAAATGGAAAAGCCACACACCGTGATCCACTCGTGAACCACATTATATCACACTCAATGTAATCCGAAATATTGCCAAAGTAATTACAAGGCACACCAGTAATTGGTTTGATAATGCTGATCCTTATTATTTCACATACATTCTTAGCTCAGGCAAAATCAAATCAATCCCTCCATCATCTTTTAAAAAATAATTTTTCTCTTTCCCATTAGAATAAAGTATCTTCACAAGCTTTATCTCATTTTTGAATTAGTCATACCTTATTAATTCTTCAATTTCTCAAACATGGGTTTTTTTTGTGAGATGAAATCATTTTACAGTACAGAAGTATCAGAAAATGTTAACCCTTTAACACTGCTATGACCAAATACAGTTGTGAATTCTGAGATGAATGGTTTTAATATACTGCAATCTATACCAGGAACTAGGATCCCATTGGTATTCAGTGCTTACTTTTAACCAATTGAATTATTTTTAAAAAGATGTTTACTTCAAAATACAGATAAATAATGGTGCAAACCTGTGTTGGTAGGTGAGGTGTTAACATTGGTAACTGCTGGAAATTAATCATCACTTAGAAACATCCTTTATCCACCCACAGTAAATGAGGGGGAGAAAGGAAGGAGGCAGGAGGGAGAGGGCAAGAGAGAAAGACAGAAGGCAGGAGGGAGAGGGAGGGAGAGAGTAAGGATATTTACGGGACATTTCTCTTTCTCTTTTACTTTCCACCCCTTCTAAAAATCGTTATTACTACCTGAGCAGCATCGATCTTCTTTGCAATGCTTTGCTTTGAGTTTGTCATGGCTTCCAGTTTGCGGGCTGCATTCTCCACCTTTGCTGTGAGCACATCCAGACCCTGAGACACCTGCTGGGCTTTCTGCATGGCCACGGCTGAGGCTCCTTGTCCTCTACTCAAAACAGGCAGATGCTGTTATTGCATTCCCTCAAATACTTAACAGCAAAATATTACTAAAAACACAATATATGTCGTTTCTGTTAACACACTTGTCTTTTTCTTTTTCTCCAGTAAGTCTGAGATGACACAAGAAAATAGAGAGATAAACAAAACACAAAAGCTTTGTGGAGCTTCACAACAACCATTTTAAAGACCAGGCCTGCAGATTTTGATAATAACAATTTGCCTCTTGGTGGGAATTACATAATCAAATCTAAACTTCAGGGGAAAACTGTGCCTGTGATCTTATTGCTATGGAGGATTTTGTTACCATAGTAATGTGTGCTTTAGAAATAAACAGCCCATTAGACTGTCTTATTTATGGGCAAGCGTACTTTCAAAGCGTTTCAGGAGGCGGCATGCAGAGCACACTGAAAGCACTCCATAGTGGGGCCCGACGGATCTGTGTTCAAATCCTGGCTCCTGGTACCTGTGGAACCTTGTGATACTTAACCTCCTGAGGCTTTACCTTTTCATCTTACAAAATAAGGGGTGGGTATGTAATAATACTTGCCCTGCCTATCAAGTTTTATCAAATTTTACATACATATAAAACTATTAATATACAACTAATATATATAATTATTGTATATGTATACAACTATTAATATTATTAAGTTGTCATTATTATTATAATGAACCTAATGATAACCTTAAATTATCTACCTTCCACTCCTGTGCACGTGGTAACAAGAAACCACCGTTTCCCATCAAGTTTCTAAAGAACTAATTCCACTATTTTCCTAAAAAGTGATTAATATGCTGCTGTTACTACAAAATAAGTAATGTGAGTTGGTAGAAACCTGTTTTCCCTTTGTAGATACTTTCCAACTCATAACAAAGCAAAAATGTCCATCTTCAGACCAGCTCGGACTTTGTAATCTACTCAGACAGGTAAACTCAATGACAGGGGTCACGGGTTTGCCATTTGACAGAATGGCACGGCCGATCATGCTAATCTGAGTTTCCTATTTTAGGATAAACTCCAAAACATCTTTGCTGCCCTTAACAATAGGGCAACAATAGGGCAAATGATCTGCTGCTCATTTCTTTTTCCCCGTTTTAAATATATCTCTATTTTTTACCGACACCAATACTTTAGGTAATGAACTCCATATTTATTGCAAGGTATTTATACCTTTTACTTGTACTTGAGGCAGAGGAGGAGAAGATTTAGGAAACATACTTTTCATGATTTAATTTTCACTTCTCCTTCAAATCTAGTAAAAATGAGGAATCTTTTTGGTATACGAGTCCAACTTTGAAAAAGTAAATATATTTATGGGCTACATAGCTTTTCTCATTAAAAATTAAAAATTAAAAATTTATTGAGTCCTATGCAGGGAAAATATATACGTGCAACATAAAAACCCTAGGTGACCAAGTAAGAGAATATCAATTAGGAAGTTGTTACTGAGTTTCAGCCATTAAAATGCTAAATAGCTGGGCATATTTAAGAAAGAAAAACAGGGAGATAGCTCTCGAACCTTTCATCATGAAAGGATATTGCAGGCTCCACTGTGAATTAGGCCCACAGCTGCTCATCTCTGTTCTAGCCTTTTCTCTTTAAAGATTAATGGTTGATCCCATAGAGCAACTACCTCATTCTCTTGCTCAAATTCATCTTTCTCAAACACACACAACTGTGCAGTTGAGAATTCCAAGTGAAAACTGTCTCTACCACACTGTGAAAAGGCTGCAGACAAAAGAGCCAACAGTGAGAAATGAGAGGAGCCAAAACCTCGTCAAACTGCACTGGCATCCTCCCAATGGGAACAGGGCTTCTTTTTGTCCCTTCTGTAAAGTCCTTGCCATGTTCATGACAGGAGAGACTGCTGCGCAGCAGGAGAAAAAGGCTCACTGAGACCAATGAAATAACATTTATTTATGCTGTTCCTTCCCCCACCTTCAAGGTAGCTTCCAGGGCTACACTGAATCAACGAACCTCTGGAAATTGCGTGGAATATTGTTTATATGCATCTTTTTAGGCAGATTCATGGCTTTCATTGGATTATAAAAATCACGTGGATCCAAAAAAGGCTAAGAACTTATCCTTTACAAACTGTATTCCTAAGTCTATTACGTTAATATATTGGAGATTGAGTATAACAGCATATAATATGCCGAAGAGTTTCTGAGGCCCATTTGTACAGAGACCGTGTATATCCCCATTATCTCAAGGTATCTCATGGCATTCTTGAAGCAAAATTAAACTTCATCTATACTAGTGTCTCACCTTACTTCAATTTTTCCCAATGTCCATAAAACTTAGGACATTTTAGAAATTTATAAGTCTATGAATGAGTCCTACTCCCCAAAAAATTCTGTATTATACTTAAGTTCTCTTAATAGCAAACTATATATATTTAGTTTATAGGAGAAAAAGTTCTAAAAGCCAAGACTTGAAGCGAGTAAAGTATTAGGAAACCAAATGAATAATTATGAAACAAAAACTTAAAAGAGCCTAGAAATTACCAAGTTAAAGAAGGAAAAGTTCACTTCAATCTCCAAAGAATTCACAGAGTATAATATCTATGTTGTCTATTAGTCAAAGACAACACGGTAAAATTACTAGACATCCTGCTCTCTGTCAGGAGTGAGATCCCACCCATTGCCCACCACTGCTCCAGTAAGAGCAGAGGAACTTACCTGGCTCGGAGGTCAGCCACTTGGTCAGTCATCTGCCCTAGCATTTTGCAGGTTCCCAGGATCTCTCTGCGTTCTTTGCCTGCACAGAGTTCACCAACCTTTCCAGCTTCATCTAAGATCTGCCTGATGGCCTGCTCACCGGCATCCCCTAAAATAAAGAGATATTCAATAGCTACATTGTTAATTATTTAGAGAGGATGCTTTACAAGTCATTTCACTCATGAAGGAACAGATGAAAAAATGACAAGGTGAATAGAAGACAATACATCTGATAGCTAACAGTCAGGCAGTGCCCTTCCAACCTTAGGGTGAGGTTCCAACCACAGACACTGCTAAAAAAGGTCCCCAGAACCACAGCCACATGGAGGTAACAAGCAGCTTGTGGTAAGAATATGGATGATGAAAATAGGCTCTAACGATTTAACAGTACTCAGCACCTCCAGCCTCCCTTAGGCTTTAACATTCATTCAAATGTTTATCTAAAATTGAACAAATATTAGATTAGAAAATCCTAGCTCAATAACCTATTTGGGTCTTCTTATCTTTATATAAGCTAACTTTGGTTTACAATTCTTATTAGTATCATTATTTGATCTGTTTAACTAAGTACTTGTTGATATAAATGGAAATATGTCGAAAGGTAATAAAAGAAGAGGAGCTTTTATTTAAAATAATTACCTTTCTGATTCAGGGGAGATGTGGATCAAGAATTGTGCAAAGAATAAACCCAGTTCAGCTTGGTTTATTTCTCCATGATAAGAGGAGATTTGCGTATGTCCTCCATTCTTTTAAAACCCAGTAATGTTTCAATTAGTCAAAACTCATTGAATGGTGTATGCTCCTACATGTTGCAGTGGTTATCTCAGGATTATGAAATTCTGGGAAGAGCTTTTTCCTTTGTTTGCTTTGTCATCAACTTTCTATTGTATCTATCAGAAAAGTAGAACCAGCCGGTTACCTGGGGAGGCACTGGGATCTCGGAGCCAGCCCTTGGCCTGGTTCAGTTTGGAGTCTATGGAGGCCAATGCTCTCTTCATGGCTTCGGTATCCTTTTGAAGAGAAATGTCAGTTATTTCCTTTTCAAAAACTTACCATGATACAAAGTAAGACAGAGAAGAAGTGATAGCATTGACATACACAGAGCTAAGGTAGTCCTACAAAGCCTTAAAAATATTCTCATCACACCATAATGCTTATTTCAGCATCTTGCATGCAAATAAATGTCTAGTTAATTCTATCGTCTCCTGATTTCCCTATTGCTAAACTGTGAAAACTGGTAAAATCGCTCAAGCCAAAAGATGTTTAATGTCCTCAGCAGGAAAAGCCCTGTTGGCACATGCCTTGTTATCAGCCTCTCCACTAGTCCACGTTCAGCCACTGCAGCCCTGCCAAAGCCCGCCAGGCTTCAGGGAAGCTTCATTAGCGCACGGTGCCACAAGTCACAGTTGGTTTACATCTTGTTTTGAAATACACACACACTGGGTAATGTTTCACTATGCTAAATTAATATAAAAAATTAGAATTGCTGGTTGAAAAGAAGAATAACGATGTTAACCTAGCAATTTAGTTTTAATTCCACAAATAAACCACTAAATATAATATAAGAAAGAAGTATTTTTCTGGCCTTCCCTACCACTCCTCATCCTTAGTTCTCTTACCATCCCCAACCTGGAAGAATAAGCAGGATAAAATAAGCAGCCCTCAGTGTGTGGTTTACGATTATGGTTCACAATAACTAACAAAATTAGCATAAAATCTCCCAGGATATAGTGTGAGAACATGAAATAACAGACTAGTCACTTTAAATATATATATATATATATATATATATATATATATATATATATATATATATATATTTTAGAGATTTTATTTATTTTTAGAGAGAGGGGAAGATAGAGAGAAAGACTGGGGGAGAAACAGCAATGTGTGGTTGCCTCTCACACACCCCTAACTGGGGACCTGACCTGCTACCCAGGCATGTGCCCTGACTAGGAATCGAACCAGTGACCTTTTGGTTTGCAGGCCAGCACTCAATCAATCCACTGAGCCACAGTAGCCAGGGCTAAAAATATACATATATATTTAATAAAGTTTTTAAAATATAGAAAAATGCTGAGAACAACATATCCATGGGTAACCAATATCCATGTCCCTATCCTCACAATTGACAAACTAGCCACTTGAATCTCTATTTATTTTAACACCTTAAAAGACAGTCCATTCCCTTTTGCTCTAGAAACTGACTCTTACAGAGCCCATCCATCAAACCACAGAGTTAACCTCTGAAATTCTAGACAATACCCTATGTCCCTAACTTTTTTTCAATTTCCAGTCCTGCAAAGCTTCGGTTCTTAAAGGTGTTGTACTACTAGGTTTCCACACGGGGGCACCAGGACACCCTCTTCCAATTCCAGCAACCCCAGACAGGAGCACAAGTAAGAGCTAGGAGCACTGCACTCATAAGACTATCACAGGTCCTGTCAGGACAGGACCTGGATCACAGCTTTTTGCGAGCATATATTCAAATTATAGAACGCTCAACTTTGGATTCCCTCCTTCCCCATCTAAACAGATTGTTCTCCTGTTGCAACATTAGTTTTCCAAGGCACTAAAGAGCAAATTCTCAGCCACAGCTAAAGAGCAGTGAACAACTCTTACTGAAAAGAAAATGAAAATAAAATATTTTTATCATCAAATTATATGTAATTATGGTAGCTATCTATCAGTAAAAGGCAGAGTGGTAAGAGGGTCTGCTTCAAAAATCCATGTGTGATGAGTACACATAGACAAGTGGCGTTTGATTCTCAAATGGTTTAAATATCTGCTCCTCCTCCACCTTGTTCTATATTCCCCTACACAGCAAACCCTGCCTTAGGAAGTAATACAAAGATCACCTTAGCTTAGTTCCAAGTAAGGATTCCAAATCGGTACCTTTTCAGAGTGTTTCAGGCAACTCCTAACCTCAGAAAGTTAGATAGCCTTTAGCATCTACCACAAGTCACAGGACTTTGTCTAAAAAAATTTTTAAATTTTAAATTTCACAAACTCTCACCTAAAAAGTATGTGCACCCTTTGAAGAAGAAACTTATATCCATGTAAAAAATATTTAACTTAAAATCTATTAATAACCATTCTCATACATATTTTCAGTGAAAAATAATATTTATTACATTTCAAAAATCTAAATTCAAGGAGAAACCAAGATGAGAAAAACTCTTTAGCATCCAGCCTAGCACTAAAGGCTTCTTAGGAAGCAAACTTTAAGCATTTCAGGCATGTTAGGTTGTTTGAAGCATTTTTTTCCCTCAATACTTCATTTTTAAATGTAATTTAATTTTACAAATTAAGAAACAGGGGCTCTGTCCTAGAAATCCAATTTGATCTCAGGTTTGTTGACATCAAACCCCATTATTTTCTATTAGATGAAACTCAAGACTTTTTTTCTTTTTCCAAAGAGAGTTGCCAAAGAAGCCACTAACCTTCTGCAACAGTCAGCGTATCTTTGGCCTGGTCGATTTGGGCTTTGGTTAACACGGCTCAGAAAATACGCTCCAGAATCAAATTAATAACCCTCACTAACCTAAATGACTGCTTTTATTCTCCATTGCCCCAAAATGATTTCAAACACAATGGAAAAGCTGGCTTTGCTCTATTTAATATCCTCAAAAATCATCGCTTATTTGTCTCCCTAATAAAGTGGGACTGACACTCACACTTCAAGGAAAGAATCTAATTTGCAGGAAGTGAGTAATTTACTCCTGAGGGGAGATGTGACATCAAGAAGTTAAAATTAAGAGATGCTCATTTTCCCCTGAAAAGAATCAATGACAAATTAAAACAAAGCTGCATTTTTAAACTGGGAAATTCAATTAGTTGCTGAAGTTTTTAGTAGTGTAAATTCCAGACAATTTTAGAGACTTAAAAGGTCACTGAAAGGGCTGCCTTCAATTCTTTCTAGAATGGGGCAAGTTGTAAATAATCATTTAAACACAATACATTTTAATGCCATATCCATTAAAAACAAAAATGTCTGTGGGAACAATTACTCTTATCTCCGAAGAACCTCACATACACTTCTTTTGAAGAGAAGTATTTATCATGGGATTGGCAGAATTGTGTCATAAGCAACATTAACAAGCATATTAACACTGAATGTGATATAAACAAATTCACTAAGCAACCAGTTTGTAATTGACTATAAGATATAGTTATAAAGGGTAAAAATAATCATAACCGTTGTGGTCAATCACACTATGTACCACACAGCTTTTAGTTAAACCTTGTCATGTAAATCTAAGTACCCAGAGTATAATGGGGGCATAACATAGAAGAGAAAAAATGGCACCTTCATATGAGTATTTTTCTTTGTAAAATCTCAAATACAGGAAAGAGAAAAGTCCCCACCAATCTCTTCTCTGGGTTATTTGGTTCCTTTTTTTTTTTTAAGAGTGAGTGTATAATAGACCAGATCCAGTCATGTAGCTTTGGTGACAGCTGGCACAGATCTGGTCCCCTCCTCCTACATCCCCTTTCACTATAAAACTCTAATGAGTTTATGTTATAAGTGAAAACCACAATGCCTTAGCATTCTCCACCACATACCAAAAGGTGGAAGAACAACCTAAAAGAACTCCATTTCACATGCATTCCAGGAACTGAAACAGTCTTGAAATTTAATATAAAGTTAGACCTAAGTAACACAGAATAATACTGAGAACCACTGAGTTCCCTCTATAGGCAATCAAGAGGAACTGTGGTAGGAAAAGTAAGATCCTGCAATTACAGGCTCTTGAAAACCGTGCATATGGGACCAGTACTCCTTCTCTTTCACTGCCCAAGGTATGCTCTGTTTTTCCCATGAATACCTCCCCTCCCTACTCTTCCTACTCTGTTCTACCCCTGACCACATTTCTACCCCAAAATCAATGTTTTTTTAAAGATTTATTTATTTATCTTTAGAGGGGAAGGGAAGGAGAGAAGGAGAGATATATCAATGTATGGTTGCCTCTCATGCTGGGAACTGGCCTGCAACCCAGGCATGTGCCCTGACTGGGAATCGAACCGTGATCGTGTGTTTCGCAGGCCTGCGCTCAATCCACTGAGCTACATCAGCCAGGGCCCAAAATCAATGTTTTAAACAAAGATATTTCTGGAAAGAAGAGATTGGGCAGTAGAACAAAATCTTACAAACTACATTTAAGTGATGACAGAAGGTGTCTAGCCCCAAGACTTCAAGCAAGTTACCCTCCCAGGTTTCGGTTCCTCATTTCTAAGAATACTCAGCTCTGAAACTCTTTGCCACCTATGAGCACACAATCAGATGTACCAACTAGAGATCACTTGGATCAGAAGTAAACATCCGTTCCTTTAATATTTTGGGCTTTTCTCCTGTTCACAGAAAGGGATAAAATATCATACACACATTAATAGTATTAACTATTAATCTGAAACTCTAACAGATAAAGCTTTCATTGTATTAGCTGCTAAAATAAAACACTAGAAGCCTCACAAAATCCTCATGTATAACTTTATTTTCAAAATTGAGAAAAACCCCAATGGTCTGCAGTAAGGGCAAGTATTAAAGGACTACATGTTCTGACCAACATTTCCTTCTCTGGTAGAGCAGATTAATCTGAGACACCTGAGTCAGTCACTACACTTCACCACCACCAGCCTAGGCCCCACAGTGGTAGGAGACCCACCACAGGAACTAATCCTGAATAATAGTATCAAATGATTCAAGATGCAATTGCAGGAGTGCCTATATGGGTTCAAAAACTATTAGCAATAAAACTTTTAATTTTTTTCTCACTTCCTCTTGATTCTCAGCATGCATCAAGATACAAGTAACATAAAGAAGTGTGTGTGTATATCTGTGTGTGTGTACACATACACACACATACACTCACACACATATATATAAATTACAAGGTGTTAAATTAGAATCATTTAATGCACAAATTCTTTTGTTTCATAATGTATTCCCAAGAAAAAAGCTAAACTAATTTTTAATGATCACTTACAAGATGATTGTTGATTTAAAGAGGGGGAAATTTTTAATGAAGTATTTAAAGTCAAGGTACTTTTAAGTTTATAGATCTGCAATTTGAATGTAGGTATAGAGGTAAAATGACCAGCTATTGCATTGCCTCTTTAAAACCTTAACTTATTCAGCAAGATGCACTTTTACCAAGAATTTTTTCCACTTACTTTCATCCCCCACTTTTCTAGAGGAACCATCACTTTCCAGGAGAAAACTGCACCAAAAGGGAAGCATGAAACAAGTATGGTAAGACAAAGTTAATTCTTTATTGGCAGGGGTGAGAGGAGGTAAAAGATACTGTATGTACAATATTAGACAGAATGGGAAGCCAGGGAACACAGATGAACATGGGGTCTGATTGGTTCACTGCTTACAATTGAGCAATGTAAGATGCATACTGCTACTAAAACTGAAAAAAAACAAACAAAACCCTATCTACCAATTTCCATTTTCAAGGTAAAATTTATTTTTTCTAAATATTCTTGTAACTAATAAAAAGTATTACTCTGAGTGGGGAAGAGGAGGTCAGGTGGATGAGAACGGGAGTAGGAGTGAGATTTGTCATGTGTATCTTTTTATAGCAATTGATTTTTTTTGAACCAGGTAAATGGTTGCTTTTGTATGGCAAAAGCAAAGCGAAGTTAAAAATAAACATTTCTTGCCTTCTCTGATGCCATTATGTACTTAGGCTTCTCTTGGCCAAGCTAATTTGATTTACTTTCTTTTATTCTGATAGTTTTGCAACATCCTAACAGTCTGGTTCCTCCTAGACCAGCATAAAACTGAGACAGCTACAAGACTGTACACAGTGGGGCCCAGGGCCACCTTCCTTGTACAGTGTATCCCCCCAAGGGCCTCATCCTCATCTTGAAAACCTCAACTGAGCACATTTTTCTAAAAGAAATAACTCTCGATGACACACAAAATAAAGCTCAGTAACCCTTATTCACTAAATGATGGATGACTCTTCCCCTCCAAAAATAGATAAACATTAAGACTGCAATGCCTGCTTCTCCTTTTTACTGTTTCTCATCTGCTGGGAGCAAAGGAGAGAGAATAAAGACAGAGATTGGGTTAGGGGAGCATGACTTCATGGAGAATTACAGCTGATTCACAGCTTAAATAGCAGAACATGCAGTGAGCCATGGACTGAAGTTAGGAAAAACTTTAGATATACCTTACATTTTTCCTTTTGATTTTGAAGACTAGGATTATTGTGAAGGACAGTTGTCCCATCTAAACTCTCTGCCTACCCATTTTCATTATGGCTTAAAATTGCAATGACACATCTCCAAAAGCAAAATTCCAGAGCCTGCAAAGGAGACTGGTAGGAGAGGCAAAAAGAGAGATGACATCAGCCAGAGATTTCCTAAGCAGGGTCCACAGGTTACTTAGGGGTCACCCAGCTATCTGGGGAAACCTGCCCCTCAAATGAAGCCAGTGGGAGTGACTAGGTCAGGAGAGTTCTCAGGAGCCTGCTCAAATGGATGAAAGCGCTCACTAAGTATAGAAAGCCTATATCACATAGAAATGCTTGTTCTTTTGTTTTCCCCAAAGAAATAGCTCAGGATGAGCCCAAGTCAAACAGTCTGCCCAGCACAGCCTGGAGCCCCACATTAAACCACAATCTGACGCATATTCGAGCACAGTGTTACACACCGGCACACAGAGTAAGGCATGGCACACAGCACAAAAACCTCATAGACATGCTTTTTCTCTTTTAAGTGAGAAAAAAAACTAGAGGGCAAGAGAAAGCTTACCTTCTAAACGTGAGAAAAAAAGAATAAAACAAACAAGAGAACAAAAAAAGATGCATAAAGAAGTCATAACAGGGAAATGAAAGCTGTCAAATATGGAAAAGCAAAATTAAGTAAAATATCAGACTTAAAATGATTTTACCACACAGATTTAAAATACAGTCTTCACACTTGTTCAAGATCTCTGTGGCCCTATAAACAAATCTAAAATTAAGATAAACTAATTTCTTCCGCATATTTAAATTCACTTTCTAGGCAACAAGAGAGGGCTGGCAACGTGAGGCCCCAGCTTTGACCTCACCTTGCAGGTGACCTAGTGGACAAATAGCCCCACTAGGCACCAAATGGAAGCCATACTACAAAACCCCCTCCTTAGTGTACTACCAGCCTGCTAGGTGACCCTGGAGACTACACCTGGGTCACACATGGGAAAGCTGGATGCTGGAGACAGTGGGATTCCCTCACTGCCTGCATCTTGGGCACCTGCAGGGAAAGCCCAAGTGTCTCTGTTCCCTCAAAGCAGTCACTAGACAGGGAGTCACTAGACAGGGAGAAGGAGACCAGAGCAGCAGCGACACAAAACCACTGCTGTTGGGCTCTAGAAGGAATTCACTAACCCTTTTGGGATCTAAGAAAAAATTCTAGAATAAATTCTAAAGAGTGAAGAGACTCCTCAAACTAACTGACAAAAGTGAAAACTAGTCATGTAACTAAGCTTTCCTTAGGGAAAATGGAATGATGAAGGCACACACCTAGAAATGCCAAGTTTTCTGTGTAGAGTTCTCTGGGTTGGTTTAGGAAAAGTTTTCCATAAAATTCAGTCACAGGCATATTGTCTTACTTGCCTAACAACCGCCCAGGTAAAAGGCAGGGCTCCCACCCAGGGGACCACACGCCACACCAGAATCCTTCCACCTGCCCCATCAACGAGATTTCTGCCTGAAGGAGAAGCTCCATATTTCAGCCTTCAAACAACGTTCACCCCCACATACCTATTTACTGTTCTACCTTGGAACAAAGGGAATTTGCAAAAGGAGCAAGTAACCCATGAAACGAAGGCGAATAGGAAATTACCTTCATAATACCTGAATAGTCTTATACTACACATAGTTACACGATAAAATGTGAGACAATTCAACTCCCAGGAGGGGAGAATTTGGGATTTTGCTCATTTCTCCTCCAATATAACTTACCTTGCTGGCCCAGGCATCTTCATCCCAAGAAGTGAGTTGTAACACACGAATGATCTCGTTAATTTCAGCACTCATCTTTTCCACAGTAAAATTACGATTTTTCAGAGCTTCTTCTATTCCTTGGTTTTTTGAGTTTTTAGTTGTTACAAAAATCTTCATAGCTGTAAAAATAAACAAAAGATCAGAAACTAAGCTTGGCATTGAATTCTGCTGTATAACAATATTCACACAAAATGTCCTACGCCATGAACACATGTTTTGGGCTTCTAAGATATAAAAAGATATATGAAAACAAACACTACAAGTCTACAAATAAAGTTCCAATATCAGCAACCTTCATTGTAATGAAAACTGAAGGTGTGAGACATCGCTACAGCATGACCAGGGAACTAATTTACCACATACATACTGATGACCTACAATCACAAAGTGTCCAATATCCTTCTATCCCAGCCCTAACACTGGGCCCACCTAACACAAGCCTAATGGGACAAGATGAAACAGTCAGTAAAACTGCAGCTGAAGAACCCTGCTGTCCCCAGTCCCAATGGAAGGTACCAAAGTGTTCAGTTTATCCTCCATGGTTTCTCTCACCACAGGATTTTCTAAAGAAGAAGTGGGGGGAGGGTTTGGGGGAAGGGGGAGAAATAATAATAATAATATGAAGCATTAGAGAAAAAGATTATCTTCCTATAAAATAATTAAAAGTGTAAAAACAAAGACTAATCAATACTTCGTTGAGTTACCTGGCTTAAAATGAAACCCTCTTCCCAGCAACTTTTCTGCCACATCAAACAACTGACCTCAAAAACATACTTTCCATGGAGATTATAAAACTCTATTTACAGGCCTGGCCAGGTGGCTCAGTTGGTTTACTCTATTTACAAATTTTTGTTCTCTAGTTCATGTAAAGGCTTTCTGAACTCTTACACCCACATCTCCTTAGCTACTACTTGAAATGCCAAAGCAGGAAGGCAGTAGCTCGGGGTCACAGTGACATGCTTCACAAGAAATTTAAAGTAAAGCTGCCCTTGGGAGTTAAACTAACTAACCCACAACTTGACTAAGATAACTTACAAAAACCATGAGGTGTCTGCTACATACTACAAAGTCAGTAAGTGCAGCTCCCTTTTGCTAGTTTACAGAACAGTCACCATGGCGACTTTCTGGGCTCTGCCCAACACGAAGGTGGTCCCAGCTGGCACAGACCACCAGCTCCACAGCTAAATGTCTTTTAAAGAAAAGTGCTGTGTTAACACAACACTGAAAAGGGCTCTGGGTTCACTTCCTTATCATATAGTGCTCTATAATATCCAATCCAGCTCACTATTTTTTTGTAATACACATAAAGGTGTCAAAATCGACACATCCAACACTAGAGCTTCTAGAGGAGATTCCACTCCCAGAAAAGGGCTAATTAGAGCTTCAGGAGACCAGAACTCAGCAACAGAAAGAACAATTTCAAACAAAGAGCAAGACAAGAAGGACATTAGAGAAGATAAACACTGGTTCTTAGCCAATCAGCTGCAGCCTTCAAGTAATACCCAATCTATCAGGTCTCATTCTTACCCAGGCAGAAGGCTATGCAACTAAGCAGCAAAAGAAAATGATCATCAGAGTTTAGAACATGTTAACTTTTTTTTTCTTCTCCGTAAGATCAAGTATGGGCAGAAAATACCTGAAATGAGAACTGGCAGCAACTCTTTCACAGTGTTCATTGAGTTCACTAACATCACACGGTGCTCCTGGTGAGTCAGTTCCTGCTGCCTCTCGTCAATCATCTTGGCCATCTTAGTCATCCCTGCGGCATTGAAAACATCGTGCGGGGTGAGCAGTGACATGACCCAGAGCCTGGCTTTCCAGGCCTAGGACCATCATGAATTACTGCGAAAGCCCACTTATTTAAAAACCAGAAACTACTGAACTCGAGCATTTATGACAGAAGTTTTATGGGACAGTTATAACTGAATGCAACTCTATTCTTTTCATTGAAAGTAGTTTATTAAATGTAAATTCTAAATGTGATATAATTTTCACTTTTCACATAACTACATTCGCAAACCCAAAACGATATTCAAGTGCATAAATAAATATCTATACAAAATAAATTCACGAGTTGGGTAAAAATATTTTGCCTGGCTACCATGTGCGCGGGTTTCACGCCGTGTACCTGGCCCTGTGCTGAGGGATGGAAGAATCTCATGGGAGCCTGGTCCTGAGAATCTAGTGACTGAAAAACATGTTATGAATCACAATAATGTGTTTTGTTTTCATCTTTATGTTTTTCTGTACTTTCCAATTTGTCCATAATAAGAATGTACTACTTTTATAATTAGAAACAAGTAGAGATATTATAAAAATAATTACAGTGATGACAGCATTCAAAAGCATCTGGTGTTTTGGAATCAGCCTGTAAGCACTTTCTGTTTCCTTCGAGTATTATTCAAAGGTTACGGGACTCTAAGATTTGATTTCTTAAGTATTGGGTTGACCTAAAAGTTCATTTAGTTTTTTCAATAAAATAAAAGACACACTTTTCACTGTCACCAATAACTTTATTCACTTGGATATTTGAGTATGTCAGCTATCTCTCGGCGGTATAACGTCATTCTCAGTTAATGTCTCAATTTGATTGCTGTCAACTTCAACTGGTCTACCCGACCACGGAGCATCCATCGCCAGGTGAGAAATCCCCAGGCGTGAGGCTCCCCAAACCACTTTAGCTGCGTTCAATCAGTCACAACACCCTCTCCATACACTACAGATATTTTTTCAGATTTTTGTTGTGTTTTTACCTTTCTTAACATAATAAAGCATACTATGCCAAAAACATTGCTTATTTTCTTTCAACTCCAATGTTAAAATAAGTACACGAAAATCACCAATTTTAATAAGCTTTTTTTTACTGCACACTGATATGACAGCTGTCACAATTTAACAAAATTGTTTCAAATGAAGTTAAAGACAACTAAGTGCTACTAGAGCCATCTTATGGCAAAACACAAAAGAACTTTAGGACAACCCTATAGTTTCACAGCTTATTACAGGGATACCAAAGGGAGATGGATAGAAAAGATGGGATATCCTTCCTTCATCCAGAGTAGCTCTGTTTTTGTCTTTTAGTGGGATTCTACATAAGATATCATTTGAAGAGATAAAAAAATTTTAGTTCTATGAGAAAGTTAAAAGAGTACTTGCTCTAAAGCTACCTCCCAGTGATCTTCAATGGTGACTCAGAGAAATTTTTAAGTGCCATAAGTTATAGAATGACTGCACCAAAACCTCATGAAAATACTGTTAATTAAAAATCATTTTACATAAGACAAGAAAATTTTATAAGATGACAAGTGACCTTTAATACCGACCAGTTAAACATCTGACATGTCTTGTCATTGGTCTCATTCATAGTGTAAGAAACTTCAAGTTCATGTTATATGCCTATAACACCAAAAGCTGGTAACTGTTCATGTATTTTGAATATTTAATTCTCAGACGACTAAACAGTCATTTCAAAATAAGATTTAGCCACAGTAGCTCTTCTCTCCTCGGTCTGATTATATTATGCAGACTTGGGCTGGGGCATGAATCCATGATAGTAGGCGGGCTAACTGGCAAGCTAAGAGGTCATACAGAGCTGCAGGCCAGCCAGCTGGCAGACACTGAAGGAATCCTGTATAATACAGAATCAAGGGGTCAGGGTTCAGGGTGGCCTTACACATTAGAGTCACAGAAAAGTATTTCCTACATTCTCCAGCAACATTTGCAATAACTAGTTTAATTCATTAGACGGGGACAGGGTTTGTAGAAAGCAAATTCAGCTTTCTGAGACAATGAGACTCCTCAGTAGAAGCAAAGTGTTAGCTCCATCATCAGAGTGGAGACACCTAAAAGCCCAATGCACTGTTACCTATCTTCCATAAAAAATAGGAACACCGCTTTCCTCTTGATCAAACATGAGCGATCCATAAAAATTTTAGTACAAAAATTGGAAATGACTAACCTGGTCCAAGGTTCTTTGTGTAAGTGACCAAATCTTCCATAGTTTCTACCACCTCTGCCACTGTGAGATATTCCAAAATTCCTTTGCAAACTCTAATAATTTTACGGACCTGGAAATATAGTTCAGAGTAGTCAACTGAGTGAACAAGAAATAGAAAACAACAGTAATTCAGATGTGTAGCTGCTCAACATTTTCTCATTCTAAATAATCATCAATCCTCCAGTATTATCTTTGAGGCGAGGCATTTGTGTAAAAGTGGTCTCTCCTTGGGCCTCCGTGTGCCTACCTCGGCTTCATCGAAGGTGAGGAGCAGGTCTGATGTGCCGGAGAGGATGCCCCTGGACCCATCAATCAGATAATCTCGGGCAGGCACTGAGTAAGGGTCTGACTGAAGCATCTGGGCTGCCTGGACAAGCTTGGTGCAAGCATTTTCGACCCTGTGGGGAGGAATAGGGGGTTAACTCACTGGCAGAACCAAGCAGAATATCACACGCAATTACAAAAACTGTAATAGGATGTAAATTCACTTTTTTCTCCACATGGAAAACAGCCAAGACCAATTTATAATATAAGTTTTTAGCTTGTATTTACATTAAGTGCAGCACAATCACTCACTCACTATTTACTGTACTAAATAAGCCCTTATTCTTTGATATTTCCTGGCAAAAAAGATAAGAAAATGTTTTATAACCTTTACCATATTTTTGTCATGTATAATGCACACTTTCTTGCCCACATTTTTGAGGGAAAGTTTGGATGCGCATTATGCATAGGTATAGTGGTTACATGTCATGGGTGTAATAATGGGTATAGTAATCCTGTGTATCACATACACAAAAACGTGGGTGTGCATTATACACAGCCAAATATGCTACTTCAGGTTGCTATATCTCTGTATCTCCTTTGTTTCCTTAATCCTCACCCAACGCACATTGCCATTAAAAGACACTACACAAAAAACCGAAATCTTTGACAAAAGTTTCAGATTTAGCATCTAAAAAAAACTTCAAAGCATTGTGTTGAGTTAAATTTAAAAATTAGATAAAGCAAAGGAATAGAAGGAAACACAAAGAAAAACTGAGGTAATACCTATATTTCTCATTCATCTAGCTATATGAATTTATTTGACAAGATCCACTGGGCTGTTTGAAAACAGCTCTAGAAAACTATGTTGTTAATTAAAATGTCATTGGCATTAATAACTGAACCAGTTATTAATAGCTTAATATTAACATAGTTTAATAACACAGATGATTTGGGCAGCCAACAATGGGGTCTTTTGGAGAGGGAGGGGTTCATTTAAAAGAAGAACCCAAAATGCATAAACCAAGTATTCTCCTTGATCCACTTGTACTACTAAAATATATTCATTCATTCATCCATTCATTTAGAGTTGAAAGGACCTGATAGATCATCTCCTTTAATCTCATATCTGATAAACCCATTATGTTACCATTTTATTTTTTAAACTTTTTATTTTTAAAGATTTTATTTATTTATTTTAGAAAGAGAAAAGGGGGGCAAGAGAGAGGAAGAGAAATATCAATGTGCAGTTGCCTCCTGCATGCCCCCTACTGGAGACCTGGCCTGCAACCCAGGCATGTGTCCTGACTGGGAACTGAACCAGTGACCCTTTGGTTCAAAGGCCGGCACTCAATCCACTGAGCTACACCAGCTAGGGCCATTATGTTATCATTTTATAACTTCAAAAAAATTATACATGTTTATTTGAAAACAAAGAAAATGCAACATGCAAATAAAAGCCCACTCACAGGGTTGTTTTGAGAATCAAATGAAGTAATGTAAAACTCCACAAGTATAAAACAGTACTGTGCTGTTAATAAGTTAAACCAACATATGATTTTCAACTCTATAAAAGCATTGAACACTATAGGTATGCATATTAAAGATGTGAAAAACACTATTGTAACTCTCAAGATGCATACTTTACTAAGCTAAGTCAAACATCAGAGCCATGAAGAAGTACATAATCTATTATGTATGATCAGAGAAATGATATGGCTTTTGATCACTCTTAGAGAGGACTGGATTTCTGTTCCTTTTTTCATTTTCAAATTGAAATTTTGATGTAGTTTTAAATTACACAATATGTATGTTCATGTATATGACACAAAAATACACACATACATAACATTAAAAGGGTATACAGTGAAAAAATCTTCCCTCCACTATCTTCTAGGCATTCAAATTCGATCTAAATAGTTGCAAACAATGTTATCTGTATTATTTTAAAACAAGACACTTTATGCACAGAGACAAAAATATAGGCTTCCACCTTTTTTATACAGACAGTATCATACTACACATATTCTCTGCAATTGACATGTTCTAGTAAAAATACATAAAAAGCTTCCTCATTCTTTTAAACAATTATATAACTAGCCTATAATTTATTAGTCTACTGCAACGAATCATCTTGAATACATATCATTTTTAAATGCATAGATATGCAGTATACAATTTAGAAGCAGAACTGCTGAGCCAAAAGCTTTGAAGAATGGCATATTGCCATCCTCAGAAGTGATTAATTTACATTTGCACCACAGTGGATTAGAGTCCCCATTTCCCCACAGTCTCGATAACTCAGTGTGTTATCAAAACTTACGGATCTTCACCAATGACAGATCAAAACTGGATCTCAATACAGTTTTTTAATTGAAGTGAAAATTCACATAACACATAATTAGTTATTTTAAAGAATATAATTCAGTGACATTTAGTGCATTCATAATGTGGAGGAACTACCACCTCTCTCTTATGTCAAAACTTTTTCATCACCTCAGAAAAACACTCTGTACCCATTAGGCTGGTGATTTTCAACTGGTGCACCACAAAAAAATGTTAAAACACGCAGTACCTGACTATTCAGTCAGGGGCCCTGACCTGTTTTCCCTTAGACTGTCAAATTTTCAAAATGACAACAGTCAACAAAACAATGGCCATCAGGTATGAATGAATCAAAATGATCTCTTTTTCTGTCAGGTTGGTAATAAATATTTTTTTAGTGTGCCACAAAATTTTAGTAATTGGTTCATGTGTGCCATGAGCTGAAAAGGTTGAAAATCACTGTATTAAGTAATAAAGATAAGACTAACAACAGACTTCTCTTTGGAAACAATGCAAGCCAGAAGACGGTGGAGCAAAGTATTTAAAGGAAAATAAATCTGTCAACCTAGAAATATATACCCAAAGAAAATATATTTCAAAGTTTAAGGTGAAATAAAAACTTTTCAAGCCCTGGCTGGCATAGCTCAGTGGATTGAGCATGGGCCTGCGAACCAAAGGATCGCAGTTCAATTCTCAGTCAGGCACATGCCTGGGTTGCAGGCCAGTTCCCCAGGAGACGCACTAGAGGCAACCATATGTTGATGTTTCTCTCCCTCTCTCCTTCCCTTACCCTCTAAAAAGATAAATAAATAAAATCTTTAAAAATTTTTAAAAAAGAAATACAGACTTTTCAGACATATAAAAGCTAAAAGAATTTATTACCAGACTACCTGAACTGTAAGTAATGTTAAAGGAAGTCCTTCAGGAAGAAGGAAAATTATACCAGGTAGAAATTTAGTATTACAAAGGAAAAATGAGAAGCACAAAATGATAACTATGTGGATAAACAGAAATATATTTTCCCATACTATATAAATATCTTTAAGACATAATTAACTGAATCATGAACTTTTAATTTTGATTTTTTTAAGATTTTATTTATTTATATTTAGAGAATGCAACTGTTTCACCGCACCTATTTGCAAGGATCCAGTTACTGCATAAGTGTTTCAAATTTAGAAACACAAACAATAAAAAGTCATCATGGAGAAAGAAAACAAAAAAAAAGATGAAATGGAAAAGCTTTACAGGAATTGATTTGATTCTCCACTAATGATTCCCATGTGGACTAAAATGATAGGACCAAAACAGACACTGCATCCATTTTTTCTACAGTTAAGATCTTATCCATACATTAAAATGTAATGGCATTCATAAAAGCCAAACAAATCCCACCATGACTAACCAGTACTCAGAAACAGGATGGGATCTGTGTTGTTTGCGGAAAATGAGATTTTATTTAAACATTCAAGCTGCCTCGCTTCTTAAAGTAACCTACTGTTTAATAAAAATCTGAATTCTTTAAAAAGTATTTTAGAGAATGACAGTATGGCTAAGACCTGTTTCCTAAGTAATAATACATCTTGACTATACTAATAATAATACTAATAATATTGGTACTTTAAATCAATCAACTAGCACAGGTTAAGGCTCCCTTCTGCCTTTTAGTCTTCAACCTAAATTAATAGAAAATTCTTATGGTTTAGATCAATGGACCAGTGACAGCCTCGTGGGACACAAAATATGTTCACTCATAATCCACTAATTCATTCTTCCCAGAGTTACCACATGATATCATTTGATACAACTTAAGAAACATAATCTAAATTCAGTTCCATGTGACTTCAATGATCATTAATCAAAAAACTTAAGCTTATGCTGAATTTTTTATTGGGGAAAACAAATCCAGAGATAATAGAGATTGATTGCCACAAGTCATTTTAAAACATTCTTGTAGACTGCATCCAGAAGTGAGTTTAATCCTTTGACATATTTGTTCACCTAACATATTGAGTAACTACTACACGCTATATGAGTCCTAAGATTAGTTGTTTTAAGTCCCTAGCTTTAAGGGGGTTACCGCCTTGGAAGGAGGAAATATATGTGTAAACAAATACAGATTAGAACTCAGAAGTATATCCAGCACATGCAGGAGGAACATAAAAGTGGGAGCAGTCATTTTTAACTGGAAGACTAGGAAAGTTGTGAGAAGTAAAGAACATTGCTCCTGCTCCCAGATGCTTAGACCTGGTTGTAAAGATGACTCTCTCCATTGCATCTCTTCCAGTTATTTTTCCAATGGAATAATATTCTCTCTATCTCTCTTTTCTCTCTCTCTCTCTCCCTCCCACCCTCCCTCTCCCCACCACANATACAGATTAGAACTCAGAAGTATATCCAGCACATGCAGGAGGAACATAAAAGTGGGAGCAGTCATTTTTAACTGGAAGACTAGAAAGTTGTGAGAAGTAAAGACGACATTGCTCCTGCTCCCAGATGCTTAGACCTGGTTGTAAAGATGACTCTCTCCATAGCATCTCTTCCAGTTATTTTTCCAATGGAATAATATTCTCTCTATCTCTCTTTTCTCTCTCTCTCTCCCTCCCACCCTCCCTCTCCCCACCACAAGAGTCCATTCTGTAAAAACTAATTATTTGAATTAGTAATAGTCCTGGCTTAACTAGGGAGGGCAGTTTACTATGGCAAAGTACAGGTAACTCACTCACCCTCACGCCAAGCAATCTCAGTCTGCTTCTGAAAAAATAAATCATCACATCCCAGCTCAGTGATTTTGTCAAGGAAAGTAGAAAGCTTCAGACAAAATAACATGAAGGAGGCAGTCTCATTGGCTTATTTAGATATAACCCTGCTCCATAATTTAAAACTGAAAAGCTTCCTAAAACAGTCAACAAGTTAAACTTTCAGTCCACCCCCAAAAACATGTTGGCGGTGGGAGCAATGATCCTGTATCAAATTCATTGTTTTAATAAAAACCTGACCTTAGACAGTATAGCCATTTAGGTTATCAATACTGTCAGAAACACACACACCAAAAAAAAAAAAGCATTCTCTTTTGCTTAAGACTGTAGTGCTATGGAATAGAACACCTGAAAATCTGATTTCATAGACATCGGGTTACCCCGGAGCACACTCAAAGCAGCACGTATTTACATCTTGGGACCTGTCCTTTCAAGAGAGTTGGTTAGGTCACAAGCATATCCTGTCACACAAAGCACAGACAGCACCTGGGAAACTGGAAGTAAACAGGTAGAGAAGAAAGAACACATCAGCTGGAAGGTGAGGCTTTCCCTGCTGTGGCCAATGAACCAGAGCCTCCATTTCTAACCACACGGGCCCAGGCAGGCAAAATTAGCTGTCAGGGCTCATACTGCTCTCTTCATAACCCTTGTTGAGACTTTCCTTCCCTTCCCATCTGTGCAGGGTCTCTCAGACACCACGAAAGGCCCAAACCACTTACCATATTTTTTGGACTATAAGATGCAATTCCCCCCACCAAATTTGGGGGTAAGTGGGGGTATGTCTTATAGTCTGAATGTAGCTTGCCTGGCTCGCAGCAGGGGGTGGGGCGGTGGAGCAGGGTCACAGGTTATTAAATATTTTGCCACATTTTTTGCTTCAAAAACTTTTTTCATATTTTCCTCTTCTAAAACCTGGGTGCATCTTATGATTCGGTGCATCTTATAGTCCTAAAAATACAGTACATGTTTACAAAGCCCATCATATTTAAAAAGCGCCAAAACAGGTTCATAAATACGGTGGTGTACTTAAGGGTTTAAATTTAATCATTTTAATTGCATGACAAACATCTTCCTTTAAGACTCTTTTTCTCTATGGCTACAAATATAGTATCACTTGAAGATAATATTAAAGTCTGGTCCCTTCATAAATATGAGGCCTGAGTGAGAGTCCAGGGGGTGGGGGAAGGGGCAGGCCCTTAAACCATCTCTGCTTTCCCATAGTTAGCGTCTCCCCTCAGCCAAAGGTCTGGTATGTGAAAATGACTCCTGAACGTTCAAAAATTCTCCCTTCACTAATTATTTAAGTATTTAAATCGTTAACCTGAGGACTGAGCTCCAATGATATTTCTAGCATCGGCAACTGACAGGTCAGCCTTTCTAGTTTCCCTCAGAGGAAGTACTGCCTCTATGATCAATTCGTTCCATCCTCAGGTCTTATTGTGTTTATACATGTGATTAAAAAATAATACAAATAATATATGTGAGGATTTCAAAAGACTAGGGAGATATGTAAAAATAGAGTGGTTTTTTTTTAATATACTTGCCATTTGGCACAAATTTTACTCTGAAATAGCAACAGTAAGTTCACTCGGTGGCATGCCAGTACCAGTCAACGTGCTCTGCCCCCAGCACTGTCATTTTGAGAAAGGTCAAGGATCCTCAGCCATTAGTCATCCAGAAACCTGAGTGAAGGCCATAAGCAGTTACAGTTTTTAGGAGGGAGTCAGGAACACAGAGTACAATGACCCGCTTTATTCTAGTTCAGGTGGCAAGTACAAAGCACCAGCTCTGTGTGTACACTGTGATAACACCAAAACATGCTGTTCCAACCCTATGCTCCTCGATTTAAAGATCCTAAAGACCTCATCCACAAATAATTCCTTACCCTGTCCTACCTCAGTGATGGAACAGGACACCACATGTGCATACCCACAACTAAAATTACAAACCACAATGAGTCATACAGAAAACACTGAAAAACCCTTTAAGGGCAATGCAATTCTTTTTGCTAGGACGTGTACAGTTGAGATAACAAAGCTAAAACACACACAAACACAAGCTCACTAAATCCTTTCATTTCAGACGATACTAGATTACACAGCCAGTTTTGACTTCACCTTTAGACAAAACCAGTTCTTCCAGAACCGAGAGACAACTAAAGGAGAAGTAGAATGATGGGGGTGACAGAGGTTCAAGTGTCACTGCTGCCCAAAGCTACATGCTCCTCAAGTCTCGGGTAGGCAGCTTATTTGAAAGGTAGAGTATGAGTCACAAAACCATTAAACCCTTTAAAGCCTTAATGACTAGTCCTATTCTTTCTCTCCACTTCCCTCACCTCCTGTTCTAATCCAGCATTTGTGAAGGAAGAGGACATTGTGAGCCCACAAGGTTCAGTCAGGAACCCTGCTACCTACCTGTCCATTAGCAACTACGGCCCTTCCTTCATCTCATGCTAGGGTTATAGCAGAAACAGATGAATGTATAAGCAAGGGTGTCTTACAGATATTAGTAGTTTTCAAATGTAAACTCTGTTATGCTTAATTAAAAATGTATTTTAAAACATTAAAAATTCATTCCATCTTTTGTTCTTCTATTTTCTTAGATAAGTAATTATAAAAAGACTCACTATTATTATTTGAAGGTACTTACACTGAAAAACTTGACAATCACTGTTCCACATCAGAAGGTAATGAATGAGTTAGAGGTGTAAACACATAAACACAAAATGAAGTGGAATAAACACAATAAGAGAAAATTTTTACTTATGAAGAAAACTGCCAAAAACTAGGATGTGGTTTTCAAAAAAAATCTGAATATTCAAATAGACTAATATCAATCAACAGTCATTCTAAAAAAGAATAAATAACGGAGTAATTAACAGAACTTAAGACCCAGGAAAATCAAAACTTGTAGCCATGAACTATGATTTGAAACATGTTTAAAACTGACAATTACATGGAAAATTCACAAATCTACAGTTACTATAGGAGATTTTGACATACTTCAATCATAAACTTAAAGTTCAAATAGACAAAATGGTAAGGCTATAAAAGTAATACTTACATGTTGACCTAATTGATATAAAAAGAACCTTGTACCCCAAAACAAAGGACAATATACTTTCTTTTCAAGCATGCATATTACACTTACCAAAACGGACCACCTATTATGTGGCAAAATATTTCCAAGAATCGATATTATACCAACCATTGTCTTTTGAGCACAAAGCAGTTAAATTAGAAATATAACAATAAAAAGATAGTAAAAAAAATTTTGAAATCTTTAATACATCCTAAATAATGCATATGGTGAAAGAGAAATTTACAACTGAAATTACAAAATATTTAAGGTTGAAAACTGTTAAATTACCTATAGCTGTTTCCAAACTTGTAGTAGGACTTAGAACAAAATTAAGAGCCTAAACAATATTTATTTAAAAAACAAGGAAGACTAAACATAAACTTGAAATACTAAAATATTAAGCAATAAAAATAAATATGAATGATTTAATAAAATAGATCTTTGGGGAAAAACTAGTAAAACATATCTCCAAAAGTGTGATAAGAAAAAAGGCAGAAATATATAATACTGAATAAAGAAGGACAGATGAAATAGATAACTTTCTAGAAAAGTATCAAAATTCACTTCAGATCTTTATTAGATGATAAAGGAAACTAATGCATGATCAAATTCCTTCCTCCAAGTCACCAGACGCAGAGAGTTGTAGATAAAAGTTCTGTCAAACTTAGAAGAACAGATCATCTTTACCTTATATAAACTGCTTCAAAGACTAGAAAAAGATCTTATTTTATGAGGCCAAAATAATCTTGATACAAAAACTAGGTGAGAAGAGAACAAAAGAAAATTATAGATCAAGATCTCTCATGAACAAACAAAATCCTTTAAAACATTAGTAAATTGAATTCAGCATTGTACTTTCTTTTTCGAATCATAACCAAGTAGGATTTACCCTAGAAATTCAAAGATCAGAAAAATCTGTATTCAGAGACCATCTTAAAGAGTAAAATGTATAAAAATCACATGGCCATCTAGATACATATGGAAAAAGCAGTAAATAAAAATAAGAACTATGGTTTTTTTTTAAAAAAAAAGGTCTTATCATAGGAGACAATAAATTAGGGTAAATATTTTGGTGGAAAAAAGCTTTAAAAAGTAACTGAGTTTATTTAAAGAAAAATTTTAAGGAAAAAAGCTAAGGAAAGAAGATAATTATCACAAAATATATTTTTCCCTCAGATACTTTCACATATATTATCTCACTCATTTAAGCCTCACAATAACTATTACATTAAAATAAGACTTATATTGAAGGGTGACAAAGAATCTTAACAATTGGAATGAGCACCAGCCTGAGAGAAATAGTTGCAGGGTTTGAATTCTATAACTGCCATTTACGTACTGAGTAACTTTCAACAAGTTACTGAGCTTCTATGAGTCTTAGCTTCCTTATCTCCAAGATAAGGTGGATAAATAACACAATGCAAAATACCCAGCTCATAAAGGCATTCAAGAAATGGAGCTATTTTTCTGTTTGTTTGGTTTTTGCTTCTAAGAAAAGAACAATATTTTCAAGAGATGTGGAAAATATTTTAAACCATGAGAACTTCTTAATTTTGGACTGGACCTATGTCAAGATAATAAAGAAATACTTGTGGTCTAATTTTATAGTGTCTCTTCATTTTTGCAGGGTAGAGTTGGGGCAGCCAATGACCTCAATTCATCTATAAAATACAGCCCTAGCTGGTGTGGCTCAATGGATTGAATGCCGGCCTGCAAACCAAAAGGTTGCTCCTTCGATTCCCAGTCAGGGCACATGCCTGAGTCAATATGTTGTGGGCTGGGTCCTCAGTTGGAGGCATGTGAGAGGCAACCATTCTATGTATCTCTCACATATTGATGTTTTTCTCCCTCTCTTTCTCCCTCCCTTCCCCTCTCTTTAAAAATAAAAAAATAAAAAATCGTCTTTAAAAAATACAGCAGGTGGGTTAAATAATCTCCATAATCTCTTTTAATTTCAAAATGTTACGACTTTAACTTCTTTATGGCATAAGAGTCATAAGATACTGCAGTACATCACAAAGTATATCTGTAATATTCCTTCTTTGGAAATACTTAGAAGTGTAAACTGTTATCATCCAGGAGCAGTATAAAGTCAGTACGGTCTGGAGAGAGAGAGTTAGACTACATGACTTCTTGAAAGGTCAGACTGTGGAAAGAACATGGACTTGGAAGCCAGGAGACCACCAGTAAGAAACATGTCCTGCCACTTACTAGCTGAGCAACTTTGGGTGAGTTAAAACTTGTCAAATCTCAGTTTTCTTATATGTAAAAGGTAACATGTAATATAATACCTTGAAGTTGGTGTTCTCAGAATTACATGCAAAAAATGAAAATATATAAATACCTGGCCCAATAATATGTACTCAATAAACGTGAGTTCCTCTTGAGTTCTTTTTTAAATGACTTTGATTACTCTGTAAACATGGAAACTAAACTACTACATGTTTACAGTTTTGTTTATTTCTTCATTATGAAGGGTACACAAAGTAAACTAAGGATTAAATTTCTGCCAAGTTGTTCTGCAGGTTAATAAAATGACACAGAGCTCATTGTTGAGAAGACTCAAAATGTAATAAATCATCTTCGTGTGAGGGAATCTGTGGAAAACCAATTGTACCCAAATATATTTAAGGTGACAAGTTCAAAGGTGAACTATGTAGTTTTGAGTGCTTATTCTAGATCACAAATGCAGCAAGTCAGCTAGCAGATGTGAATGTTTATCTCACAGAAATTTGGTTATCTTTGTGAAGAGACAAAAGCCTCTTGCCCTGACCAGCGTGGCTCAGTTGCTTGGAATGTCATCCCATACACCAAAATGCTAGTTTCAATTCCTGGTTGGGGCACGTACCTAGGCTGCAGTTCCATCCATGGTCAGGGAACCTACAAGAAGCAACCAATCGATGTTCCTCACATTGCTCTCTCTCCCCTCCCCCCTCTCTCTAAAAGCAATGGAAAAGTGTTCTCAGGTGAGAATTTAAAAAAAAAAATCTCTTAAGACAGCTAAGAGAAAGAACCACAAAAAAACTCATTAAAAAAAACCCCAAAGCCCTGGCTGGTGTAGCTCAGGGAATTGAGCACGGGCCTGCAAACCACACGATTGTGGTTCGATTCCCAGTCAGGGCACATGCCTGGGTTGCAGGCCAGTTCCCAGCAGGGGACTCATAAGAGGCAACCATACATTGATATTTCTCTCCTTCTCTTCCCCTCTAAAGATAAATAAATAAAATCTTAAAAAAAACACCATTAGATTCACACATTGGCCCCAGACAAGCAAAGTGCATTGAACAGTATGATCCAAGAATTAATTCTAAAAACTGATATTCTGAGCACTTTCACAAAAGAGTGTCTAAAAATATTTACAAACTTCATCACAAATTATCCTGAACATTAAAAATCATAAGCAAAGAAAAAGCTAAATATAAAGATTGGTAATCTAAAAACAGGACACTACTACTTTAAGTCAAAAGAGATCTAAACTAAATGTAAACATGTTTCAATCCTTTTCAACTCTCTTCTTTGTATGTGAATATCAATCAAGGTAAAATCATACAAATACATACTGTAATTGTGCTTGACTAATAAAGCTTAAGGATTAAAACAAAACAATTTCCTAGAATATATGATTAATAACAATCATGTAGATTGCCAATAGTACATATACCCTTTCAGAGTATTTTAAGAATATCCTTTTATTCAATGGGCCTAGACATTACAGTATGCTTCAGAAACAGTCCAAGTGGTGAATCAGTCCCAGCTTTGATGACTTCAGGCAGCCTGTCCAGAAGAGCTGCACTGAGACAGAGAGTGGCGGCACTCTCCAGTTTTAAATGATACTGTCATTTGCCTGCCATTGGACAAAGCGTATTATACCCTTTTTGAAGGGTTCATGCCACAAAACTTCGTCACAAGTGATGCCTTTTGATATGTTCAGATAGTGAACACCCTTGGATAAGATCCCAGAACTGCCTTCTTTATCTATTTCTGCTCCATTGCAGAAATAAAAATAAAATCCCACTGTACACTGCACAGCAATTTTTCTAAGGCAAACAGTCTGCCATAAACATTCTTTACCTACAGGGAATCAATTGGACACAAATCCACATGGACAGAAAATGAATCTGGATGGTGTGACACACAGATTCTTCACTAGTATGTTTCATCCCGTATTTGGCTATGAATCCTCCTCAAAAACCACATTCACCTTGTCATTCTGCTGCTCAAGAGCTGCACAGCTTCTCTGCTGCCCAATTCCAAATTCCTCTACCTGGCTTTCAGGGGCTTTCATCACCTGGCCCAACCTGCCTAGGTAAGTGTAGTGCCAACCACCCCCAGTGTGACTGCTCCTCTCCCCACAGACCCCCCCATGACTGGCTCATGCCATTCATTCCACAAGGAGTATTTTTCTCTCTCTCCACAACTGTGCCCACCCAAAGCATTTTCCTTTTCCCTACATCTATCATCCCAAGTCCTACTTCCTACATGAAGCCTCTTTCTACTAGTCCTACCTACAATAATAGCACTCTTTCTCCAAATTCCTACTATAAAGTTAGTCTTTATTACAGCTCTTCAATTAAAAACTTCTTAAATTATTTTTAACAATTTCTCTATAGCAGTAGTTTTCCACCTTTGTTCCTCCATGATACTGTACACAGAAGAATAAAACTCACATAAGTATATGACATACCCCCATGGGATTATGCACAATTTTCAGCCACGATAGCTATAATTCCACTAAACTCTCTTCTACTAGAGAAAGTATAATAAGCCCTGACTGATGTAGCTCAGGGGGTTGGGTGTCATCTCAAAAACAGAAAAGTCACTGGTTCAATTCCAGGTCAGGGCACATGCCTGGGTTGTGGGCCAGGTCCCCTACTGGGGGTGTGCAAGAGGCAACCAATCGACATTTTTCTCCCAGATCGATGTTTCTCTCCCTCTCCTTCTTCCTCCCTTACTTCTCTCTAAAGATAAATAAATAAAATATTTTTTAAAAAATAAAGTCCCTGGCCGGTGTAGCTCAGTGGACTGAGCACACGCCTAGGAAGCAAAAGGTTGCTGGTTCAATTCCCAGTCAGGGCACATGTCTGTCTCTTTTTCTCCTTTCCTTCTCCTGTGTCTAAAAATAAATAAATAAAGTCTTTAAAAAAATAAAATAAAATAAGCCCTGGCTGGTGTAGCTCAGTGTATTGAGCACGGGCCTACAAACCAGAGGATCGCAGTTCGATTCCCAGTCAGGGCACATGCTTGGGTTGCAGGCCAATTCCCGGCAGGAGAGGCGTGATATTGATATTACGCCATACATTGATATTTCTCTCCCTCTTTCCTTCCCTTCCCCTCTAAAGATAAATAAATAAAATATTTTTTAAAATAATAATAATAAAGTAAAAAATAAAGAAAGAATAAAAACCAGTGAGTATAGTTTACCTCAGTGAAATTTAAAAGAAAAAAACCTAGAAATAAAAAATGAGAGGGGTGTTATTATACAAGTGACCTTGATTGAATATGCTCAATATACTTTTTAAGAAAAAGTAGAGCATTCATAAGCTTTGATACTTTATTACTATTAATATATGACATATAATGTCTTACCAGTGATCATTCATAATACACTGGTAAAAACTGCCATTCCATGAAATACTTAGCATGCTAAACACATGGAAAGCAATCATTAAATATTTAATTAACCAGTTAGTATGTCTAGCCCATTAATCAATCAACTGCACAGAAATATTACTGCTGGTGCCTAATGATGATGAATGAGGATGATGCAAAGGCAAACATGGAGAACAGTAGCTGAATCTCTTATTGACAGTCTCTAAAGAAACAAATCCTTTCTTACAGGGTGAGTTTAACCAATTTTTAATAGTATAGTACTCCTGAAGTCTGAAGATTGAGGCAGTTTCTATTGCAATTACCATGCAACCCTACACCTTTTGTGCAACAGTGTGGCTATTAATGCAATCTTGGGTAAAATTAGTAAATCATAAACTCTATCTGCCAGTGTAGTCGAGGATCAGATAACATTTGCTCCCCTGAGGAAAAAACCATCCCGTGACAATGCAAATCTTGCTCTATATTGCTCAAGCACTGGAAGTTCTTTGTCAACAGTTACAACTATATAATCTTTAACCGATATTAAACCATTCTCCAACACTCAACATGCCCTTCATTGCCAGTCACACAAGATTTGATTCTGAGACACCCAAATCCTGAAAATGTCAAAAGTTCTGCAAATGTCATATCCTTCTCTAAAAAATACCTAAATATATTTATATATATAAATCAGATTGCTTAGTTATAAATTTATCTATAGACCACAAGTTCTGTTTTCTCTAGCCCAGATATTCTAACATTCTAAGAGTAGAGAATGATCTAAAAATAAATGTTTAAAACTTATTTTATTCTTTAGTGTTGCCAAACCATACGCTATTTAGAAATCCTTGTGAAACTGGATGACAGAGGCAGCTTCAGTCTATCATGCCCTAGAAACTGCCAAACATCAACCAAACACCCCCAAAGAATGTCCTACTCAACAGTTCCAAGGATGTCACTAATTGCTCCCATCTGTTTCCCCTATTTGTCCCCTCCCCCTCCTAGTCAGGGTATCTACTGAAGTTATTTTCTGCTTCATTTTGCGTTCTAAAAAAAACCACTGGCAATCATCATGTTTTAAACTGCAGAATATTTATATGCCCCCCAATCTGTTCGGCAACTGCAGCCATATTTTTTTGTACTCCAGGCTATTTTTCAGGTAACATTTCATAGTATAACATATTAAGTCATACGCTTTTAAAATGCTGCTCAGGAAATTTTTCAGTTATCATAACACAATATTTTCTCGACTCTCCAAGGAAACCCGGGTATTCCCCATGGTATGATAAAGGTTAAAGCCTCTTTCATCCATTAATGATCCTTAAAAATAAATGATTCTCTTAAAAGTTGCATGGTGATGACTTTCTAATTCTGTCATTTTTTTCTACATTTGTTGGCTAGAATTCTCCTCATCAACTAGGGCTCTTAGGCTGAAATAAAGTCTATACAGTGAAATAAAGTCTATACAGAAAAGGCAGGACAGTTACAATTTTTTGTGTGAGTGTACTGGGAACTTTTAAGATCCTTTAGCAACTTTCAAATCCAGAATACTGTTAACTATACTCATCATGATATACACTACATCCCCAGAATGTACCTTAAAACTGGAAGTCTGTACCTTTTCATTACCTTCACCGATTACACCCACCCCTCACTCCACACCTCTGGCAACTACCAATCTGTTTTCTTGATCTATGAGTTTAGTATGTTTTTAAGATTCCACAATAAGTGAGACCATACACTACGTGTCTTTCTCTGACTGATTTCACTCAGCATAATGTTCTCCAGGTCCATCCATACTGTTGCAAATAGCAGGATTTCCTTCATTTTTATGGCTGAATAAAACTCCATTATACACATAAACATACACACACACATCTTCTTTATCCTTTCAGTCACTGATGGACCACTTAGGTTGTGTCCATGTTTTGGCTACGGTAAATAATGCTGTAATGAACAAATAGGTACACATATCTTTTTGAGATAGTGATTTCATTTCTTTTGGATAAATACCAAAAAATGGAATTGCTCGATCATATGGCAGTTCTACTTTTAATTATGTGAGGAACCCGTAGAAAGGCAGGATAAATGCTTAATTCTTTTCTTTAAGCTACCAATTACCAGAGTAAGGGGTTGGTGTCCTAGTTACCACCACTGGTGATCAAGTAAGTTTTGTTTTCTTTTAAAGTTACCTACTTTTTAGAACATGTTTCATAACTAGGCCAGACTCCTTAATTTTCTAAGTTCCCAAGAAAGCCTATGAGAACACATCGCATATTTCATGGGTACATCTCTGGAAGTGAGCAGAAATGAGTTTACTGAAAAAAAGTCATTTATTAATACTAATCAAATGGTATTCCTAGACTTGAATGTCAAGGCTGAAAGAACTTTCTGTAGGGCCATCTAGTCCAACGACCCACCCGACATTCTAACTCCCTGTACACTGTCTCACCATGCTCTATATGTTCCACGGGATGAGGGGCAAACTGGTGCAAGCTGGAGATCTGAGATTAATGTAAGGTAAATGGAAGTTTAATTAAAATATGCCTACTGACAGCAAAGGTTTCCTCTTAATATTACCATAATGATGGAACAGCACATAAAGTAGGCTCACCTTCGTTAGAGCTAGAAAAAACCTTGGAGGTCGCCAAGTTCAATAAAAGCAAGTCAAAAATAATACTCCCACAAAACAGGCTCTACAAGTAACAGATGCTTCTGGTACCTTACTTTCTTGACACATGAACATTTTACAGAATTAACAGAAACAGAGTTCTGTAGAAACACCCACTCAAGTTATTTAGAAGTAAGACATCAATATGGGTACAAATTTGCATCCATTCAATGAAAATAATAGAACATAAGGCAGATAAAAATAAACACTTCTCACTTTATTTAAAAGTGTAATATATGATACTTTCAGAAAACTGCACAAAACATATGTATAATAAATAACTATAAAAAACAACCACCCAACATTGTAAGTCAACACTATATAAGTCAAAACAACTCAACACTTTAAGTCAAGAAATAGAACACTTTATAAGACCTCATGTGCTTTTATCCCTGTGTATAACCCTCTTCTTTCTTCTCAGAGATACCATTACACTGACTTTTATGATTATTGTTTCCTTATTCATCTTTATCATTTTACCAAACAAATGGACATCCCTATTTCTACAATTTATTTCTATAATTTCTCTGAACTTTAAATAAATTAACCTCGCTGGCTGGTGTGGCTCAGTAGATTGAGTGCCGACTGCAAACCAAAAGGTCACTGGTTCAATTCCCAGTCAAGGCAAAGGCCTGTGTTGTAGGCCAGGTCCCCAGTAGGGGGCACACATGAGGCAACCAGACACTGATGTTTCTCTACCCCTTTTCCTCTCTCCTTTCCCTTCTCTCTGAAAACAAAAATGAATAAATACCAAATATATTTTAAATATATTTTATTGGTTATGCTATTACAGTTGTCCCATTTCCCCCACTTCATTCCCCTCTACCCTGCACACCCTCTCCAACCCACATTACCCCCCTTTAGTTTATGTCCATGTGTTTTAAGTAATTTAGCTTCTACATTTCCCATACTATTCCTGCCCTCCACCTATTTTCTACCTACCATCTATGCTACCTATTCTCTGTACCTTTTCCTCCCCTCTCCTCCTCCTACTCCCCTGTTGCTAACCCTCCATGTGATCTCCATTTCTGTGGTTCTGTTCCTGTTCTAGTTGTTTCCTTAGTTTGTTTTTGTTTTAGGAATGGTGGTTAATAATTGTGAGTTTGCTGACATTTTACTATACATGTTGTTTATCTTCTTTTTCTTTGATAAGTCCCTTTAACATTTCATAAAATAAGGGCTTGGTGATGATGAACTCCTTTAACTTGACCCTATCTGGGAAGCACTTTATCTGCCCTTCCATTCTAAATGAAAGCTTTGCTGGATAGAGCAGTCTTGGATGTGGGTCCTTGCCTATCATGACTTGGAATACTTCTTTCCAGCCCCTTCTTGCCTGTCAGGTCTCTTTGGAGAAATCAGCTGACAGTCTGATGGAAAGTCCTTTGTAGATAACTATCTCCTCTATTCTTGTTGCTTCTAGGATTCTCTCCTTCATTTTCATCTTGGCTAATGTAATTATGATGTGCCTTGGTGTGTTCCTTCTTGGGTCCAACTTCTTTGGGACTCCCTGAGCTTCCTGGATTTCCTGGAAGTCTATTTTCTTTGCCAGACTGGGGAAGTTCTTTTTATTATTTGTTCAAATAAGTTTTCCACTCGTGGCTATTCCTCTTCCCCTTCTGGTACCCCTATAATTTGGATGTTGGAACATTTAAAGATGTGCTGGAGGTTCCTAAACCTCTCCTCTTTTTTTTTTTTTTTGAATTCTTGTTTCTTCACACTTTTCTGTTTGGTTGTTTCTTTCTTCCTTCTGGTCCACTCCCTTGATTTGAATCCCAGTTTCCTTTCCATCACTGTTGGTTCCCTGTGCATTTCCCTTCATTTCACTTAGGGTAGCCTTCATTTATTCATCTAATTTGTGACCAAATTCAACCAATTCTGTGAGCATCCTGATCACCAGTGCTTTGAAGTGTGCATCTGATAGGTTGGCTATCTCTTGGTCGCTTAATTGTATTATTTTTAGAGCTTTGACCTGTTCTTCCCTTTCAGCCATTTTTTTGTCTTGGCACACCCATTACATAGTAGGGGTGGAGCCTTAGGTGTTCACCAGGGAGGGACAATCCATGTCCCTACGTTGTTGACGCTGTATGTGGGGGCAGAGCCCAAGAGGGAACAATGGCCCTTGCTCAGCTCTCTGTTGCACCTCAGTCCCTTCTGCACTTCCCCCAAGTAAACTGGACCTTTCTGATGCTGGTTCCCCAGTGGGTGGGCTTGCATGTCTTCTAGGACCCTGTGGGTCTCTCCAGTGAACTCTCCTGTGAGGCTGGGAGTCTCTCCCTGGACCTCAACCCCCACAGGTGTTTTCAATCAATGTTTTGAGGCTTTACTGGGACCCTGGGTTGCAAGGCCTGTCTTGCTCCCTAGTTATCTGCAAACAAATGTGAGACCACCCAGTCAGCAAGCCTCCTTGCTCTAGGTGCCCCCATTCTCAACTGCCACCTTGTTGGGTCTTCCCGTTGCCACCCTGTGCCCGGTGTCCGCCCACTGCATCTTGCACACCCGGGGTGACTTGCACACCTGGTGTCACCGCTTCCTGTGCCACAATCCCTCTCCACTCAGCTGCCTGACTCTGCTCTGCTTACTGATCTGGATGAATGTGTCTATTTCAGCTCCTTGGCTGTCTGACTTGCACACAGTTCAATTTTCTATCAGTTCTGGTTATTTTGTTTCTAAATTTTTGTTGTCCTTATTCTGGTTGTACAAGGAGACACAGGGTGTCTACCTACTCCTCCATCTTGGCCAGAAGTCTGAATAAAATCTTTCCTAAAACTTTTTTAAACTTTAAAAAATTTAAATTCAATTAAAAAATAAATAAGTAAATAAATGGAACCTAACTACCTATTAGCTATCAATAATTCATTCATATCCCTCAATTATTTTATTCATTTATTTTTTTTCTTAATTGAGGTGGAATTCATTTAACATAAAATTAACCATTTTAAAGTGGAAAATTACAATTCCTTTATTACTGATTAATGTTCAAGCTTATGAATACACTATGATTATTTCTATCCATACTAATGTAGATAGACCAGTGAGGATCATCAAGAACAATGTCAATATCGATATTTTTGTATATGGAGCTTAGTGCGCATGGGCATAAATTTATCTAGGGAACACCTGGGAGTGGACTTTCCTATCTTCTACTTTAGAACTGCAAAACTTCCATTTCAAAGTGGCTGCACCAATTTATACTCCCAACAGCAATTTATGAGAGCTCCTGTTGCTCCACATACTCATCAGAACTTCTTAATTTAGGGGCTTACAATGGAATAATTTGCATTTCTCTGATGAATGATGAGATAGAGTACCTTTTACAGATTTATTGGCGATTTAGATTTCCTTTCTTTTTAAATGCCTGTTCAAAGTCTTTACCCCTCTTTTTATCTCATCCTTTTTTTCCCTTAAACATGATATGAGAAATTATTGGTTGCCTGCAACGCATGCCCAACGGGGAATCAAACCTGCACCCCAGGCAGGTGCCCTGACTGGGAAACAAACCAGCAACACTTTTATGTACAGGATGACACTCCAGCCACACAGGCATGGACTACTTATGAGGTAGACACACTGTGCCTCCTCAAACAACCAAAAGAAGGACGACAATTTATAAGTCATTCATTCTTAGTGACTTATAGAGGCTCTACTTTTTAAAAAAATTATATTATGCATCAGCCTTTCACTTAGGACTTTACTACCATATTGAACAAAGCCATTGATCAAAGAAAAATGTAATAAAGAACCTAGGAGTGGGCCCTGGCTGGTGTAGCTCAGTGGATTGAGCGCGGGCCTGCGAACCAGATGATCAAGGTTCGATTCCCAGTCAGGGCACATGCTTGGGTTGCAGGCCAGTTTCCGGCAGGGGCCAGTTCCCTGCAGGGGATGCACGAGAAGCAACCATACATTGATGTTTCCTTCCTCTCTCCTTCCTTTCCCCTCTAAAAGATAAATAAATAAAATGTTTAAAAAAAAAACTTTAAAAAAAAAAAAAAAGAACCTAGGAGTTTTTTTTAAATCCTCACTGGGGATATGTTTTATCAATCTTGGAGCCAGCGGGGAGAGAGAGCGAAACATCGATATGAGAGAGAAACTTCGATTTGTTGCTTCCTGTATGTGCCCTAACTGGGGATCAAATCTGCACTTAATTATGTGCTGTCATCTGGGATGAAACCTTTTGGTGTATAGAACCATGCTGCAACCTACTGACTCACCTAGACAGGGCCCTGGGAAGTTGTTAGTTAAAACTTACAACCTCTACTTTTATGCAGGATAGGCCAAAAGGTCTATTTTGAAAATTATTTGTAGGAGAATCAGGTGATATACAAATATACCTCAAATTTAAAATGCTACTGAAATACAGTAATTTTTAAGAAATTATCCCCTTATCTCCAAGCAAGACTGTTTATGTATAATTCAGATTCATGCATGAAAAGATCAGAATGTTTCTGAATCCTTTCCATTTTGGAAAACAAAACTCGAAAGTCATGGTTTTATTATAAATAATGATGTTAAAAATGCCTAACACCAATGAATAAAATCAACAGTAGGAAAGCTAAGTGTTAAAAGGTGAAAAATTAAAATTTCAATTGTAAACACAGCCTTATATTTAAAAAATAAATAAAAGTTGCTCCTGGATCAGTTACTTTTCTTTCCTAAGAGGATTATTATGCTTGGCAACAAAAGAATATTTTAATTACTCACTTAATAAATGCTGGTGGCATATCTCTCTTCAAAATCTGATCCTCCGTGGTTTGAACAGTCTCTTTTCCAACCTACAGAGGAAAAAAAATTCACAATTCAGATATAAATTCTGACTTTTTAAAAACTTTTTTTGTTTAAATCTCGGGCTTTTAAATTCTTACTTAAACACATTTAAAGCATATAGTTTATAGTAAATCTATCCTTGAAGTTTCCAATTCAAAAAATATTCCTGGCTATTTCTCCTATATATGCTTCCATTACATACTTGGATAACAACTTGAAGTCTAAACAAATGTATTAATCCTTCTCCAGAGTAATTAATTTGAATGCATCATTGAGAACAGTAAGAAAAAAGAAAAATTCATCATCAAGAATATATATGTGTGATATGTGTGTGTTTAACTGACAAACTGCTACATCTCTAAAAAAAGCACTTGAATAAAAACTACATGAATCAAGTTGGATAGACTAAAATGTCTATACAGAAAACAATGTGTTACTGAACTGGGAAAAATATGTGAAGGAATTATGAATCTGAAACTAGAAACCAAAAATGAAAATACACTACTTTACTTGTAATCAATACATTTTTTCCCTACTAACAGAGCAACTTAAAAAGAAAAAATATATAATGCTAAATGCTACAATGTAATACTTTTACATCCTGCTGGTGGCAATATAAATTAAAATATCTTTAGACAATCATTCATTACTGTGTGTTAAGGCACAAAAAATGTCATTACCTAAGAACTTCATTTATGAGAATGTAATTACAATGTAATTACATCCTACTGGTGGCGATATAAATTGGAGTATCTTTAGACAATTATTTGTTACTGTGTGTTAAGAAACATAAAAAATGTCATTATCTATCTAAGAGCTTCATTTATGAGCATATACCCTATAAGCAATAATATCAAATGTGGTAATTAACAATATTCATAAAAATATTCGCTACCACATTGTTTATGAAAGCTAAAACATTTTTAAAATAATAAGGAACATTTACATGAATTAAGATATATCTTTAGACTTGAGTATTTTTATGGGGCTATTAAAACAATGGTTACAAAGACTCAGCCGACTTCCGGCGAAGATGGAGACATAGGTAGACACACTGTGCCTCCTCAAATAACCAAAAGAAGGACAACAATTTAAAACAAAAAGTAAACAGAACTTTTTTTTTCCAGAAAAATCGAACTGTATGGAAGTCCAACAATCAAGGAGTTAAAGAAAGAGCATTCATCCAGACCGGTAGGAGGGGCAGAGGTGGGAAGCTAGGTGGCGAGGACACGTGGCAAGGTAACAGCTGGAGGACCAGGGAGGGCAAAGCTGAGGCTGGAGGGCAAGGCAGCAGCTGGTGGACCTGGTAAGGTGGCAGACTGTGGACTAAGCAGTCTCACATTCCTGTGCAGATAAACCAGGAGGAACAACTGGGGAGCACAACCCAGGGTTCCATAAAGCCTGAAAACACTGACTGAAAACATCTACGGGGCTTGAAGTGGCTGTGGGAGAAACTCCCAGCCTCGCAGAGAGTTCATTGTAGAGATCAACAGGGTCCTAGAATGTACACAAGCCCACCCACCCAGGAATCAGCACCAGAAGGGCCCAATTTGATTGTGGGTAGTGGGGAAAGTGACTGAAAACTGGCAGAGAACAGAACATGCACCATTGTTCCCTCTCTGACCCCTCCCCACATACAGTGTCACAACACAGGGACCTGGGTTGCCCCTCCCTGGTGAACACCTAAGGCTCCACCCCTTACTATGTAACAGGTGGAACAAGACCAAAAAAATGGCCCAAATGAAACAACAGATCAAAACTCCAGAAAAAAATACAACTAAGTGACAAACAGGTAGCTAGCCTATCAGATGCACAGTTCAAAACACTGGTAATCAAGATGCTCACAGAATTGGTTGAATATGGTCACAAATTAGATTAAAAAATGAAGGCTACACTAAGTGAAATGAAGGAATATGTAGAGGGGACCAATAGTTATGGGAAGAAAACAGTGTGGACCAGACAGAAGAAACATTCAACCAGAACAGAATGAAAAAACAAAAATTCAAAAATGAGGAGAGGCTTAGGAACCTCCAGGACATCTTTACACATTCCAACATCCGAATCATAGGGGTACCAGAAGAAGAAGAGCAAGAAATGGAAAACTTATTTGAAAACACAATGAAGAAGAACTTCCCCAATCTGGCAAAGGAAACAGACTTCCAGGAAGTCCAGGAAGCTCAGAGAGTCCCAAAGAAGGTGGACCCAAGGAACATCATAATTACATGACCTAAGATTAAAGATAAAGAAAGAATCTTACAAGCAGCAAGAGAAAAGGAGACAGTCACCTACAAAGGAGTTCCCATCAGACTGTCAGCTGATTTCTCCAAAGAGACCTTGCAGGTAAGAAGGGGCTGGAAAGAAGTATCCCAAGTCATGAAAGTCAAGAACCTACATCCAAGATTGCTCTACCCAGCAAAGCTTTCATTTAGAATGGAAGGACGGATAAAGTGCTTCCCAGATAAGGTCAAGTTCATCGACACCAAGCCCTTATTATCTGAAATGTTAAAGAGACTTATCTAAGAAAAAGAAGATAAAAAATATGAACAGTCAAATGACAGCAAACTCACAGTCATTAAAAACTGAACCTAAAACAAAAATGAAAACAAACTAAGCAAACAACTAGAACAGGAACAGAATCACAGAAATGGAGGTCACATGGAAGGTTATCAGTGGGGGATTTGGAGGGGGAGAGAGGGAAGAGGTACAGAAAATAAGAAGCATAAATTGTAGGTGGAAAATAGACAGGGGGAGGTTAAGAATAGCATGGGAAATGTAGAAGCCAAGGAACTTATATGTATGACCCATGGACACGAACTAAAGGGGGGGAATGTGGGTGGGAGGGGGTGTGCAGGGTAGACGGGAGTGAATGGGGGAAATGGGACAACTGTAATAGCATAATCAATAAAATACATTTTAAAAAAGATTCAGCCTATGGGAAAATTTATGACATTCTATTTTATTAAAAGGAAAAATAAAATAAATATACTATGATTAAAACAAACCAAATTCCATATGTATAAGGCAAAACAGTAAAAGAATATAAAACAATATGTTAACAGTGGTTTTATTAATTCTTGGGAAAATTTCAAGTGAATTTGTATCTATATTTTCTATTTTCTAATTTTTTTAAATGTGAATGTAGAATTTTTTAATTAAAATACTAATACTAAAATGTCACTGGGTTTCTAAGGTACAACTATTTCTTTACCTAATAATTTTAGTAATTATCTGTTATTTTATAGAAATCTTCTACATGGTAATGGCCAAAAATTTAAAAATATTGAAATATTAAAAGCCACGCTTACCAGATTTTGTGTATGTGCACGTGTTTTTATTATACCACAAATGTTGCACATACTCACTTTTTTCCAAATTATTCCTATGCAGGGCTTTGATGTCAATTTTTCTTTCACTATATGACATCTTCTAAAATATTATAGAAGAAGTAAACTTTAAATAGTAAGTGGTGAAATTCACCAATTCTACCAAAACAAAGCTACCTAAGAGAATGAAACCATATATATAAACTTATTTTTAACGCAGAAATCTGAAATTTTCTAAACTCAGAATGGAAAGTATCTCAATCCTACTATGTATCCGATTCAAATTTTTACTGAATTTAAAGAAAAAAGTAATTAAGAAAAATCCATAAATGCACAGTAAAATAGTTGAAGAAACACAACAAAGTACTCTCAGGGATTACAAGTCATGCATAAGTTAATGAATACAAGTTTGTTCATTCAAGTTAATAGCTCAGAAAGAGCAACACACATATACCACTGAGTAACAGCCAGTGCTTTTGTAGACAATAGACTGTCTGTATCATAATAAAAGCCTTTTAAGTCAGCAGCTTGTGCTGCAGAGTTTTTCAGATCAAAACATGACAGAATATTTCCAGATGTATTGTTCACTGTATTCCCAGACTAAAATCAACCATTCAAAAAGCTGTGGGACTTGATTTCATGAAATAAAAAAAAAAATGATGTTCAGCAACAAAGTCACTAGTTCATACTAGTATAAAGGACCTAAATGTTAGTCACATTCAGATACATGGAGTGTCCTTTCATTTTTGACATGAGGAAGAAGATATCATAGGAAAAACTCTGAGACCACATTGCTGTTACTGGCCAGCATCTAGCAACCTGGTTGCCAGGAAATGCCTTTATCACTTAGGTAAAATAAATAGTAAACCAAAGAAGGAAGGAGGAAGGAGGTATGTCTCACACACCAACTCAGTAGTCCTAAGCCTGGTCTGATAATATTGCCAGGTGTTTCAACATCACGAGAAACACTATGTTAGCAAGAAAGAAGGGAAGTCCTTAAAATTCTATGTAGCGTTTCCACTATCTGAGAAAGAAAGCCCTGAAACTGAGCTTTCATCCCAGGGCCTAGAATGCAGGAGACGGCCCACGGTGCCCAAAGAAGAAGCCCATAATACAAGTTTGGTTATTGTCTACCTCTGGTGACTATCTGTTTTACAAGGGAGTCCCTAATGCTTACAGAAAGAGCCCATAAATAACTTTGGAAAGTGCTCCAATTTTAATTAACTGCCTCCTGTCATATATTTGTTTTACAACAAGATGAACAAACGGAGTCTGGAACAAGGTAAGTATTCGGGTTAACCAACCCTCACACATACCTAAGTTTAGGTAGTCAAGCGCCCTCCGAGGAAAGCTGGCATCACATTTACTCATTAATCAATACATAACTTTTTCCTCCTATCCCACCAACCATATAAGTCCTCAGAACAAAGGACTTGCTCTCTCTCCAGGGCCTGGGATGCTCTTGGCTCTCTGGCCACCCGGCCTCAGGCCACCCGAGGGCTTGCCACCTGGTCTTCAGCCACTCTTACTTTTGCCGCCCTGCTTTGCCCTGAAACTTTGCCTTTTACCCCCCACTCTAGCTAGTCCCACCTTCTTCCATGGGAACAGATCACTATAAACAGACTGCACACTACTAGATTTGCTGATCTGTAATTCTTTACATGTGTCAGCAAGAAGAACCAGGTCTCCCCTGTCAACAGACACACACATACACACTGAGAAGAGAGGAGGGGTGGAATTCCTCTTATGGCTTCTTGAGGAAGTATTCACTTATCAAGTTTTATTAAACATACTCCAGCCACTGTTGTAGGTACTAGGATAGTACACGGAACAAATACAAGTTTTCTGCCATTGTAGAACCTATATTCTGGTAGAAATAGACAGAGAGTGCGCAAGTAAATAAATAAATATACACGATCATTCCAGACAATGGTAAGGATGATCCTATAAAAAGTAGAGCAGATGCCCTGGCTGGCGTGGCTCAGTGAATTGACCACCACCCTGAGAATCTAAAGGTTGCTGGTTCAATTTCCGATCAAGGCACATGCCTGGGTTTTGGACCAGGTCCCCAGTTGGAGGTGTGTGAATGGCAAGTGATTGATGTATCTCTCACACACCGATGTTTCTCCCCCTCTATTTCCCCCTCCCTTCCTCTCTCTCTTAAAATATCTAAATAAATTTTTTTTTAAAAAAAGAGTACAGTGGAAGGAGCCTAGCTTAAAAAGAACAGGCAAAGAAGGCTTCTCTGAGGAAGTGACTTAGAAGCTGAGAAGGAATCACTCATGCAAGAGCCTGAAAAGAACAATCCAGAGAGAGAAGCGTGGGGGCAGGGTGGGCGTGGCAGCATGAGTGCTAAGGCAGGAAAGTTTGGGTGTGTTCAAACAGGCCAGAGAGGCTGAATCTCACTGAGGAGGAAGGTATGGTGACTAGGCTGGGTGAGCAGGAAAAGGCCAGATCACAAAGAGGCTTTTAGGCCAGGTTAAGTTGTTTGGAATCTTTCTAAGTTCAATAGGAAGCAGGGGTGCTAAACAAGAGATTGACATGATCTGATTTTGTTTTTAAATGATCATTGTGCCTGTTATATGAAGTGATTTTCACAGGCGAGGGTAAACAGGGTATCCAGTTAGGAGGCCATTGCAGTCATCCAGGGTAGGGCTGACAGTGTCTTAGAACAAGTCATGCAGATGGAAATGGAGACTGACTTCTTTTGGAAGCAGACAGAATTAACAGGACTTGCTCTTGGACTGATTAGGGGAGGGGTCACAGAATAGACTGAGGGACAGAAAAAATACCTTTTTCAAAAGCAGCAGTGCTAGAAGACTGATACATGGCAAAGATTTATCATGAAAAGATAAAACAATCAGTAAGTACACCAGGCAAAACCATTAAAACAAATATTCTGACACGGGCAGAGATAATTATTAAAGAATGAATTTTATTGAATTACTTTATGTCTCTCTTGTAAGGGGAAAACAGGTAGGGAAAGAGAAATAGATATTAGAGACATATTTAAGGGCTACCTATCTACAAGCTATTTTTAAGTATTCAAGTGATGGGCACCAAACCTGATTTACTACTCTAAACTGCATTCATACTTACAGTGTCACTAACCAAAAATGCTCTGATCTTCAATATGCTCAGTCTAGAATCAGGTCAAGTACAATGAGTGGTCCGGTTTTTAAGGCACAACATAGAAAACACGACAATGTAGAATGACTGCCATTTTCACTTGGGGAGTTCATTTTTGGCCATGCTATCCAACAGAACTTTCTGCTATAATGGAAATGTTCTTCTTAAACTGTGCTACCCAGTACAGTAGCCACTAGCCACACGTGGCTATTGAGTACCTGAAATGTGGCTAGTGCAACTGTGGAACCAAACTATTATTTTTATTTAATTTTAATTAATTTAAAATTCTTAATTAAAACTTTTTTCCTTACAGTTTTAGGTTCACAGCAAAATTGAGGGGAAGGTACAGAGATTTCCCATACACCTCCTGCCCCCACACATCAATAGCCCGCCCCATTAGAAACATCCCCCACTGGGGTGGTAGACGTCACAACTGATGAACCTACCATTGACACGTCATAATCAGCAAAGTTCATAGTTTACATTACAGTTCACTCTTGGTGTTGTATATTCTATGGGTTTGACAAATATACTTGTATAATGACATGTATCCATGCAGAGAATTGCCCTAAAATTCCTGTGCTTTGCCTGTTCATCCCTCCCTGCCCCCAAACCCCTGGCAACCAGTGCTATTTTTACTGTCTCATAGTTTTGCCTTTTCCAGAATATCATATATATATATATATATATATATATTGAAATCATACAGTATCTAGCCTTTTCAGATTGGCTTCTCTCAATTACNATATATATATATATATATATATATATATATATATTGAAATCATACAGTATCTAGCCTTTTCAGATTGGCTTCTCTCAATTACTTTTAATTTTAATTGCCACTTGTGGCTAGAGGCTACCTTATTAGACAGCTCAAGTCTCTGGGACTTGGTCTCCGAAAGCTGATCTTCCTGCCTCCAGATTCCTCTTTCTCCAAAGCACCCTTCACACAGCTGCTAGATTAACCTTCCTTTTTGCTTTTGCTATGTGGTATCTTCACCAAAAAATAAAAATAACAATAAATTTTAAAAAGGGAGCTGGGCCTGGAGTGGTGAATGTTGCCAGGTAGAGAAGAGAGATATCGGACAGTCCAAGCAGAAAAAGAGACACAGGCAAAGGCTTGGGTGTGTTTGAGCATGTGACTGACTTGACATGAAAGACAGGCTGGTGTGACTTCAGCAGGGGACTCGAGGCTAGAAAGGAAAGTCAGCCTATGAGAAGCTGTACACCAAGTGAGGGCAGAGAGGATTCAATAACTTAACCTGCCCATTTATTCAAAGGTTATCATCCTCTGTTCTAGATCTTTCCAAATCAGTGTTCAATCACTAAAGTATCAAGTCAAGAACTTTCAAAGAAGCCAGTTTCTAAAAATATGCAGGACCAGAAATCATCTCCTTCTTATGAACAACTGGCAAAGCCTATCTAGGAGAGCCAAGACAAAGCTTCACATTTTCAAGCGATCAGCCAGATCACAGGAAATGCACTTTCCTCCTCTCTCCCCGCAACACCAGAATAGAAATGGTTTGTATAGCTCCCATCTTTTCCAAATAAAAAAAGAAGAACAATTAAGAAAGGGATTAATTCACAAGATGTTCTTTGTTAAAGGACAGGAACCGCCCTGGCGGGCGTAGCTGAGTGGATTGAGCACAGTGAGTCCAGGCTGCTAACCAAAGGGTTGCCAGTTCGATTCCTGGTCAGGGCACATGCCTGGGTTGCAGGCCAACTCCCCAGTTAGGGGCATGAGGGAGGCAACTGATCAATCTCTCTCTCACTCATTGATCTTTCTCTCCCTCTCTACCTCCCCCCCTTCCCCTCTCTCTCAAAATAAATGAGTCTTTTATAAAAATTTTTAAAGATCTCACTTCCTGCATATTTTATCTATATGTTTCATGATTGTGGGGTTAGACTGAAGTGGATGCTTGACTTTTTTAACCTTGAAATAAATCTTATTTCCTCTGGGACAAAAAAAAACCTATGTGTTAACATATTTAAACACACACACACACACACACACAGAAAAAAGTGACATACAGATCTTACTTATAGTTTAATTCAGAGCAGGTTTTCCACGTCAGCATTTAAAAACAACCCTTTCGAAATAATCTAACTTTTAAATACATCTTATTTTTTCTAAACTATATTCCATTGCTGAAACTCAGATTTGTTGGTTCTATTCACTGCTAAAGTGATTTCTCTTTTATTTTCTTCTTCAGAAAACTGCCTCTAACTTTTTGAGGCCTGATTCCATTCAATTCAATAAACGGACAGCAAGTGCCAATTATGTGTCCACTAGGTGGTGGGAAGAGAATGAGATAAGAAATAAAGCATCCTTAGTAAGCTAAAATAATGGTAGTGAGTAAGTAAGAGGCCTGGGGGCATTTTAGGGGCTTGGCTGGAAGCCCTGTTTCCTTTGAAGAGCCCTTACTTTGTTCAGTAGCTAATTTAAATATCTTTTGTTCAATATGTGACTTTAGTTCAAAATTCTTTGTGAGGGCCCCTTTGTCTTCTGCTGTTGTTATTATTACTCTTTTCATCACAATCTATTTGATTCAGTAATGTAGAGAGAGTTGGTTTCTTTCCAGCAAAAAAAGCCTGGCTCTGTAAAAGTCACTACCCAAACTAAAAAGTATGTTAATGTAGATGACTCCCTTAGCTAGGCTAACTGTAAGAAAGTAGGAAGACAAAACATAGCAGGGAGGACTTACGAACGTTACCAAGTTGTACGACGTAAGTGGTAACTAGAGAGCATTATATTAAAAAGGTAGCAAGGAGAGAGTAATTAACAGAAGTTCTTACTGGATGAGAAGATACAAATAATGAAAATGTAAGACTAACTTAAAGCTACAGTGACCAAATGATTGTGACCAGCCAAGGGAATGTACATCTATCTATCTGCCTATACTTAGTTTGCCTCAAATCAATGTTTCTTATGGCATTAAGTATTAAGCCAATCAATCCACTACACTAAACAGTTATTCTGATACACAGCTGTGTCCTGTACCATGATTAAGATATACAAGAATAATCTATGTGACCCACCATCAGCAACACTTTTGAGTTTTCCTACAGGGATAATGGACTTGTGATTTATCTACTCCTTCACTGGTACCTTTCATTCACAGATGATACAGCAAAGTCAAGTGTTTAAAAAGGCATATATCCAGAAAAACTAGGGCTCTTAACCTATCCTCATTTTCAACTCACTCATTCACTTAAGCACTTACTGAGTACTTTCTATGTGGTAGGCACTGTGTACAACACTGTGTGTGATGGGGATACAAAAATAAGTGGGACTCAGTCCTTGCCCTTCATAGACAAGAAAACGCTTAAGCAAACCACTGTCACAGTGTGTAGCACATGCTGTAAGTTACATGCAGTTTTCAGCTCTGCATCAGTGAGTAAAGGGAGATTTCACAGAAGAAAAGATACACTAGGAAGGTTGATAAGTGCTCTCCAGGAGGAACGGGACTGATGGAGAAAAGGAGATCTTTCCTGGAGTCGGGTAGCATATGTGAAAATAGGGCCTGTTCAGGGACGACAGAGCCACAGGGCTCAAACACAGGGGCAGGTTGGAGAGGAGATGAGGAGAGGGTAGAAAGTTGGAGAACCAGCAAGGGACCACGTCTGGGAGGGCCTTGTATGCAATGGGCTTAAGTGTCATGTTCTAAGCAATGGGAAATTATTTAATGGTTCTAAGCAAAAGATATTTCTATGTTTGCGCATTTGAACAATAAAAATACAGCAAGAATAAACCAGAGGGAAGAAAACTAGGAGGACAAGTTTAATTGTTAGTTCATTTATTCAATCAGCAAATACAGGGGAGGGCAAAAGTAGGTTGTTCATATTTAAAAATACAATAATCAACAAATAATAATACAAGAATGAACTTTGCTTCACGCACTCACAACCTACTACTGTCCCACCCTGTATTTATGTAACACACCATGTAAGGTATTATAGACAGGTATTTCAGAAAACACACGTGGGCTCTCATCTTGAAGAGCTTAGAGTCTTAGTGAAAATTAAACTAATGATGAAGTAAAGCAGCAGGACACATGGATATGAGGGCAGACATAAGAGATGCATCCACGTGACACTCACTCCCTCGGGGAGGAGAAGGAGAAATCTAGGATGACTCCCAGGCTTCTGACTCACATGACTTGGTAATGCAAGGTAATATAAGAAAGCCAAATCTGAGAGGGAAAGTAATTAGTACCAATGGGATAGTTAGATGGAGGTAAGGAAATGTTCAATAAATAATTGAATAGCTGATTCCTCAGTTTACTTGCGTGGGCTAAAGANATTTCAGAAAACACACGTGGGCTCTCATCTTGAAGAGCTTAGAGTCTTAGGGAAAATTAAACTAATGATGAAGTAAAGCAGCAGGACACATGGATATGAGGGCAGACGTAAGAGATGCATCCACCTGACACTCACTCCCTCGGGGAGGAGAAGGAGAAATCTAGGATGACTCCCAGGCTTCTGACTCACATGACTTGGTAATGCAAGGTAATATAAGAAAGCCAAATCTGAGAGGGAAAGTAATTAGTACCAATGGGATAGTTAGATGGAGGTAAGGAAATGTTCAATAAATAATTGAATAGCTGATTCCTCAGTTTACTTGCGTGGGCTAAAGAAAGCAACCCAGTGGCTCTAAAAGCCTTGGAACCCCAGCAATACCCACGGAAAAGCCCCTGATGAAAGAACAACTGATGAACAGAGCTGAGAAGGAAATGTCTGAGAGAGGGCCAGGGGGAATGGTAGAACTGGGTCACGAAAGTCAAAGGAACGGAAAATTTTAAGACAGTAAAAGAATAGTCAACAATGTCAACAGCCAGAGAGAGGTTAATGATTTCTGGTATATTTACAGAATTGTGCAACCATGACAATTTTTGAACATTGTCATCAACCCCCTCCAAAAAAACCCATTTATCCTCATTTATCTTCAACCCTTCCCTGCCCCCGTCTAGGCAACCATTAATCTATTCTACATTCCATAGATTTAATATCAATGGAATCATACAATATGTGATCTTTAGTGACAGGCTTCTTTCATGTTATAGCATGTATCAGTATTTCATTGGTTATTTCACCAAATAACATTCCATTGTATGTTTATACCACATTTTCTTTATTTATTTTTAAAATATATTGTATTGATTATGCCATTACAGTTGTCCCATTTCCCCCGCCCTTCATTCCCCTCCCCCCTGCACACCCTCTCCCACCCATATTACCCCCCTTTAGTTCATGTCCATGTGTTTTAAGTAATTTAGCTTCTACATTTCCCATACTATTCCTGCCCTCCCCATCTATTTTCTGCCCGCCATCTATGATACTTATTCTCTGTACCTTTTCCTCCCCTCTCCTCCTCCTACTCCCCTGTTGCTAACTCTCCATTTCTGTGGTTCTGTTCCTGTTCTAGTTGTTTCCTTAGTTTGTTTTTGTTTTAGGAATGGTGGTTAATAATTGTGAGTTTGCTGACATTTTACTATACATGTTGTTTATCTTTTTTCTTTGATAAGTCCCTTTAACATTTCATAAAATTAGGATTTGGTGATGATGAACTCCTTTAACTTGACCTTATCTGGGAAGCACTTTATTTGTCCTTCCATTCTAAATGAAAGCTTTGCTGGATAGAGCAATCTTGGCTGTAGGTCTTTGGATTTCATGACTTGGAATACTTCTTTCCAGCCCCTTCTTGTCTGTAAGGTCTCTTTTGAGAAATCAGCTGACAGTCTGATGGGAACTCCTTTGTAGGTGACTGTCCCCTTCTCTCTTGCTGCTTCTAGGATTCTCTCCTTCATTTTCATCTTGGCTAATATAATTATGATGTGCCTTGGTATGTTCCTCCTTGGGTCCAACTTCTTTGGGACTCTGGGCTTCCTGGACTTCCTGGAAGTCTATTTTCTTTGCCAGACTGGGGAAGTTCTTCTTTATTATTTGTTCAAATAACTTTTCCACTCATGGCTGTTCCTCTTCCTCTTCCGGTACCCCTATAATTTGGATGTTGGAACGTTTAAAGATGTCCCGGAGGTTCCGAAGCCTCACCTCATTCTTTTTAAATTGTTTTTTCACTCTTTTCTGTTTGGTTGTTTCTTTCTTCCTTCTGGTCCACTCCATTGATTTGAGTCCCAGTTTCCTTCCCATCACTATTGGTTCCCTGTAAATTTCCCTTCATTTCACTTAGTGTAGCCTTCATTTTTTCATCTAATTTGTGACCAAATTCAACCAATTTTGTGAGCATCCTGATTACCAGTGCTTTGAAGTGTGCATCTGATAGGTTGGCTATCTCTTGGTCACTTAATTGTATTATTTTTAGAGCTTTGATCTGTTCTTCCTTTTCAGCCATTTTTTTGTCTTGGTGCACCTGTTACATAGTAAGGGTGGAGCCTTAGGTATTCACGAGGGCAGGGCAACCCGGTGGCTGGGTTGTGATGCTGTATGTGGGGGTGGGGTCCAAGAGGGAACAATGGCACTTGCTCCTCTCTCTGCCGGATTTCAGTCCCTTATGCTGCTTCCCCCAAGCAAACCAGGCCTTTCTGGTGCTGATTCCCATGTGGGTGGGCTTGTGTGAGTTCTAGAACTCTGTGGGTCTCTCCCTACACCTCAACCCCCACAGGTATTTTCAATCAATGTTTTGAGGTTTTATTTCCTGGCACTAGGACCCTGGGTTGTGAGGTCTGTCTCACTCCCCAGTTATCAGTGTGCGAATGTGGGACCACTGCCCAGTCTGCCAGCCGCCTTGCACACGGTGCCCTGCTTCTCAATCGCCTCCTTGCTGGGTCTGCCAGCTGCAACCTGGGCGCCCAAGGTCTGCCCGGTGCTGTCTTGCATGCCCAGGATGCCTTGTGTGCCCGGCATCACCACTTCCTGTGCCCGGATCCTGCTCTGTTCAGCCACTGGACCCTGCCCCACCTACTGGTCTGGATGAATGTGTCTATTTCAGCTCCTTGGCTGTCCGACTTCCATACAGTTCAATCTTCTGTCAGTTCTGATTGTTATTTCATTTCTAAATTTTTATTGTCCTTATTTTGGTTGTGCGAGGAGGCATGGTGTGTCTATGTATACCTCCACCCTGGCCAGAAGACCCACATTTTCTTTATCATTCATCAGTTGATGGGCATTTGAATTGTTTCCACTTTTTGGCTTTTAATAATAATGCTGCTATAAACATTAGCATACATGGTTTTGTGTGGATGTATGTTTTCATTTCTCTTGGGTATGTGCCTAGGGACAGAATTACTGGATCATGTAGTATACATGTTTAATGGCTTGAGGAACAGCGAAACTGTTTTCTAGAGGCTATACCATTTAACATTCCTACCAGCAAAGTGTGAGGTTTCCAATTTCTCCACATCTTCAATAACAGTTATTCTTACTTACCTCCTTTTTAAATTATAGCCATCTTAGTGCAGTGGGGTCTCACTGTGATTTTGATTTGCATATCTGATAGCTAATGATGTTGAACATCTTGTCATATAACTTATTGACCACTTGAATATCTTTAGAGAAATGTACATTCAGATACTTAAAGTATATTTTAACTAGGTTGTATATCTTATTTTTTATCTTTAGAGGGGAAGGGAAGGAGAGAAGGAGAAAAATATCAATGTATGGTTGCCTCTCATGCATCCCCTGCTGGGAACTGGCCTGCAACCCAGGCATGTGCCCTGACTGGGAATCGAACCTTGATCGTGTGGTTCACAGGCCCGAGCTCAATCTACTGAGCTATGCCAGCCAGGGCTTTAGATTGTATATCTTTTTATTTCATTTTTAATTATATTTTATGGATTATACTGTTACAACTGCTCCAATTTTCCCCCTTTGCCCCTCTCCATCCAGCATCCCCCACTCCCTCAGGCAATGCCCACACCATTCTTCATGTCCATGGGTCAGGCACATAAGTTTTTTGGTTACTCCATTTCTTATACTGCACTTTACATCCCCATGGTTATTTTGTAAAATAACCCTTTATACTTCTTAAACCCCTCACATCTTCACCCATTCACCCACAACACCCTCTTTTCTAACAACAATCAAAACATTCTCCACACCCATGATTCTGTCACTGTTCTTGTTTGTTTAGTTTGTTTTTTAGAGTAAATTGTATTTTTGCCATTTCATTGTTCAAAGTTTTGATCTTCTTTTTCTTAAATAAGCCCCTTTAACATTTCATATAATAATGGTTTGGTGATGATTAACTCCTTTATTTTTTTCTTGTCTGGGAAGTTCTTCAACTGCCCTTCCATTCTAAATGATAGCTTTGCTGGGGAGAGCAATCTTGGCTGTAGGTCCCTGTTTTTCGTGAATTTGAATATTACTTGCCAGTCCCTTCTAGCCTACAAAGTTTCTTTTGAGAAATCAGCTGCAAGTCTGATGGGAACTCCCCCAAGGTAACTAACTATTTTTCTCTTGCTGTTTTTAATACTCTCTCTATATATTAAACTTTTGGCATTGAAATTATGACATATCGGCCCTGGCCGGTGTGGCTCAGTGGATTGAGTGCGAACCAGACGACCACAGTTTGATTCCCAGTCAGGGCACATGCCTGGGTTGCAGGCCAGTTCCTGGCAGGGGACACACAATGTCCCCAGCAGAGGCAACCATACATTGATGTTTCTCTCCCTCTCTCCTTCCCTTCCCCTCTAAAGATAAATGAATAAAATCTTTTAAAAAAAAAGAAATTATGACATATCTTGAAGTGGGCCTCTTTGAATCCATCTTGTTCGGGACTCTCTGTGCTTCCTGAATTTGCATGTCTATTTTCTTCACCAAATTAGGGGACTTTTCTTTAATTACTTTTTTTAACTAGATTTCCAATGTCTTGCTCTTTCTCTTAATTTCTGGCGCCCCTATGATGCAAATGTTGAACCTCTTCAAGTTGTCACAGAGGCTGCTTACACTATCCTTGTTTTTTTGGATTCTTTCTTTTTGTTGTTCTGTTTGTTTTTTGTGGGGTTTTTTTTTTTTGCTTCCTTATGTTCCAAATCATTGATTTGATTCTCAGCTTCATTAACTGTACTGTTGTTTCCCTGTAAGTTGTCCTTTATTTCATTTGTGTATCCTTCATTTCTGACTGGATCTTTTTTATGCTGCTGAGGTCCTCACTAAGTTCCTGGAGCATCCTTATAACCAGTATTTTGAACTCTGCATCTGATAAATTGCTTATCTCCACCTCGTTTAGTTCTATTTCTGGAGTTTTGACCTGTTCCTTCATCTGGGTCATGTTTGTCTCCTTGATTTGGCAGCCTCTCTGTGTTTGTTTCTAGGTATTAGATAGAGCTGCTTTGACTCCCTGTCTTGGTAGCAGGTCTAATATAGTAGGTGTCCTGTAGGGTCCAGTGGCACAGTAGCCCTTGTCACCCAAGCTGGGTACTCAAGGTATGCCCTGAGTACACCCTCCTCTCATAGTTGAGTCTTGGTTGCTGTTGGCAAGTCAATTTAAGGAATTTACTCAGGTCAGCCAGCTGTAAAGATTGGCTGTGACCACTGACCACCAATGCTCACGCCCCATGGAGGATCGGCTGTGCAGGGTCAAGTTGATGGTACTCTCACATGGTCTGCAGAATGTCCACTGTGTGCAGGCTCTAGGGTTTCCGGGGTGGTGAAGACCAAGGTCTTCCCCCACCTATGTTTTGCTGCAGGGCATACTACCTAAGCTATAAAGTTATCTGAGATGGCTGCTACTTGCGCTGGGTTTAGAGATTTGAGGGCAAAGCCCCACTGTGAATCTGGGCTAACTGCTTCTAGTGCCATGCCTGGGGCACTTTACAAGAGGTGTGCAGGCTGGGGGCTCAATGAGGCAGCAGTTGCTTGAAAGGATTTAGGAAGTCTTGAAGCCTGAGCCAAAACCAGTCATTTATATGAAAAAGCCACTGTTACCAGCTGTAAATTGGGTGGAACAGAGCCTCAGGGGATCTCCAGGGCAGAGCAAACAGTGATAGCCTGGGCAGCACTGCTTGCCAGCTCTGCGGCTCTATGAGGGCAGGGTTCAGAAATGGGACAATGGCCCTTGACTGCATGGCCCTGTATACCACTAGTGCCTTTCAAGGGGCTACCCCTGTGCTGGAGCTCAGAGGAAGTGAGTCTGAGTAGGTGAGTCCAAGTGTGTGTCCTTTAAGAGGAACTTCTTGGGACTGCAGCACTTCCCTCTACTGACTGAATCCCTGCTGGGTTTTGCAGTCATAAGTTCTGGTTACTTATTTTCCTGGCACTGGGACGCTGGGTTTGGGGGCCTGATGTGGGGCTGGAACTCCTTGCTCCTGAGACATCCCTGCCAAATGTTTATCTACCACACATGGATACGGGACCAGCCCATTCCGCATCTCCACCCCTCCTACCAATCTGGATGGACATGGTTTCCTTAATTCTGTAGTTGTCAGACTTCCATTCAGCTCAATCTCTGACAGTCCAGAGTGATAGATGTTCTATAATTTAGTTGCAATTTTGATGTGGCTATGTGAGGAGGCAAGCCACGTTTACCTATGCCGCCATCTTGACCAGAAGTCTAAGGTTGTGTCTTTTGCAGATATTTTCTCCTAGGTCTGTGAACTGTCTTTTCACTTTGAGGGTATCCTTTGCAGCACAAAATTCTTTTTTCCAATTTATTTATATTTTCTTTTGTTGCATATGCTTTTAATATAGTTACCTCTTAAATGATGGGGATACATTCTGAGAAATATGTCAATTACACGATTTCATCATTGTGCAGAGTGCACTTACACAAACCTAGAAGGGATAGCCTACTACACATGTAAGCTGTATTGTATAACCTATTGCTCCGAGGCTAAACTTGTACAGCATGTTACTGCACTGAATTTTACTGGCAACTGTAACATGGTATCTGTATATCTAAATACATCTAAGATGGCAAATGTACAGAAAAAACACACTATAAAAAATTTAAAATGGCACATCTGTGTGTGTGTGTGTGTGTGTGTGTGTGTGGAGAGAAAGAGAGAACTTAACCATGAATAGAGCTTGCAGGACCAAAGGTGCTCTGGATGTATCAGTGAGTGAGTGGTGAATGATTGTGATGACCTAGGACAATACTGTATGCTACTGTAGACTTAACACTGTCCCACAGCCTTCCCCCTACTTCTTTCCCACAGGGTTAGAAATAGAACATGAAAACTATCAATGCTACCCCATGAGCAGGATATGGGCTAGAATGAATGGAAATATCAAAGACAAAATGACTGGGTAAGGTACAGATCACCTTAATACTGACTCTCAGGAGGGAGTAAAAGGTGGCCTGAGGATCACTGTAAATAAGAAATGTGAATGGAGAGATAAAGGAACATAGGGGTGTGTCATGGGAATGTGGTTTTGGCTACTGCATGTTGAAGCAGTGGTTAGATTAAGAAATTCTGTGGTACTTTTAAAAAAGACAGTGTTTAACATGGTGAGGGCGTAAAACCGAAGAATCAATACCTTGACTTTGGAAATGTATTTTTGGTTCCATTAACCCTGTCTGGCACAAAGGGCTCTCTCCGGCATTGAATTGATGGAAGAAATAAAGCTTATCTATGCTTTACATCATTGCTACCTGAAAATATTTCCAAAGTACACAGACAAACTAGGTCCACACTACCACAGAAAGCTTTTACTAAAGTGGCACTAAATACTTGTTTAGTGCTCCTCTGGACCTGTGTTCTTGTACAAATCTGAGGTCCTCAACAAAGAATTTAGAGCAATATTCTGAAGACTATGGAGCTAGATCTGTGAGGACTGTAGGGCCCTCTCAACATGCATCACTGAGGGGACCAGCTCCCCTCTGTGGAACGGGTCAGCAGCTTACTGATGGGGATGTAATTCACATCCAAAATTTGTAAGAGGGAATCTACTCCCAAGCTCCACAAATATTGCTCTTGTCAAAGGAAAAAAACTCCTCCTGAACCACATAGGCTTCCATTTCTTACAGAAAATTCAGCTTCATTACAATGTTATAGAACCATCATCATATATAATCTTATGGGTTCATCACGGTCCAGAACATCGTGACAGGCCACATGACTGTAGCATCTAAGATTTTACCTAACCAACATCATGAACATTAACTCCTATGTTTTATCCTAAGAATTTAATAGTTTTAACTCTTACATTTATGTCCATGATCTATTTGGAGTTCATTTTTGTATCTGGCATTTGGAAAGGGTTATTTTGTTTAAATAGGAGAAAACCAAGCATGTTTATAAGCTGAAGAAGGCAAGAAATCAGATACTATTTCTGAAGCACAGTCCCTGAAAAGGAAGGGGCAGAATCTGGAGAGCAGATGGAGTGAATAACCTTAATCAGGCAGAACGCCACCTCTTAATGGAGACAAGGTGTATGGTGAGGAAAATGAGTGAAGATAGTGATATAATTATAACTGTGGAGTCTATGAGCTGTGTCTTCTCAGGAATTTACAAGGCACATTAGTATATTTAAAAGTCTAATATAACCTACAGTCTGAAAATCTGTATAAGCCACCATTTTTTAAATACCATTGACCCAGAATTTTTAACTTCTTCTTTTTTTAATTACGAGAGTTTGTATTTTTGTAGGGTTTTTTTATTTTGTATTCTGAACTTTTTGTTTTTCAGATCCTTAATTTCTTAACATACCTACTAATCTATTATGGAACTCAGATTTGTACAACATGCTTAGAGAAACTAAACTGCAAACTTGGCCTTTGTGCAGAATTTGGGCCAAGGGGGGTTTTTTGGCCCCCCTCTTTCCTTAATTAAGAAATTTTACAAAGATCCAAATATCTGATATCTCTTGAAGTATCAAAAGATTTGGCCATGTTAGATCTGCATTCCAGCAAGGGACTATTGGCTGAAACCCAAAAGTCCCATATGGGAATTACAGGGTGGAGCAAAAGTAGGTTTCACAGTTTTGAGTTTGCAAAACACAGTTTATTCCTATATTATTAGATTATTGTTTTATTTCCACACAAACAACTATAAACCTACTTTTGCCCTACCCTATATACTCTCTGCTTCTCCCTAAAATCGTAACATGCAAATCATGTCACTCATTTATGTCACTGCCTGGTCCCGGTGGGTATCTGGGTATCACTCCTCTACTAGGCCACCCTCTCAGTGTTTATACAGAATGAAAAATTCCTGAAGCCTCTCTTAGAAATTCCTTATTAAACTCTTCTCCAAATATTTTCTTTTATAAAAGTACTCTTCCTGTGAGAACTATGAGAAAGATTTAGAAGTATTTATGTCAAGAATGACAAAATGGCACAAGTGCACACAGACCTATGCACACATACCTATTTTGTTTGACCTGTACAGTATTTTTTTAATGGGAAAGTTCATATTAAAAAAAAAGATTTCCAGATTTTAATGAGTACCAGGAAGATCCAATAACACTAGCCCTGTTTCCATGTGGCAACAATAAGCTGGAGACAGTAGCAGACCCTTCAATCAGGGCCTGCATTTTTCCACTTACCACTCCATCACTCCTCAGTGTCATTCACTCATTACCTACTCAGCCTGATTCACTCATTACCTACTCAGTCCTACAGGCATCTAAGTTTGTGCCACCTGATTTAACAAAAAGATTCCATCTTAATTAGCACAGTATATTAGGCAAGTTCCCCAGTATCGTAAGTGTCATGTGAAATTTTACTTATGTCTCAGCTATTTCACTAATAAATAATAATTTCATACCCCACTCTCCCCTAAAGACATTGAAAAAATAACTAGTAGGGAATACAACATGTAAAACAGAATTTCAGATGACTTTTTATTTTCTTCTTAATCCTTTCCTGTTGTACTTTACAGATTTTTTCTTTTTAATCATTTTTTACTAATGTTTGAATACAGTTGTCTCTATTTTCCCACCACCGCTTTCCCTGACCCACCCACAATCCTAGCCCCCTTGGCTTGGCCCATGGGTCCTTTACACTTGTTCATTGACTACTTTACAGGTTCTTTAAAAAAAAGGTATGCACTGACTTCATAATAAGAAAAATAGAGAAAAAATTTTAGTGTATCAACAATATTTTTGGTAAGTGATCCATAAAGTAATAAGAAATCGCCAGTGCCTAAAAAGTTCAAATTTTGACCAACTGCCAAAACAATTTAAATGTACATCAATGAGAACACAATCAAATGGGCTAAACAGCAGATGAACCATGTCGGTGACAAATTTTAATGTCAAGGAAGCTCATTTGCTGCCACATACTTCCGCAGAACTAGTGTTAAGCTGCCTGGGCAGCAGCTGTTTATTCCAACCCAACATGAGACTGAGTGTATCAATTAAGGCTAGATGAATGTTAGCAGGGCAGCCTTCCTCACCAGATCCTTGTTTATGAAAATACTTGGGCAGGCTTCCAATGTGCAAATACTTCATTCTCTCCCTCCATGCAGGATTCTTCTACAGACTTCCCGACCACTTACACTTGTGCTATGAATGGCCACCAGTTCAACAATAAAGCAGGTCAGGAACACAGGGAACTTATCTCCACCACCTACTCTCTGCCCAACTCTCTCAATGGAACTCAAGATATGGCTCCTTCCATTTCACAGAGAATTTCAGAGTGAAAAAGAATTTGGCAATCTAATCCAAACTCACTTTAGAAATGAGGCTCCGAGATGTTAGTTCTGTAAGAAAGTTGCAGAACTTGAATTGAATCCAAGCCTCATGACCCCACTTCCTGTGTTTTCAGGTGCACTTCCATCACTTCCTAATGATTTGCAAGCAAATCATTGTTAAATAACAAAGGCTCCTACAGTGACAGAAAGTATATCAAACCTACTTAAAGTGATTTCCATTATGGTTTCAAACATATATAAGTATTGTAAACTGCTCTGCCTGGTTTTAGGAATTGTATCTCGATCCCTTTGGCTAAGGGTGAGGGATGACCTTTGGAATGAGAGCCGCAGAAAACAAAGCTTGTCTCTGGTAGCAAATGCTGCCTCAGTTTCCTCTCCCTGCCCCCAAAGCTTGGTCAGAAGTCAATGACAGGTAAAACCCCTCACAGCCGAGGGGGGGGAGGCAACCTAAGCCAGACTCGATCACTTGGGAGGCCTTCATGGAAGGACTCTGGGGGCTGCAACAAAGAGCAATGGACTCTCGCCCCCCAGCTTTGACATAGCCCGAGTCCCCATGTTCTCTGGGAGAAGCGCTTCCTGGCTCTAATCCCCTTAAGCCTGAATACCTGATGGGGAGAGGTGCAGCTCCTTGCCTTGCTAGACCGTGTCCTGGGGAAAAATCTGGCATCACAAAGACTTGCTGATAAACCTGTGAAATCTGCTCTGCTAAGAGTGCTTTCATTCATATGCTAAGAGTCCGAGAGGAAATGAGTATGTCTCCCAAAGTTTCTGCAACTCTCTTCCTGACAGACACTGACTCAGACTAAGCCCTCAGATTTCTTTGAAATGTTACCTATTGTTTGGTCCTTGCCGCCCTGTATTCCTGTGTATTACAACCCAATAAAAGGCTATGGAGGAGGACACTCCAGGCCTTTGTCTCCCCTGAGAAACTGTCCACAGCTCACCTCTCATCCCTAAGCAGATCACGTCATGTCTCAGCCATATTCACTCTCTATCCGTGGCACGGGGAGGGGCCGGGGGAAGACGGGACTCGAGAGGAAGTCACCCCCACATATAAGTAAACACTGCATTAAAAAAAACATATAGTTCCCCCAATTCTCACCCTGTAGTTCTGCTTTAGCAACAGAAACTCAAGCAACAATTATGGAAAAAACAAATGGGCCGTTTTTCACTTAACTTCTTTTACCTTTTCCAATTTTTTTGGTTATTGAAAAAAATTGTTAAAAGGAAACTCAGTATTAGTTCCACTAGTTTCATAATTAAATAGTTATTGCATAATCATAAATACAGGTGGGAGGAAAAGTTCACTGAGCAATCTGAATGTAATCTGTGGTAGATGCTTCAGGGAGAGAATAAATTTCTCAAGTATAGGGTCTGAACCATTTCTTCCCCCCTCATAGCCATGACAGTGACTGGAACATAGTAAGTGCTCAGAAAATAAGTGCCACCTGAAATAAGTAAATTGATAAAGAAAGATAACAAAATAGGTTAGTATTTAATTCTACCATTTTCTTGTCTTCCCACATATACTCCTTAAGTACTCTAGTCTAATTCCTTCTGTTCCTACACAATTAACTCAGAAAGACCTTCATTCTTTTACTTTCAATCTTTCTTTGTACAACTATGCACTAATCTTCTATGACTATTAAGGTGAATAGCTGGGCTCCCACAGGCTGTTAAAAAAAAAATCATGGGGAAAAAAGAGAGCTAAATACTGCTAAGGAAAATTAGTTTGACTTTACCACCTGACCTATCTGCCTCATTCATGATATAAGGAAGTAATAATGCATGTGAATGTGCTTGATACACCATCAAGTGTTATCAAATATAGAATGTCTCGGGGCCTTGAATGTTTAATCCCTTGAAGTATCCCAAAGGCTCCACCAACATCAGAACACTATCCACTTCTTCTTCACTGTCCTCTAACTACATCTGCTTCTCTCCAAGTACTATCATTTCACAGAATTCAAATATAGGTTTTTTTGCTTTTCCCCTTTAATAGCTAGCATTGCAAACACACTTTTTCTTAACAGTTCTAATTCACAAATATACAGAATTTCAATTACATTACACACCCAGCTTTTGGCTGGGTATGCAATCACCATTTGTAACATTGTCCCTATAGAAAAAAAATAACTCTGAACCAATTTGTAAATGAATTTCTGAAAAGCAACCCATTTTTATCTTAGGGTAACTGGGACCTAGACCCTGTCCTGGAAAATAACTTGAAGTATCGGAAAAAGAACTGGGGCTTTGGAATGAATCTCACCTTGCTCTGCTATTACGAACTGTGTCTTTGGGCAAGTCATTTAATCTCTTCGAGCCTCAGTCGCCTTATCAGTAAAAGTAAAATTTGTAATACACATGTAAATCACCTAAAACTGGGCCTGGAAGGTAGCAGGTGCTAAATAAGTCCCTTTTTTCTTTCCCTCTGCTGTTACAGCGCATTGCAGACATTTGTGACTTCCATTTTCTCAATTAAAAATGTGGTTCGGTGGAGGTTTTGTTTTTTTCTAGTACATGAGATAAGTCAGGAGCTTTTTACTATCTTGTTAAATCCTCCTAACAATCCTAGGAGGTAGGTAACAGCGGCACACAGAGGTTATTTGATTTGCCTAAAATCACTCAGATTGTGGCATTGTCTTCAGCACAATGATGCTTTAATCCTAAACCACTTTTCTGTGTGTGTGTGTGTGTGTGTGTGTGTGTGTGTGTGTTTTAATGAGGGAGGGGGATTCAATGATGTCTAAATGTTTGTTCTATAATATTGCATGATTCTACAATTCAGTGGAACTACCAGCTGGTAAGAAGGACAAGAAAAACTTCAAGCTCACAATAGGCAAATATAAATCAACATCTTACAGTCTAACCAACTGAGGGCCAATTGCTCTAGTTTTCCTTCCCAGAAGCTGGAAGATTTTCACAGCCAACATGGGTAAGGCTCACTAGGGCTTCGGCTCCTTCAGGTCCTTAACTGTTATTTGTTTAGGGATGACCAACTGAGTCACCCTGGCCACAACAGGCAAATAGCTTTTAAAACCAAACCAGGACTGATCAACAATATAGCTTATTTTGAAACAGGTATGGTCAAAACTTGAAACAGTAACCCAATGGCAAAAGCCTCTAAGTGCTCTCACTAATGTTAAGAGCATCCTGCTTACAGGAGGTTATTCATCATAGTAATTGAATTAGACTCCAAGCTGTAAATAGACACTGACCCATTAAATCAGGACCATTAGCAAAATCACAAAATCATCTCTTTTCTTAGCTCAAGCTACACACACATTTCTTACAAACAACCACAACTGGAAAGTCAATGTTTTGTAATATTAATATGTCAATAAAACCTGTCAAATAAAACGCTCATAGGGGGGAAAAATACTCTATGGTACCTATACTAAATAAGTCCTAAAAGTTTTACCTCTGGGCTATTCTTCTTAATGTTTTTACCTTTTCTTTTCAATTACTACAAAAGTAGTTCAGTGTGACTACATATGAGCTGAGTACAAACCCAATTCTAAGCTTGCTGAAAAATGAAATAAGAGAACAGCTGCAGCATACCCAGACCAAACTGCACAGACGGGTCGAGATGTACAGACAGAAACAATAAAAAAAGCTACCAACTATCCCCAACAACACTCATTGTGTTTGTGCCCTTTGCAGATTGTATTTCGTCACTGCTTTTCATGTAATACTAATAGATTAGACACAACGTTGTACAATCAGGAGAAAAACTTCCACAGAAATATAAGTTTATTTCCTTTTGTTTCACTTGCTTACTAATGTGAGTTATCAATACTGTAGGACAGATGTTGATCAGTGCCACAGGCAACTAAACCCATTAATAAATTCTGGCTCTACCATCTTAGATAACTCACTCACAGTTGAGCAAAATTAAGAAACAGAATTAGTCAGAATTGAAAAGAATACACTAGAATGAGAATCAATTCACCTATCTAGTTTTTTTGCTTATTCATTTGTTCTGTTTTAAGGAAGGTATTAAAGATAATGCTGGTAAGGCATCTAAACACTATAACTACAATCCTCTTACCTCCAGGCCCTACTAAATATCAAGTTCAATCCTAATGGTTCATCACAGAACACCGCAAGTCTATGGTTCATAAATGGAAATAGTCCCAAATGTAGGGTTTATATGGGAGATATAACAGCAAAGAATCCCTGGAGATTGAGAGAGAATGTAGAAGGTTTTCACTGTTGAATTTTATTTTAAAGCATAAATTCCTACCTAAGCAGACAAGTTTCTAAAATCCTAGTAATTAATAAATATACTAAAGGCTTAAATAATCATTACACAATTAGGTAATCTTCCTTAAGATAAATCCAAGTTCTCTCCTCCAAGTGTACGCACTTCATTAATTATTAAGTGTATATGATAAACTGCCTATGAACTCTTCCGTATAGCTGATCACACAAAAAAATATTACTCAGCGATGTTGCATTTTCTTTTTTTTTTAGAACTTGGAAGTATTAATTTTTTAAGATTGTATTTATTTATTTTTAGACAGAGAGGAAAGGAGGGAGAAAGAGGAGAGAAACATCAATGTGTGACTGCCTCTCCTGCACCTCCCATCGGGGACCTTGCGGCAAGCCAGGCATGTGCCGTGACTGGGAATCAAACCAGCGACCCTTTGAGTTGCAGGCCAGCACTCAATCCACTGGGCCACACCAGCCAGGACTCTTCCTTCTTTAATAGAAGTAAACTAGAGATTTTGAAGGCATCTCTTATACCCTGACATCTTTAGATCAACTCACTTTTTAAATTTATGTCCTGAGACTCCTGTGTGGAAGGCGATGTGCAGTTGACACTTCTTCAGGTGACACAAAGACACACAGTTAGGAAGCTTATGGCCTGGAATAGCATCAGGACTACATATATGACTCTAATGAGTGTCAACAGGGAGGTATAACTTAGCACTACTGAGGGTCAGTGGCCAGAGAGCTCAACCAGTTGTTGAGATAAGTGCAGTCATCATTATTACAGCTGAGCCTTAATGCATGGATGAAATTTCCAGTGGGAAGAGGCATCTTTAAAACAAGGAAATGCAGTATGTGCATAGAAGAAGAAAGGCAGACTGGAGTTTGTAAAACACCAAGCAGTCTCGCCAGGATAGGACCAACAATGGATTTTCATTTTGGCTTTCCATTGCCAAAGGTAGAGAACATCTGAGAATACATTTTCTCATTTTTTAAATAAGAGAGTTGGATCAGAATATCTCTGAGGTCTACTTCCAAATTTATAAATTCATGATTGTAGGTACAACGTTGGAAACACTTCCTATAAAAGGGGAAAGTAGTAAATATTTTAGGCTTTGTGGGCCATATGACAACTCTGTCACAACTTCTCACACTACTGTAGTGTGAAAGTAGTATAGAAAATATGTAAATGATGCCCTGGTTGGCATGGCTCAGTGGATCAAGTGCTGGCCTGTGAACTGAAAAGTCGCTGGTTTGATTCCTGGTCGGGGCACATGCCTGGGTTGTGAGTCATGTCCCCAAATTGGGGTGCGTGACAGGCAACCAATCGATGTTTCTCTCATTCATTGATGTTTTCCCCCTCCCTTCAAAAATAAATAAATAAAATCTTTTAAAAAAGAAAATACGTAAATGAAAAGGAATGCCTGTGTCTCAATAAAGCTTCATGTATATTGCAACTTTAATTTTATATCATTTCATGTGTCACAAAATATTCTTCTTCTTTTAATTTTTTCAAACATTTAAAATTGTAGACCTGGCTGGTGTGGCTCAGTGGATTGAGTGCAGGCTGTGAACCAAAGGGTCGCCAATTCGATTCCCAGTCAGGGCACATGCCTGGGTTGCCAGCCAGGTCCCCAGTAGGAGGCACATGAGAGGCAACCACACACTGATATTTCTCTCCCTCTTTCTTCTTCATTTCTTGTCTCTCTAAAAATAAAAAAAAAATAAAGTTTTTTTTTTAATGTAAACACTATTCTTAGCTCCTGGGCAATACAAAATTTGGCTTACGAACCGTAGTCTGCTGACTTCTCCACTCCATGGAAAAATAAGAACAGAAAGGGGATAGAATTCCCTCTAGCTCTTATTCAAGAGCTAGAATAAGATAGACAACAATGTGGTACTATAATTATGTATATGATAAATATTGCTACAATAGCAATCATATTATAATACATAAATGTATCAAAGTAACATGCTGTATACCCCTAAATTTATACATTACATGTCACATATATTTCATTTTTTTAAGAGCTAGAATAAGGAATTTAGATTAATTTAGAAGACAATGGGAGGAGGTACAGGTTTCTGAGGAAAAAAATGCTGAGATCAAAACTGTGCTTAGAAGACTTACTCAGCAGTAATGGATGGGAGTGAGAGATTAGTAGTTATCTATCATTGAGGTATGATATTAAAGCCTAATCTAGACTGGTAGCTTTGAAGAAGGAAAAGAAAAAAGAAAGGGAAGGAATAATCAACAGAGCACTACTTATAAAAAAGAAAAGGTTTATTTATCTGGCACACATAACTTTTAAAAAGTCAATTTCCAGACAAGAGGAGAGGTGATTTTGCACTCCCATTCCTCAGTGCCCCAACAGCCTGCAACCGCAGTAGACTAACGGAGGAATTTGCCGTTTCATTGAAGCTTTATAACAGCCCAGGTTGCAGCTTCCCGTTTAAAGAGTTTCCTGGTATATATCAGGTAAATGGTAGCATTTATTGTTTTGGTTTTAGAGATGAAATAGATAAAACAGTTTTAGAGATGTTTATTTCTGGCTCCTTTTACTCCAGAGAATTGTCAACAGCCTTTTCAAATTAGGAAAGAGTATTCATTGGTGTACATAGATATATCATTGCCCTCGGTATTTTAAAATAACTCTGCTGACTGTGACTCAGAATTTATATCTATCTTTTCTTACTCTAACGGAGGAAAGAACTGCAGTGCTACAAATACAACTGATTCGACATTACTGTATCTACCAAGTGCAAGTAATGCCACTCTATGGGGGCAGGACATGCTTTCTAGAACTCAAATTTAGAAGCTGGGGAGGGTCAAAGGGAGGAGGGGAACAAAGAGACATGCACACAGGCAGCTCTAATCCATGATAATATCTGATGAGAAATATAGTCAAAACTTATGGAAACACAAGAGAGGAAGGGGAATTCCAGGCTATAAGAACAGTGCAAATGATAACAGGAAGATGTAGGGAAATAGGGGGCTTATCTTTTTTACTTTCTGAGAGAAAGAGTCAAAAAGTCCACCATTTTCTAATTAGAGTTCCAAAGAGAGAGAAAAAAATGAAGGATGAGGCAAAAATTTAATGACTAAGAATTTTTCCAGGATTGAAAAAATAAATCAGCTCCTAAAACCAGGGAGCCCCCAAAAATCTCAAGACAGTTAAATAAGGTCTCAAGAACCCCAGGGAGAAAAGTCATAATCTACTGCAAATGGCAATTAGACTGATGGCTCATTTGAATGCAGAAAAACAAACAATATTTTTTTCAAAGTGCTGGAAAAAAAATTACTACCAGCCTAGATTTATATCCAATAAAATTAACTTTCAAAAATGAGGACAAAATGAAGATATTTTCAGGTAAACAAAAACTTAAGAGTGTATACCACCCAAAGGGCCCACTAAAGATACTAGTGAAGAATGAACTTCAGGAAGAAAGGAAATATACTGAGAAGGGAGATCTGTCCACCATTTCTCTTATACTTCAAAAAAAAAAATTAAAACAAAAGTGAAATCTTAGACAATTGGACATAAAGAGACAATGGAATTAAAAGTATTTTTACAATCTTTGTATTTAAGACTCTGAAGATAGATATGGGTGTTAAAAATTTCCAGAAAACCAGTGAAAGACTAGACCTTCCAAACTAGAAGTTACAATCACCTGACTATCACATTCAACTCTATTACTCCTATGTTGACAACACAAATGAAAGAGATTCTAGCTCTCTTTTCAGGCAAGAGATACTAAGCTCATCCAGTACCTGGCATAGTATGCAGCCATCAAATATTTGTTAAATTAATTTGGCTGTTCCAGAATAAGATGAAGTCTATTTCACAAATACATCATACTTCTCAACTCTACCTGAAAGGCTGATTTCATCTTATTATTATTAGTGAGTGGCATGACTACCCCCTTCAGCTATTTTTCTTTTTTAGAAAATAGAACGAGTGCTTAGGATAAAATCCCAAATCCTAAGCCCCAATTCTTGCTTCTATATTGAAAAAATATATACACTTTTCTCTCACTTTTGCACAAAAAGAGTTAGTGACCAAAAATTAGGTATTTTATTGTAACCATGGGAAACTGGCAATCAAAGGCTCAGTCACCCAAACTGTGAGCGATATTTTCCCTGCAGTTGGTAAAACTGTGTATTCCACAACATATGGAATTCTACTGAAAGCTTTCACTGGCATTTTGCCTTGTTGAATGAAAGTTAGAAGTTATGCTTAGACATTTAAAAAAATCAACACTGCCTTTTCATTAGACTAACATTTAAAATATGGCTTGAAAATCATGGGAAATATATTATTATGTCTAACACTCATTGAGCTCTTAGCTATATGCTGGACACAGTTCTAAGTATTTTTATGATGTCATTAATCTTCACAATAATAAACTATGAGTCTGGTACTATGATTCGCTTTGTTTTACAGAGGCGGACCATAAGAAATGGAGATGAAATAATTTCCTCAATGTTCATACCTTGCAGATGTCAATCAATAGTGGGATTTGAACACAAGGAATTTAGTTCTGGAGGTTTTGTTCTTTTTTTTTAATTTTATTTATTTATCTTTATAGGGGAAGGGAAGGAAGGAAGGAGAGAGGGAGAGAAATATCAATGTATGGTTGCCTCTCCTGCATCCCCCTCACTGGGAACCGGCCCACAACCCAGGCATGTGCCCCGAACGGGACTCAAACCGAGATCCTCTGGTTCCCAGGCCCGCACTCAATCCATTGAGCTACACTAGTCAGGGCTAGAGACTTTATTCTTAACCATCACACTCTACTGCCTCCCAAGTCCTGTCATGTTTGTATGCTAATTTACCTTGTATCAATATCTTAAATTGGACTTCATTTACCTTGTATCAATATCTTAAGTTGGATTCAGTAACTCATACTACATGCATTTTGCCAAAATTGGCTATTCTGTTTATTTGCAAAGGAACAAAACTAATAGAGAATTCCAAATGCATGTTATATTTTTACTTATACTTACATACTCTGCATAATCCTGTGTGGGGCAGGATTATCCCAATCTGCACCCTAGGACTTTGCCTAGAATTTATTCATTAAGGAAACATGAACTGAATGGTTCTACTATAGGCAATGCCCTGTGCTAAGCAATGATTTATAGCTACTCTCCTAACTGGCAGTTAATATCACCCAGATTCACCCACAGCATGATATATATTTTTCCAAATAAGTGTAAAACAGCTTTTGGCAGAGAAGCAGCAAACAGTCCTCCCATTTGTTCATTCAACAAATATTCTTCAGGGCTCTACTATGTGCCAAGCACTATGACGGGTGCTAAAAATTCAGGGGCAAATACAGCAGAGTCAGTATCTGTTCCTAGGGCTTTGTGGAAAGAAAGATGTCAAGTAATAATCACACAAGTAATTACTAACTGTGATCAGCACAATAAAAAACATTATACAAATCATATGACAGAGGGACCTCTCTTAGTTTTGGAACCAGAGTCAGAGAGGGTGTCTCTAGAAAACTGACATTTAATATGGAAGTAGAGGACTAGTAGAAATTACCCAAGAAAATAAGTAAAGAAAAATGGTTTAGACAGAGGAGAACAGCATATGTGCAGGCTCACAAGACGTTCTGTGCTGTGAAGGAAAGGAAAGCCTGGAGTGCCCGGAGGGCCACAAGAGGAGGATCGCTGAGGCCAACCCTCAAAGGTCTTCTCCTATGAGGGGGCCCGCCACCTGCTCACTCTGCTGCTGACCCACTCACATTTTCTCCATGATGCCAAGGAATAAAAACTCTATTTACAGTACTAGTACACAACCCTTTAACATGAATAATTTAAAGTCTGCAGTAATTTCATTGGTGGAAAGAATATAGATAGCATAAGTTGTTACAAGATTATAAATTTTACTTGTATTTTAACAACTTGAGGCCAGAGACCATATCTCATATATCCTACTATCAATCTACAATGTGCACAGCTGGAGTCTGATAACTAGAGCTGCTATTTGAGAAGAGATGTAGGATAGTATTTTCAGTTACTTGCCTAGATATTTTCCTATTTAGTATTTATTAACCTAGTCATATATCCTTATCTATTTTAATTACAGGAATAAAAACACATTGTCCACTTTACAAATAAAAGATGAGCCAATTCTCCAGGGATGGCGGTGGGGACAGAGAAAAGGCTGGAAACATGAAGAAGCTAGATAATAGGGGTCCCTCTCTTCTCCTAAATGTCCAATTTCTCTTTCTTCACTAAAGCTTACTTGTGGGCATAAATTAAGTTTATTTCAAAAGAAGATATGACTTGGATTGTGACCAGCTGCAGCAATTTTCAACCACCTTCCCCTTAAAACTCATTTAACTGGAAATCGTGTCACTGGGAAATTCTCTAAGACCAAAGACTCTACGTTTTGCAACTTAATAATATTTGTAAAACATTTTAGTACTAAGATTCACTACCTGTCATCCTCAGTACAAATACACACATCCTACCCTCATACCAATCCAATGACTTCTGACAGAAGTAACAAAGAACTTCTTGGAATCTGAAAGTCCAACTATGTAACCAACATGATGTTATTTATGAATCTTTGTTTCTTTTTGTGATTACACAGGCATTGTATACAGCAACATTTGAGGGCAGGAAAAATACTCACTATGCCTTCCAAAGAAGGCAAGGTTAGTGAGTCGTCTTCACTGTCATGAAATAGCCTAGAATGACTCCACTGGTAAAGCAAGTACCAAAATGCAACGCACCTATGGAAGGAATACCATGAGCAAGGGACTGGAATAAGCATGGCACCAGAAATATCAAGAAGAATATAGCCCAGTCCTTGCCCTCCAGAAACTAAGTCTTAAAGGGAGACACCCTAGGGAGTAGGGAGAGAGGGGGAAGGAAGAAACATAACCAGATCAATCTCCCCCAAACTCACAACCCAGTATACAAAACAAAATGTACAAAGCTTTTTACCAAGGAATTAATTGGAAAGAAGGCAATTAATTCCCAACTTCTAAGTCTAATTATGCAAGTTTCCTTTTATCCATTACTTTATCATCCTCTATCCCTTTGTATGCGCATAATGCACATAGTAGAATAGATTTAATTATCTTAAAGACCCCATATCTTTAATAAGTATGTTGAGATTAGAAGTTCTTTCAGGACCCAGCCCATGGTTTTGAAGTTATTTCCTTCCACAGCACTTAAATGAAACAGCAGTTAGTTAAGTAGAACACTGCTCCCTAAACAGCACATGACTGAGAAAGTCTCACGACGTTGTAACAGATTGGGTTTTCTCAGTGTTCTTTGCAACTATTGAGTGGGGAAGTGAATTAAAGGGTTTTGAGGTATACATTTAATGGTGAAAGAGGATAAAAGCCAGTGCATCTGTATATATTAAGTTTGTCTTTATACCCAAGGAAACACAAGTTGGTTTGGAGAGAAAAGACAAAGAATAAAACCCAAATCAAGGTCAAACAGACTGACAAACATTGAGACTGAGACTTAGGATAGATTTTCTAATTTTGACAATGAAAATATAACACTTTTGTAATAGGTAAAATTTCGTTCTTTTTGGAAGATGATATGAAGGCTCAGCATGACCAAAAGTGATTATTAATAGTGTACTGTTCAATAAAATACTGTACATTTGGAGGTATCTCTGAGCTCACTGAGTAGACACCATGAACAAAGCTCACCCTCCCAAGTTAAAATATTTGTGGACAAGAAGTTATCATTGAAATAATGGTGGCAGACATATCCAAGAAGTATTGTAGAGATTTGATCTCTTTATAAATCTTGTGATAAATGTGTGGGCATGGCAACTAGTGGGCCACAGAACAATGTTGGAATGGTGGTAATACAAGCAAGTAATATCACGTTAAAGCCACGGAACGACTTCTGATGAATGGCTGTGTTCACCAGAGAAATCTATTGCTCCCCATCTCCCTTCTCCACATCACCTGTTTTACCACAATATGAAAAAGCAGGTCATGTACATTTTCATATTAAACTTTTTGTTAAATTTCTGTAATAGTCAAAATATAAAATACTATATTATTTTAGTGTCATATAAAAGATACAACACTTTAAGTATAATGATAAAAATACAAATGAACAAGAATTCCCTGCTTACATATTAATCTCAGCTTCCTTCCCCAATAAACCTTTTTGTAAACTATTAAGAAAAAATAGATAAGACAGCCTTCCTCTCCAAAACTATCACCAATGAAACTGAGCAAGTACTAAAATGGCTGATAAAACAGAGAAGCAGCCATCTAGATTCAGAACTTATGTTATCTGACTTCCGGCCAGGATGGAGGCGTAGGTGGAAACACTGTGCCTCCTCGCACAACCAAGTTTAAAGACAACAAAGTTTTAGTAACAAAAACGCAACCAAAACACGGAAAATTGAACTGTACAGAAGTCCGACAACAATGAACCATTCAGCCAGACCGATAAGAGGGGCCAAGCCAGCGGCTGATGGAGCGGAGTCGGGCAGGCAAAAGTGGCCTCACGGACCCAGGAGCACAGGCAGCAGTTGGCACATCCCAGGTGCCGGGTGGCAACGGGCAGACCCAGTGGAGGCGCAAGGCAGCTGGCTGACCACGGTCACACATTCACACGCAGATAAAACAGGCGAAGGAGCAAGCAGTGAGACAGACCGCTCAGGCTAGGGCCCCAGTGACGGGAGTTAAAGCCCAAAAGCACCAACTGGAGAAATTTTGGGGATCCAGGTGCCTGGAGAAGCTTTCAGGCTCACAGAGAGTTTGTTGGAGAGACCCACAGGGTCCTGGAAGGTACACAGGCCCACACACCCAGGAGCTGGCACCAGGAGGGCCCGGTTTGCTTGCGGGAAGTAGCAGAGGAGACCAAAATCCGAGGGAGAGGGGAAAAAACACCATTGCTCCGTGCTGACCCGGCCCCCACATATGGCGTCACAATCCAGCAACTGGGTCACCCCACCCTTGTGAACGCCTAAGGATCTGCCCCTCATACGTAATAGGCGCAACCTGACCAAAACAATATGGCTCAAGTAGAAAAAGAGCTAAAAGCCCCGGAGCCAATACTTTTAAGCGACCAAGAAATAGCCAACCTATCAGATGCACAGTTCAAACCACTGGTCATCAGGATGCTCACAGAACTGGTTGATTTTAGTCACAAATTAGAGGAATAAATGAAGGTGAAACTAACTGAAATGAAGGGAAATGCACAGGAAACCAGTAGTGATGGAAAGGAAACTGGGACTCAAATCAAGGGAGTGAACCAGAAGGAAGAAAAAAATGAACAAACAGAAAAGAATGAAGAAACAAGAATTCAGAAAAATGAGGAGAGGCTTAGGAACCTCCAGGACAGCTTTAAACGTTCCAACATCCGAATTATAGGGGTACCAGAAGGAGAAGAGGAACAGCCATGAGTGGAAAACTTATCTGAACAAATAATAAAGGAGAACTTCCCCAATCTGGCAAAGGAAATAGACTTCCAGGAAATCCAGGAAGCTCAGAGAGTCCCAAAGAAGTTGGACCCAAGAAGGAACACACCAAGGCACATAATTATATCAGCCAAGATGAAAATGAAGGAGAGAATTCTAGAAGCAGCAAGAGATAAGGGGACAGTCACCTACAAAGGAGTTCCCATCAGACTGTCAACTGATTTCTCAAAAGAGACCTTACAGACAAGAAGGGGCTGGAAGGAAGTATTCCAAGTCATGAAATCCAAAGACCTACAGCCAAGATTGCTCTATCCAGCAAAGCTTTCATTTAGAATGGAAGGGCAGATAAAGTGCTTCTCAAATAAGATCAAATTCAAGGAGTTCTTCATCACCAAGCCCTTATTATATGAAATGTTAAAGAGATTTACCTAAGAAAAAGAAGATTAAAAATATGAACAGTGAAAGGACAGCAAACTCAGCTATTAACAACCACACCTAAAACAAAAGCAAACTAAGAGGACAGCTAGATCAGGAGCAGAACCATAGAAATGGAGGGTTGCTAACCCTGCATGTGGAAGGTTAGCAACAGGGGAGTGGGAGGAGGAGAAGAGGGGAGAAGGTACAGAGAATAAGTAGCATAGAAAGGAAACTGGGACTTTCTTTCTATGGTAGGTAGAAAATAGACAGGGGGAGGGCAAGAATAGTAGGGGAAATAAGGAATCTAAAGAAGTTGTGACACATGAACATAAACGAAAGGGGGGAAATGGTGGGGGAGGGGTGTGCAGGATGGAAGGGAATGAGGGGGGAATGAGACAACTGTAATGGCATAATCAATAAAATACATTTTAAAAAAACTTATGTTATCTGTGTAGCCCATTATACCCGAACACTTACTATAAGAATTCTACAAGTTTAGTGTACAAGGAAAATGAAAGCCTCCAATGGGAGGTCCTTTCACCAACACATAAACTCCTCTCTGGGCCTTTCAGAGTCTTATTATAGATTTGAACTTTACTCCTTAAAGCCCACTCTGAAGTATTTATAATATATATCACTGAAGGCTTTAAAAAGCCTTACATTTGTGTTTTCTTCTTCCAGTCCTATATATATATGTACAGTTTAAGGACAGACCTGCCTGAACATAACGTGAACTGAGAGAATGACCCTTCCTCATCAAGAGTCCTGAGCACACGCTTCTCAGATAAGGACAAGTTAAAGGAGTTCATCGTCACCAAGCCCTTATTACATGAAATGTTAGAGGGACTTATCTAAGAAAAAGAAGATAAAAAAACATGTTATACTAAAATGGCAGCAAACTCACAACCACTAACAACCACACCTAAAATAAAAACAAACTAAGGAAACAACTAGAACAGGAACAGAACCACAGAAATGGGGATCACATGGAGGGGTAGCAACAGGGGAGTGGGGGGCGGGGTGGAAGGTACAAAGAATAAGTATCATAGATGGCAGGCAGAAAATAGGGGGAGGGCAAGAATAGTGCGGGAAATGTAAAAGCTAAAGAACTTAAGACACATGGACATGAACTAAAGGAGGGGAACGTGGGAGGGAGAGGGTGTGCAGGATGGAGGGGAATGAAGGGGGGAAATGGGACAACTGTAATAACATAATCAATAAAATATATTTAAAAAATAAAAAAAGAGTCCTGAGCACAGAGCATTATTCTAGAGAGAAACTTTGGTAATCTCTGATATTTGTTCATTAAGGATACAGATTCTTTTGATACAGATCTAATGCTGGTTTACAATGTAAAAATACACCCCACTGTTGTAAACATAAGGTTCAATGAAAAGGCAAGGGCCAGGTCAGCCAGAAAGCAGGAAAGCAGCAGATCAACTTCATGACATACTTGCTTCCTGAAATGGGTTCAAGGAAATAGAGATCTTTTAATGAGGAATTCATGGCTCACAGTGTGATTCTACACTGTAATCAGCTGAGCTCCAAATGAATATATCAGCACTCTGTCTGAATTGTTAGTTTTAAAAAAGATACTCCCAATTATAAAAGAATGCAAAATTCCAATGCTACTTTCTGATAGCAGGCAACATATTCTTGTGTTATGAATTTAGTAAGTGGCCTGCATAGTTGAAATGACTCTGAAACAGAGAACCACAACCCAAAATAGCTCGAACACTTTTGTTATCTCAAACAATGGGCATTTAGCCATTCGTTCCTTCCTCTTAGTATATATTCTATTTGTTTCAGACAAAGCTCCTTATGAATTTCACAAGACTGTTCCAATTCAGCTATACCAGGTGTTTGAAAGCTGGGGATAGAAAAATATTTGCTGCACAAATAAATGCACAAAAATTCTTATTACAAGATTTTGTACCTAAAAAAAATGAATGCTATACATATGTTCATTCGGGGGGGGGAGTTATACTGCATACCTATGACCAGCCTGACACTAGAAATAAAGGGATGAATACAAGATACGGTCCTTGCCACTGAGGAACCTAAGTGGAAAAGACCAACACTGACCAAATACAAAGAGCATCACAAGGAGTACATGCATGCTTTGCTGGACTGTAGACTGTGGATAATGAGAAATTCCCACCCTAACCCCTTCCTGAGCATAGAGTAAAAGGCCAGAAAGGAGTCAGAAGGCTTTGAAAATAATGATCCTCTCAGTTGTGAAATATATAAAACATTAGCATTTTATATGAACATAAATGACCAGTAATTTTAAAAGTATATAAAATGACTACTTTTTTGACAAATATACAAGACATATTAAAATCGAAATAAGTCCCAACCCAATTAAAGTATTTGCCTTAATGCTCCCCTTACTCCTGGACTGTAACAGAAGGAGCCAACTTATACTGTGGCTGATACTTAGGACTTCTGCTCTTTTATTTTGTCTGCTTAGTATTTTACCAGTGTTATTTATAAAACAGCTTTAGAAAAGCCCAACTTTCCACTGTGCAGTTATATAAATAAATACTTGGGTTGGGGCTCCCTTAAAATTATAAACATAGCTGTGGAAACACAAAAATTTCCAAACTCTTCTATTCTATCAATCAATCGAGTAAATGCTAAGTGTCTTTGGAACACAGTTTATATCTGTCCCATTCTTTTATCTCTTTTGATCTTGAAAGATTTTCAAATGAAACTTCACAATTCCCCAAAGAATACGCAAACCTATCTTAAACGCTATTTAAATATAAAATTTTTAAAATATCCTACAAACCTACTTTAAATACTATTTAGTTCTGGTAGACTTCAAGCTAAGCAGCCATATATGCTATAAGAAGCCTTTATCTGATTTGCAGACTTAAATACTTGTGTGGTGATCTGTATCTACCTTTTTTTTTATTAAAAAGAAAGAAATGCTATGAAATTGAATGTCACTGAAACAGAACCCTACTTTCACATCATTCTTTTCCTACAGGCCCTTCACACAGACCATGCCAAAACCAGGCTTTAAACAGAGAATCTCTCCAGGGCTAAGACACATGGAAACTCTATGACTAACAGCACTCTTGTTGCTTCTGATTCTAGGTGGCAAAGTTCCACTGATACTTAGCAACTTTGTTCTAAGTGGATGTGGAATGGTGATGTGAAAAAAGCACAGGATCCACAGTTAGAGAAACAGTTTGAGTCCAGGCTCCATCACTAACTAGCTGTGCCACTGTGGGCAGGTTCCTTAATTCCTCTGACCTACAGTATCTTCTTCATCTGCAAAATTAGGACTATAGCAATACCTACCTTAAAGAATTGCTATGAGACTACATATATACATGAGAGTTTTTAATAAACTACAAAGGATTATATAAATGTTATTATTTTATTAATTTGTCTTAAATAGGAATTGTATGTTTATTTTAAAAATTGGAAAATGCAGGACAGTATTAAGAAGAAAAACATCACCCCACAGGCTTATCACCCAAATATTGTTACTATTTATTTTAACTGGAATAACTGTAACATCAACCAAAAGAAATTAAAGCAAAATGACCAAATTAATTGTTGATCTCTTTTTAAGAGCAAAACAGTCTTTCCCATCAGTTTAAAGACAATGCTACATTTGTCCCAGAGCTGGTCCCAACAGTATGATATATGGGTGAGGCTCATAAAAGTCAAGGCCACAAAAACTCCCAAAATAAATATTTCATGAACCCAAAGAGGTAGTTACCACACATGCCCTCAGATACAATGGAGAAGGCAATGTGTCTGAAGTCCCATTAATAAAACTGGCATGACTATACAGTCACAAAGTCTGACAGATTTCTATGGGCCACTTATGGGGGAAAAAAAGAAAAATTTATATATTGTGCTACAAGACAGGCAGTTGAAGACTTTTGACTTTTCCCCAACTGTTTACTGAATGCCATTCTAGGAACTTCTTGCACTTCTCCTCTGGTTTTTTTCTCCCACCATTCTCCCAGACCCCCTCCCTGTTTTATTATGCATTAGAATCACTTTCAGTGTTTAAAATGCCCTTATTCCATACAATGGAGTATTATTCAGCAACAAAAAGAAATGAAGTTCTGATACATACTACACGATGAATGAACCTTGAAAACATGCTAAGAGAAAGAAATGAGAAACAAAGGGCACATATTTTATAATTCCATTTGTATGAAATATCCAAAATAGGCAAATCCACAGAGACAGAAAGTGACTGGTGGTGTCCCAGGTGAAGATGGGAGAGACTGAGTGGCTGCTAATGAGTATGAGGTTTCTTTTTGAGGGGACAAAAACATCCCAAAATTAGATTGTACTGATGTTGCACAACTCTGAAAATATACTAAAAACACTAAATTGTACACTTTAAATAGGTGAATTATATGGTACATGAATTACATCTCAACAAAGCTGTTTTTAAAAAAGGATCTTGTTCAGGATCCTGAGTTGAAAAAGGGACATGTAAACAAGTATTTCCATCCCACCGCTTCCTGAGTCTGAGCAAAAGTAATGACTCAACTGTGATATGACATGTATATAAAGTGACCAGACTACTTGGTTTAATATACATGAAACTACAAATCCAAATGAATCTGGCCCCCCAAAAAAGTATTTACCTTAATGATGCCCTAAGTCTAAATGTGGTCCTCAGAGTCTCAATAATTCTGTACCTTTGTTTGGATAGTTCTTTCAACTTGCAACACTTTTGTTACCACATTTTTAAATGTTCAAATCCCACCTGACTCTAAGGCCAGTTCAGATGTTCCATCTTCCATGATGCCTTCCCCATGCTTCCACGAAAAGTAATCTCACATTCCTCTGAATTTCCATAGTCCTTCACTTCCTCAGGACCGCTTTGGAGCTGCAGTGTAGTATTACTGTATACTTATTCTGCCCAGTATTATCAATTTATTGCTTTGACATTAACAATGAGTTTCAATAAACACCTATTTATTGAAATAGGATGTTGACGGCTTAACAATTGAGAATTTCATCTTCACCTGGTAAATATTAATTTTGGAAATATCCAAAAGTCATTTAGACTCAAGAATGGTCCATGAAGTAGTAGGACTAAGGAATGTTCACTTTGGATAAAATTTTCTTGACCAAAATAAAACTAGACTGGTTATATATATATATACATAGATATAAATAGATATAGATATAGATATGTGTGTATCTCAAATCATATATATATATATATATCTCAAATCAGTCTATATATAAAATCTGTATGGAATCTGTATATATATATATATATATATATATATATATATATATATAATCTGTAAGGAGTACCAAAACAGAAGCACTGAAATAAGAATATAACCTCCCAAGGTAACTGAAACGTGAATTATATAAACTCTAAAATATTTATTTAAAATCAGTTTCACTATTTTATAGTGATACCACATTTTCTCCTGAGAGTTCTATTATCAAATTTTACAAATTCTTCTTCTACTATGTTTCTAATATATATTAGTTCTAATTCCTTCTCCATTTTCCCCACCAAACACAAAGTCCAGGCCCTCATTTTCTTAATGATGAACCAGTTTCAAAAGTCTCCTAATTTATCTCCCTTCCCCACAGCTCCTACTTCCCTTCAACAGTATTTATGAGCCACCTTGTGTGCCAATGTTAAGGGTAAGAACTGAGGAGCACATAAAGAAATATCAAACAAGGCCTGTTCTCCAGAAACAATCAACTTGGGAACTTGACACATGTACACAATTCACCATGACACTACTCAGCACACACCATTCTCATCCACTCTCTCCCACTCTTTGTTCATCTTACTAGATAAGGTCTTCTGTTACAGCCCACATGTGGGTCATACACTGACCTACCTCCAATTTCTCCCCAACTTGCCTTCTGACCTAATCAAGACAATCTACTTGCTGTAACCTGGAAGTGACTTACTCACAAGTACCATTTGTTCATGACTATTTGTCACCACAATTTTCCCCACTTTCTAATTCATATCTACCACCAATGTTAAGTCCCTTCTTTTATATGTATTATGAAGTTTATAACTATATATAATTTTTTTCAGCTTATAACTGACTGGCCTTATTCCTTTTCTATTTGTCTCACAGTATCTACTATAGTCTTTCCTAACTAAGGATGTATATCATACCACCTCTGGAGCTTATTAAAAATACCAAGGTCCTTACCCAATCCCCTGGAAAGCTCCTCAGTAAGCCTGGGGTGGGAGCTAGACATCTTTATTTCTAAAAAGCCCCACCGGTAATTCTGAGGCACGTCCCTACCTGAGAACCACTGACTTATTACAATGCTCCCTATACAGCAGGCATTCGATTCTTATTAATTCATGCATTGAAGCTCATAAATAACTTCTCTCTAAATAGCCTAACCAGATATCAACCCCTAGACTACACACCAGCTCTATTCCAAGTGCAACATATGGTTTTAAGATTTCATTTCCTGAAGTACTCCTTGGAGAGACACTGTTACCTTGTCTCTTTACATTGTTTTCTATTTGTTGAAAAATGGAGACCTGGAGTGTAGCCATCTTAGACAACACTACATAAGAATGTACTCTGGAGCCTTAGATTAAATCAGTTGTAAAAAGAATAAGAACAATGTAGAACTAACTAGACATTTTGAATGAACTCGGTATTCTTACTAAATAGATTCTTACTAAATGTATACAGAAGGCAGAGCAGAAATTTGATCAACAGTGCTTCCCAGTCTTCCTACTTAGCAGTGTCCAGAACTGCCTGAAACAGTTGAGGGGCCCCTGAAAACTGAGGAAGACTTCTTCAGCTGCTGAAGTGCCTCGGAGCAGTAAAGTGCTCTAATCAGATAAGTAACCTAAGCCCCACCCAGACTCACAGTTGCCTCCCAACTACCCTGACACACAATATTTACAGAGCTCAGTGGGGGAGCAGCATGAACTTTTCCCAAAGCCGGTCAAGTTGTTCCTCACAGGCAGCAGCAGTCTGAGTCACCCACCAAGGGTGGAAAAGAAAAGTGTGATATGCCAGAGAAGTGTTGGGAGACGTTGCAGCACCTCTTTTCCTATTTCAGAAGTGGGCTCTTCCTCCTCCAAGATTCTCCTCGTTATAAATCACAGCTGTGGTCTACAGACGTCTACAGAACCATTCAGCCACCCAGGAAAGTTGTGGACTCGGGAGGAGACTCCCGGTGTTTCTCCCTGGCAGGGGCGGCAGGTCCCAGATTCCACAGGCCTCTCCCAGCAGCTCCATCTTGCTTCCTGCCAGGAGGAGGGGCCGGGAAGGAGGACCCGGAGTCTAGAAAGGCCCCGTGAGAGGAAGCCGTTTGACAGCAGGTAAGCCAGGTGGTAATCTCCAAGGGAGGGTAAAAAATGAACGGCGGCAGGGTAAGAGAAAGGGCTAAAGGATTGGTGGTCATGAATTACTACATAAAGAAATTACCCGGTGTTTGAGAGTGCCGGGGACTGTGAGCATAAGTGGAATGCCCAAAAAGGTAGGAGGAGACAGAGAGATGCGTAGCCAGTACGACAAGTGGACAAAAGGGCAGGAAGCAAGGGAGTGGTGGTGGGTGAGGCAGGTCTCAGGGTGAGAGATAGATGAAGTATTAGAAAAGAGAACAACGTGGCTCAAGAATCCCAGGAAGGAAAGGCAAGGAACCGGTAACGAGCCAGGCTGGGGAGGCCTAAAAAGGAGCTGAGAGTAAGGCTGTCGACGTGAGGGGCGACAGCCTGCTGATGGAAAGGGGCCATCAGTCACCCAAACAACTACCATCTATTAAGCAACTAGTGGGGTTCATACGCTGTACTTAGCAATTTATAATATCACCTCGCTGAATCTTCGCTGAATCCTCAAATCCACAAGGCAAGCATTATTATAATTGACCCCATTTCACAGACGAGGAAACTGAGGCCCAGAGCCGTTCAGGGGCATGCTCAAGGTCACAGCGCGGGGTAGTCTGAATTAGAACCCACGGCTGTCTGGCTCCAGAACCCAGGTACAAAGCCACAGGCAGCGAGTCGCGGGCAAACAGGAGCCGCGAGGCGGGCCGGGCCCACAGGGATGTCTCCCGCCCGGTTCCGCTGCCCACCCCAGGCCCATAGCACTCACCCGGACGAGGTTGCTGACGGCCGCCTGCACGGCTGCCACGGGCGCGGTGAGGTCAGGGATGGCTTTGCCGTCCACCTCGCCTTCCTCGTGCATGATCACCAGGTGCGAGATCTGCTGAGCCACCGGCTCCAGGATGCTCTCGATCGTGCGCGTATGAAACACCGGCATCGCGGCGGCGAAAGGGGCGGCGAACCGCGGACTTCAGAAAATTGGGAGCAGTAGGACCGAGAACCCGCGGACAGACGGACTCTGAACAGCGACTAGAGTCCCGGCTTCCCTCAGCGTTACCAGCTTCACGGGCACCCCACCCCCTCGCGTGGTCGCGCCCAATGGCAGCGCGGCCCAGACCTGAGCTGCCACTCCTATTGGTCCTGCTACTAGATGCTCCACCCCCGGCCCCCGCGCCTTCAAGACCCCGCCCAACCCCGCCCCCATTCCCAAGGGAGGGGCCTGGGATTGAGGCTGCGCCGCCAGGATTGCGACTGGATTCCCAAAGCCCAGCGCCGGGCGCTCCTTATTAGGGCATGGTGGGAACTGACTGTGGGGCTGGAGTCGTTGGCCCCGCCTCCCGGGGCCGCCTCCGGCTAGGGTTGCGGGACTCCACCCATCTGCGGGATCACCTCAGCGGGGCGGGGTCTCACCTCCCGCGAAGGCGGGAGCCTGCTGAGCTGGGAGAGCCCTAGGTTTCCTCACGCCCCCCCCAACTTTCTTTTCACAAGATTCCTTCAAAATACTCTTCCCATTTCCTGTCAGTAACACATGGAAACGTTTTTATAAACATTCAAGCAACAGAAGTGTGCAGAGAAACATGAGTGTCCCATTCATTCACAAACCACCCACTCAGTTTCTCAGATACGCAGTTAACAGTTTAGTGTGTAGCCTTGTAGATCTTTGTCTATTCATTTTTGAGTACATATATATTTTCTAAGTATATAGGATTAAACATTTTCCTAGAACTTGATACATATTCCGCTTAATTAAAATTCCCTGGTTATCTTTCTACCTCATTTTTTTGAGGGCTGCACAGTATTCCAAAGCATGAAATCAAACAATTTCCTAGTAATGGACATTTAGGTTGGATTCTGTTTTTCACTATTTTTGTTAATTTTTATTTATTGATTTGAGGGAGAAAGAGAAACACTGATTTGTCATTTATTTATTTATGCATTCATTGATTTTTGTTAGTTTTTGTTAATTTGGTTGATTTTTGTATGTGCCCCGACTAGGAATCAAACCCACAACCTTGGCTATAGCAATGATGCTCTATCCGGATGAGCTTCCCCTTCAGGACCTATTTTTCACTATTAAAAAGCAATTCTGCATGAACATCACTACTTGACTGTATGTTGTACACATGTGTATTTATCTAGGACAGATGCCTGGAAATGAAGTGGAAATGAAAAGCATATACATTTTACATTTTGATAGATAAGATCAAATTTAGTGTGTAAGACATCTTCTAAATTTCTTCTGCATCTCAAATTCTGTTTTGCCCAAGCCTCCCCTTCCAAGACAAAACTCCTTCACTAATACCTCCAAGCAGAAGATGCTCAATTCAAATGAAAATATTTCTCAAGGGCCCACATTTTGCAAAAGGCTAACCTATGTGTGCATTGTCCTGTGTATTTTCTGAAGTTTTTTTTTTTTTTGTCTAGTACTATACATTCCTTTTGTCTAGTACTATACATTCCTTTTCGGCTCTGCATGTTACCAAATACTATAGTTTTTATTTCCATAATATCTTTATTTTTAATTATTTTTTATTTTAAAGGGTTTTTTATGGCAGCATACTTTTTAAAAGATTTTATTTATTTATTTTTAGAGAGAGAGGGAGGGAGAAAGAGAGGGAGAGAAACATCAATGTGTGGTTGCCTCTCAAATGCCCCCTATGGGGACCTGGACCATAACCCAGGCATGTGCCCTGACTGGGAATCCAACCAGTGACCTTTTGGTTTGCAGGCCAGTGCTCAATCCACTGAGCTACACCAGCCAGGGATTAAAGGTTTTGTTTATTTATTTTTAGAGAGAGGGGAAGGGAAGGAGAGAAACATTGATGTGTAAAAGGAACATTGATCAGCTGCCTCTCACACCCCCCCAACTGGGTACCTGGCCTGCAACCCAGGCATGTGTCCTGACTGGGAATGAACCAGTGACCTTTCAGTTTACTGGCTGGTGCTCAATCCACTGAGCCATACCAGCCAGGACCAATTTTTTATTTTTCAATCGCAGTTTGCATTCAATATCACTCTGTATCAGTTTCAGGTGAACAGCAAAGTGACCAGAAAAATCACGTATCCTACAGAATGGTGGCCCCACTGCCCTAAACACCCCACCTGGCTCCACACATATCTATAATGATGTTATTGACTATATTCCCTATGCTATAATCTATATCTCTGTGGCTATTTTGTAGCTACCAATTTGTACTGCTTAATCCCATCATCTTTTCCACCCAGTCCCCCAACTACCACACCGCAATTGCCTTCACTTTTTATTACTGCTTTCATGTCCTTATAGGCAGTGGAGTTCTATAACTCCATTTTAAAATAAGATTTATTTGGTACTTTCTAAATTCAGGGCACTGTATAAACTCTTTGTTTAAGATTACAAATTGATCCCTGGCTGGCGTAGCTCAGTGGATTGAGCACAGGCCTGCGAACCAGAGGATCGAGGTTCAATTCCCAGTCAGGGCACATGCCTGGGTTGCAGGCCAGTTCCCTGCAGGCCAACTCCCAGCAGGGGACGCGCAAAAGGCAACCATACATTGATCTCTCTCTCCCTCTCTCCTTCCCCTCTAAAGATAAATAAATAAAATTTTATAAAAAAAAAGATTACAAATTGAAGTGAAAAATTGGACCAGCTACTCAATATGCGTGGCCCAGCACAAAATGAAAACATGAATCCCCTTGTTCAAAAAGCAGGAAAACAATGCTATTGAAAAATAATAAAATATAAAGCTTATTCCTTTATTTGGTGTTCTCTCTCTCAATCTGTCATGTGTTTTTTTTTTTTATTAATTTGCTAGTTAATGTGGCACTTCCTGGGCAGGAGAATACTCTTTTCATAAATATAGACCCCTCCCACCCCACAGGAATCTGGGGGCTCAGGCAACCACTGTCTGCCCAAAGCCCCCCTAGCAGCTGCTGGACTGACATGCTGTTCCCCTCTAGGGACAAAGAGGCCCAGGCAAGCATCTCCCCTTCCCACAGGCCTGCCTCCTCAACCAACAGCAAAGAAGTGACCTCCAAAGGTATCATAAATTCTGCATTGACTCTCTCAATTACTGGACCAAGGGAAGGCAAGAGGCTCACCCTGTGGCATTGATAGCCTGGGTTGAGAATGGCCACCTTCCTGCCTTACTCCTAGATACGATGGGTAGCACAATGGAACCCTGCCCAAAGTAGACAAAGGGCAGCAGTGGTCCCTGGACAGGGGCAGGGTCAGGAAGCTAGAAGTTGGGGGACCAAGCATCTAAAAAACCCATCCAAGGGAGGCAATTAGAGGCACGACTAAGCAAAAGCTGAGGCTCCAAGCCTTCAGTTCATGTTCAGACTTGTAAATACTCAAAGATAAAATTATTATCTGAAAACTCAAAGATAGCCCTGGCTGGTGTTGCTCAGTGGATTGAGCGTCAGCCTATGAACCAAAGGTTCACGGGTTCAATTCCCAGTCAGGGCACATGTCTGGGTTGCAGGCAGGGTCCCCAGTGGGGGATGCATGGGAAGCAGCCACAGATCGATGTTTCTCTCCCTCTTCCTCCCTCCCTTCTGCTCTCCCTAAAAATATTTTTTTAATCTTTAAAAGAATTTTTAAATAAAAAAGAGTAAAACTCAAAGATAAAATTATTAAGAATCAAGACAGAGACTGCAGAGCATTAGACCCCAATGTGAAGCTCTGAGTGCAGGGCCCTGTGTAACTACACTGATTGCACACCCATGAACAGGGCCCTGGTCACACGGCTGATAACCCAGGTCTGACCGTGACTGAATTTAATTACTGAACATCTCCCTAGGAACTTCCTTTTTTTTTAAGACTCTCATCAAACCTAATAAAAATTTTGTCTACTCCTAACACAGCTCCCAAAGATGTTTTCTCTGCTCCTTATTTCACATTATGATACAACAGTCTCCCCCCACATATTCGTGGTCTTGCTTTCCACAATTTCGGTTACCCAAGGTCAACCACAAGTCCAGAATATTAAATAAAAATTTCCAAAAATAAAAAATTTGTAAGTGTTAAAGTGAGTCTCATTTTGAGTAGTACGACAAAATCTCTCAATGTCTTACTCTGTCCTACCCAACGTGAATCACCTGTTTGTCTACAGTATTCACACTTTATCTGCACCTGCTCCTTAGGCACTTAGTAGCTGTGGAGTTATCAGATGGACTGTCACCGTATCACAGTGCTTCAGTTCAAGTCACCCTTATTTTACTTAATAATGTCTCATTCACCTCACTTTATCTCATCACATGTACATTTTATCACCTCATATCATCACAAGAAGAGGGATGAGTAAGGTACAATAAGATATTGTGAGAAAGAGAGAGAGAGACCATATTCATATAACTTTTATTACAGTACAGGGTGGGACACAGTAGGTTTATAGTTGTGAGTATATGTAACAGTTTATTATTATATTACTGTATTATTTTCCATATGAGCAGCAGTAAACCTACTTGTACCCCACCCTGTATATTGTTATAATTGTTCTGTTTTATTGTTATTTATTATTAATCTCTTACTGTGCCTAATTTATAAATTAGACTTTATAATAGGTATGTATGTATAGGAAAAACACAGTAGAAGTTTCGGTACTATCCACAGTTTCAGGCATCCACTGAGGATCTTAGGTATCCTGCAAGGATAAGGGGGTACCAATGTAGTAATATTTGGGGATGGAACTACATGCTTTTTTGCTGGAATCCTCACTCTGCCTCCACTTTGGGGATCATGTACTTACGCGCAGTTTAACATGTTCTCCTATCCTACAAATTGGCAGCAAAATTCAGAGGACTGGTCAGGCTACAGTTTTTTTAACTGTAACATATTATTCCTGCCTCCAGTCTTCTAATCCACTCCTGACTAGGCATATTAATCTCCTAAAATACAGCAATTCCTTGAATAACATGGTTTCATTTGATGTTTTTTCATTATAACATTGATAAGAAAAAAATCACTTACCGCTCAGGGCTACTGTCTGGGTGAAGTTGGCACATTCTCCCCAAGTCTGCGTGGGGGTTTTTCTGGGGGGCACTCCAGTGTCTTCCCACATTCCAAAACTGTGCAGTTTAGGTGACTTGATGTATCTAAATGGCCCCAGCCCGAGCAAGCCTGGGTGTATGAGGGAGTGCGCCCTGCAACGGGAGCTTGTCCGGTCCAGGGTGGGTGTCTGCCTTGCGCCTGAGCTGCTGGGATAGGTTCTGGCCACCCAGGACCTTAAACTGGAATAAATGGGTTGGAAAATCATTCTCTTACTTGTTTTTATTAATCATTCCTAAATGTATGTAGAGCTCACATTTATTTCAATGTTTACTATTAGAGGTGTTTGGGGTCTTTATTTAGAAGTTTGGTAATGTTTTAGTGACCAGAAATATGTCTTAGAAATTTAACTCTACTTCATATCAATTAGCTTATGATGAAATTGGTTTCATTATAGGTCCTTTCACATAAAGTCATAGTTTCCAAGAGCCTACCAGAAATGTTAAGTGAGGATTTATTCTACGCCATTGCTCATCCAGGCCATGTGTTCCCTTCCATCCACACCCATATCCATCTCTGTCCCCTTCCCCAAACACTCAGTCACACTCACCCTTAAAAACCTCCCGTGGCCCCCATTAACACAGGTTAGTGTCAATACCTGCCAAATTCTGGGCTCAGACCAGTCTTATTACCTTCTGCTTCCCCACCCAAGCCCAGAGGCAGCTGGGTTCAACAGTGCAAAAAAGACAAACTCAGAGTCATCAGAGCTCAAGCCCTAATCCCAATTTGACAGCTTGACTGGGAGATAACTGGCAAGTGGCTTTTCTTCTCTCCGCTTGAATTTCTTTCTTTGTAAAAGTGAAATAATATGTCCCTGATGTAAGAACTGGTGAATAAATTTGTATAAAGCACCCAGTAAAAGGGAGCTACTACTACTACTATTATTATTATTATTGGAGCTGTCACCTACAGGTGTGTTTACAATCTCTAATAATCCTTGTTGGAGTGTCATTTTGGAGCTTTTGTCTATATTCTTTCACATAAGAGAGCTGTCTCTGCTTGTGGAAGTTTTACCTACTGTGGTAGGTGAAAGTCAAGACAACCCTTCAGATTTCTCACCCCTGGTATAATCCCCTGGAGTGTGAATATAATGGACTTTACTTCTGTAATAAGATGACGTTATTGAATTTACCAGAGGCAGATTATCGAGACAGGCCTGACCTAATCACATTAGCCCATTTCAAGCAGAGAGTTTTCTCCAGCTGGTCACAGAAGAGGAAGTTAAAATTAGAAGCATGAGGAGGATTTGACAAGCTGTTGCAGGACTGAAGAGGCACGAGGCCACATGTCAAGGAACGCAGGCGGCCTCCAGGAGCTGCGAGTGGCCCTTGGATGACACGCAGCAGGAAAAACGGGCCGCGTCCCCACAGCAGCCTGGAACTGCATTCTGCCAACAAGAAGAGTGATCTCAAAAACAGATTTTCCCCCAGATTTCAATCCATGCGACCTTGTGACACCGAGCAGAGAACCTAGCCGCACCTTGCAGAACTTCTGACCTATTCAATTGCAAAATAATACCTGGGTGTTGTGCCATGGTTTAAGCAATAGAAGCATAACAACAGAATACCAAAACACCTACCGCTAGACCCACTTCTAGTCCCTTCTGACTTCTCACTATAAGGCCCTGGCTTGAGCCGTTTGTACAAATCCTTTCTCCTAGCCTGCAGACGTCAGGAAAAGGGGTGTCACCATCACACCCCCAGTTCTGGCCTGAGGCTAGAGAAACAGAATGGAAGGGCAGGGCAAGAAAGGAGGCCTGCATAGCACAGTGCTTAGGAGCAGGTCTCTGGAGCCAGCCAGCCTGGGCTGAAATCCCAGCTCTGCCACTTTTTAGCTACATGCCCTTGGACAAATGGAAAAAAAAAAAACCTTTCTCCTTTGTAGCATCTATGCAATTGTTCTTCTGTTAGGTGACCATTTTACATTTCTCTCCTGTCTATGGTGGAGACTGCTCGATGTCCCTTAATATTCTTCTCTTTTTCCACAGAAATAGAACCTCAGATTTATAGCTCAGCATTTAGCCACATGGTTCCAATTTGACACTTGGCAAGTTACAAAGCTTTGGTTTTCTCACCTCTAAAATGAGGATAATGGTGTTTCCAATCTCATTGAATACAAAGGCCTTAGCACATAATAAGCATTCAGAAAATGTTACTGAAGAGACAAAGGTCATAACTTGCCCTAGACTGAGACCATCATGTGGTGGTCAAGGCAAAGCGGTCAAGTTCCAAGTAAGAAGAGATCACCATGGGCCTGAGGGTAAGAAAGAATTTATGGGACAGCAAAACTAAATCTGGTCTCAAAAGAAGAATAATATTTGGTTGGGCAGGCAAGAGGGCAGACATTCCAGAATGAGTAAGATCTGGAGGTGGGAGCATGTTCCAGGACAGGGATTAAATTAGTCACACAGAAATGAGTATTCATACAACTTAGAGATAAGATGCAAAGCTCAATTTCCACAAGATTATAACCTACAGAAGTTAAAGACTATGTGACTTTTGCTCCTGGTGTGGCTAGTTCAATGTCACACTTTGCTATGTAATTAGTTTGAAGGCCACTAGTAATAGGCAACATTGTAAGATGTGCAAAAATTTAGCATTTCTCAGTAAGGAATAACCAGGGAAGGGTTTTTGATAATGGCAATTTTTTGCCACAGTGCCCTGTGACGGGAAAGTTTTGATTTTTTTTTAAATCCATAGTAATTCTGTGAGGTAGATAGAAAAAGAGAAGTACAGCCCCGTTTTATTACACAGGCTGGGAAATTGAGACAGAGTAGCAACCGTCAGTGTGAGTACAGTTTGTGGCTGTTTCGGTCCAGCACAGAGATGGATACAAAACCTGTCTTCTAGATTTAGTTCGGGGTTCAGTTTCACTCCATGTTTCTATGTTCTTGTTTTCATTACTTTTTGCACTCCTATATAATCAGTCCTGTGTCTATGAATTTACTTACACCTTCTCCGTACACTCCAGTACACTTGAGGCCCACGTGGATGAATTTACAACTTACACACACAGACTGCATTTTCCCCAACTCACCACAAAAGTGCCGTCTCTCTAGGTAGACCACCTCACCAGCCCTTCCCTACACTGTCCCCACATCAGAGCCACACAGCGGCTCAGTCAGGTCTTCCTTCCCTTCCCCAGATGCTGCATGTACAACTGCACTCTACCTTCAGCTCCACCCAAAACCACAACCACTTCCCCATTCACTTTAAAAACAATGTGGCTCTTTTCTTTTCTCCCTCAGCTTTATTGAGGTATAATTAATAAATAAAAAATGGCCCTGGTTGGTGTAGCTCAGTGGATTGAGCACGGGCCTGCGAACCATGCAATCACAGTTCGATTCCCAGTCAGGGCACATGCCTGGGTTGTGGGCCAGTTCCCAGTAGAGGACACACCAGAGGCAACCATACATTGATATTTCTCTCTCTCTCTCTCTCCTTCCTTTCCCCTCTAAAGATAAATAAATAAAATCTAGGAAAAAAAATTAAAAAAAGAAAAGAACATATGCCTGGGTTGCAGGCCAGTTCCCAGCAGGGGATGCACAAGAGGCAACCATACACTGATATTTCTGTCCCTTTCTCCTTCCCTTCCTCTCTAAAGATAAATAAATAAGAAAATCTTTAAAAAATTGTTTATATTGTGTGTGAGATATAATTAATAAAAAAATTTGTGTATATATATATATATATATATGTGTACACAACATGTTTTCATAAACATATACATTGTGATTACCACAGTCTAATTAATACATCCATCACCTCATATATTTACCATTTTTGTGAGTGTTTGGTGAGAATACTTAAAATATCTACTCTCTTAGCAAATTTCAAGTATATAATACATTATTACTAACTATAGTCATCATGCTGTACCACTAGGTCTCCAGAACTTATTCACATTATGACTGAAAGTTTGTACCCTTTGACCAAGAGCTCCCTTTTCCCCCACCACCCCTCCCTCTCATCTCCTGGTAACCACCCTTCTATTCTGTTTCTATGATTTTAACTATTTTAGATCCCACATATTAGAGAGATCATGCAGTATTTATCTTTGTGTGTCTTTATGTGACTTATTTCACTCAGCATAATATCTTCCACATTCATCTATGTTGTCACAAGTGGTAGAATTTTCTTTTTTTTTTTTAAGGCTGAATAATGTGCCATTATCTACCATGTTTCCTTCATCCTTCAACAGACCAGATCCCCATTACAGGGTGTGTAAAAGGTGACCACATATTGATATTTCTCTCCCTCTCTTTCTCCTTCTCTCTAAAATGAATAAACAAAATCTTTTAAAAAAAAGAATGAACAATTGATTTCATTTGGTCCAATATGAGAAAGAATGGTGCCCTGGTATAGGAGCTACCAAAGACATGCTTTGCTTTCTTTTTGCCTCAAGGTGTGATGTGAAAATGAGAAGCATCTGTAGCCATTTAGCTTTCGTTATAAGAATGTCTGCAGCACTGAGGGATACCATAAGGAGCTTGAATTTGCAGACAACACCATGGAAAGGGCGGGGGGGACAGAGGAGAGGAGGGAGGGAGAGAGAGAGAGAAAGAAAGAGATGGAGAAAGAGAGAGAAATGTATCTTCAGTGAAATTTTTTTAAATATGGTATATTCCTATGTTTCAGAGGTTCTTTTTTTTAAGATTTTATTTATTTAAAGGAGAAGGGAAGGAGAGAGAGAGAGAAATATCAATGTATGGTTGCCTCTCGTGAGTCCCCTGCTGGGAACTGGCCTGCAACCCAAGCATGTGCCCTGACTGAGAATCAAACCCCAATCCTTTGGTTTGCAGGCCCACGCTCAATCCACTGAGCTACACCAGCCAGGGCTCTTTAGTGAAAATTTTATATTGAACTCAATCCTCACTTCAAGCCAGACCGACCTCAGAATTTTTCAGTTACTGAGTATGTTAGTCAGGGCTGTCCTGAGAAACAGAACCAATAAGAGCTAAAAATATTTATTATAAGGAATAACTGGCTCATCCCATTATGGAGGAGGACAATTCCTAAGATCTGCAGGATGAATTGGGAATCTGGAGAGCAACTGTCCAGTTCTAGCCCAAGTCTGAAGGCCTGAGAACCAGAGTAACCAGTGATATAATTCCTGTCAAAGACTGGCAGGCTCAAGATCCAGGAAAAGTCCACGTTTCAGTTGTAGTCCAAAGTCAGGAAAAAAGCTGGTGTCCCAGTTGGAGAGCAGTCAGGCAGGAAAGAATGCTCTCTTACTCAGGGAAGGGTCACCCTTTTTGTTCTACTCAGGCCTTCAGTTGATTGGATGAGACCCATTGACATTAGGGAGGTAAATTTCCTTTACTCAGGCCACTAATTTAAATGTTGATCTCATCCAAAACACACTCACAGAAACACCCAGAATAATGTTTGACCAGATATCTAAGCACCACATAGCCCAGTCTAGTTAACACAAAATTAACCAGCACACTGAGCAAAGTAAACTGTTTTGTAGTTGAAACCAGTTTGATTTGTGTTTCCTTTCACATGCAACCAAGAGAGAAAGCCAAAATCATGTTAACGAGGGACATGGAAGATGAGGGAGGAAAAAAGGACAAATAAAATATCCAGAAATAAAAAATTGAGATTTTAAAAATATATACTGAATGGAGCTAACAGCACATTAGACACTGAAGAACTTGAAGTGAACCTAAAGACATAGCAACTGCAACTATCCAAAATGACAAAAGAGAAATAACAGTCAAAAGAAAATAAATAGCTTCAGTTATATGTGGTGCCACTTTCAGCCACTTAATGTATGTGTACTTAGAAACCCTGAAGAACATGAGAGAATGGGGGTGTGGGAGAGGAGCACAGGAAAAAAATAACAGAAATAAAAGCTAATATTTTTCTAAATTTGATGAAAAGTCTAAAACTACAGATCAATGAAGCTTGATCAACCCCAAGTTCGAGTAACATGATAAAAACTATGTTAAAGCAATGGTAATCAAATCACTTAAAAGCAATAACAAAGAGAATATTTCTAGAAAGATTTTCTTTATTTATTTTTAGAAAGAGGAGAAGGGAGGGAGAAAAATAGGGAAAGAAACATTAATGTGAGAGAGAAATAAGCTATGTGCCCTGACCGAGGACTGAACCCACAACCCACACATGTGCCCTGACCAGATGTCAAACCAGAGAACTTCTCACTTTGCAGAATGACATCCAACCAACTGAGCCACACCAGTCAGGACAAAGAGAAAATCTTTAAAGCAGCCAAAGAAAAACAAAATTTTTATATAGAAAAACAAAAGTAAGAATAACATCAGACTTCTCAATGGAAACAATGAAAGTGAGAAGTTAGTAGTGATATCTTTAAAGTACTGAAAGAGAAAAAAAACTGTCCACTTAAAGTTATATGCCCAGCGAAAACACCTTTCAAAAATGAAGTCAAAAATGAAAACTTTCTCAGAAATAGAAAGCTGAAAAACTTTTTCACTAGTAGATGTGCATATAAACAATGTTAAAGGGACTCTTTCAGATAGAAAGGAAATGGTATCTATACAAAGGAGTGAAGAGTAGAGTTGACCCTCCATATTCCTGAGTTCCAAGATTAGTT